>NC_045572.1:6284615-6913076 GCF_009819795.1 Aythya fuligula | reverse complement strand
AAATATAGCTGAAATGCTGGGGAAAAACCCAGACAACCTTGTTTGTCCTGCTGGAGCCGAGCACGGCCGTCCCCACCACGCAGCACTCGCACGGTGCCCGGGAACAGCGAGACCCCAGGGGGAGCAGTGCCCAACACGGGGCGTGAGCACCCAGAGCAGAGGCAGTTCACACAGGGTCAGGCCCAAATTATCACCGTCCTGAGGTGTGCCTGCTAGTTATCGGTGCTAATTATCACCAATTAGCTGGGTGGCTCCTTAAGTCAAGCTCAGGGAGAAAGGACAGGTTTTGTAGACCTACGGGTGTTGCATCAGAGGGAGATTGAACAGCTTTAGGAGGGAGCCTGGGGGGATTCCTGCAGAGAAAGGAATTGCCCAAAGTTGTCTTTTTTCCCCCCACACCACGATAATTGTTTTGGAAGAGCTGCAGCTTGCCAAGGGCCCTGGGAAGTGCAGGGAGCAGGCATCACAGGTCCCTGCCCAGTGAAGAACATAACGCAAGGAGACACATGACATGAGGAGCTATAAGAGGAGATGAAGAGGAGATGTAGAGGACAATGTCTACATGACTGCTGGAGGGTCCTCATTTCTTCTGATGTTTGGTAATTCTGAACACAAATCAGTAATCACAGCTGCACAGGGTTTCTTCCCCTTGCCAAGTTCACCACTGTTTCTGCCCGGTGCTCACAGACAAGCAGTCATGTGGGGAGAACAACCTGGAGGGATGATTTGGAGCCAAATGAAGGACCTCCACTTGTCTAATTTAGGACAGAAGAAGGGAGCTACCACCTGGGGTCCCTTTCTCCTCATTACCCATCCTGGGGTATACAGGTTGCTGGAGATATCTGAAATCCCGACATCTTTTGATCAGCTGCTTTGCAGTACACCTACCTGAGCAATGGTTAAAAAAAAAAAAAAAAAAAAAAAGACACAAATAGAATGAGGAAAGTGCCTGTAACCATGGCAATGCTCCCAGCTCCCTCTGCAGCCCCATCCTGCCCTGCTGCGTCCCCAGGGCTGGTGGACACGGGGGAGATGGAGGTGTCCTACAGCAGGTGGGAACTGGCCCTGCCACCTGCATCTCCAGGAAAAGGTACAGCACAGAGGGGACACTCATCTTGGAGGTGGTCACCGTCACCTGCACCACCAGCCCCAGCGCCTGGTGACACCCATCTTCAGGACAGGACCTGCCTGGTGCAAACATTGGCACGAAGCCTCCTTGGTCCTGCTCCACCCGCAGGGAGCATCTCCTGGCTCCAGCTCCACGTTTGTCCTTGCCTTGCAGTGTGGCACTTGGGCCCTGGGGAGATTTTGGGCCATGTTCTCCAGTGAAACCTGGGTTTCAGCCCCCAGCAGCTGAGGAGCTGGTGGCTGGGCTGCCATCAGGGTGCAGCTGTTTAATTCCTTCCCACCTCAGCTCTGCCTTCTCACACAGCTCTGTTAGCTAGGTCTGCACACAGAATATTAGGGATTAATGAGACAGGTGATTAAATACAGCTCTGCTTAAATTCAGTCCCAAGAGAACGGCTGTGGAACTGCCCTGCTGTGAATTAGGCAATAAAGCGGGGGAAAGCAGCGAACATGGCAGGGACTGGTTCTGTTTCATTAGCGCTCCTGTGCTGAACGGCCCCAGCACCTCTGCCTGGCAGAAAGGCAGCAGGAGCAATGGCAGCGTGATCTTGGCAACCCTGTGCAGGCTCTGGTCTTGAGCTGCCATCCTCAGCTGCCAAGGCCAGGCACAAATGACCACGCAAATGCGAATGGGAGGAGAAAATGGGGCAAAACAAGCCCCCTCCAGCACCTCTAAGCCACAGGCCTAAGGGACCATCAGCCAGCACCATCATCCCCTTCTTCCAGGGGAACCAGGGGCATGGATTTGTGTTGTGCAGACCAGGGGAGCTGGGAATGCAGCAAGATCCCAGATTAAGGAAATCTCAGCCCTAGGACCATAAATAAGCCATCAGCTCTCAGCATCAAAGCCCCAAGCCCCGAGCCCAGCTGTCCCATGCAGCTGGGGATGTCTGGGTGCTGGCAGCTCCGAGATGCCATCGAGGCTGCCCAGCCCATGCCCTCTGCTAGCAGCTTCCTTTTCTTTCCAAGACACTGGGATAAAAGCTACCTGTGAGCATCACTAAAGTGGTTAAAAGCAGATAACTTGAAAGCCTCCATCTGCTTGTGAGGCTCCACTGAGAGCCAAGAGGGCGCACAAGCTGAGCTCCTTGTGCCCAGCAGCAGGAGCACAGCTCCTGCTAAAACATCTGGGTTGGTGCTCCTCCAAACCTCATGTCCAGATCAAGCAGTGCTTTACCTGCATTCAGCACAAGGTGAACACAGAGGCCAATTCTTGGTGGCACAGGGGTTCAAAGTTCCCATTTTCTTCCCCGTTACCCACAGGACAGGTCCAAGGGGTGCTGGCTGCTCAGGAGCAGAGCAGGCTGCCTGCAAACCTCTTCTGCTCCTCGAGGCTGGCTCAGAGTTCATGCCCCAGGCTGCAGTCTGAGGGAGCGAGCCAGCCCCGAGTGCTTCTGATGGATATAAAAAGGCTACGCAATCAGACGTGCACTTAAGCAAGTATATTACCGAGCAAAATGACTTCAGTTTGACTAAGCTAATTAAAAATGGAACAAAGCAATGATCAGATTAAGGTCATAATTAATAACTCCATAGGTTCAAATTATCCAGTCACCAAATAAATACTGCATGTCAGCGGAGGAAGCCACAGCAGATAACTGGAGGGGATGGGTGCTTGCTCAGAGCTCTGGCGGAGGCAGCAGCAGCTCCCTGTGAGCGCAGCTCCCCGAGACAGCGCAGTGGCCTGGCTCATAAGCCCTTTGGGAAGGCACTGCTCAACCACACCAGCAGTGCCCCAAGCACTATGATAAGCCACAAATCAACACTGCAAGAAGCCACGGGGCTCAGGTCTCCGAGCAAGAGAGCCCCACGGCATGGAGCATCTCTGCCCCTGCCACCCCGCATCCCCCAGCAGCCTCGCCTGGGCCATCCCTGTGGCCACGAGCTCAGTGGTGCAGAGCAGCAGGGTGCCCTCCCAGCCAGCCCTTTGCCACCAGATTTCCCTCCAGCTCAGCAGCCAGGAGGGAGAACAGGGCTGCCATGCTCACAGCAGCTTCACAGCAGCCTTGGGCTTCTTAATTAGAAGAGACATAACTGCCTGTGGCACGGGTTTGAGGTTTGTGGCCTGCTACCCAAGTCCCCAGGAGGCTTCAGGAGGACATAGCAGAGCCCAGCCACAGCCAACAGGGCTAGGGCTTGCTGCGGCACCCACCCTACGAGCACAGCCCCAGCATGGGGAAAACTCAGCACTTCTTCCTGCTCATCCTGGCCACGGAGCTGGGTCTGAGCTGCAGCAACACCTCCCATCCCATCCCATCCCATCCCATCCCATCCCATCCCATCCCATCCCATCCAGCAGGCTCAGCCTCGCAGGGCAGGGAGCCCTCACAGCACACGGGGAGGGCAGGTAGGAGCATGGCAGTGGGATACCACCCAACCATCTCCCTGGGTTACTGTACCAACCAAAGCTGCATGCAGATTTGCTGGATGCAAGCAGGGAGCTAGAGCCAGGCAAGCAAAGTGCTGCTTCCCCCCCCAGCACAAAGCTCCCCTGGCTCTGTACCATGGGCTGGGTTCTCCTGGCCTTTTGTAGGCAAGAAGGTGCCAACCAGCTCCTCAGCCTGGCCACCAGCTGGGGACAGTGATGAGCTCTGCCACTCCAGGTCAGCAAGGAGCAGCAGCTTTTGGCCTCGTGAATTTGGTGCCCATCAGGTGTGGGTGAGCAGCACCCGGGGGTGACCTCCTGCTGCTGGAAGCGATGTGCTGGGAAACTACAGAGCTTGGAATAGGCCAAAGCAAAACCATTTTCCTCCGCGAATACGTCCTGATGCAGTTTCTCTCTACTTTTAGGCATGGACAGAGCCTTTTGCAAACAGCCTAACAGAATTTTTACATGTACTTACACTCAGCTGTTCTAGGAGCCTGTTGAAGACCCTCTTTTTGGGTGGCTGCATTCTTTGAAGATGCAGCCCTACTGTAAATTGATGCTGGGATTTGGGGCATTTACATCCCAAATCCTCAGCATTTGGCCAAGTTCATATTTTAAGAGGGTTGTTAAGATCCTCTGGTTGCAGGGTAGTTTTGTCTGCAGCAGCTGCAGCAGAGGAGCCAAGAATAGGAGCTTTTGCCAATTACATGATCCTACTGTTAATTATCTTCATTAAGAACATGCTGCTGGTGACATCTCCATGGCACTTGGGTCCCATGTCCCTGGAGCTGCGCCTGGGGATGTATCCAGATCATTCAGGGGGCTCAGGGGTGATGGGGGTGGTGGGGCAGGGAGCATCCCATATCCCTGGGCTCCTTCCTCCCCGTGCAGGAGGAAGAGGAGGAAGCTGGGGTGCCCAGGGATGCTCCAGCCAGGTCCCCAACACGTCCCCATGCTCAGGACACGAGGGATGGGGAAAGCTGAAACGTCCCCTCCTGTTCCTTCCATCCCAGTCCGTTTCACAGCCCCACACTCACTGTTTACAAAAAGGAAATGTTTTGCTGTGAGGTAATCCGGCTTGTTTGCAAAAGCCCCGAAGGCTCATTTTAATTGCGAGTAAATGATTCTTAACAATATAAATCAGAGCCAGCAGAGGCCGGGAGCGTTTGTGATATCTTGCACTGTAACCAGGAGTCAAGAAATGAATTAGGCTCAAATTGAAAAGGGGAAGGTTTCAATCTGAAATTGGGCAAATATGAGACTTCATCAAGTCGAGATAATCACTGTGTGGGATAATAATGAGGCTTCAGCTTATCAGTTTTGCACGGAGAATCCCTCACACGCCTGCAGCAGATTTTGCTGCCGTAAGCATTGCAGGAGACAGCTCCATAAGGGAGCCAACGGGGGCAAATGCTGCGGCAACCCCATGCCCCTGGGGCTCACTGCCCGTGCCTTGGCCCCACTTTGGGTCCCAAACCCACCTCAGGGGACCCCAACACCACTGCGGGCAATTCCTGTCACATGCTTAAAACAAGCTGGTTTTGGAACTCCTTTCCAAGAAATGGCACCAACTTGCACCAGGGGAAGCCCAGAGCGGGCCTCAGGCAGGATTTGGTCCCACAGAGGGTGGCCGAGCGCTGGGACGGGCTGCCCGGGGCACTGGGGGGGTCCCCACCCCAGGGGTGTGTAAGGGACGTGTGGACGTGGTGCCTGGGGACACGGCTCAGTGGGGGCACTTGGTCGGGGGCAGCTGGGCCTGGTGAGCCCACAGCTCTCCTCAAGCCGGGGGGGCTCCATCATTCTTATCTTTTACCCAGAGCCTGGTGGTTTGTTGTGAAGGGCAGGCTCACATCCTTAACGACCTCTGTTGGCTAACTAACCCCCTGCTATCAGACTGAACGCAGCACAAAAATAATTCATGTCATTTCCCAACAAGCCAGTGGTCTCCAGATATGAGCCAACAGCCCATCGGGCAAAGGGGAAGGGTTCACACCAATGCTGCCCTTGTGGCAGCACACGCCGTGCCCTTGGGAGTGGGTTGGTCACGGTGCCACGAGGAGATGCCACAAAGTCACCCACGATGCTCATGGACTGAGCAGGGGGAAAAAAATCCTTCCTGAAGGCACGGTGGATTTTTTTCTCGACTATAAATTACATTTTTGAACCAGAGATGAAATCTCTCCTGGGAAAAGGTTGGAAAAATCTGCTGCAAACTCAGGAGAAAAATGTATTTCTGCCACTACCCATCCAGGCTGGTCCTTGGCTCCCAAGAACCGTCGGGGGGCTGCCCAAATGGGGGCTGGGGAGCAGCCCCTCGCCTTAACCCCTCGCGTCTGGAGCTGTGGCTCTGGCAGGCACAGCAGTACAACCTCTGGGAAGGGCTGACCTGAAATAAAGCACTCCTTGTGCTCGCTTGTGCTCTGTCTCCTATTAATTTTCAGTGGAAATCTGCCCCGAGCCCTCCTTTATTTAATCCAGAGGAGAGGGGAGTTTAATCACGTTTCCTCTGCTCTAATTGCCTGCCCTTGCAGCGTCTCTGCTGGAGACAAGGCGATGCTCAGGGCAGGCACCTGCCGCTTGCATGCCTCGCTGTCCTGCTCAGCCCTATTTCCTTTTAAAAGTCCTTTTCCACATCTGGGGGCCATCCCATAACTGTGGAAAAAAAAATAAAGGCAAAAATCAATGTTTTGGCATCCCTGCTGGAAGAGGGGGCTGAATCTGTGCCAAAAGTGGGAAACACTGGGAGCAGCAATGTATCCACGGGGTCCCAGGGCCTTTGGCGGTGCCCCAAACCCTCAAAATTCAGCATTTTTGCATAGTGCCTTGACTGATCCCCAGTGCATGATCCCCTGCTGCTCCCCGCTGCAGCTTTGCTGCGTGCAGGCTCCACAAAATGCCACTTTTCCCTGCCAGCTCCTGAAGCCCAAACAAGCCCTGCTGTGGAGTCACGCTCTGAGTCTCGCCCTGCTTCCATGCCACCTGCAATGGTGACTGGACTCAGATGGTAAAAAGATCCTCTCTTTCCCACACTGTGCCGTTAGCCTGGGGAGCAGCAGGACCCCTTGCAAAGCTTCAGTAAGCGTGAAGGCAATCGCAGGGGGCAACAGGAGAGCAGAGAGCTGCTGCTGCAGCCTGGGCTGGTACCAGTGGCTCTGTGCGAGGCCCCGTGCGTGCACACATCCACAACGTGCACACACACACAAAGGTTTTGCAGAGGCTCCCTGCCTCTGCAAAACCCATGGCATGGGGTGAAGATGAAGCTACAGAGAGCCCTGAGGGATGCAGGCAGGGATGCTCGCAGGGGTGCTGGCCCCAGTGCCGCATCCTCGCACAAAGGCGGTGCAAGAGCAGAGGATGTTTCCTCCCTTCGCTGCCCTGCCTCAATTCCCCACTTGCAGAACAGAGACAGAAATACCTTGGTGCCTCAGCAGGGAGCCAGGAAAATAAACGCGATCTTTGAGAAGCACTCAAATTTTGGCATTTCTCCATTTCGCTGCGTTTCTTTGCAATTGGAGTTTGTTATGAAGAAACCCTTCGAGGTCAGACAGCACACAGCCCTTGGAGACCTCTCTGGGGGCACCTCCTGCACCAAGCCCCACATGAACACCCATGAGGATGGAGAGGTTGTGGGAGATCTGTGATGCACAAGGGTTAATGGAGCAAGTTTGAGTCCCTTAATTTAAAATAAGCTTTTTCCACTGGAAGCTGCCGGGCGTGCGGAGCAGCACTCATCGCTCCGGGGATGCTCAGCGCCACCGAGACAATTTCAGGAGTAAACATGGATTTTTAATGTGCTTATTATGTCCAAACAGCTTCAATAACCTTTCCCAGAGCAGTGATCAGCTTTAACATGAAATTCCAAAAATGGATTTAAGGAGAGCATCTTTGTCAGGCAGGCTGGTTAAACAGCGGCGTGCTGCTCTCAGCCCCCTGCCCCTGCTTCTGACGGTTCTGTCCCTCAGCTCCCACGCAGCTTGGGCTGCTCTTGCGGCTCCCGGAGGAAGGAGCCATCCCCATGGGGGGCTACTGTCCCTCCAGAAAGCCCCTGGCCAGTTCCAGCCCCTTCTCTGCTTGCAGACGTGCCCAAATTTGCTGCTCTCCAAAAGCAAGGGCTGGGCGGAGATGTGCACCCAGTCTGTGCTTGGAGCTGAGTGAGCAGTGAAAATAGCTTCTGTTCCTCTTAAAATCTGCTCTCCCAAATGAGACACTCAGCTCCTCATCTAAGATTGCTCCCAAAAGGCTCAGCCCGGAGTCCCAGACATGCTCAAAGACACGGGCACTGCCCGGAGCTGCAGGCAGCCAGCAGGAGCTCACCTGCTGAAACCGTGGCATCGCGACACCCCCTGCTTCCCACAGCAACAAGGGAGCAGCTGGGTAACAGTCCCCATCCATCCAAATGCATACAGATAAATATCACTTTTTTATTTTTTAGCAGAGCCCTCTACCATTTCAGTCACACCACAGGTTATGTTTCCACACCATGCTTTTGTTGGCACATGTAGCAGAGCGGTGCCACCGCTCCCACAAGGCTGCACCAAGCATTTCGGGACAGGCTGTGCCTCCCTGCTGGCTGTGGGGCCGGGATGTTGCTTTGCAGCCTGTTGAGCTCTGCAAACATCTGCAGAGCTTGGAGAAGCCCCTGAGCACTGGTCTGTGCTGAGTTAAGCAGCATCAAGCCTAGAGCCATGGGAGGCGAAGGGGCTGGGGATGCTCTCGTGCTCCCACCCGTGGTGGTTTCAATGAGAAATTGCTCATTAACGCAGGCGGTGCTTTGTGACCGCCGACCTGTAGCACAACACATCCCACCGGCAGGTCGCAGAGCTCAGGAATGAAAGCAAGAGGCAGGCTTTGTGACTTGTAGGCGTGCGTTCAATATCGGCTGAAACATGATTCTTCCTGCCCGCACGTTTGGGATCGCGGGGTGCTGCGTTACCGATGGGCTGGGGGTGCACAAGGCGAGCCCACTTGAGGGGCTTTGCAGGCAGAGCCCGGACGTTTTGCTCCAAGCTGAAGCCAGCCGCTGGTGGGACGCGTGGCCCTGAGCCACCCTGGGGCTGGTGACACCTCCTGAGGCTCGGCTCAGCACGGAGCAGCCGCTGCCATAACCTGGTCAGGGCACAGCGCTCACAAATTGTTACAGCCGTCTCCAAATCATCACAGGGGTTACCCTAATAAACTCCAGGTGAACTTCTTGGTAGCATCCCGAAGGCAGCCGTGGTGTTTTTGCTGTGGCTTTATGCAGCACACTGACTGGGAAGCCCCTTGGTGGGCACCAAGGAAGCCAGGCAAAGTCTGCTGTTGGCTCCAGCCGTGCTGCATCAAAGCCAGAGGCCCCACTGAGCAGAAACTCATCCAGCCCAAATGTCCAAACAACGCTGCTCAAATGCACCTGGGACACTGCTGCAGGCTGTGTTCAAGTGCATTTTAAGAGAAAAAGCAGCATTTCACCAGATGAAGGCAGCAAGACCAATTTTTCTCCCCTCTCAATAACTGTAAGTTCCACTTGCTCCCAAGTTGACCTAATAATTGTAATTCTAAATTAAATGTAAATGTATTGGCTGCTGGTAAAGGTCACTCCACAGAAAATGGCTGTGTTTGCCTCTTCTTCAGATGCATGAATACTAAGCATGTATAATTCACAGGATCATTAGCAGATAAAGATGTTCCCCACCTTTGCTCCCTCACCCTTATGCAAACGGGTTTTATAAGTCAGCGGGCAAAAGGAAAACTGTTCAGCCTTAATTTCTATAGCTGGGTCCATCTGCTAGGGAAAACACGAGTGCTCAGCACTGCTCAGGATCCAGCAGAAGGCTGGCCTACCTCAGTCACCCCGTGATGTTCAGAGAACAGCCCCACACCGTGAGCTCAGAGCTCCAGCATCACCAGGAGCCTTTCCCCCAGAGCCAAGGGATGAGAACACAAGCTCTGGAGGAGGAAAAGTCGCAGTGCAGGACACAGCATGCAGCAGAACTGTGGCTCGGCCATAGCAGGAGGCATCCAGCTATAGCATCAAGCTACGGCAGCAATTCCCTGTGCACCCAAAGAATTTCTCCTCTTGTTTGTGAGCAGAGCTGGGCGTACTCCCAACTTCCAGCCCAACCTGGGGTGTTCCCTGCTCCTGCCCCTGGTCACTGCGCTCTGTGGGCCCCCCAGTAAGGCTGCTCTGGTGGTGCTGGGAGCAGCTACCCCCTGCCCTGGCTGGGACACAGCCCTTCCAGCTACTACAGCCACCTCAAACGCACCAGAAGGTGCTGGTACAATAACAGCAGGGCTGATAATTCCTGCTATATCTCCATCATCTCCCAAGGAGAGGAGCCATCAGCCTCTCTCCTACCCACAGCATCTGCAGGTGTACAACAGCCCTACCCTCAGCATGAAGGTTAAGCAGAAAGCAGCTGCCTTACTGGTTTTAATTGTCCTGACTGGCCTCACCTGGGGCCCCCAGCTCCATAAGAGCTCCAGCTCTTCCCTCCTCGTTTTTCTCAGCCTCAGCTGGCTGCTAGAGGCAGCAGAAGCTTGGCTGCCCTGCAGGGGTGGCAGTGCCCAGGAGAGCAGTCAGTGAGCTGGAGCAGCAGAAAGCAGCCCTGGATGAAGGTAGGACCCTGGTGTGGCTTTGGTTGGGATGGTTGCTTGGGAGCTAGTGGTCTTCCAGCTTTGTTGGGGAGAAGCCAAGCCTCAGTGGGGACTTGGGGTGGCCAGGTTCTCCTGGGTGCTCTCAGAGGTGGTGAGAGGCTTTGTGCTGTGTTGAGCCCACACGTGAGGGCTCATTAAGGAGGTGCTGCTCTCCCTGCCTCAGCAGCACCTCCCCAAACCCTATCAGAGCCCAGCAGCCAGGTACAGCTCCTGCAGGCTGAGCTCCTCCACCCTCAGAGCCTCTCGGCTGGCTGGGGAGGCGCGGGGCCAGGCAGGAGGCTGGCAGCCCCTCGCAGGAAGGTGCTCGCTCATCCTGACGTGTTTATTTGCATAGAGGCATTTTAGGCTTTTTTGTTGTTGGCTGACTTATTGTGCGAGTTCTCAAAGCTGTGATACTGAATTATAAATTGAGACACTGTATCCATGAAAGACTGCTCTTTGACTATAGGCAGCATTATTGAATATGACAGTCACAATAAATGCGTGCTATAAAGCCAAACTAAATATGCTCTGCAATCCAAGATGTGCAAATCACGCAAAGAGAAAAATAACTGTAATATTTTCTTCTAAACGAATCCAGAACCTTGGGTGATGATTTTGTTTAGCTTTGTGTTGGCTCCTTGGCAAAAGGCTCCGGCAGCAGATAATGGAGTGACCTACTTCTGCCGCCTTTGTTCATGACAACACATAAATTAAGAATTATGCCCTTTCAAATTAAACTTATCGTTTTTGTGGAAATTAGAGAGCGAAGCAGAGCTTTGTGCTGGAGGGCAGGAGGAGGAGCTGGTGCTGCTCCAGCTCTGTCCCCTCGTGCCGTGCCCTGGTCGGGGATGCAGGAGGCTGAGCACCAGCCACCAGCTGGGTCTCCTCTGCCCGCCGGGAGCCTCTACCTTCTGCTGAACTTCTGGAGGCCTCAGAGGCTAAGCAGTGCCATTTAGCCCATTATTTAAATAATGTGCTGGGTTTAAGCTAAACACCGATGTGAAAGCTCCCATAAACTGGTGCCACTTGGAGCAAGCGCCTGGGGAGACCCTCCCTCTTGACGGGAATTGTTTTGCCTCCAACTGCATCCAGTGTGCAATGTGTTGTAATCCTTTCTGACTGGGTGACAGCAAAATAATGTTTGCTTTAATTGAATTTCAGATGGGGAGCGTGGGCTGCAGCCAACAGTGCTGGGGGCTGGGGCTCCTGCTTGGAGGTGGGGGGCGCAGGGCTGGGGGTCTCCGAGCAGTGATGGAGGCAGTATTGAGGGGAAGCACAATTATTTGTTAAAATGCCTGCTGCGTGTGGCCACTGTTGCCTGGGAATTGAGTGGCTGGGTCAGGACAAGGTTGTTTAATAATGCTGGGTAATTTCCTGAGGATGCTGAAGGTGCGGAGGCAGGAGAAGTGCGGTCTGGGAGCGCTGTGCTGGGGGCTGCGGAGCCCCAGACACCTGGAAATGCCACACATCGACCAGGCTGCAAAACCCATTATGAAACCAAATGATGTATTTCCATAAGCAGGAGGCTAAATATAGCACTGAGTGCCTTCCATTTCTGGGCCCTGGAGGCACTTTCCGAATGTGCCTGTGCGCGCTGGGGCTGCGAGCTGGCACCGGGCCCCTGGGGACACCGCGGCCCTGCTGCTGTCCCGGCCCTTGTCCCCTCCTGCTCCTCCTCAGGGTGATGGAGATGACAGTGCTGGGGCTGTCCCCATCCCCGTGGGGACCTGTAGGGGACACCATGACAGTGCCTGGAGCCCTGTGGCACGGTGAAGGCCTAGAGGTGCTCTGATGGCTGTGCCCTGGTACCTTCCTTGCCTCGTAAAGGTGCTGTGGTCCCAGCGAGCTGTATGTGGCCAGGTTAGACCTTTGAGACCACAAACAAGAGGGATGAGGGAGTTATTCCCCCGGGGATGCCCTGACTGGTGCCGAGCCATCTCCTGCTGCTGGGACCAGTAGCACCTTGCTGGGAGCCGGATGGGGCCCTGCAGGCTCCTCTGCTCCCCTCACCGGGGCCACAGCTGCTCTCCACACTGATGCCATCTTCGAAAATGTCTTAGCTAGGTCAGACTTTATTTTTCCCTAGCAGATCTTCTGCCAGTCTCTGCTTAATCTGAGCTAATTGGGGGCCCCTCGTTCAGCTGGGCGTGCTGTTAGTCTCATTGAAGCAGCTCCAGCCTCGCGCCTTGCTTTTTCTTCTCCCTTTTCACTGCGGATTGATTTTCCTGCCAATGTGCTCTCTTCCCACCGAAGTTCCCATCGCTGCGAAGTTCAGGCTCCTCTTTGTTCTAATTATCGCTGTCTCCACACACAGCGAGCGAGGCAAATTCTCTGGTCTATTTTAAGGTGCAAGTGAGATGATAATCCTGCACAGCTGGGGAGGCTGCGGGAAGCATCTGCTCAGAGCATCGTCTTCCCCTGCCCAGGATCGAAGGAGAAGCTGCCCTTTGGGAACTCCCCTGGGCAGGCAGTGCCCACCTGGCCGGGCACGGAGCAGCCTCCTTGCCCCTGGCCGAGGCAGGAGCTGGTTTGCCTCTGGGGCTGGGGGGAAAAGCCAGGAGCTGCAGGCTGCCTGAGGATGCTGCTTGTGCTGCTGTGCACCAGCAGACCAGGAAAAGCCCCTACGTGGTGGGGAGAGGGGTCGGGCTGCTCCAGCATTGCTCCCCTCCCAGGCTGCACAGTGGAGCCCCAGCAATTTGCTTCCCTGGCTTGATTATTGTCAGCTTCCCAATACAGTTCCCAGATTTTTATTTCTTTTTTTGCCTTTGCCAGGCTGCCAGCAATCTGTTTGCCATAATAACATCATGTAGCAGAAGCAATGTTAATTCAGCTGCCCAGGCTCCAGGTGAGATGCTTGTATGCTGTCCTTGGAGCCGTGCCCCGAGTGATAGATGTGCATTCCTCCCTCTGTCCACACCACCTTGTAGCACTGACCCCACAGCTCCTCTCCCCGTGAGCAAAGCTGCAGGGCTGGGGCAGCAGCCGGGCGGCAGCACCATCACTGTGGGCATCTCCTCCCCCCATGGATGGGGGTTGCTTTGGGGAAGGAAAAAGACAGGGGCTGTTGACAGAGCAGCTATTGATCCTGTTGTGCGTGTGGGGAGCCAGAAATAGAGCCTGGGAGGAGAGCGGTGACTCATGCACCTGTGCAGCTGGGAGCTGGGCTGCTGCCAGCAGGATGGTGCTGGAGCCTCGTGCTGCTCGCCAGGTGCAGATCCGGGGCTGGGAGATGGGAACCCTGGGTGCTGCCACTGCCCCACACACCAGAGCAGCCCATATACACCTGGGCAGCATTTCCAGGACTTGGCCAGACCCTGCCTAGTGTGATAGCAGGGTTACCAACACTCCTCGTGTTTAATTTTCTAGCCCAGGCAAGCTTCATGATAGACCAAGTTCAGCCCTGTCTGGTTTCCCTTCTCGAATCCATGCTCAGGATTTTCCCTTCCCAAAACACCTGGGGAAGAATTTGGGGGCCGCAGAGGCACTGCTGTCTGCTGCAGGGCTGCTGCACGAGGACCCAAGCCAAGGGCTGTGCAATTTTGGGGGAGAGCAGCCAAATGGGGGCAAGCTGCAGCTGAGCTGGGAGTGTGTGAAGTTAGTGCCCACCCCGAGCTGAATGGCATTTTTCAGCTGAAATGCTCTTTTACTGTTTATATTTAACTGTTGTCAAACAGGCTACTTTGGAGAAGGCTTTTTTTTTTTTTAGAAAATACTTCAAATGGCTTTAAAACAGCCCACTTAAATAGGGCAAGATTCAGGCTGGAAGGAGCACTGGAGATCCTCTCTGTGCCACCACAAAGCCAAGCCAACCCGAGCCAGATCCTGTATTTATTTTTGCCATTTTTTTGAGTGCAAATCTCATTTTTTTTTTCTTTCTACTTGAAGCAACCTTTAAAACTTGATCTCCATCAAAGCAGTTTAACTGAAACTTCTGCAAGTAGCTGAAAATGTTGGTGTGAAAATAAGTATTTCAAAGCAGGACATTGAGTGGCCTGGCCTGGATCCCTTTTCAGGGATTTTTGTCTGACTTAGAGCAGGGAAATGCCCCATTTTAGGTGCTTTTCCCATGCCCCGGTCCCCTCTGTTCCACGCTGCTTCCTTGCAAAGCAGCTCCTCGAGCCGTGGCCGATGGGTTTGCGTGGATTAAGCATGAAAGGTTGTGCTTAAACCTCTTCTCAGTGCAGTGTGAAAATGGCACCTTTACAGGCAAAAAGACTGGTATGTGCATAAAAGGATCTGTGCTTTATTACTCTCATTTTGTGTTTTTTTTTTTTTTTTTTTTTTCCTGTTACTAATCTCATTATGCTTAGGAGTGTAAATTTAGGTTGGCACAAATCTGTATTGCTAAAATATTTTACCTTAAGTTCTTAGAAGCTCTCTCCATCTGTGAGGATAATACTAAGTATTAATTAACTAGCTAATCCTATGCAGCGCTTGCTAAACATAAAACATGGTGTAGAAGCAGGTCCAAAGTGCGATTCTGGTCTAATAAAAAACAACTTCTCCTTTTTCCCAGAGGAGAACGCTTCAGGATTTATTTTTTCATTCATAACAGCACTCAGCCTGCTTCAAACACCTGCTTGAAGCTGCAAATCATCCTTTAAACCAGGGTGAGGCAAATCGAGGCTGAAGGGGGGGAGTGAGAAAATACAAACCCCCGGCTGTGGGGTGGTGCTGCCCAAGGCAACCCAGCAGATGCCTTTCTGTCTGTCCTGGAGCAGGAGCAGCCCTCCTCGAAGGATGCTCCTTGCTCAGGCAGCAATCCGATGCACACCCAGGTTTTCATTGCTCTGCATGCCAAGGGTGCTGCTAAGGCACCTGCAGATCATGGGCTGGAGAGCGTGTGGGTTTAGAGGCAAGGGTATCCTGAAAAACCACCAGGGATTGCCCCTGTGTCCCAGGGGAGATTTGGAAAGCCCTGCCTCCTGAGCTCCTGTTTGCAGGTGTTGCAGAAGCCTGGCTCTGCTCTCCTGCACGCCCTGCCAAGCGAAATGATCTGCGATCACCCAGGAGTGCCGAGCTCAACACGAGCAGCTTCATTGCACTCGCACCACGTATCCACAGGCACCGATCTGCTCCATCTCCCTCCCCCTCCTCGCAGCAGCTCGGTCAGGCAGCGTGGGTGTAACGGGTCCGCCCTGGTGCCCTGCATCCCCCCAGCCCCATTTGTCAGTGCTGCCAGGGGCATTGGTGCAAAATCCATTAATTAGCGTGGGTAATGGAGCTCCTGCTTGCTGACAAGGCAGGCTGAGTGTAGCACAAGCCCTGATGATGCTGAGGCAGTGGCTGAAGTGGTGGCAGTGGTGAAGCAGGGTGGGATCTGCAGCAGGTGTGGTGGTGACCATGTTGGCATGGGCACGGAATGAGAATTTGCCTCCTGCTCCTGTGTTGTGCTGTGATTTCAGAAGCATTTTAGCTCACCAGCCCTTAGGAGGTTACAGGATGCCCTGGCTGGAGGCAGATGAGATGAATTCTAGGTGATGGATGCAGTGTAAGAAACTGGCCCCCGAAGTGGTGGGGTCCATGTCCTCCAGAGGGCATGGTGCTGGGATGAGCAAACAGCATACAGTCAGTGCCCCTGAGGAGGAGCTGCAGGGTCTGCCTCTGCACTCTCTTAATATGGAGTGGCAGAAATGCACGTCTGTTTTTGTTGTTAAATAGTAAGGATTAAGGAAAATCGATATGTTTGTGTAGTGTTTTCTCCTGGGGAAACAAATTCCAAAGCTGAATGCTTGCTTAGCAAAACTTTGCTGCCCCGTGGAGCGGGTGCTTGCACGGGTGAGCAGCCATCCGTGCCTCCAAAGCCAAATCCACAGCCACTGCTGAGCCAGCTCCAGCCCTCGGATGGCATTTGGATGTGGTGGCCAGGGTGCCTGGCTGTCACAGCTGATGCGATGTGCTCCTGTGGTGCTGGGCAGGTCGGAGCTAAGTGCTGTGGGAGGCTTCCAAGGTTATGAAAGCTCCTGAGGACCTGAGCTGTGCTGGTCATGGTGGTGTCACCCTGGGTGGCCGCAAGCAGGTTAGGACCAGGGTGAATTTCACTGCAAGCGAGGGGCTCTCTAGGCAGTGTTGCAGAGGTGGCAAGGGGAGGAG
Organism: Aythya fuligula; assembly: GCF_009819795.1. NCBI lineage: Eukaryota > Metazoa > Chordata > Aves > Anseriformes > Anatidae > Aythya > Aythya fuligula. Next base: position 6,896,872 of record NC_045572.1, on the reverse strand, counting down.
ACTGCCCAGAAGCCGTAGGATCTGCCAAAACACCAGGCTGGGGCTGGATTTGGCTAGTTTGGGAATTGGCAGAATGGCCAAATCAGGGTCTGCTCTCTGCTGGTGGTTGCTCCTCAGAGGCGATGTTGTTCTGCAGTGACAGCGGAGCTGTGCGTGCTGTTCCCGGCTCCACATCAAACTCCCACACTCCCTGCTTTAAATGCTCGCTGTTCTTCTTCACCGCTTTCAACCCTGGAAAATGTGAGTGCAAGCAGGGACACAGGGTGATGATAAACCCAGCCCGGAGGCGAGAGGCAGAGCAGTGGTCAATGCATGGTCAATGCGGCATGGGGAAGTCATGGCACAGACCTGCAAGCCCAAGCAATGCTCCCTGTTGCCTGCAGCCTTTGAGTGGCTCCCAATTTCAAAAGGGATCTGAGGCCAAGTGGTGCCTGTGTGCCAGGAGTCATAAAGCAAGGCACTTTGATGTGTTGCTGCCCCAGCAAAATGCTCAGGACCTTGCTCAGCCCCTTGCCCTGGGTGCCAGCCTGGGGCAGGGTCCCTGTGCAGCCACCCCTGTGCTCCCTTCCCTCCTGTCCCTGCCCTTTGTGTTCAGGCTTGGCAAGCATCTCCTGCTTGAAATTCCTCATCACAGCTGTGGAAGCAGCTCCGGATAGCCCTGCACTGCCTGCTCTGTGGCTGCTACCTCCAGTCCTGCCCAGCAGCATCAAACGAGCTAGGAAAACTGCTGCTTCTGCCCTCCAAATTGGCTTTAAAATCATAAATTAAGCAAGCAGACCTGGTGGTGCTGGAGAGAATGGTGTCCCCCTCAGTGGCACTTGCTCAGGGGTATGGGATGTGCTGCTCAGGGCTGGACCCGCCGTGCTGCCTGGGCAGTGCACAGGAGGGTCACGAGCAGAGCCAGCTCGGGAGCCCAAGGCTGGCACCACCTGGACCGTGCTTTGTACGGTCTGCGTGGGGTCTCTGCAGGACCTGGAGTGTGGTCTGGTGTTTTGGTGTCAGGAGGTTCTTGTTTGCATCCTGAATTATTGCTCCAAGTAGTAAATGTCTGTTCTTCCATCACCCAGTGTCACGGAGCTATTGAAAGATTATAGCTCATGATCTTAACTCCTGTGGCATTGGCAGTGTTTGGGGGAAGAAATACCAATGTGCCTGGGAACTGGTGGTGGTTTTTTTGTTGTTGTTTTTTTTCCTTGAGAAATAAATCTGTATCAACCTCTGCAGTTCTGCTGCTGGGAAACAGCTCCAGGAAAGCTCTGTCTCCAGGAGGTGATGCAGGGCTTGGACCCAGCTGCACCCTGCTGCTGTGCTCACCTCCGAGCAAGCAGCAGTGGGACCATTTCTGTGCTGCTCCCACTGCTGGGAACCCCCTGCACTGTCTTGTCATGAGTCACTGCTTGGGCAGGCATGTTAGGTGTGCTTTAGCTTCACGCTAATCTGATGTGACTTGCCACATCTGTCCTGCTCAGAGTGTGAGCATGGCCCCTGCTAGACAAGGGAGTGCTGGACCCGCACGCCCTCCTGGCACAGATCCACCTTGCACCAGCTGGAGGTGCTCCTGTAGCCTGGCTTCTGCCACTTCTCTGGGAGATGTAAGCTGGAAGCACTTTCTGCTGGTCTAAATGCATCAGGATCCCTGCCAGTACCGTAATGCCGCACGGAGATCTCCCTCTGCTCCTGCACGTGTACCTGCTACTGCTGGACCAACGAGCGATCCTAATGGGGACTTGGCTGAACCTTGCAGTCTGAAGGAGCGATGTCAGTCTCAGTGCCTGCTTCTTGAACGAGCCTTAGAGCAACGTGTCTGGCTGTGGGAGGGGAGCATCCCGGCCTGGGCTGGGGGGAACCTGGACAGCCCCCAGGAGGCTCTGCCTCCCACAGCAATGCACACACCTACCTGAGAGCATCACATCCCCCAGCTCTGCTCTGACCTTAATCCATCTTCTGCTGGCTGAGCAATTTCTGTGCTGAGCATCCCCCAGCAGCAGGGTGCTGCCCTCCGCTCTGCTTTTCCCGTGGGGTGCTCCTGGCTGGGGGGCATCACATGGTTGTGGGACCTCGCTGTGAAATAGGGACAGAGCCTGCTCCCTCAGTGGGGCTTCAGTGATGGCAAAACGCCACAAGCAGCCCCAAATAGGGGTGGTGGTGACTGCCTTGCACTGCATTGGGATGCAGATGCTGGAGCTGCTCCTGGCTGCAGCATCCCTGGGCCCGCTGGGACACGTCCCCTGGGGGCTGCCCTGGGTCCCTTCGGCACCTGGGGAACCCTCCTGTGTAGAAGACAAAGACTCGCCTCCTGTAGACTGGAAAGCACGAGGGCTTCATGATGAGCCTGCATCTCCCATCCCTCCTTAGATCCCTGGGTCCCCAGATGTGTTTTTTTTTGTTTTAGCCCTGGATGCTTTGTGTGTTTTGGGGCTGCATTTGGGATGGAATTGCAGTTTGGGGTTTTGCATCACTTTTCCTGCTAGGTGCAATGTAGGACTCACTCCTGTGGGGAGTGGCTCTGGGAGGAGGTGTGTCAGAAGGCATCAGTCGTGCCCTCAGAAGGGTTTTTCATTCCAGAATTTAGACTTGAATTTGGAAAATCTGAATTTCTCTCCCTGGATGGGGATGAATTCCAGCCCTTGGCCGAGCTGTCTGACTCTGTGGACCATTGAAGCCCAGGAACCTGCTTTGAGGGCGGTTGTCCTGCTGCTTTCCAGACCAAACTTCTCAGTTCTGACAGAGTGCAAATTTCTACCAGGGATGTTTTACTTTTTTTTCTGGTTACAGTTGATGTACCTGGCACATGACGAATTCTTTCTCCTTCACCCCTTGGGTCCTGAAGGGCCCCGGGGCCACCCCATACTGCCAGGTCTGGGATGTTGGGCATCTCTGGGGAAATACAGCCTCTTGCACTGGAATCATCCAGAATTCACCTAGCATCGCTAAAACCAGAATCTGAAATGTTATCTCTAATTATAATTGTTTCTCTGATACTTCATATTTCCTCTCAGCTTCGCGACATTCTGGTAATTGCAGCCTTTCTCCCATCCCTTTAATTTGCAGCCCATCACAATGTTGGTTAAGAGAATCAATCTTTAAGGTCGTTATCTTGAGCTCTTTCCCAATATGTTCTGCTGTAGTTTGAATAGATTGTAGTGTTCATTCTTCAGATCTTTATTTTTTCTCCTCTGTGGCTGATTGAGACAAATTACCACGGGGTGAGGCACCCGCCTGGTGCTGCGTCCCTGGCATTGAGCATCCCCAGCATCAGCTCCGGCGAGCACGGAGCAGCCTCCACAAAAACCTATCCCCAAAGCACTGCTGGCTGAAGGCTTCTAGTTACAGCCAGAGCTTCTCTGCAGCTGTGGGAGAGAGTTGGCTGTCCTCGGGTGAGTTTTGGGGAGCAACATGGGGCAACCTCATGTGGGTGCACCGTGTGCTGGGGGGGCTTACAGAGACCACCGCAGCCCCCCTCTGCCCCTGGCTTTGCACAGGAGCTTGCAGCAGGACCATGGTCCTGTGCTGGGAGCTTGGAGCTGTGCACCTTCCTCCTCCCCCTCCCAACGCAGTGAGGGGCTTGATGCCTGTGATGTCTCTGCGAGAGGCCAGGTGTCTCCATCCCTGTGTGCTTAGTGCCTGCTGGCACCGACACTGCACGAGGCTCTGCTTGTGTTCACCGGAGCCTTTGGGGACTCCAGATGCCATCACGGCCCTTTGCTTCATCCCGTAGAGCATCCCCTGCCCCACGGGTGAGGGACTGGTCCCTGGCCATGCTAGGCATTGAGCAAAAAACTGGAATGATGTTTTTCCTTTCTCTCCCTTTAATAAAAGGCCAAAAACAATTTAAAGATGTGGAGCACAAAATCTGAAGTGAAGTACTCATTTCAACACCACTCCTTATCCCTGCTCATTTTAGGCAATATGAGTTTTTACAGCCTTGTTTGGCCACTGTCTGCATGGCGTTAAGGATGGCAATAACTGTCCTTTTGGGGGCAGAAAGGAAAAAACAGCCAATATGTGCTGGAGAAACTGCTGCTGTTCTTTTTGGTGCCTGGTGCTGTTTTCCTGAGGCTGGAGGCCAGGATGAGCAGAGCAGGGGGCAGCTGCCCATGGGGACCCAGCTCCCCATGGGCATCCCCTGCCCGTTTTATTGCCACCGCAGGTTGTGTCCCACCAGGTGTGCAGGTGGGTGACGTTCCCTGGGGCATGTGCACAAGGTGACAGCTGTCTCTGGAGCATTTGCAGCATGGGCTGCTCCCAGGACTCGTTTGTTTTGCTCCTGACCACTTTTCAGGAGCAACGTGTGCCCACGGGGACCTGCACGCCGATGTCCCTGAGCAGCCAGGAGCCGTGGTGCTATCGGCTCCTCCTGCTTCAAACCCAGACCCTGCTGACCTTGAATTAAGGGTTTTTATTGTTGCTTGTGCGGAGATTTTCCTGTTCCCAGCGTTTTGGCTTGCTCTCCACATCTGAGCACGCCGCTGTCCCGCCCGCCCCGCTATTAATAGCTGCTCCTCGCCACGCGTGCGGCCCCGCGCTTTCATCACAGGCGAGCAGCAGCTCTCCGGGTGTGCTCGAGGTGTCTGTAATTCTCCCAGCAATGTCTTCCACTATTTCAAATTCTTGCTGCCTATTTTTATTTCCTTTTATCTCAAATCCTTTTTTTCCCACCCAGAAATGATCCCGCCAGAGGGCGATTTCGTTGGTAATATTGCTTTTGCATTTTAGACTTTTCAAGGACTAATGAACTTTATTAGATTATAATGAACTTATTACTCAGTGCTGCTGACCTGCTTTCTAAAGAACTTGAATTATTATTTGGAACAGGCCTGTTGAGGGACTTTTTTCCCTTTTTTTGCAGAGCAGTATAGGGTACATTAACTCTTTGGAGCTGTTTTTTTTTTTTTTTTCTCAGCTTTGATTATCTGCAGATCCCTGTGAAATACAGCAGCCCTGCATTTTGGGCAGAGGGGGCAGAAAGAGCAGGGACAGGGTGCCCCATCCTCCAGGGCTGTACCAAAGCTGCATTATCTGGTTCCCATCGCTTGCTTCCAGGCCATCTGTCCCATCACCAGGGGAGGTTGTTGGTGCAGAGAAATTGTCCCAGGACAGGACAAACTCTGAGAGCCCTGGGGCTGGTGCCTGGCCCCTGGAGATGTTCTTGGAGATGTCCTTGCTGCTGGAGACGTTTCTGACCTCTTCTGCTTTGTCCCTCTGGCAGAGCATTGCCTGTGCTGGTGGGACAAGAGGGAGGGGATGCAGGAGTGGCCAGGATTTGTTCTGCTTTTGCACAAACTGGGATGGTTTGGAGCATTTTGAGGCCACCTGGGGTGCAGGGTAATAACTCCAGGCCCTGGTTGCTATTTCTGGCCCAGGGTTGCAAACCAGTGCCCCTCTCCCCAGGTTCATGTGAGGTGGATGCAAACACAGCATCCTCTGGCCCTGCCCGTGTCACCTGTGCACATTGCAGGGCCTGATCCTGGTGAATAAGGAGAAAAAGCTTGAGCAGTGTGTGAGCCTGTGTGGTTGTAGCTGCTGGGTGATGTGCATCAGCTGAGCACCTTGCCCTCCCCAGTGCCCAATTTTCACCCTTGCCACCTGCCTTTTTGCTGTGTAAATCCCTGATATTGGGTGCTGTGAAACCCCTGATGCTGGGTGCTCTGTCTTCTGATCCACCCCATGGCAAGGCCAGGCTCCGTCGGTGTGCTCTCACAGCCTGCTGGAGCTCCTGTGCTCCTCATCTCGGTGTGAGCAGCATGGGAGGGATGTGGTGTGAAGGGATGAGTCAGGTGCTGGCAGGGCACCTGCTTGCTGAGAATCAATTTTCACCTGCCTGGTGCTCTGCCAGAGCTGGGGAGGGAAGGGAGCAGGGGCTGGGGAGGGAGCCTCATGTGTGCTGGATGTCTGCATGTCTGGCTGCAGCCCTCTCCTGAGCAGAGGGACAGACAGCTGGGGGGAAGAATAGACAGAAAAGGAGTTGCCTTTTCTTTATTGCTCCTTGCTGCTTTGCTTGCATCAGCTCAAGATGCCTTAGGAGAGACAGAGAAAGGTGGGATTGTGCCCAAAATGTGCCCTTACCAGAGGGGTTTTGCTGCTGGAGGGAGAGGCTCAGGATGCTGTTTGCTCCCCAGGAGCCCCACAATGACCCAGAAATGCTGGAGGGAGCTCTTGGCTTGGCTTCAGGCCAGGCTTGCTCCTGGCTGGCTCTATCCTCCTCTGCTAACCTCCAACCAGAGCCAGCAGGAATTGGGGATGGAATAATCAAGGTGTGAGCAGAGCCCCAGGCAGCACCTGGCCAAGCACAGCCCGATCACTGCTCATGCCTGTGGTGTCCCCCAGCTTTGGTCAGCCACAGGAAACAGCATGGGCAGCCCCTCATAACCAAGCAGGGATCAGCAACCTTCCCTCCTGCAATCATCCCTTCTCTTAAAACCACACATTGAATTTAATGAAAAAAGAGAAGGGAGGGAAAGGTTTCCTGCAGGCTGCTGAATCGCACAGAGCCCAGTGCGTCCCTCCAAGGCCAGCAAGGGCTGGGACCCCGTGGGCTCTTGGGCGGAGGTGATGCTGGGTGCCCCTTGCTGGTGCCGGCAGGATGGTGCCTGTGCATGTGTTGGGGTGAGTGTCCTGGGGATGCTGCAGCCACCCGTGGCACCTGAGCACCAGGGCAGGGCTGAAGGGCAGGGTGGGCAGGGACTAACGCTGCTGGACGTGCACTTACGGCTGAATATTGCTGGCAATTATGATAATGGCTGGGAAATCCAAACCTGACATCTTCCTCACGGATGATGAATAAGCTGTCTGACTCCTGTTCATTTTTTATTCAGAACTTCAGTGCTGGCTAATCCTGAGCTCCCAGCGCTAAATGCTAATGAGGAGCGCGTTGCCTGACTCCCATACTTAACAGCAAAGCAACTCCTGGGATCAAGGGGGTTAAGTATTGAAATTGTCTCGTGCATTAAATAATTAGTAGACAAACAGATTGACTTCTCCAGCCATCACCAGCCCCATCTGTTTCCTGTGCCTTTGCTCCCTCTCTCTGTGCTTGATCAGATAATTGGCCGGGGCCGCAGCGAGTGGCCCTGCTCTGCGCTGGGCAGTTGCTGTGTGTCGGGGGGGCAGAGCGGGGCTGCGGCTCTCCCCGAGGCTGGCTGCAAACCGAGGTGCCTCCAAATGGCAAGTACATGCAGGGATGGAGCTGGGGGTGCCCACCGTGATCCCCTCTGAGCCACCGGGCTCCTTCCAGCTGGAAGAGAGGAGCCGAGGGCAGAGACCCGGAGAAATAATTCTGCCACGCTTCAGTCCGGCCTGCAGCCACGCAGCACGAGATACAGGCTGCGGGCCGGCCGGGGAGAGCTTTGAGAGGCCATTTGCTGCACAGAGATGCTGCTGTAAATGGTCCAGATGGGGGACTGAAAGCTTTTATTCCCTTATTTCCTTTTCGTTGCTGATGCTTGAAGGTTTCCTATAATTGCTTCCCTGTTTTTACTGCTCTGTGGCTTTCCTGAAATATTTTTGTTTTAATTACAATATTGATTTAGATACAGCGCTAAAAAAGACCCCTGAAAAAGTTAATGAAAAGCAATTACTAAAGAGCACTGTAATGGAAAGGAGCCCCACGTGGGGAGCCAGCCCAGCCCCAGCAGTTGTTTGGGAGCCCTGGGGGGGGCGCCCAGCCAAAAAACATGAGGGCTTGGGGCTGGACAGGACACTGCCCCTGTCCAGCAACAAGGAGCGGAGTTTGTGCCCCAAACCTCTTGGCGTACTGTGCACAGATGCCCAAAACTTGCTCAACTTGAGATGTGAGGTGCCACAAAGCGCCCCACTGCCTGTCCCTGTCACCACGTCCTTCAGTGGCCCAAGGGCTGGGACCACTGAGGTTCATGGCACCAAAGGGTTGTGAGCACGAAACCTCCCTGCACGTGGTGTAGGGAAAACACGGGTGACCTTTTGTGCTGTTTTTTTTTTTCTTTTTTTTTTTTTTTTCCTCCAAAGGCTCTCCTGTCAGGCTGTTACCATGACAGACAAGTATTCAGCCGCGTGCGGGTGACGCGGGCTGCGGGGAGAAAGGCAGGCACTGAGAGAGCTGAGTGTTATCTTGTCAAGGTAATGAACGAGAGGAACCTGAGGCGTGCCATAAAGAGGAAGTTGACTTTTTTATAAAATATATAAGACATATTGCTGGGAAAACTCTATTAAGAATTGTAAAAGGTGAAAACCTTTCATCCAGTTGACTCTTGAGGAAGGTTCCTTGGCACAGAATAGATAAATAGAGGCTTTCGCCCTCAGCTACCCTAGCATGAAAGGAAAGCCTTATGAATACTCACCAGATTAATGAGACAGAGGACTCATAAATATGTCAGAAGACCCGCAATAGCTGGAGATTAAATAGATGCCTCGTTGGGATGCGGATTAATATTTGTGAGGCCAAGGTGTCCCCGTGGGTGGCTGTGCTGGGCAGGGTGCCCTGTGCCAGGGTCCAGCCTGGAGCGAGGAGCTCGGCCTCTGAAGGCATCACCCTTCCTGGCTGGGTGCTGAAGGAGGTGGCCTCTGGTGTCCCCCCTTGGTGACAGGGGCTGCAGGGGGGCCAGGCCTCGCCCGATCTTCTGCCTCTCTTCTGGACACGCAGAAGTGATTTTTTTTGTGCTCCTTCATCCTACAACAGCCCCAGGGAGGCTCTCAACAAGCATCTCCAAGGCTACGATGGTGCCCGCAGCACCCACCTTCCTCCTAGGTACTGAATAAGGGCCCCAGAGAGGAAAGGGATCCTAAAAGGTGGCGTTCACAGGGGTGAAATCAGCCCAGAAAGTGCCGTGATGGTGTTCACCCAGGCCTTCGTATGGGTTAATGATAAAGAAGGACATCGAGTCAGCTGAAGGTTTCATCCTGCTGTGCTCTCTTCTTGTGGGCTGGGGGCTCTGGAAGATGCTGGGTGAAGGACTGCAGTGTCCTAAGGGTAATTGCGTGGTGCTTGCTGGGCAGTGCAGCCTGGCTGTGGTTCCCAGCTCCAAGCAGGGGGTGGGAAGAGCCCCCAACACCTCACCACCTCCCCATGGGGCTGGGTGCTCAGCAGGAATACAGGGACACTGCCTCCCCCTGGCATCCCGTCATGGGGATGGCTCAGGGTGAGCATCCTGCTGCACAGCCCCAAATTCCTGCTTCCTGGAGGACGCCCCCGGTGTGTCCCTGCTGCGGTGATGCCCACCCCCATGGGGAGGGATGTGCTGGAGCTGCCATCCTCTGTCATTGTCATGGGAACGAGGAGCGGTAAACAACAGGAAGCATCCCCGAAAAGCCGCCTGCCAGGCGGGCTGTGCCGGCAGGAGATGATTCAGGGAAGCACTGACACTCACCAGAAAATGATGCTGCAGCTTCCCTGGCACTGGTGGGGAGCAGCAGCAAAGGAGGGGGACCCAAATGTCCCCATCCCTGGTGGCATCTTGTCCTGCAGCAGCTGGCCTCGGTGGGGAGCTGAGGCCACCTTGTCCCTTACCATCACACCCAGCCTGGCCTTGAATGGAGGAAGGGACCTGGAGCAATTTTGGCCAAGATGTGCACCAGTTGATGCCACCTGCAGCGAGAAAACTGTAGTAATGCCCCCACAGCATCCTGCCAAAATGCAGCCCTGCAGGGTCACCTGCAACCTCGAAACAGGCCTGGGGAAAACATATGCATCGGTGCTGGTCCTCGGAGAAGGTTTGGGGTAGAGAGGCCACTTTTGTGGGGTTTGGGGTCAAAAGGAAGCATGTCTCCTCTGTTAAGCGCCCAGGCCTGTGCTACATGGAAGAGCTTTTAAAATGAAGATTGGATGCTTTGTGATGTGGTCTCATTCAGGAAGCATTAATCTGGGGAATGCCTCACAGGAGGTCAGCGGTGATGCTTGGTGCTCTGCGTGTCCCACCTGTGCAGCCTGCAGCCCTCCCAGGCTTCAGATGATGGATGGCACCTCTGCCTCGCTCCCTCTCTCACTGATCCCGGTGTCTTTTTGTTGGGTACAGCTGCCGGCAGCAAACACCAGCTTTTCCCTCTTGAATACCAGTGTATGGGAGCCCAGCATGGGACGTTCAGCTCAGCAGCGCTGCACCAAAGGTGGTGTCCCTGGGCTCTGACAGCAGTGAGCACCGCTTCTCCATGCTCAAACTGCAGTCAGCATCTAGCTGCTGTTAGCAGCACCGTTATTTATTCATGATGGTTCTTGTGCTCATCACACTTGGGTGCGATGTGGGCATCGCCTGTCAGCCCCACTCTGAGCCCACTGGCACAGCTCGTCCTCTGCCCTGAGCACCCCAATCCAGCCTCTCCGAACCACCCCATGGAACCTGCTGCTCATTTAATGCTCATTTAATTTACAGCAGTGTCCTTTGTAACTTTCAAACACCACCACGTACCCTTCTCAGGCATGCAGATGTAAGGGTCCTTGTTTTGCACAGTGTGTGGTGAAAGGAAAGTAATGGATGTCCCCAGCTTAATGGTCTGAAAGTCTTTCTTGCTGCACAAAAAAAACCCCTAGCGTTCCCAAATCCATTTTCATTTATAACATTATGAGCGATTCTACCGGCAGCAGTTTTTCCTTCACATATATACTTATTTGGGAGAGAAATTCCCTGTCCTAGAATAATGTTCTTGCTTGGATCGAGTGGCTGAAATTTGGAGTTTTCAAACTCTGGCTCTGTGTTTAACCATCCCATTGCTCCCTGTGCTCTGTATCCTGCAGGATGGAGCATCCCTCTCCAAACAGGTGACCCCCATGAAGGCAGGAAGCAGATGAAAGAGGCAGAGCTCAGAAACCAAAATGAGGGTTTGTTTGGTAGCACTGGAGGTGTGGGTGCTGCCCAGGAGCTGAGGCTGCCACACGGGGCTGGAGACACCAGAAATCCCTTCTGTCTCCGACCGCCTGCTGGGGGCATCACCACCTGATGGGCAGGGCATTTTTCATCGAGTCGGTGACAAATGGCTCTCAGTTGAGTAGAAAAATGGTTTATTGATTAGATAGCAGAGGTGTGGGCAGGGACTGTGCTGCTAATGAAGGGTTCTGCCAGCTGCTCCCTGCTCTGGCTGCTGGGGACAGGCAGAAGAAGGACTTGGCCACCCCTGGTCTGCTGCTCCTGCGAGGCATGAAACAAAGCCCTGGGGGGCAGAGCTCTGGGGAGCTCATCCTTCTCCCTCCTCTGGCTCCTTGCTGGGGCTTGCTGCTCCTGTCCCCAAAAGCCAGCAGCAGCCAGCTTCCAGCGATTGTCCCCCAGCTGCAGCAGGACCACCTTTGCAGGCCACCTCTTCAGCCCTTCCATCTAACACTCCTTTCCATGCCTGATGTGAACCCAGTTCTAGCACAGCACTTCCTTAGTGCTTGATTCGGAGCAGGAGGCTGTCCTACTGAACTGGAGCACTCCTCTCACACCAAGCACGCTCACATGCTGCAGGGTGGGAACCCACAGCCATTATCTGAGAAGACTGCATTTTTTTTTTTTTGAAGGACTTTGCCCTGAAAACAGCCTGGTTACCTTGTTTTCTTTTTTTTCTTTTCTTTTTTTTTTTTTTTTTTTTTCATCTTTAGCCATGGTGGTTTTATCCACAGAGCACCTTGAACAACCTGAGCATAATTAATCACAGTTTGCTTCCCTGTGTTGGTATGGGATTCCTAATCCACTGTAAATCCTGTGGGGAACAGATGCAATTATCAAAGAAGCGCTTATTAAAAAGAACTATATGTGCCATAAAAAAATGTCAGGACAATTGTCCTTTGGCTGTTTGCAGTGTTGCCAGCTGTGATATACGATCCCAGCTCTCCATCCCAGCTGTCTGCATCCCCAGCGTGCTTTAGCGGTGGCTTTTGCCGGGTTCCTCATGCAGTTGCAGAACTCCCTGAGCTCAGCTGCTCTTCTCCTCCCCATCCTGCCCGCACCTATTCATAACTCAGCGAGCAGCAGCCCATCAGAGCTATGGACTTTCTGCAGCCAACGCTGTTTTGGGGCTCTGCTGGATGAAGAGCTGCTTGGGATTGGTATCTTCCCCAAGTGCAGCATCAAGACACGAGGAGGTGCATCCAAGGGGGACATCCTGCTTTGTCCAGCTGGGCAAAGGAAGCCCAAGGAAGCTTTGGCCAAGCAGATGCTCTCCCAGTGGCTCAATTTCCACCTGTGAGGCTGGCAGAGTCACACCAGGCCATCCTGCAGGGACTTTGAAGGTGCAGCCCAGCAGTGCTCTGGGAAAGCTGCTTAGCAGCACAGTCGGGTGGCCCAGAAATAACCCTTGTGCACAGGACAAGGGTGGCTTGTTCTGGAAGATCAGAGCAAAGCAGAGAGGTGCTGCTGCACACAGCAAGGATGTGCACGCTTGCTGAAAGTGCTACAGAATAAGGGGGTGCAGGACCTACAAAAACCTGAGAAATTGGTAAAAATACGCTCACACCTGTGAGGCTGCTGCTGACCTACAAGTCTCAAGGTAGCTTTTTTTTGCGGGCAGGCAGCAGAGCCATGGGGAGGAGGAGGATGGGAGAGGCAGCAGGGCTGTCTCGGTTTGGCTCTAGCTCGTCACTCGGAGGAGGAAGGAGCAAAACACTGTTGGAAACCAGAGGAGCAATCAATGATTTGCTGTCAAATGAAAGGATGGATCGAGTGACTTTCTGCAGGAATCTGTCCTTGATCTAATAGGAGTCAGTATTTTCCCTAACGATCCAAATGATGGAATATTCACTGCTACATCCGCAGAGGGTCAAGATGGGAATTAGTGCTGCAATTGCAGAGAAGGAGATTTTTAATCGTCTGGCAGTAAGGACAATTACGCGCTGGGATGTTTTGCCTGGGGAGGCTGCGGAGGCTGTCGTTAGCGACTTTAAGAAGAATTTGGAGAAACCTTTCCCTGGAGTGATGGAGCTCACCCCGTAAGGCAGGGCTGACCCCCAAGGTCCTTTCCAGCCCTAATTTCTGTGATTCTGCATCATTCCAAAAGCAGAATCTCATCTACTGTGACTTTTAGGAAGAAGTATGAAAAGCACTGTGAAAGGCTGAAAATGTGATAGCTTTAGAAATAAAGCCTGTTGCTTTTATCTGCAAACATCTCAACGCATATGTCAACCCTGTTCTCCAAACCAAGCAGCAGAAAGGGAGCAGCCTGGCTTCCCAACCTCCTCCCTTGCAGATCTGCCAGAGATCTCGCTGGCTTCAATTTGGACAGCCTGGGCAGTAAGGTTTTACCACCGTGGAAAAGCTTTGGATTGCTAAAAGATATGAAATCTGAGCAATGGTATTTGTATGAAATGGGAATTAAAAAAAAAAATAAATCCATCAATTCCTCTGGCAAAGACAGCTGGGCATTTGGAGTGGTGGTGTTTGAAATGCAAAACGCACCTCATTGGAGAGTTGTTTCATGCCATTCATCTTCGGAGCGCGCTCTTGCTGCTTGTTTGCAATGTGCAGCTATAAACCACGCTTTCTGAAAGTGCTCCGGCTGGCTCGGAGGTAAGCAAGAGGGAAGGATGCTAATATCAGACATTTCAATCCCCACTGCAGCCTGCATTGCTCAAAGCAAGATGACTTGCAAACATGTAGCCCAAATGAGGAAGATGAATCGTATGCAAGGTCAGGCTCAATGCCAGGAAACTGATAGAGGCAAAAGCGGTTAATTGCTTTAGATTCCAACAGCCCCAAAACGTGCCCTGCGTACAGACACCCTGCCTCACGCAGCGATGGACCTCACCATCCAAACCAGCAAATAGAATAGGAAATGGAGGTGCTCGTCATGATTTTTAATGTCAGAATTAGATTCACTGTTGCCTTATGGTCTCTGTAATTACTAGACATCACTCATCGTTTTTCTCAGCTCAAGGGATACTCTGTTATTGACCTCACTGGGAAGATATAAATACATTACTGAGTGGAAATATCACCATTTGCCATTGTGGAAAGGTCTACACCACAGCTCAGAGGACCCTGAAATCTTTATTGCAGTGCACCTACAGCAGAGGACAATGCCTGATACTGGTGGTGTGATGGCCAAGTGCTTCTGCTGAGGCTTTAGGGGAGAAAAACCTATTACAGGGTATTAAAAGAGAGAAACAACGGCAAGCCATGAGCCTGAAGGACCTTTCTACAGCTGAACAGATAAAAAAATACCATGCCTGGGGGCATATTGGCCATGCTGGTCTCAAGCTGGTGGGGCCACAAAGACTTTGGGGAGAATGGTAGGGCATCAGAGAGCAAAGGGGTGTTATTTCCATGGGGGTGATCAGTGCTGAAAGCAGGGGGAGGCTGGTGAGGTGCTCTCGTGAAGCCATGCATGGAGCATGGCAGTGGTGGGATGCTCTCCGGAAGCCAAGCACCAGCTCTGTGGTGCACGGGTGGGTGCTCAGCCCGGAGGCCACCTATGCAAGGAGGTAGCTCACCAGTTTCTGCTGGACACCCTATGCCCACCCCAAGCCCCTGGTGCCCTGGAACATCTCTGAGCCATGAAAAAGTGCTTTGTGAGCAGGGGGTCAGCTGTCCTGGTGCATGGCACTCACGTCTCTCCTCTTCCTCAGGCAGCCTCAGAGCAAACACCCATGCAGGGAGGGTCCATACTCAGCAGGCCAAACCTTGTATGGGGCTGGCAGAGCTCTTCCCAAGTTTCCACTTGCTTTAAGGTGCCCCATAAAAAAAAGCCTCATCTGTTTTTAGGGGATGAGGCTGCTCACAGACAAGGCAGGGCAGTGGCACAGCAAGAATTGGATCTGCAGCCCCCATTGGTGTCTCATTTGGTTGGTGTCGCATTTTGATTGCCGCTGGGTTTGGGGGGATTGATAGATCTCACCCAGCTGTGGCTTCCTCTGAGCATCACCCTCCCCCTGAGCTTGCCTAAAGCAGCTCCCCAACCAGGAAAACGAGACCTGATGGAAAAAAAAAAAAAAAAAAAAAAAAAAAGAGATGGTGTCTCCCACCGCCTCCAGGTGACTTCCCACCCCCGCCGTTAAAACACCGTCTTTATTTTGGGTTGGGGTGTGCCTGGCTCTTAAAACCTTCCCATGCAGCTGGCTCAGTGTCCTTGCGGCACGAGGGGCAGCTGGGCCCCCAGATTACAGCCTTGCTGCTCACAAGTGCTTGTTATAGCTCATTGAGCCACGGAGGTTTCTCTGCCTTCTATTTTGGGCTGAGCTCCCCTTGTGTTTATTTACAGTCACCCGAGCAGCTTGTAGCTGTTGGAGTTGAAGAAAATTGCTGTGAAAGGGAGGAAATTGGCTTCTCACCTTACAGGAGCCAGAGGAACTCCTGGGATGTATCTTGGGGGCGTGAAGGAGTGGAGAAGCCATCCCCGGGTGGTTCCTGCAGCTCCGGCTGTCCCCAGCCAAGTCCCTCCAAAGAGCACAAATGTGCAAGTGTCTGTGCAGCCTCTCGCTCTGGACCTCCTGTGAATGTCATGCCCATGTCTATAAGTGGCCTAACATATTGAAGATCAGGCAGCGAGGGGAGGGAAGATGACCTTTGCATTTTGCCCGGAGCAGATGAGGGTAATGGGATTATAATTCCACGTAATTCATCTTCTGACACCGTGCGATCACCAAACTCTGCTCGGCCGGGGATGGAGCGAGGCAGGCGGCCCCGAGCGCTGCTCCCAGGCACGGTCCCCAGCTGGGACAGCATCCCCGAGCCCTCGCAGGGCTCATCTGTGCCAAAAGCATCCCCGCTGCGCCCCGGGTGCACATGGAGCCGCTCCTTCTGGCGGGAGGCTCAGAGCTGCTGCGCATAGAGGCCAGCAGCGAAAACACTTCCCAGCCTGGGGGAGCAGCTGGCACGGCCGGGGCGGCTCACTCCAGAGCCTCAATCTGCTCCCCTGCCTTCCTGCTGCCAGACCACTTTGTGTTTTTTGGGGTCGCACCTGGCACAAAGCCTCTTTCTGGCAGCACAAGGTCTGCACCCCAAATGCTGGTGCTGGGAGTGTAGAGAACCCCACCCCACTCTTTTTGCCCCAAATGATGCTTTTGCCCTGTCCAAGCACACTGCACCCAAAGCCTGTGCTGCCAGGCTGCTGTTAATTAGCTCCTTGTTAATTTGCTTCCCTGGATCCCCAGCTCCTGTGGGCTGGCTGGGGGAGCTGTGTCTGCAGGGCGTTTGGGCAGCAGAGCGGGTGCTACACCTGCTTAAAGGCTGCTGCCGCCTGGCATTTATTTTCCATCACTGATTACATTCTGCTAGTCAGAGATTTTATCCCAGAGAAATCCTCCAGGAACTCCTAATAGTGGAGTCAATCTTCATAAAACCTGGGGTGGTAAACCAGGAGACCTCGCTTTGCTGCAGGTCTGGTCTGCGGGTGCGGGGCTCCCAGTGCCCGCCAGCCCCGGTACCTCGCAGCACCCAGTAGGAGTCATTAAATATTTATTTGAAAGGGTTTTTGCTCCTGAGTGGTGAAATAGAAACCAAAGATTAAATGACTTGGTTAATATGAGCAGTTTGGAGGAGAGCGAGCTGTGCCGGGCACCGCTGGCATCTGGATGCTGCACGCTCCTGCATCCCTCTGGGGGAAATCCTGAGGCAGGTTCAGATAAATTAACCTTGGGTTTCTGTTACTGGGTAAATGTTGGGTGATGCTGTTGGTGTGGCTCCCTTGGCGTTTCTTCCCCTGGCAGCCCATTTGTTTGTTGTATTCCCTGTGGGTGGCTGCAGCACCCACAGCACAAAGCACTCGTTACAGTGGGACAGGGTCCTGGGTGGTCTGACCCATGGCAGGAGCTGCAGGTGGGCTCCCCGAATCGCCAGCGAGGGAAGCAGATGGCCATGACTGCTTGTGGCTTGCCAGCAATGAGTTTTGGATCTGAAATCTCATGATGCCAAAAGGGGTGAGGGTTTTGCTGAGCCCCCTCTGCTGCAGCAAGTCTGGAGGATGAGGCAGGGGTGCTGCTTAGGGGGCTTCATCGCCACATCTGCTGCTCTCTGGATTTGCAAGGCCCAGAAAAATGACCCAGTGCAGGCAGTGCGAAGGAAACCCCTTCATCAGCGGGGCTGTGTGGGCAGCGGCGTGCTTGGCAAAGTCTCTGTCAGTGAAAGCGATCTCATAAACACCAGCCTCTAATTCATCTCCCTCGTCCTGCCCTGCGTGCTTCCCTCAGATCCTTCATGGCAGTCATCTCAGAGCCCTGGTAGATGCATCTTATCTTTCTAAAACTCACCCCGACCTTGGGCAGATGACGCTAACTTTCCCTGCGCTGAGACATCGGTCTTGGGTGACGAGCGGCAGGACGTGAGGAAATGGCACCAACTTGCACCAGGGGAAGCCCAGAGCGGGCCTCAGGCAGAATTTGGTCCCGCAGAGGGTGGCCGAGTGCTGGGACGGGCTGCCCAGGGCACTGGGGGGGTCCCCACCCCAGGGGTGTGTAAGGGACGTGTGGACGTGGTGCTTGGGGACACGGCTCAGTGGGGGCACGCGGTCAGTCGGGGGTGGCTGGGCCTGGTGAGCCCACAGCTCTCCTCCAGCCAGGGGGAGTCCGTCAGTCTGTTCTCCAGTTTTCTCTACCAACATCAGGATGGTCCAGCCTCACCAACTCCCTTCTTCCTGCATTAAAAATCCTTCTGTGGTTTCTCCACTTCTTTAAACAAGGCACGTGGGGGCTCTCCCCAGCCTCCTCCAGCCTCCCCATGGCCACATCCCCCAGGGGCAGCAAGTTTCTGGGTGAGCCGGGCTGTGCTGGTGAGATGGTGTGGCCTCATGTGAGCCTTCATTTCCCCCAGGAAAGCTCCCAGGGGTGCCTTGGCATTGGGATGGGCCATGTGAACTGACTTTGAGGACTGACTTTGCCACCAACAGGTCAGAAAGCAGCCGCCCCATCCCATGTGCTAGGACGGAGGGCCGCTGTGTCCCTCATGGCTGCTACAGCTTTCACAAAGCTTCCTCTTTTCCGCCTCACTGCCGACACCTGAACTAGTTTGCAATTCCAAATCTGTTTCAAATCCTAACATTTTTTCTGAATTATTTTTGGTTTTGGAGCAGGCTGAAGGGGAAAGCATAACAGTCAAAACAACACGGCGCCTCCCAGATATGGATTGAATATAATACCTACGCTATTATATCAGGAAAGAAAGCGTCCCACTTGTTTTGGAAGCATAGATTTTTCTGTGATGGATGGGAAGGTGTTTTTCCGGTCGATGCTATTTAATTACGCTACAAAGCATTAAGGAGCTGATCTGCCATCTCTGCCTCCCGTGGCTCGCTGGTGAGGCCTGGGACCTGTGCGGGCAGTCCCCGTCCCAAAATCCTGCTGTCCCTTGCTCCTGATGAGTGTGCCCTGCTTTGGGTTGGCTTCCCAGGGGCTTGGTGCTGCCCTCCCCCTGCCCACTCACAAGCACACCGCAGTGCCATTTGTCCAATTTTCACAGAGTCAAAGGGCAGTTTGGGCTGGAAGGGACCCTAAAGCCCACCCAGTGCCCACCTCTGGCACAGCACCTCCCCGGGCACTGCTGGGGCTGGGGCACCCACAGCTCCTGGGGGCAGCCTGCGCCAGGGCCTCACACCCCCAAATTTCCCTCATTATCAGGAGAAGTCCCCCAAAGCCACCAACCTGGAGGACCAGAGGGTGAAGCCCACCTGGCACGTGCTGAAAGCCGAAGGGCGCTTTGGATGTGGCAGAACATTTACATTCAGGAGTCTTCCAGAGGTTGGGGATTTATCTCCATCCTGGGAGGGAGCCTTATTAGTGGCTTTTGGGTACACAGCTCCTGAATAATGAGGACAATCCTGTCTTGGGAAGATAAATCCCAGTATAATGATGCCATTGTCTTTCCTTATTGTAACTCTCTGTCAGCACCTCATTTAACTGCTGTTTTACCCAAAGATTTTGACAGCCTGCTTTAGCACAGGAAGGATAACACAATGCTTCTTAATTGCCACCAAATCTAAAATTAGTCCCTTCTGTGGCTCACGGGTGAGCACGCGGCCCTTTGGGGACAAAGGGCTGAGCGTGGAGGGCTGGCTTCCCAGCCCAGCTCCAGATGGGCACAGAAAAGCCTGTAAACGCAGATTTTACCCCAAAGTGTACATGATGAGGAGGAAGAGCAGCGAGGAGAAGGGAGGAAGGTCTGGGGGAGGCAGGGAATGCAGGATGTGTGCAGACATGCTCCACTGGATGCCCCGTTCCCCTTCCTTCCACCTGAGTGCTCAACACTCTGCAACTTCTCCTACAATTATAGCAGGAGAGCTCAGGGCTGGGCGGAGTGCTGCTTGGAAAGAAATTTGCCACATTTTGAACATGTTTTTCTGCCCTGATGTGCCCGGGGACTGGGCTGCGTGGGCGGCTGGGGGGTCACTACCAGCCTGGGTCAGGTACCACCGGGACGCAGAGGGAGCTGGAGATGGATGTGTCGTGAGAGCATTTTCTGGAGAGGATCTGAGCAATTTGAGCTAGCTGCCATGGCCGGGGTGGGTTGGAAGTTTCCTGATGAGTCTCTTTGTCTGTCGGAAATTGGGCTGGGGAGCGGAGGAAGGCGCAGAATAGCAAAGCAGGCTGTGTCTGTTGGAAATCCACCAGGGCAGAATCAAAACAGAGCCAAAGCTCCATCACCCCGTGGCATGGGTGACCCATGCGCTGCCTCCCCGAGCACAGTTTGTCATCATCGTGTCTATAATGATCTTGGCATTCAAGGGGGCTGGAGCGGGACGCAGGGAAGGTAGGGATGCAGGGATACCCAGCACCACAGCTCTTTTCTGTGCTTACTGCGTTCTTCTGTCAGTGCTTCCACTCGCCTGGTTTTTCCCCGGGGATCAGTGTGCCCATGGGGGGAGCTACCTGGCTGCTCGGTGCTAACTGAGGTCGGGGTCCAAGCCTTGCCGAACCTCTGGGAAGGTGCTGTGGGAGTTGTGTGCTTTGGACTGAGACAGGCATCGGCTAAAGGGAGGTCCCTTTGGAGTCTGAGCTGCCTTTTGTATTTATTGCGGCTCTGGTGCTTTCAAATCCCTTCCAAGATCAGGTTTTTCTGCTCATGATCCGCATTTAGCAGGGACAGGGGATCAGCAAACAGCCTCGTGGCCAGGAGCCGGAAGCATGGAGAAGTTTGTCCTCAGGATGCAGGAGCAGCCAGGAGGTTCGTCCCTGCTCTCTCCCCTGTGCTGTGATGCTCCGTGGATATTGTAAGAACGAACGTGGTTATGGCCTGAAATAGAAAGCTCATTTATTTATGAGGCTGTTTGATTTCCTCTGAAATGCCTCATCTAGCAGCCCCTCTCCATTAGAAACCCTCTGAAGCTATGCGAGAGAAAGCCGTATCTTATTATTTAAATTAATAAAGCAGCTGCAAATTTTTTCTTCATTTTTAAAATACGGCAATAGAAAATATCCTTCCATGGACCATTTTTCCTGTGGTTTTCTTCCTGAATATTCCTAATTATGGCCATAATTAATTTTAACGAGTCACCCACCATCAATTCCACAGTAATTTGTAAGTGTCCTGCTGCCGGCTTTAAGAAAAAAATGCAAAGCAACTCCCTCCTTCGGCTGCCTCTTTAGTGAAAGCAGGGATCACTTAAGGAATTGGCACTTGGCCCCAGCGATGCAAAATTGCCTGGTCCTCGGTCAGAGCTGGTCCTGTCTGCCCGCTGATGGATGGCATCATTCAGAGCTTTTATAGGCTCAGCGAAAGAGGCCAATCTGTCCGCACTGATAAATCTAAATCTTGTATAATATTTCATAGCCCTACCAGACTTGTGTAGGGAGCCAACGTGATGCCGCGGCGTCCTGGGGAAACAGCTCCTCCGAGGCCAGTGGTCAACAGCAGAGTCCTCGGATGGACTTTGGCCTCTGGGGACAGGGGGTGGGAAGGTCTGGGTGGAGGAGGTGGCTGGAGAAAGGAGGAGCGAGGTGCTGTGGGGTCCTGTCTCCACCTCCTGGAGCAGGATAACGTCAGGCATCTATACCACAGGAGCTCCCAGCTGCTCCTGGGCACCCAGCAGTGTGGGAGCCTCCTGCTGGGGATGTCACTCGTGGGGTCCTGGGATCTGTTCCTGATGTCCCCAAGAGGGTCCTGCTCCCCTGGAGGTACCCAGCGTGAGCTGGTCAGCATCAGCTGAGCATCCTCTTGGGGCCCTGCAGCCGAATCCAAGGCTTGGAGGCCAGGAAGCTTCTTCCTTGGAAATCTGAAATGTCTGTGTTCACTGGAGAGCCTAGGTTCAGGCTACTGCCAGCCTATGCCAGGGATCTGAGCACCCCTTACAGCAGTCGGGCATCCATACTCCTTACAAGCCCTGGGAAATCACCTCTCACTGGGTTTTTGTCTGCAGCAGCTGCAGCGAGGATGCTGCTAATGCCTGGGGAGAGCCGGCAGAACCACCCAGGCTGGCAAAGAGCAGCACACAGAGGGCTCAGAAGCTCTGACTGTCCTCAGCATCCAAGGGACTGGCTTGAAAATTGTGGCAGTGCTGTAACAGGGTTTATTTTTGAGGTTTTTATTTCTTTCTAGTCTTAATCTCCTTTGTGACTGAGGGGAGGGAAGTGTACTAAGAACATCCAATCTCCTGAGGTGCCCGTGAGGGTACAAAAGGTGTCTGTTCTTTACATATGCAAGGTGCAGTGATGATAGCTTGAAACGTGGAAAAGCCACGTTTCCTCTTTACTGCAACTTTAACTGGAGAAATATGGGCCGGCCAGCAGCTGCAGCAGCCGTTTTATCCTCCAATTTACTGCTCTCACTTCCAGCCTGTCCCTGAGAGCCCGGCTCCCTTTGTACCACTTTTCTATTAGTGCTTTTTATTTGTGGCCAGGAGGCAGGGCCGAGCCGTGCGCCAGCGCTTTGTGTTCGCCCAGCAAAGGATCCTCGCTCCTGGAGCCGGGCATCGCTGCCACCCCAGTGCTGAGCCTGCAGGGGATGGGGGTGGGAAGGGGAAGGGATGGAGAGCCTGGGGGCTTGGGATGCTCCTGCTCCACCTCTCCCAACCCCTGCATCACGTCCAAGGGAGCCTGATCCTGCAGCCAGTTCCCCCATGGGCAGCCAAGCTGTATTTTTTTTGCCAGGTTATGCTGCCAGGAGCAGGGTTGGAGCCATGAGGAGTTTTCTGTTTCAAGAGCAGGTCAAGGAGAGCAAGCAAGTGCCTCAGTTTCCCCCTTTGGCAGCCGGCACAGTGACATGGGGGTGCCTCGGGCTGGCAGCCGGTGGCACCAAAGGTGTTTGCCAGCTGCTGTGGGGATTGTGCAGTCTGAAGCCCACCTTCCCTGGAGAGCTCGTCCATTGCTGCAGCAGATGCTGTGTGCAGGGTGCTTCCCCTGTCCCCAGAGATGCTCGGAGCACCCAGTCTGGGGACCATGGGGATGCCTGGTGCTGCTCAGCCCCCCGGGCAGGGAGCAGCCCCTGCCTTTGGACCAGCTCCACTTGAGGTTGTGGAGGTGCCAAACCCACCTCTGAGCATCGCGTCCCAGCCCTGGCACAGCCAGGGTCTTCCAGCTCCTACTGCTGCTTCCTCTGGCTGCATTCCCAGTCCTCCCAGTCCCCAGAGAACAAACCCAGCCGAAGTCGCCTTGTGCTCGGCTGAAGGCACTTAATCACTGCCTCGGTGTGATGGAAATACGAGCTACTCCTGTGCCAGTCAGGACACGCTCTTCTTGCACAGCCGAAGATGAGCAAGGAGCCATCCGAGCATGAAATAGTTGTCAGGCTTCCAGAGGGTCACAAGATATATGGATTATGAAGTGAAGACTCCCACAGATCTCAGATTATCAAATATAAAGACTGCAGGAGAAGATTGCTTCGGCTCGTTGGATGGCAGGAGCGCTGCCCTGTGCTCAGAGCTGGGCTGGAGCACAAGGGCGTGTGGTCCACAGGCTGCCTGGGTCCATGGGACTCTCTAATAGGCTTTGGATTTGCCCCAGATTTAGCTGGTCCCATGCAGAGCATGCACATCTCGGTCATCAGAATTACCTTGTGCTGTTTCTATCTCAAGCTCCCAGGAACGGGCAGGCTTTATTCCCTTGCTACGTGGAGCAGAAGCCATCTAGAGGTTAGAGCACTCGAGGAGCTGGAGATCGGGATTAAAGAGGACACTTAAGGCAGGGTGAAGAGGAACTAATGGGATTAGCCACACTGGGTCTCGTCTGGTGGATCAAGTGCCTGCAGAAGAGGCGGCATGACGGCAAACCCCGCTCCATCAGCACTGCACCGTCCCCCTTCCTGCGTTACAGGGCACACGGCTGCGGGTCACCTCCCCTGTCCCACTCTGCCACCAAGCCCTCGCTTGCCATACCCCTTCCACAGCTCTGCCTGGGCCTCCTTTTAGTTCTCCATTCCCCTCAGTGGACCCTAAAAATGGGGAGTTTTGCCTGTGTATCCTCACACATCCCAAGGGAGCCTGTGCATGAAATCCATCCCGAACAGGAGCACGGCCCCCCGCCACCCCCGGCTCGGTGCGGGGCTGCTGTTCTGCCTCCCCTGCCGCCCACCAGCCTTTCTTCCCCCCACCCGGGCTCAGCCCCGCTTGAATTAATTGCCGGAGTCAACGTCAGCCGCCTTTATGCAGCGCCGCTGTGTAATTCCATCTCCTCGTTTCCGCTCCCCCACTAATTTATTCGCTCCAGGTTCGTTGCAATCAGCCCAGCCTTTTTTCTCACTCTGTGAGCCCTGTTCCTGAGCCGGGGATGTGGCATTCCCCGGGTGGCTGGGGCAAGCGGGAGCACCCCCCCGGGGACCCTAATCGCGGTGCTGGCGCCTTCGCGTGGGCTTCGCCGTGCTCATGACTTGCCCCCTTCCCTAATTGCTTCCACCGCGCTGCTTTCTGATCCTGCTTCAGCAAAGGCTTTCAAAATGGACCCGCTTGCAGCATCAATGTCTCTATTTAGGGGATTTCTGGAGAGAAAGAAGGGAAGATCTGGGGTGGTCTGGCCTGATCCTTGGTCTGCAGAAGGTCTGACAACCAGCAAGCGCCCCAGGGAGGGCGTGTGGATTTCCTGCATTTCCCTTCAAAAACACAATGTCTCTTTGCCTGGCACTCATGCCAACGGGGCCTGGCTGAAGAGGCAATTTAGGCAGCTCTCCGTGAGACGAGCGAGAATCTCTTCTAGGATGTGGTGGGGCTGGGAGCTCATAGGGAGCCCAACGTCCTAAATTCATGTGGAATTTGGTGGAAAATGACCTCAAAGTTTATCTTCACATCACGGTTAGCCCCATCTCTCGCTCACGGCTTAATCCAACCCTACCTACCAGTACACAGCCCGAGCAGAGATGAGGCACGGGCCATCCATCAGGATGCTGTAGAAGAGCCTCCAAGTGGGTTTTGCAATACTCTGGCCTTGGGAAGAGAGCTATGGAGGTATTAGGATCAAAAAATCATCTTACTTGCTTATTGATCTCTGGTAAAATCTAATAATTAGAAAAATAGTGATTGTATGCGTTGTGCTTATAGAGGAAAGAGGCGAAATCATTCAGAGGGTGACAGTGCTCCAGTATGTGCCAGTGATTTCTCCCGGAGCACAGACAGGTCTCCCTGCAGCCTGCATTGCTCCATGTCTCAAGGGAGAGAGCAGAGAGCATCCGTGCCAGGAGCTGGGGCGTCCCTCGGGCACATACCGGGGTGGGAAAGGCTCTGGTGAGGGTGGGACAGCTCAGGATGGCACCGCAGGGCTCTGAGCATCATCACATTGCAACACACCACGATGGCAGAGGGATCGGGTGGTTTCAGCAAGTGAGCTTGTATTTGATCTCTGGAAAATCAGGCTTTGAAAAATCCTCCTCCTAAGCAGCTCGCTGCTTTGCTTTCCTTCCTCTTCCCGGTTTGCAGCTTGCTGCTGAACGGCGCTGCCTTCCTGTGCAGCTGCTCCCTTGCGATTTCTCCATCAACCTGTTTGCTCCTCACCACATCCTCCCATCTCCCAAATTCAGCCCCAGCGTGCTGCCTTTTGGCCAGCAAAGCCCCACAGACAGTATTTAATGCCCACAAGCTCCCAGTGTGCAGCACCCCAGCTACATCTGAGATGAAGGACGCTTCCCACAGAAGTTCTAGCACAGCGTGTTAAAAATAAACAACAACAACAACAACAACAACAATAATAATAATAATAATAGAAAATATCCTGGCCCCCAGCCTGTGCCCGTTGCCTCCCGTCCTGTCACTGGGCACCACCGAGCAGAGCCCAGCTCCGTCCCCTCTGCAGCTTCCCCTCAGGTTTTGGAGGCCGAGCCCCCCGGAGGCCGAGCAGCCCCAGCCCCAACTCACCTCCAGGCCCTCGGTCACCTTGGTGGCCTCCGGTGTGCTCCCTTGTCCTGGAGGGCCTAGATCTGGCCCCAGCACCCCAGGTTTGGCCTCGCCAACACTGGGCAGGGGGCAGGATCCCCGCTCCTGCCCTGCTGGTGAACTGCATCTCGCCAGGCCTCGCCCATTAGCATGCTGCTCCGCTCTCGCTTTCATAAGCTGGTCTGACTTTGTGAGATAAAAAAGTAATAACGCTGCCCTCCATTATTTATTAGCAGCCTTTATTTCTCCCAGCAAAATAATTCCCTTCCTCCCCGGGTCGGTTGGGAGCGCAGCGCGATGCCGTCACACCATCCCTCAGGACGTGGGCATGGTTTGGAGCAGACGGGGCACTGCGGTGTCCTGGCCGAGTGCCACCAGGGGTGTTCATGTGGCGTGGGACCCTTGTGGTGTCCCCGTCCCCGTGTGGTGTCCCCGTCCCCGTGTGCAGCTCTGCTCTGCATGGCCCCGGGGACACAGCTCTGGCGGTCCCGCGCTGCCCAGGGTTAGTGTTGGCTGGATTGACTGCATTTGTTACAGCCGGGGCTCAATATTGAAATTACTCAGAGCTCCTGATAGCCAGGCTGAATCAATCAGTTTGTTAGTGGGAGCCAAAGGCAGCGCAACAGCAAAGGGATATTGCATCCTCAGAGGGAGGACGCGGCAGGGAGGGATCGGCCCCATGACCACGTTTACAGCCATCTTTGTGATTTTGCCTGCCACCGTGTCTTTGCTTTAGCCCTGAGGTCCCGAACTCGGCAGGTCCATGACCTCCCCTTCTCCTGAGGCAGCTCTCGGGAGCAGACCTCGTCCCCCGGCCGGGCAGCACGGCTTAGCCCAAGCAGAAGGGAGGCGGCGGTGCTGTCGCTCACAAATGCGTTATTTCCAAGACCCAGCTGTGGATGTGAGGATCAGCAACGAAAACCCGTCACCAGCTCATGTGCAGGTGTGGCACTCAGGTGTCTGGCACTGTGGGGTTCCCAGCAGGGAGAGGCTCTGTCTAACAAGGGAACGCCGTCCTCGCTCCCCGCAGCGGGGAATCACCGCCGCTCCCAGCACCAGGCACCTCTCTGCTGGAAGGCATCGGGCGGACTGGGTGGCATTGCCATGGCAATCATCACCTGGGAAACCGAGAGGTGTGGAGCTGACAAAACGGAGGTGTTCGCTCGCTTTTCTTCGGGAAGCAGGTTGGCTCGGACCTGGCATCCAGATGGGCTCTGATGGGCCCTCAGATGGGCTCTGTCCAGAAGGAAGGGACCCAGAAAAGAGAAGGATGAGGTGCGGTGAGGTCAGGGCTCCAGCTTCTCTCCAGGAGGCTTCGGAGCTTCCTGCTTTGGGCCAAAAAGATCCCAAGGTTTCAGGTTCTTCCTCCTGAAATCTCAGGGAGCAGGAATTTCCCATTCTGCATGGGATCTGCTCCCAGGCTGTCAGGACGCATCTCTCCTAAATGAGATCTTCACAGGGATGCTTTTTGGATCCTTGCAGCTTTATTTATTTAGTTGGTTTAGCTTAAGATTAATCAGAAATGGGGAAAGAGCCAGAGACGCACAGAAGAGACTCTAAATAATTCTGAGTGATTGAGAGCACTGTGATTAATGGGATCTGCCAATGCCATTCGGGTGGGAGCAGCCTTCCGAAAAATGGATTTATGTTAAATGGAAAAATACAATAATGTCATTCACAACAGGAGAAAACATGCAGTAGGAAAACCTGCCTTGAACGGCAGTCACATATAATTCAGGTTCATGATGAACAAAACTTAACTTCTCAAAGCTCCATGCGTCCCGACTCTAAATTCATTCATTATTTTTGATTATCTTTAGTCCTCCCCAAGTGTAATATATTATTTCTTACAGAATTCGCCATGCTTCATATCAGGCCCGGTTTAATATTTCATACAGTTCATTAAATAACACATTCGGCTTGGCTCACAATGCCTTATTCATAATCCCGTATACATCCCCGCGAAGCCTCGGAGAAACAAACACCGAATCGACCTGCGGAGGGAGCGGGATGTTCCTGCAGCAGGACACAGACCGCCGCACACTGACGCACAGGCGGCAGTGCGACCTTCGCCTGCGCTGGTGCAAGGTTTTGCCCCGTGCTTCTCTTCCCAGAGCTAGCACATGGACCAGGCTGAAACAGCGATGCAAAATCTGGGAGATACCTCACAGGCTCCCAGGCAGCGATGGCATCTTCTCCTAAGGGCATGCTCCTCGATTTCAGGGCAGGAGGAGATGGAGGGGAAATAATTCACTCCTAAGGAGAGCACAAGCACAGGAAAAAATTGGGGGCAGAAAGTGAGAAGCATCCAACAGCAGGTGGTAACTCCATCCCTGTTGCAGAAGTTGGCAAAATGCTGAAATATCCCGAGGAGGGTGACAGCATCGCAAGGACACTCTGATGGCTGAGGGCTGCTGCGTGGCAGGGGCTATTATTTCTTCATGTGATTAAAGTGAATAATTAATACGGAGATGAAGTGATTTCCTCATGGTTTCCTGAGGGCCTTATTCCTCCTCAGCAGCACCAGGGATGGCAGAAGAGGCTGGGGAGGAGGAGCTGGGCAGGGACAAGGCTGCCCTGTGAAGGGCAGAGCGAGCAGCACTTGTCCTGCGGATGTCCGAGCTCCGTGCCGGGATCAGACGGCCGCCCGGCAATAAATATCCCTGGCTGAATCATGCATACCAGATTAAGGTACGTGCTATCCCCAGTGCTCAAGAGCTGCAAATCCAAGCTGCTGTTCCCTCGCAGGATTGCTCTGCCCTCGTGAGGAGCCCATGGAGCAGCATTGGGCAAAGACAAGGACCTCGGGGGACAGCACACCCTGCCCCATGCCGCGAGTCGCCTCCTGAGCTTGGGCACAGCTCCCTGCTCCTGTGTCTCATTTCCCCCAGAACCTGCCTTTATTTCTGTGCAAGCTGTCACAGAGGTGAGGATGGTCTCGTTCATCGCAGCCCCCCAGCTCCTGGTGGCTGTAGCCCCACCTGCCAGCAGTAGATAAAGCAAACCCTGCAGAAACGCCGTGGAGCTGTTTGCTTATGTACTTGTGCATGGCCGTTTCCTGCTCCCTTTGCAAAGAGAAATGGCATTCACTGACCATGCAGTACATCTCTTGGGAGGGGCTGTATGCAGACGTAGCAGCCTGCCTGGAGAAAGCACGCAGGTAAAAGAGCAGAGACAACTCGCCGTGGAGCTGGCCGGGCGCAGGTAGTGACGGCAGAAGCACCACCTCTGTCACCATCGCCCTGGCTGAGAGCACAGCTTGGACCTGAGCGTTTCCGCTGGCGGAGGATGAGTTTAGCTCCAAAGGCACTTGTTTTTTTTTCCTTCCAGTGCAATATCCATCAGGGGGCTGGATTTTCTGCCTTTCCTCCTTTTCCTCCTCCCACCCGATTTGCCAGCGCAGAAGAATTACAGGAACAGAAGGTGAAGATAGATCTTCCTCCTTTATTTTTATTTTATTTTTTTTGGCACCCACCCCTTGCTCTTTCGCCAAGCCGCTCCGATTCCCCCTCCCAGCACCCACGCTGCCTGCCTGGCGGGGGCCTCGTGCCACCCATGGGCTCGATCCCAACAAGAGGAGGGGGCGGCAGAAATCCCAGCCTGCCTCCCCGGGGTGAGCGATTCGCCCTCGCCCAAATCCCATTCAGCATTTTGCATCGTCCTTCCCACCTCCCCTGGAAGCATCCCTGGCTCCTCTCCATCCCTTTTCACCTGCGCAGTGCTCATCGTGTAGGTGCACGGGGGATTTGTAGAGCAGCATCATGATTTTTTTGTGTGTTTTGCTCTCTGTTCTTCTCTGAGTAATCCCTAACATTCAAGAGCCTTTTATTATTATTTTTTTATCTCTGCTGAGCAATCAGCTGATGTTTTCAGAAGACTATCTATTATAACCCCAAGATCTTGTTCCTGAGAGTTAATAGTCAGCTCAGAGCCCATCATTTTCTTTCTGAACTTGGGAATGTTTTTTCCCTTGTGCTCCACTATTTATCCACTCTGAATTTCTCCCGTCATTTTCTTGGCCACTCACTCATTGTAAGGTCCTCCCGCAATTCCTCACAGTCAGCCTTTGTCCTTAATATCCTAAATAATTCGGGACCATCAACAAAAGCTGTCATTTCTCTCTTCGCTCCCTCTCCTGCTCCAGGGAAACTCCACATAGAGAAATTTTGTGGAAACGGGGCTGGCAGGGAGCCTGTGACCCATCAAAGGGGACAAACGGAGCCGCTGGGGCTGCCGTGGTTCCTGTGGACACGGTGGGGATGGGCTCAGGGCAATCTCAGGGACTTTTAACACGATGCTGGTCCCTGGGGACAGGGGGGGCAGCCGTGATGGAGGTGGCAGACATGGCAGGGTCACGTTTTGAGCATGTCCTTGGATGCTGCAGATGGGACATGAGAAGGGTCCTTGGTGCAAAGCTGGCGTGCTCTGCTGAGGATGCCCACAGGTGGCAGGGGCACAGCATCTCCTGAGGGGCTGATGGCCCTCGTCCACCCCCGAGGAGGAGGACAAACCCCGCAGGTCGCAGCATGCGCCGAGGTTTCATTGGGATCGAGGGGTCTGTGAGGGGCACCGGGGCTGAACGCTCCCACCAGGGGGGCGGCCGTGGCTGCCCTGCTCCAGCAGCTGCTGCACAAAATCGATGCTCCCCGGGGAGCTGTTCCAGAAGGTGGATGGAATGAAGTGATTCACAGTATTGAAAAAAAATAAAATAAAAAGAGAGACATCAGAGCTCCTGGAAGCTGTTCAGTTGGCATCGCGAGGTCTGCGAATAACAGACGCCCAAAGGAACTAATGTTTTAAGCCAAAGCAATTTGGGTAACAGGACAGGCTTGGGGGAAAAAACCCACAGTGCCAGATTTTGGATTATGCTGCACATCAGTGCTAAAAAAGAAGCCACACATGTTGCAAATGTACAGCCCAGGAACGCATTTTATGAGCACATTCCTAATGTGGCATGTGCGCCGCTTGTTCTTATTATTGATAATAACTAACTATAGCTTCTGCTCGAGCTCTCCCTCCTGTTCTTCCCCGTTCGTGAGAGGGATTTGACAGGCCAGCAATGACACAAAAATGTGTTATCCAGCCTCTGTTAAGCAGCCTTAAATCTCCTCGGGGAGCCCAGCTGCTGTTCAGAGGATCTGTCCCCGTGGCAGCTGTGACCCCCGGGCTCACAGGGCTCAGACCCCACGCTGCGGAGCGGCCGTGTCCAGGTGGGATGAGCCCAGTCGCCTCCTGTATTGGCATCCAGGTGGGAGGGCTGAGGCGTCATCCGCTGAGGTAGCCTAGGCAGCAGCTCTAGCTGATCAATCAGGCTCTGTGGCAGTGCTCAATCTGTCCAGAAGTGTTTCTCTTAAACGTGTCAGGCGATGCTTTGAGCCCCCAAGAGCTGAAAGCAGGGATTTTCCCTCTGCAGCCCCGAACCAAACCAATCTGCACCCCTCTATCCCCACTAGAAACCCAGGGGAATCACTGGGAGCCTGGTTTAATTGTTTAATTGAAGTCTGGGGGGTGGTCTACGGGGCTGGAGTGTGAACAGGGGCTGAGGTATCGCTGCCCGGGGATGACCCCAGGGCTGGTGCCTGTGGGCACTGAATGTCATGGGATGCCGGGTGACACCCAGCTGGGCATGTGGCTCCATCCACCTGGGAAATTCACACCATGGCCCTCGGGGACCTGGGAGATGCTGCCTGAAGTGCAGTTGGCCCCATTGCCACGGAGGGCTGTGCCTCCCCAGGCCCTGTGCAGCACCAACCCCAGGCTGGTTTCTCTGCACACCAGCCCTGGGGGTTTCACGCTGCTGGTGGTGTGCTCGGGGAACTGGCACAGGCTGTTCCCGTGGCTCCTGTGCAGACATCTCCGTTCCTACCACCCCTGCATCTGCTGTGGGCCTCTACAGCACTGAGTGCTCTGATAAAATCACAAAACCGTGCATCTCTGCCTTTACCCCTGCCCCCTGGAAGCTGGAGATGGGCTGGGTGATTTGCAGACGTTTGGTGGCCCTGGTCCCTGAGAGCTGATGCACAAGACATTGGCTGGGGGTGGTGGGACCAGCAGGTGGAGCAGCCCCTTGGTTGAGGTTTTACAGGCAGAAGAACAAATTTCTGTAGGGGGAATGGCTTGGCCATGGGCTGCGTGGTTCAGTGGGGCAGGGAGGACGAGGTGCCCGGGGGTGGAATCAATGGGAAGAGAGCAGCCCTGAGCTCGGTGTGCCCAGCACCCAACTCAGGTCTCAGATTCTGCCCCAGATTTCCACTTCCTTCACCAGCAGCCCACGGAGGAGCCCCGAGTGAGCAGGCAGGCTGGTGGGCCGGCCGTGGAGGGGCCAGCTCATCCCTGCGGCACGGTGCCAGGCGGGGGGACGGAAGCGCGGCTCACCCCCGTGTCACGCCGAGCGCCGATGCTCCGGGGCTCAGCGTGACAGCTCGGCTGCCTGCGGTCGTCTATGGCAACTGAGCCACCTTGGAAGGCTGCGCTGCCTGTGTGGGCTTGGAATTATGTGGTTGTTTTTGTTCCCTCGCGGAAAAAAAAAAAAAAAAAAGAAAAAAAAAAAAAAAAAGACAATCTGATTTGTATGTAACTCTGAATAAATTCCTTGTTAACCTTTACAGCCATCTGGAGGGAGAGTCACTCCTCGCCGCGCAACGCACCGAGGTGGAGGAGGGAGCAGGGCTTCTGCCGGTGGTTTGTGGAGGGGCTGGCACGGCAGGGGCTGGAGGCAGAGCGTGGGGATGCTCAGGGGCCAGGATGGGAGCTGAGAGCCCCAGGGCTGCCCAGGAAGAGCCTGGTGTGGAGAGGCTGGGGTTCAGAGTGCCCCAGTGGGGTCAGGAGGTCACAGAATTGGGTTCAAAGGGACTTTAAAGATCACCTGGTGCGAACCCTCTGGCACAGGCAGGGATGCCACCCACTAGGTCAGGTTACCCAGGGCCTCATCCAACCTGGCCTTGAGCACCTCCAGGGATGGGGCATCCACAGCCCCTCTGGGCAGCCTGTGCCAGGGCCTCACCACCCTCTGAGTGAGGAATTTCCTCCTGACCTCTCATCTCCCCCCTTTTAGTTTTAAACCATTCCCCTTTGTCCTGCATGTGCCTTGACATTGCCTCCAGGAGGATCCATTCCATGATCCTCACAGGCACAGAGGTGAGGCTCACTGGTCTGTAGTTCCCCGGCTCTTCCTTTCTGCTCTTTTTAAAAATCAGAGTGATGTTTCCCTTTTTCCAGTCACCAGGGACTTCACCTGGCTGCCAGGGCTTTTCAAACAGGATCGAGAGAGGCCAGCAGCCGGTTCCCTTAGTGCCCTGGGCTGCATGGCATCAGGCCCCATGGACGTGGACCTGTTAGCTCCAACCTTCTCCTTGCTTACAGTGGGTGGCACTGAGGGTTCAGGTCCACTCCAGATGCCCAGAGAATCTCTCGTGTCTGGTGAGAAAAGCTGGATCAGACCTGAAGTCCATCTGATACACCCACAATCCCCAGGAACGTGCTTCAGCCTGCCAAAGGGAGCCCCCTCCTTGCACCTCCCTGTCTCGGAGCAGTCCCTGTAAGTCTGCTCTGATCCTACAGGGCCTTCATCCACCTCTAAGTGCTTCCTGCAGAGTCTCATCACTCATGGCACCGTGTCTGGTGGCCTTTATCTGCCATCTTTGCTATTCTGTTGACTTTCTGGGCTGCTGAGATTGGAAAGTTCATCCCCTTTCAGCTCCAGGTGCAGCATCCGACCAGGTGGCGAGCCCAAAGCATCCTTTGCTGAGCGCACGTGGTGCCTTGGGGCTGCAGCAGAACCCACCAGGGTCTGGATAGAGATGCTTTCTGGGCACTTCCATAGCTCTTAAAGCTTTCTGGGTTATTCCCAGAAAATAAAAGTTCCCATTCCTGTGTCAGGCTGTAGGAAGAGACCACTCCTCCCTGGCGAGTTGGGGTGGTGAGGGCTGGGAGCGGAGGTATTTGGGGGAATATCCCCCTTGCCATGGCTCTGGGGTTCTCTGGTACAGGGATTTCTGGCAGCCCGGACAATAGGGTGGATTACAGCTCCTGCAGATGAGAAAGAGCACGGGGAGCAGCAGCCAAATAAACACAATGCAACTTTATTTTCTTTCTTTCTCTGTTCCCTTGAAAATGTATAAATATTTTGAAAACTTTCCAAAGGGAGGGGAAAAAACAGCAAGTTGCACATCAGTGACTCAATGCAGTGTCACTCTGTTCATTAAGGAAGAAGGAAATCAAATCATTACTGGAATTAATAAAGAAAAATCTTGTGGTTGACTAGGAGAGGGGACGGGGTGTGCTTGAACTGGATCAGATATAACAATGGTGGGGCTGCTTTCCAGCCATGCCGAGATCAGTCTGAAGGTCTTAATTATAAGCAGCTCAAAAAAGACATCGAGAAAAAGGAATTTACAACACAAAAGAAATAAATTAGATCTCAGATGCATCCATACATATTTAATGGTCGGGATGCTGATGAAGAGAAATCTTTCATCGTGGCTGCCACGACCCAGCTTTGCTCGCAGAGGGCTCTGGGGTGGGCACCATGCCTGGGCACGGAGAGATTTGGCTGCTGGAGAGGAGATGTCTGCGATGCACATGGCTCTTGAGACATGGGAGAGGAGAAAACCCAACCTTTGGGCCTGGGAACACCGGTGGGGTCGGGCACCTCCCGGCAGCACTCCGCAAGCACCACGGTGTGGCTTCTGGAGGGGCTGGAAGCCAGTGGGATGCTCCAAGCCCAAGAACAGCACACAGCACACGGGCAGAGCACCCGAAAACCTCGGCCCCGCTGCCACAAAGAACAGCAAACGGCTGCAGCCCTCCTTGGCTTTTAAGCTGATCTCATGACGCCCTCTCTGAACCCATTTAATTCATTTTGCCATCCTGGCTCTGAAAACTGCAAGGATAATTCGTCTTTGCCCAGCGGCGAATTCTGCCTCTTGTGAACCTTCTCCTCACGTATCGATCCTCCGCAGCCTCCCGGATAACCGCTCTCGCCGTATCTTTTTAGATATTATCTCTCCCCGCTTCTGTTTGTGTTTGCACAGCGCGTCCTCATTAATTAGGATGTCTTGTTGGACAGAGCGTGGTCTTCGGGGAGTTCCTCTAGTGATTTGTTTACAGATGTCAGGTTAGCAATAAATTGGGAGAAATAATTGACCTTTCCTGTAAGACTTTGCTAATCCTGTTTCTTCTTAACCATTTCCAATGTTTAGTGTACTGCGGTGTTTTTCTTAATCAATTGTTCCGACTGCGAGAACATTAAAGGAGATGCGATAAGGAACACGTAGCGGTGATGCCATTTTAATGATTCATTCCCTGCTTCTCATTAATTCATTGCATTTCGCATTTCTTCAAATGCTGACTTCAGAAGTTTTCAAGACTTTGCATAGCCCTTTAAAACAACTGCGAGAGCCTCCTCGCTAGCAGCTGCATTGCCGTGGAGTCGACGGCTGTGGGCACGGAGCAAGGAGCTCGCCCCAGCCGCCGGGACCACTCGCCGTACCCAGGCAGGTTCCAGCCAACGTGCGAAGCAAGCAGTCAGCAGAACATTTCTATTAAAAACTGCTACTTTTAAACAACTTAATTTCCCCAATGAACGGAGCCACTGTAAAGAGAAATCCCATGTGGCAGGCTAAGGATAATTGCGATGCTCTCATTAGAACTGCTCAGACTGCATTTTTTTTTTTTTAGCTGAAGGATTCAAACTTTTGGAAGTTGTCTCAGATGGCTTGGAAGTGATCCAGCTTTTGTTTTAAAGGAATTTTTTCCATTTTTCTTATTGAGTTCCTGAAACCATGAGAAAGCTTCAGGCTTGGAAAACAAAAACTGAGGGAATGAAGCATGAGAATATTGGGGGTTTCCATGTCAGTCCTTTTAAGAGCGTGATAACCTCCCTGCTGAGCTCTCGCTCTCAGTCGGGGCATCTCACGCTGCTGGCATGCTACCGCAGGTCCTTCCTCCTGGTCCTCGACAATTAGCAAAACAACAATTAAATGTTCTGCAAGGGGCTCTTCTCTCCAGCTAATCCTGTAATTAGAAGCGCAGAGATTGCCTCGATGTTATCAGCCAATTCCATCCAAAATCATCTCTCCTCCTACTGAGGATGAGCCAGAGCGAGCAGCTCCTGTGACTCCAGCAGCAGAGGTGAGGTGAGAGCAGCCCAGGCGGCACATCCCTCAACCACATTAAAACACACACCCAACCCATCGCTCTGTACATCACACCGTCATTAGCACACATTTTTATCTCGGTTCACAAGGAGCCATAAATTCAAGGCAAATTCCACATTATCTCTGGGCTGTGGTGGCCTTGGGGATGCTCTGCGTTATCGTTTCGCGGCGGTGTCCTCTTCCACAAGGGCATGGCTCTCACAGGCAGAGCTCTGGGGATTTCAGGCAGGGCCTGGGAAGACACGTTGGTAGTCGGTAGGTAAATCCAATTTTCTTGCTCTCTTCCAGCAGTTTGGAGCAATTCTTTGAGCTCTACTGCCCAGACACAGCAGCATCCCTCCAGCTGTGGCTTTAGTCAGGTATTCATGGGGAGATGGAGACTAATTTGCTAGCCTTGATTTTCTGGGCCTTCATTTGATTTCAGCTTATTGTATTGTATTGTATTGTATGATTTATTTTTCCTTTTTCCCTCTTTCTCCTGAGACATACCCCATCCCATGCAGCAGGCACACAAAACCACAGCTCCCACGGCAGCTCCGTGGTGGCAGTCCCTGTCCCCAAGGGCAAGGTGGTCCCCTGGGAGATGCAGCTCTTCCAAGGGGCTCATGCACCAGCAGTGTTTGTCTTTGCCCTTGGGAAATCTCCTGATCTGGGAATGTTTCTGACCAGTTCAAGTCTGCTGCCACCACGTACACTTGTGATAGTACTCTGCCTCTCCATCAAAAATTAGCATGGGCAGAGGGACACATCTTTGCATACATCGCCAGACAGACAGATGGCATCATCATCACATAGATTTCTGCTGCTTAGGACAAAAAATAAGCTAAACATTTTTAAAACGAGGCTGTTTCTGGTTGTCAGGATAATGGAGCGTGCTGGGATGTGGACGGTCAGTGTCCCAGCTGGGTGAGTGGGAGTTTGTTAGTTGTTTTTTTGTTGCTGTTAGTGGTGTGTTTCTGTTTGGTTGTTGTTGTTGTTTTTCCAATCTAATGCTAATTTGTCACTTTTCTCTCACTTTTAGGTTCAAAGAAATAAAAACAGACTCTGGCACCAGTGAAGTCTGCCATGAACTGACCTGCACTGAGCTTCTTCTCGTCTGCTTTGGAGGTATGGAGTAAAAGAAAACCTCAGTGAAGCCACAGTCACCCACACCCATCCCTCTCCCCAGTGTTCATTCTCACCTGCCCACTGGGGAGCTGTAGCAAGCTGATGGATCCCCATGGTCTTTACCTGTGGAGCACAGTGTCAGTGGTGGGATTTCCCTCCACCTTCACTTTGGGGCTCATTCAGGCTTATTTTTATAAATTTCTGGTTCATATTTGCGTATGGGTTACACTCTTCCCTCTCCTGTGTGGTTATCTGTGCCAGGATTATTCAGGTGTGTTTGAACTTCTTTCTGTATGATACAATTTCTTTCATGGAAAAGAAAATCATGCAACTGCACAAAGCTAAGCAAAACTGAAGCTAAAAGAAACTGGTAATAACATAACTAAAATAAACCCAAAGCAGCAGGATAGATAGCAGATGTGGTACTGCTGTTACAGCTCGGACAAGCTGTACAGGTCACCTGATCATAGAGAAAGTGCAATAATTTTTGCAAAAATTATTTAAGCTAAAATATTATTATCTTAGCTACTTGGTTAAAATGTGTTCGAAGCCAGGCGAGGCCTGGCTGGTACGGCTAATTACTGGTATAATGCCAAAGACACTTGGCTGCAGGGAGATACTTGCCATGGACGTGCAAGAGAGAATAAATAGCAGCATGGTAGAGACGTAAAGGGGTTCAGACCCAAACGACGCAAAGAGGAAAGCCACCGGCTTGAAATGAGAATATTCAGCAGCAAAAGGCCCCATCTGCTCACATTGCACAGGGCTGCGTGCGTTTCCCACACGTGTACAATAAAAGTTTCCAGAACTCCTGAGGAGGAGGCCTTGGGCTGCAGAAGCCCCACAGGCAGCACCTGGGTGTGCAGGGGTCACTGCAGCCATCCCCGGCTGACTGCCTCGCTACGGGGCGCAGGACTGCCATCTCTGCACAGATTTAACCATCCAATAAAGGGAGGCTGCTCAAAGCATGAGTGTTCAGAGCTTGTTTTATGAGACTGACCATGCGGTGACCCTGGTGGTGCTGAGCTCAGCAGCCTTGCTCAGGCAGCGGCAGCTAACGACCACCTCCGAAACGGGCACAGGCATCGTCTGCAAGACCTGTGGGCCTGGAAACTGCTTCAAGCCAGGTGGGAGCCAGCTCTTCACCAAGAGCAGATCTGGCAGAAGCGCCTGAAAGTCAGACGGGGAGAGAAACCTTAGTCCTGTGGCCCTGCATTGCTCAGGAAGGGATCTGCCTACTGACAAAAGCAGAATAAGGAAAATGCACCGGGAAGGTGTGAAGAAACACCAAAAGGCAGGAAAGCCAAGCCATGGCTCCTCCAGCCCTTTTCCAGCCCCGCTGCATGGCACAGGCCGTGCCCACCAGTCCCACAGGAATTTTGTCCTGCGGGTGTCCTGAGGGGACCTCAGCCTCTGTGCTGGCTCTGCACCCACCCAGCACGGCTGAAAGGCAAGGCGAGGCCTGGTTTTCTCTGCTTCCTTGGGCCAAGATAGGTTTGGGCTGACTCAGTAGCTCTGAGAGATGATCTGAGCTTGACCTGGCTGTTGATGTTCTCGTGACTGGAAAGAACTTTGGCTGCTGGTGGTAGGAAACTTGCTGCACTACGGCACAGGGTGGCCACAGGCCTGCCGTGGGATGTGTGCTGGGGAGCAGTGAGTCCGGCCGGCCCTATCCCCTATACACACAGTGGTGGGCATGGTTTGCTCCCTGTGATTTGCTTCCAGTTACTTTGCACCCTGTGATTTGCTTTCGGTTGTTTACCTCTTCCCCTGTCACTATTTGCAGCTGCAGGATAATAGCATGAGAAAAAATCCTAAAGATTTCCGCCTTGGTCCCGTCTGCACTGCCAGTACCATGCAGGTTTGGGCACCTCTACCTCACCTCCGTTCCTGCAGGCTCAGCTTCTCCGCTGAGGACAAGCACCCAGCAAGGACTTCAGGATCTTCCTTTTCCACCCTGCAGCTGCTCCTTCACCCCTGGTGCCAAATGAACACGTTGGTGGCCGGGGGAGCAGCAGGAGCCCATCCAGTACCACCAGTCCTGGGCCAGGAGCCCTGATCCCGCAGCAGTCAGGGTCTACATGCCTGCGGCTCATGTCCTACATGGCTGGGAGATGCTCTGACCGCTCCTCTGAGCTGCGGGCAGCAGTGGTAATTGGGCAGCTGGCAGGCAATCATCAAGCTTTTCACATTTTAATAAGCACTGCAAGAACGATATGTTCGTCTTCTCAAGCTTTCCATGAGGACATGTAAGGCCGTGGAGAGCCAGCAGAGCGGGCATCCTTTGCTGCCAGGCCAGAGGAACTGGGCTGAATCAGCACGGGGATGGGCACAGGGCAGCGTCCAGTGGAAAATTCTGGGGTAGGACCATCAGCCCTTCCCACGGCAAGCGTTAGCAGTGGCATGGTTTCGGCAACTGTGTCTTAAAAAGCAAGATAAGGCTGTGTCTGTTTTTGAGAACACTCAGCAACAATTGTATTCACAGAATAAGTGCTGGTGGCTTCCCAGAAGATGTGACAGTCCCTGCGCTGTGTTGTTTCGGTGTTATGGCACTTTGGGTCTCCAGTGTTCAGAGGGTGTTGCTGCAGCACGTCTTCATTTTCTGTGGGTGCGATGGGACTGCTCCAGGGATGCTTTGTGCTAGCAGCTAGAGAGGCACTGCGATTTCAGAAGGTCCTTGACTATGCCAAGACCTCCCCCTCCTCCTTCTCGTGGGCTTTGCCACCTCTGCAGGGCAGTCCTGGCTGATGGATGACCATGATGCCAGCTCCATGCCATAAGCTGAACTCCAAACTATCCTGACAATAAGACTTTCTGTTGGTTTGTTTGTTTGCTGAAAGGGTGGTGCATAACCTCTGAGAGGTGACCTGGCTTTGGGGCTGCATTTGCCCCTCCACTCCCTGGTATAACAGTGCACGGAAACAAGAAGCTGAAGCCCTCAGAGACAGCTTTTCTCCATGCTCCCTGCATGGTGCTTCCTTCTCCTCCCACTTATGCCAAAAATGAAACCCAGGACACAAGTCCATCTTTATTATCCGAGCTCTTTGGTAGAAGTGGCAAATGGGTCCTGTTTTCCTCATGTGAGGCTGGATCTGAGCTTGCTGGGAACATTGCTCAGCATGGCTGGGTTTCCTCATATTTCCTTATAAATGGAAGCAGTGATGGCCACACTGCCTGAGGCAGTTTATGGATTTTGTTCAAAAACTTTAAAAAGCACTCAGGAAGGGATGCGGCCTGGTGGCTGAACCCAGAGCGTGTGGTCTGGGAGACCCAAACCAGTCACCAGTAACGTGGGGCTCCCCGCTGTTGGGCCGTGGCTCCCTGGGGAAGGGCAGCAGCTTCCTCAAAGGCCTCCGAGAGCCAAGGGGCCGCACGCTGCCAGCGCCGACCAAATGAGCTCACAGGGAAACACCTGGAGCAAAGAGGCGGCCACGTGGACTTGGCAGTGCCCTGGCAAGGCCGGCGTGTCTCCAGGGCACGCAGAAGGGTTTCCATCTGATGTGCTAATGCTCAGCGAAGCCTGGCGTGCCTTGTCACCCTGCCTGTCCTTGCTGTGCAGCCACGTCCCCAGCAGCACAGTGAAACTGGCACAAAACCTGAGCAGGGAGCAAAAGCAACCGGCACCCCAAAGGTTAGGTGGGCACTTTTGTTTGTGGGGTCCCAGAATCTGTTTTCTCCTTTTTTTTTTTTTTATTTTTTAATTTTATTATTATTATTTTTTGAATACAAGAGTCCTACAGCTGCAGGGGGAATGCCTTGGCACAAAGTGACCAGGGAAAAAAAATATCATTGCACAAGTTGAGAGTGACATGCAAAGCACAGAGGGAGACAAAATACCAGGGGATTCCTAGGGCTGGGGGCTGGTATTTTTGAAGGAGCCCCATGGGGCTGGGTATGGGGCTGTGATGCCGTGGGCTACCAGCACGTGGCTCTCCAGGCAGAATTAAATCATAGAAACATTGAATTGGTTAGGCTGGAAAAGACCTCTAATATCATCTGGTCCAACCTGCCCCCGGCCTTAAAACTCAGCTTGAACAAAGTGCTGCTGTTAGTCCTTTTAGTAACAGCAGTAAAGATTTTTTACTGTTGTTTCACACAGAAGTCTCACAGCATGTCCCCATTGTTATTTTGGGGCCGTTCCTCAGACCCAGCTGGAATTGGTGAGGCCGGCGCCGAGCAAGCACCACGTCGGGCTGGTTTATGGCAAGCGGTGCAGGAGCGGGGATGATGCTCACGTGCCCCAAACGGGGGTGCCACGGGGCAGCGAGCCCACGGGTTGCTCGGTGTTCAGACCAAGGGCAAACGCTGACTCGTTGGAGCAGAGCTTCCCAGGGGGGTTTTGCTCCTCAGATGTTCCTGGTGCTTTTTCTCCCTCATTTCCAGCTGTGCTGTCCATGAAGGCTTTCTGAGTGTTCATTCCCACCATTTTTTGTGCCTGGAAAAGGGGCAGGCAGGAGGCAGATTTGCTGCCTTTGGGACCAGCTTGGCCCCAAGAAGTGGGAATGTGATTGCTCTGCCTGGAGAAGGGGAGGATGGAGGGGAACTCACAAAGCCCGTAAATACCTGAAGGAGGTGCAGAGAGGACCAGGCTCTGCTCTGCAGTGCCCAGGGCCAGGACCAGAGGCTGTGGACACAACCCGGAGCACAGGAGGTCCCCTCTGACCCTCAGGAGCTTCAAACCTGCCTGGACACGGTGCTGGGCACCCTGCTTGGGGCTGGATGGAGCCTGAAGCTCCCTCCCACCTCAACCAGCTGGCGATTCCATGACTCTGTGAAACCCACGGTGACCAGGAACCGCTGCCTTTAAAGTTTCAGCCTTAATAGGAACGTTGCTGCTGCCGGGGTGCAACCCACCCGCGGCCGGTGCAGTTCCGAGATCAGAAGGTGGCTGATGCTATTTTGGGGGTGAGTTGTGCTTCCCAGCGTGCAGGTACCCTCTGTCTGGACTTTCATGTTGCAGGTAATTGGGAAGGTTCATCGCGCTGGCAGTGCTCGTTCCTGCCCCGGTACTGGCAGCCGGAGACGCTCGGAGTCGGAGCGAGGGCTTGTTTGATAGCCGGTGGCGGTCCCAAATCATTATTTTCTGCGTTTGCTCTAATCGTGACTTCTCGGAAAGAGGTGACACTGTGCAGGCATTGCGATGTTCAGATCATAGCTGGACTTAGGGAAATACTTGTCATCATGAAATATCAGTCACGTTGGTACCAGTTAGCCTGGTCTCATAGCTGAGAGGCGTGAAGGATGAGTAGGAAAGCAACTGTGACTAATGGAAGCTCTTCTCAAATGTATGTAGTCATAGGAGTTAATGAAAAAAGGAAAAAGAGATGGCTCTTGAACTCTCCATCAGGAGAAGTGAAGTGTAACACCAGGCAGAAAAAGGAGCTAACGCTTTCAGCTTCCTTTCCAGCAATTATTTTGTGTTTTCAAGTATCTCTGAGCTCCCAGATCAGCTTAGGAAACTATTTGCTGAATATTTCCTGGAAAGACTCAGCATCAATACAAGAAATCCCACTCTAGCCTCATTCTTACCCATCCTGACAAGGAGCAGCAGGGGCAGGGCAGGGTCAGCCCCCGTTCTGCTGAGTGCTTGCCCCAGATGAAGAGCTCTGTCACCCTGCTCTTGATGCTCACAGGAGCAGGCGAGCATAGGAGCAGCTCAGCCGCCACTTCAAGCTCCCCTTTCTTATTGCATTAAGTCCTCGTGGCTTGAATTTACTGCAGCAGGAAAGGCTCCTCTGTGAGAGCCAGCAGGGGAAAGCACACAGCATTAAAGCACTGAAAAAAACCAACACTCTGCTTTATGCAAAAAGTTACAGCTGGATTAATTATTTCTGCCTCCTTGTAAGAGATGAATAAACATCGTACAGAGGACTTTGAGAGTGGGAATGATGTCTTGCGAAGAGCTTGCTGCTTGCTCGTCAGGAAGTTTGCAGTGACTTTTTACACTTCCCTGGGGCTCTGTCCTCCGTGGGTTGCTCGACACACAGCCTGAGCAGCTCGCAGGAGCGTGGCTCTGTTGTTCCAGCTACACGGAGCTGTCGCCAGCCTGCAGAGCTGGCCCGTTCCCTGCTGGCTTGGGCTCCTTGCTGCCCTGCACAACGCGCCCCGCTGTGCCAGCAAGAAACCCTCTGGCAGGAAAAGTCCATTACAGGCAGCTGGGCAGGATGGGGACGGAGGGGACAGAGCTGCAAGGCTCTTATCAGGGTGGGTGGGCAGGGGAAGAGGGGGTGCGAGGTGCTGCTGTGCCCACGGCTCTGCGTGGGGGAAGCTGTCTCTGCTCCTGCAAGTCAGCCCGGCCTTTCTTTGCCCATTTTATCTTCCCCTCTTGTGTGCCTGGGTTTGGGGGGCTCAGCATGTCCCATCCATGCGTGGTGAGGCTGGAGCTGGGAGCAGGTCACGGCCTCGTAGGCTTCCCTGCCTGCCCGCGGGTGCGTGAACCTCGCCAGCATTCCTGTCCTCTTTGCTCTCCATGCTCTGCAGCGATGCTCATGCCCCTCGGGGAGAACAGCGTGCACGTGGAGTGCAGATGGGCTCTGGACCACAGGGCAGGGGACATCTGAAGCAAGAGCTGCCTGCTGGCATCGTGCTGAGCCAGAATTCAGAGCCCCCAGGGTGGGTCTGAGCCTCTGCTGGGGCACATTGGGGATGTCCCAGAGGGGTCTGAGCCTCTGGCCTCTGAGGATCCCCACATCTCCTGTGCATCTCCGCTGTTGGAGATGGGTGTTGGGGTGTCCAGCTCTCAGGCTGCAGAGAGCTGCAGTGTTTGGGGGCTATAGGTGAGGCACATCATGGCAATCGTGACAGAGTGGGGTCTGGAGAGTGAAATACCCCTGCCCTGCTGGTAGGGTGAGGGACTGCCCTAATAGCTTGGTCACTTTGGGAGAGGTCATAAAGAAGGGAGAGAAGTTTCCTTTCCAGTGCCTTTATTGGATTTTTAGGGGTTAAGGGCTCTCTCTGAAGCAGGCGAGTCATGACATCAGAGGCGTCTCTAAAAGGTAGAAACAGATGTCACCTGCTGTTATGCCTAAGAGAAAAAGTGATGGATCCCAAAACCCCCTAATGCTCGCTCCGGCCACTTTAAAGCCTCCAAGATGGCAATGCCATTAGTTGCACAGCAGGACGAGCATTATCTCTGCTTTCCAGTTTCCCTAGCAGAGCCATCGCAGGCCACAGAAGCACCGGGAGAGGTCCCAGGAGGGTGCTCCCATCCCCGATACCCCCAGCGGGAGATGGTGGGCACA
Organism: Aythya fuligula; assembly: GCF_009819795.1. NCBI lineage: Eukaryota > Metazoa > Chordata > Aves > Anseriformes > Anatidae > Aythya > Aythya fuligula. The sequence continues at coordinate 6,853,212 of NC_045572.1, read as the reverse complement.
GCTGGCCGACAGGCTGGGCTCCTGGTCCCGCTCTTATCAGCGCGGAGGACAGGGATGCTGTGCAGTCACGAGAATTATTTCTGTTTTGTTGTTGTTGTTGTTTTTTCTCCAAATTTGAAAGCATTTCATGCTTCTGCAACTGCAGGTCACAGCAGTGAGGCTGGTGTCTGGCAGTACCTGCGCAGATGCATTCAGTGGCTTCCAGCATCCAAAGCAGCCGCCAGCCGGGGCCAATGTGCCCTGCGGTCCTGTGAGCTGGGCTGCAGGAGGACAGTAAGTGTGGAAACCCACCAGAGCAAGGTTTCCAAAGGACTCCAAAGAGATCAATTCCCCCAAAACCCTTCTGACTGCAAATGGAAGCTGTGTGCCAGCTTCCTTCCAGCTGGCATTTGCTGGGGAGCCTAAATGCAGATCTGGGATGTACCAAAGGAGCTGGTTCCTGCTGGCCACTGCTCTGAAATCCTTCCCTTGGCAGCAGGAGCGCAGCCAGCAGCAGCGTGCTGTCCTATCCGGGCCTGCCATGCTGCAGCTTTCCGTGGGTCGGGATGCCTGGTCTCATTTTTCCTGCTGGCTCCCTCCCCGCATCCTGTCCTCGGGAGCCTCCACCTGCAGGCACAGCACCGCGGCTCCCCTCTGCTGGGCTCCGACCACAAACAAAGCCCAGCACAGGGACATGTGGCCGTGGCCCTTGTGGCCACCCAACCCCGTGGTCACACCTGTGGGACACCCAGCAGGTCATGTACACAGCGGGGACACGGTGGTGGGTCCGGGTGGTCCCTACCAGGCCCACCGGCTCCTCCTGACCCACACCTGGCACAGCAAACCTCCAGCACTGCGTTTTCCCCGATAAAAACAGCGGCGACGCCTGGCCCAAGGCAGCGGGGAGCTAAATGCACAGGCTGCTAAACGCACAGGCTGCATGCCCTGCGGTGTGTGGTTTTGTGGTGACAGTAGGCGCCCTGGTTCAGGGAGTGCACAAATAACTGGAAAATATCGGTCCTGCCAGAGGGAGAGCTCTGCCAGTTCTCCACGGTGCTTTTCCAGCAGCGTGTTTCATGGCTGGGCACGGAGAGATGCTCGGGGAGGAATGTGTGAGCAGGGATGTGCCACAGGAGCAAAGCACAGCTTGTGTGGGTCGTGGGCTTGTTCGTGCCCCACAAGGGTGGCTGGGAGGACGTGGCCTCCTCTTCATCCTCATCTGACCTTTTGGATCCAGGTTGAAGCTGACAAAACCCCACGGGCCTCCCTCTGTGTGACAGCAGCCTTGGAAGCCACCCGGATGGGATTTAACAACTGCTCAAAGCCAAAGGGACGCCTCGCCTCCTGTTGGCTGACTCGGGGCACCCCAAAACCTTCCTGTCCCCCAGCCGGGGAGGACCCAGTGGGCAACACCTAGAAACTGCAAGGCTTTTATACACAGGAACGTCCTGCACATGAAAAAAGGGAAGAGGTGAGAGAGAAGGAATAAATATTTAACCAATGAGAAGGCCATTAAGCTTCTCATAAACATCCATGTCCCGGAGCGGTTTCTCTGCGAGCAATTTGCGTTTCATCGCGGGGAGAGGGGCCGTGTGCTTGCAGAACCCGTCCTTTGCTCGCACCTCCGGTGACCGCGGCGCTGAGCGGCGGTGGGAGCCTTTTACAGCTGCCTCCCAGCAACTCAGCCCTCTCCATGGCCCATTAAAGCTTTTAATCAGCCACCTCGGTGGCTCACAGCAGCAGAATGCAAACAGCGCCGTTAGGAGACCTGCTGCTGGGTTTTTGGGGACGAATCCTGCTTTCAACAAGGGGTTCGACACCTCTGGGTGCTGCCTCGCCTTTGTGCACGGGGGTGAAGATGTTCCCTGGCCAGGCAGGAGCCGCGTCCTCTGCAGGCACGGATGAGGCCATAGATGGGTGCTGTGGGACCGGGGCTGGGGACATCCCTCTGGTGGCAGCCAGCAGGGAGGAGCCCGGGGTGCGAGGAGAGGGCTGCAGCCTGCCCCCCGTGCTGAAGGATTAACAGCAGCAATCTTGTTTGCAGCCAGCCTCCAGATGATACAACATAATAAGACATATAACAGCCTCTTGGAAAAAAAGAAAGTTATAGTTCCCACAGCAACCATAACTCAGCCGCATTACGCGTATATATATTAAGGCATAAATTTAACAGCATATATTTTAATACAAAATACTGGCGATGCACACGGGGGCAAATAGCAGGGGTTGAGGCATCCATAGTTTGGCTCGCCCTGCTTCTCCTGCTCGAATCCCCTCCGGCCACAGCCCCAGTGTGGGACAAGGCAGCCCCAGCACGGGGAAAATGTGGGGACACGAGGTGGGGCCCCCAGGCACAGCATGGTGTCTGGAAATGCCAAACAGGGCAACAGGGCATCATCTCGGGGGGCACTGACGGATGTGCCTGGGTGCGGCGAGGATTTCTCCTGTTACTCATAAGGCTGAATGCAGAACGAGAGCCTTGCAGCAGACGTCTTTCTTTCTTTTTTTTTTTTTTTTTTTCCTCTTTATTTTTTTTTCCTTTCTTCAATTCTGGTGGAATTGTGCATCAGGGATATAATTCTCTATTACTTTTTATGAAATGGCTCAAAACCACGTCGTTTTAGCTCATTTTTCCAGACGCCCCCAGGACCCCGGCAGCACAGCACGCGCGGTGCTTTCCCCGCGAACACAACGCGGCTGCTGCCGACGACTGGCAGCGCTCGGTGGAGCAGCAGGAAGGGAAATGCTGGCTGTGCCACTGCCGAGGGCATGTCCCTCCCTGCGCCCCAGCGAGCTGCGAGCTCAGGACCCTGCCAGCAGCACGGTACGGCCAGCAGGACACATCCTGCCCAGCTGCAACAAACCACTCCTGGGGTCGGCTGTTTGGACCTCAGCTTGTGTTTTGAGTGCATCCCTTCTGCTCTGAGAAAGTACAGAAGTGTCTCTACATGCCTCTACATGCTTCTTTAACATAATTGCATATTTTTTCCTCTCTGCTCACTGTGTTTTTTCACTCTGCTGGGAACTGGCTGCACTGCAGAGGTGCCCCGTGGCCGCCCTCGTGCACCCAGCAGGAAGGATGGAGGGGAGCACGCAGCAGAGGTGACCTCCACTGGTGACAACAGGGTGCCCAGAGCCCAGCAGGGGTCACAGGGATATTCCCCTCCTCTGGTGGGCAAAAGCTGAGGCTTTACGGGGCTGAAAAGCTCTGGGCATCAGGGCCTGATGTGGCCCAGCTGTGCCCATGGTGGGTGCTGGGTGCTGGGAGCAGCCTCGCTGGGGGCCTCCCCCAGCCCTGGAGGTGCATTTAGGCTGAGTGCCTGCTCCCTGCCCAGCCGTGGGGTGGCTTTGCTCCATGTCTCATGGGTACGGTCCCCAGGCTTGTCCTGCAGGGATGCTGGGCTGGCTCTGCTCACCTCGCAAAGGTACCACGGCTCTGTCACCCTGTGGGGGAGGCTCTGAAAAATGGGGTGAGGGCCCTGAAGTAGGGGCTTTGCGTGCTGTTAGTATCCTGTGAGTGTGTTTCACCCCTGCCTGCCTTTATATCACTTTGATTGCCATAACAAGAGCTGAAGCCCCGGCTGTGTTATGGCTCACATTGCAGGAGTGTCCCCAGTATAATCACCTCCTGCTGCTTAATTGTGCCATCCCCACTGTGGCTGTGTTAGGGGAGGGCTGCCCTGTGCTGGGATGCTCCCTGTGCTGCTGTCCTCCCCTCCTGGCACCTCTGGCAGCCCGACTGCATCGCCTCATGTTAAATGTACTCACACATGTGTGCTGTTTATGAAGCAATCCCAGCTAATCTCTCCATCTAGCCCGGGTTTGACGATGCCCTTTCAGCAGGGATTTGCAGCATTTGCTACAGTTCTTTCCCAAGAATGCATTACCTGGGGTTTCGGATGAATAATGTAGGTCCTTGTTCAGCAAGTTACTTACAAATGTTGAACCTTAAACCGCTGAAGTCTATGGATCTACTTGTGTACTTAAAGTTAGGCACAGGCTTAAGTGCTCCCGTAAATCAGGGCCTTATAGCCCAATTTGGCACTCCTAATAAGGTCTGCAGATATAAATAGCGGCCTATATTGACCCAAGGGTGTGTTTGCCTTGGTCACTGCTACATCCTGCAAGACAAATGCTGACAGAAGCCGAAACGTCCTCGGCAGATATGGGGCCCAAGCCCCTGTGAACAAACATGGGGCAAACCCAGAATATTTTGTGAGGGCAGGAGCAACCTTCCTCCGGCACGAACGCGCCTGGGTGCTGAATCCACATGACTGAGTGGAGGTGGTGTTTCGCCAGTGGTCTAATTAGCGCTTCTAATTTGCCCTGACTTCCTTGTAAGGGGCAGCTCTGAGCTCGGATGGGGGCAGGCTCAGGCTGTGGCACTCGGGGTCTGCAGACAAAAGCTTTCACCCCCCACGAGCTCCTTCCCTGCGAGGTTCACGCTGCCTGTGGCTGTTCAGACACATCCTTGAGAGCGAGCCAGCAGCTCTCCTCTTGTCTCCTGCGATTACTGTCCTGCCGTTATCCTTGAGAGACGCCATCTGCTACCGCTCCATCACCCGTCATCTTCCCATCTCCCCAGAGCTCGCCACGGCCCTGCTGCCCCGCTCCCGGCGCCTCGTTAGGATCAATCAGATCAGCGGTGGCTGATGGGCCGGGCCCACGGGTGCTGGGCTGGGGATTTGGAGGCAAGCCTGCTGCTGGCGGCCATGGGAGCTGGGACCCTGCACCTCGTCCCCTCCTCTCTGAGCCTCACACGGCTGCTGGGAGCACCGAGGGGTGCTGGGGCTGTGGGGTTTTAGGGCGCTGAGGTGATGGGGTGCCCCGCAGCCACCTGAGAGGAGGTTGTGGCAGGGAGGGGGGCTGCCTGCTTTCTCAGGTGATGAGCGGCAGGACGTGAGGAAATGGCACCAACTTGCACCAGGGGAGGCCCAGAGCGGGCCTCAGGCAGGATTTGGTCCCACAGAGGGTGGCTGAGTGCTGGGACGGGCTGCCCGGGGCACTGGGGGGGTCCCCACCCCAGGGGTGTGTAAGGGACGTGTGGACGTGGTGCCTGGGGACACGGCTCAGTGGGGGCATGCGGTTGGGGGTGGCTGGGCCTGGTGAGCCCAAAGGTCTCCTCCAGCCTAGGTGATCTATGGGGCCATGCAGCAGGTTTCAAAGCACAAGGACAGGATTGTTTTGGGGTCAGAAGTGAGGTGTGTTTATTCTGGAGCCCTTCAGGGTCCCCAGCAGCAGCAAGATGCGCGGTGCCTGGTGCTGCTGGCCTCTGGCTTCTGACCAGCAGCAGGTGAGCCCCCGGGGCTGTTATCCCCCTGCAGGACATGAGCAGCTCCCAGCACAGTCGCAGAAGCCCCTCGTGCCCTCAGGCAGGGGCTGCAGTCCTGGGAAGCTGCCGGAGAGTCGGGATTTATGCTCCGTTTCGTAGGCCCGACCAAAGCTTGCGCCCGCCTTGTGGTGTAATTCATAGCTAAATGTACATTTAGATAAAAACTCCAGTAAAAACATCACATTTTATTAGGGGAGGGCGTGCGATAAATTTTTACCTCAACGCTTCCAGCAGCCGAAGATGAAACGCGCCTCCAGGAAAATCACTGCCACGGCGACGGGCTTTCATCCCGCTGTATCAGGTGGCTCGTTGGTGTTGTTAAGGCACCTCATTAGAGCGTTCAAATGATCTGCAAAGGCTAAAACTCATCATTCTGCCAGCTCTCTGGAGCTCTGCCCTGTGCCCAGCCATCCTCAGAGCCTGGTGAGAGGCTCATGCAGATGAACAGCCTTCTGAAAGCCCCTATAAAAGTGATTTTCTGTCTGTTGATCAAAATTATTGTCTATGGAAAATGCACGGTGCCTTCTCCAGAATTTATCACAGAGCTTCAGGTGTGTTTGCACGCAGAGCCCACGAGGCTGGCTGCAGGGCTCTGGTAGAGGCATCACGGGCTCCGAGTGCTCCTTCTGCTCCAGCTCCTGCTCTCCCGGCCCTCTCCCCACCACCATGTTGGAAGGAGATTGCACGCCACAAACCAGCAATTTTTAATGACATCCAAGCGTGTAACATCAGAAATTTTTAAAGGCCAGAAATATAGAATCTGCATCTGAAGTCACAGAAGTATTTCAAAGCAGCGCTTTAGGGTTTACAAGTGCGTTGGTGAGGACAATTTAAGTGTTTACAAGCTACGAGACTTGCTGGGACTGAAGAAAGAGAAGCAGTGATGGGTACAGCTGGAGATGGGTTTGTCCCTTCTGTAGAAGTGTTCTGGGGACATTGGGATGAGCTGAGCCACGGGTGCCAGCCGCTGTCCGCCCCGAACCCGCTCCCAGGAAAGCCTCCAGTTCACTATTTCATGAGAAGATTGGTTTTTCACAAATGAGCAGCTTTTTAAGATGTCTGAGTGTGTGTATATTTATAATCAGAGGCTTCTGAACTTAGCCAAGGTTGAGCATAAAATAAAGGTGCGCGATTGCCTTGCTCGCACACACGCTGCATTCTTAAAATGAATAATTCGCAGAGAATTACCCTGCTCCCTGCGCAAGGAGGACTTGCAAAATTTGTGAAGTGTTCAATGTTTTTATGAAGTGTTTCTAACCCTCTTCTTTTTGTGCAGTAAAGCTTGGCAGGGGAGAGGCTCACCTGCTCATAAATCAGAAGGCAAATTAAAGATGTGCCATCTCCTTTCTACTCTCCCTACTTTTAACTCCTGCTTTTCAGATGCCTGGGGGTGGCGATGCTCCAGGAGGGGGGCAGGAGATGTCCCTGTGCCCAGAGATGAAGCACTCGCTGCTGGAGCCAAGGAGCATGCAGCAAGGGCAGGATCGTGCCATGCGTGGCCTGCAGCCTCTATTTTTCCCCTGGTTTTTGCTCCCAGGCTGCTCACAGCCTGGATTTGGCAGCCTTTGCCCTCCCAATGTGGTCTTGGGTTTTGCTACCCGCTGCAAAGCTCCATTAACCAGCGGTTTGATCTCGTGTTAACAAGGGGAAGGAGGCTGGAGAAGGAGCCGCAATTAAGGGAGGTGAAAGTTAAAACATCAAGGGAAGTTTTTAACTGAAGAGCAGCCCTGCAGGGAAACGCAAAGGAGAGTTTGGCAGTTTTGCGGATGGTGATAATGTCACACTTCTTGGAGAGAGGCGAGGAAAGAAAGAGAGCTGGGGTGGTCAGCAGCTTTGAAGAAGTAGGACGTGCACAAAAAGGAGAGGGAAGGGAGAAAGCGCTGCTGCGTGCTGCTGCTGGCTCTCCATCACACCTGCTCCTGTGATGGCCCTGGCCTTGTGGAGGAGCCGCTGTGCCCCGCTGGGTGCATGCAGCTCCCCAGGCTCCAGGAAAGTTTGTGCTATTTCTTTTAACTCAGCCTGTTAAGGACAAAATGCAGTTCTCTATTAACCACTGCACCCTCTGCGTCCTTATGGAAACAGTCCCCAGAGCTCCTTCCTTCGCAAACCAGGCCATTTGGTATTTTGCCATTGATAGATTTCGGTGAGGTCAGATGGTTTTGGCAAGGTTTCACCCTGCACAGCCCCTGGCAGGCTCCTGGTGCCTGCTCTCTGCATGCAGGCTCCCTATGCAGGAGACGTGCCCTTTGCAGAACGGGCTTTCCCCTGAACTCGGACCTGTCCTGGGCTGTTCTCTCCATCGATGGGAAATCTTTTTGAGGATATAGTCCCCAGGGCTGAATGTTTGGTCCTGAGCACGTTGTCCCCATGCTCACTCGCTCCCATATGGCGCATGGAGGTGGCACGTGCTTGCCAGCTGCATGAGGAGAAAAGCAGCAGGAGGAGTGCAAGGCTCAGCGCCAGCTTACCTGGCCCCAGGAGCACAAACCCTTCGGTGCGTGACTTCTGGTGTGCCATCAGAGAGTGCTGTGGCTGGGAACGTCCCAGAGGTCCTGGGATTCTCTGAGGTTTCAGCTCAGCCCCGAATTACTGAAGCATCAGCTGCTGTTCTCGCTGCAAAGATGCCTCTCTGTGGGGCAGCTCGGAGGTGGGAACCTTCGTGAGCACCGCTGTGCTCTGACAGAGCGCCTGGAGCTGGGCTCTCGTTGCTGTCCCAGGGAATCAGCTCACAGGCAGGATTGTTCATCACAACCAGGCGTTTTCACAAGTTTGACCCCATAACGAGAACCACAAGTGGAGGAATGTGGACAACACTGAGACAGCAGAAAGCCCTGGGCAGGCTGGGATCTAAACCAGATGCCAGAGGGGCCTTGCAGCGAGTCCCGTGCTTTCCCCTGGAGCCTTTCCTGTGTTCCACGCTCATCGAATTGAGGGAGGAGACCTCCATATTTGGCCAAATCCAACCAGCCTGCTCCGTTCTCCGGTTCTGGCCAGCTTACAAGGTGCTTAGGAACAATCTGCAGCTCGGGAGCTATTAGCAGATTTTTTTTTTTCAGTGAATTTGGAACAAGGAATGAATTTGAGAAACTTCAGTGCTTCTTGGCTGATCCCAGGGAAGAAAAAAAGAAAAGAGAGCTCAGTGCCTGAGCTGTCTGTGATGGGTTAATTACAGCAGTGAAGGCTGATGGAAGGCAGGAACAGCAATCAGAATTTCTGCCTTATCCCACCTATGCAGTTTTCTCAGATCCACTCACAATTGATGTGGTTGCCAATATCAGACCCTTTCCAGTGCAGGGCGACTCCGAGCCTAAACATCTTCTAATTTACTGCTCCGTCCAGCAGTACTGTGGATTTTTTCGATCCGTGCAAGGTGTAATCAGGTGGAAAGTGAAGGACTTTTCTCATCCAAGGTCCTGTTTCTGCATTTGAGGTGACAGCCCTCTCTTGAGGACTCTAAACACTTCAAGATGGGACAGGGTTTTTGCTGTGTGAAACCAGCCCAGAAATAAAGATGTCATACAAAAGAAGAAACCAAAATCTAAACCCCAGGAGCTGATGGGAGAGAGCTGAGGCACAACGACCATGAGCTGAGAGCCTCGGTGATGTCTGGGGCTGGGGGACAGGAGCCCAGGAGGCGCATCTCTTGACAGATGTGAGTTTGCTGAACCAAACCTCCCTGCCATCCCTTCCTCAGCATTCATTTTCCACCCCGCTCAAAACTGCAGGTCCCAGAGGAAAGCCTCCTCCCCAGGGACTTCCCACCGCATCCTGCACGCCCCAGGGGGCTGCGCAGCACCCACCACGTGCAGCCTAGACCCCATCCAGAAGCTTATGGTATTCCCTGTGCAGCAGCCACAGTTCAAGCAGAGATGAAAACCCTGCTGGGATCAGCACACCTTTAATTAATGGCAATTCTGCAGAAAATCCTGTCCGTTCAAAATGACCCTGTGAAGAATGGAGGCACGCTCTCTGGCTCTGGTTTATTTTAATCACATGCACCGGGATTTATTGAGACATCCAGGCTGTGTTTTCTGAGCATTAGGAGCTCTTTCCATTACAAATCCATGGATTTTTATGCATCGGGTAATGGATTTTTGATGGAATTTTGAAACTGGAAAGAAGCCAGGGCCGGGGACTCCTCAGAACATCACAGCTGGCACCCAAAGAAGAAGAAGAGAAAAAAAATGGAGAGGGAAAAACTTAATGAAAATATATATTTGTATAAACAATCAATGAAGATCGCGTTCGCGTGTTAAACAACCACCTTGAAATTGGTCTGTCTCAAAGGACTGAGCAATTGCAGACTACCTTAGCATGAATGATTTATGACATTCATGAACTTGGCAACTGCATCAGTTTTCCTAAACCTGGCAGCAAACACCACCTGCATATTAAGTGAAGATTTATGATTTATAAAACTCACCTCATTATGCAGAGGAACATGAATTGTCTTATGTGTGCAGTCTATAACTCCCGGGACAGATGAAAAGGCAGCTATGACACACAATTTATGTGCTCTCGCTGCTGAAGTTTGTGGGGGGAAAGCAGGCGGAATAACTAGGTCTCTGAGTTGGGTGCCTTCAAAGCCGCTCAGTGGTAAGGTGGCCAAAATCGCCTGCTTGCTTGGAGGAAAAAATAAAAGCTCTGGAAAGCTTAATGGTGGAGGCCATGTGAATAATCCCTGCACTGAAGGGTGCCCTCCCTCCCGAAAGCACAGGGGTGGGGGGCAGCTGAGGTGGAAAGAAGGGGCTTGGTGTTGAGCTCAGTGCGTGAATTAATCCCTGCCCTTCCCACTGTCCTTTTTTGATCTTCCTTGCTCTGGGATGAGGGTTCCCGGTTACAAGGAGCAGCTCTGCCACATCCCTTCGTGTGCCTGCTGTTTGGTGTGGGAGCCACATGCCTGGGAGAGGACCGAAGCAGAAAATATGTGAGCCAAGCACTCTGGGGTGGGGAGTGTTGGGAAGACTTGGAAATGAGCAGGGCTGAGGGGCTGGAGAACAAGTCCTACAAGGAGCGGCTGAGGGAGCTGGGGATGTTCAGCCTGGAGAAGAGGAGGCTCAGGGGAGACCTTATTGCTCTTTAGAAGTACATTAAAGTAGCGAGGTGGGGGTTGGTCTGTTCTCCCACGTGCCTGGTGACAGGACGAGGGGGAATGGGCTGAAGTTGCGCCAGGGGAGGTTTGGGTTGGATGTTAGGAAGAACTTCTTTACCGAAAGGGTTGTGAGACATTGGGATGGGCTGCCCAGGGAAGTGGTGGAGTCACCATCCCTGGAGGTCTTCAAAAGACATTTAGATGTAGAGGTTGGGGATGTTTTAGTGGAGGGCTGGTTGGCGTTAGAGCAGAGGTTGGAGCCGGTGACCCTGAGGTCTCTTCCAGCCTAGAAACTCTGTTTCTGTGATCTCCTTTGAACGAGGGGCTGTGAGCTGAGGAAGGCCGGCCCCAGAGCCGTGCTGTGTGCTGCTTATTACACTTGGGGGGCTCTGCCTTCTCTGGGAGGCAAAACACGCGTGGAGGCTGCAGGTTCCTGACTAGCGCCCGGCTCCTCAGAGCCGCCCCGATCCCCCCGGCCTCCTTCCCCGCCGCCTCCCCTCAGCCGCCTCAGCCCCGCCCGGCGCACACGGCGCATGCGCACCCGCCCCCGGCGCAGCCCCTCCCGCCCGCGGCCCCGCCCCGCCGGCTGCCGGCGCTGTGCGCATGCGCCCCCGCCCTGACGCAAGGCGGCTGCAATCGCCCCGCGCTTTCTCCTGCCCGACCTTGAGTGCGCGGCCGCCCGCAGGACCCCGGCTGCCCGCTGCTGTGCCGGCACCGGCAGCACGCCCCCGAGGGCCCCCGCCTCAGCTCGGTGCCCGCGGAGGGAGCCTCCGCTTCTCCGTAGACCTCTCGGTACCGGCGCGCAGCCGCGGGAAAGGCGCAAGAACCGGAGCTCTTTCTACAATCTAACGGGAGGAGCAGGCGATCTGTGGGACAGCCCGCAGCGGGGGGTCCTTGCGGCGCGAAGCCCCCCCCCGCGCCGCCCACGTGTGTGGAGGCTTCCAGAAGAGCCCGGCCCGGCCCCGCCGCCCCCCGCCCCCCGCCGCCGCCATGCTCAGCGCCCGCCGCGCCGCCGCCCGCCTGGCCCTGCCCCTGCTGCTGCCCCGCGGCGGGGCCAACGCTGCGCCCCCGGGGCTCGCGCAGGTGCCGGGGGGGGGCCTGAGGGGGGCTCGGGGGGGCTGAGAGGGGTTTGGGGGGGGCGGAGGGGCCTAAAGGGGGCTGGGGGGGGGGCTGAGGGGGGGCTGGGGGGGGGTGAAGGGGCCTGGGGAGTGTGTGGGGGGGCTGGGGGGGCTGAAGGGGGTTGGGGGCGTGAGGAGAGCTCGAGGAGGAGCCGAAAGGGTGGGTGGAGGGAGCTGGGGGGGAATGGGAGGGTTGGGGGGGGGGGCTGAGAGGAGCTGAGGGGGCTGAAGGGGCCTAAATGGGGCTATGGAGGGGATGGGGGGGGCTGGGGCCGCAGGGGGGCTGGGATAGGCCGAAGGGGGCCGCAGGGGGCTGGTGGTGCTGTGCGGGTGCTGGTCCCGATGGGTTCAGGCCCAGGCGGTGTGGGGGCGGCAGGCAGGGCTTGCGAGAAGTGCCCCGTTAGCACTGAGCGCTGCCCTGGTGCGGTTTGTAGGGAAGCGCAGGGCAGGGGTTGCTCAATTCTTTGCTGTCCCCACACAAAATGGACCCGGAGGGCGGGCTCGTAGAGGCAGGGGATGGAAGTGAGTTCAGGAGAACGTGAGTTTAGGGGATGGGGCCTCCTGGGCCGGCAGCTCTTGGTGCTGGGCATGCTCGGCACTGGGTCCTGTGCGGAGCCCAGCACGGGTTGGCCTGCCTGAGCCAGGCTGTCACACCCTGCCCTGCTGCTGGCGTGGGGCAAGGCCACAAGTCCCAAAGGATCCCCAAAACACTCGTGTGTTGGGGTGCTGTTGTTTGTAATGGGATGTTGGGCTAAAAGCACCAGGCAGAGGAAAGCACGGCACTGTCAGAGCTCTCTGAGACACCGATGTGTGCCTGCAGAGACGCAGCTTGTGCAAAAACCACGTACAAGTTGTCACAAAACCTTGAGGGCGGATTTCTCAAGCAGAACAGCAGTAGCTGGCCATGTGCAAGGCTTCAGGAACTGGGTTAATGTTTGGCTGCTGCTCCTCGTCGTGGGCTGAAGGGTCAGAGTTAAATCAGCGAGCTAATTTTTGTCTGCTTAACTGGTAGTGTGCGTGTAGACTGCTTCCAGTGAAATTGCTCAGTTCCAGTAATAAATGTTGGTGTTATAAGGGTAGTAATTGTTTTTTTGTTTCTTTTTTTATGGCAAACAGAAACTTCCTTAAATTCTTGCTTAGTTTACCCTTAAGATTTAAAAAGAAAAAAAAATAATACAGGTTTGTAGTAGGGCTGTGCTACTTCAGAAATTGCCTTCCGCAGAAAGTCTTGGGCTGAACATCTCCTGTTCAAACCAGACCTTCGTGAGAACCTCTTTATTTTACAGACGTTCTGGAATGGCCTCAGTCAGAATGTTCTCAGAGCGGCATCCAGCAGAAGATATGCGTGAGTATTGCCTTGCTTTTCCACATCTGGATGTTTGATGTTTGTTTCGACCCTTTTGACTCCAGAGCTCATTGTGGGAGTGGGAGATGGTGACGAAGAGCAAAACCAGAACCTATGCCTGTTATTTTCCTGAGGCTGTGTCTTTATCCCTGTACTGTTTTTTTATTTCAGGGAACTTTTAGGGTTGCTCTTCCCCCCCCCCACTCTCTACCATGAGCAGCATCCACAAAATTCTTGAGATTTGTTTGATTGGAGAGGGAGAGGATGGAAAACTTGTTTTACACTGGTGTGAAACCAAGGTGACAAGCGGCTCTGTTTCAGTGCAGATAAAGCTTATTTCAAAGAGCTCGTGCATTTCAGTCCCTTGTTTTTCATGTCACAGGATGATGAGGATGGGGCAGTGGTTGTATAACTTAGTCAGATGTTCTGTGAGCAGCGGGGATTGGTGACATGGGGCAGGAAATCTGCTTGTGTTAGGGAAACGGCCCAGCTCTGCTCAGTGCACAGACATGCAGCGGTTGCTTGTTTTGAGAGCACTGCCTGGGGCTGTGTGAACAGGAGTTAGAGCGGCCGAGCACCCCGGGGAGTGAGGCAGCACCCCGGGGAGTGAGGCGGTGATATCCTGGTCCCTGGTAACATAAAAGGGCCCTGCTCTGGCTTCAGGGTGCTCCTCTATTCCAGAAGATGGCTTGTCTATAAAGCAGAACTACAGTTTGGGAGTTCTCACCAGCCTTGGAAGAGGTAACGTGCTTCCTAGGAAGCAGGAAGAGGTTTAAGTTTCCCCCATGTAAGAACCACTCCCGTTGTTCAGAATGAACTTACCACGCTTCAGGAGCAAACAGATGGTTCTTCCACGCTGCCTCAGAGGACCCTGCGTGGGCTTAGCTAGTTCTGTTGTCTCTGTGCACTGTTCACTTCATGCTAAGCAGTGGTAAACGAACTGATCCAATTTATTACTAGCATCTTGCCCACAGGAGGATGTCATCAGGCAAGCTGGAGTGCAGAAACCAAAACAAGTCCAGGAAACTTCATGTCAGGAGGGCAGGGATTACTTGCAGTGCAATCTGTATCTAAATCTTACTGGATGTTGAGAAGATGCAGTTGAAATATTTCTGGTGAAGAGTGATGTTGAGTTTAAACAAATCTGTGGGGATTTAGCTGTAGGTGATCTGATGGAGTCGAGAGCCAGGAGGTTAAATTCCAGTGCAAGAGTCAGAGAGCACCTTTGGGCCCAGAACAGCATGAGGGTTTGCTTCCGTGTCTAGTGAAACATGGCTTTGTCTTCCTTCAAACCAAAAGACTGCTGTATCTAGGTAGTATCTGCCTTTAGCAGTAATCTGATTTTCCTGTAATGCTCCTTACAGCTCAGAAGCAATTAAGGGTGCCGTTATTGGAATTGACCTGGGTACCACAAATTCCTGCGTGGCAGTTATGGAAGGGAAACAAGCCAAAGTAAGTCAAAAACCAACTGCAGCCTGCGGTCCCAGTTGGTGTTCTTAGAGGTGGTGATTTTTGATGGTGTCCTGGCGTGGCTTTCTCGTAGGTGCTGGAGAACTCGGAAGGTGCCAGGACGACGCCGTCGGTGGTCGCCTTCACAGCAGACGGCGAGCGCTTGGTGGGGATGCCGGCGAAGCGGCAGGCGGTCACTAACCCACACAACACCTTCTACGCTACCAAGCGCCTCATCGGGCGGCGCTTCGACGACTCTGAGGTGAAGAAGGACATGTAAGTGGGGGTGGGCAGGGCGATGCCACCTGCGGCAGGAAGAGCACAAAACCCAGTGCTGCGTAACCTGACTGGTTGTGATTCAAAATGCAAACCTTGCTTGGGTGCTGAGGGGTCAAGCAGTTAGACCCTCGTGTTTCGAAGTTCTACCGCTTATGCTCTGAGGACCACGCTGTATTTTTATTTTAAAGTTTTCAGAGAAGTCATCAAACAGTGCACCAATTTGTATTTCTCCTGAGTTTGTATTTCTCCTGAGAGCCTTGCTAATACTGTGCAGAACGCTCAGCATCTACCAAACAAGTTGCTTTTTACTCTTGAGAGCTGTAGCTAAATGAGGACAGAAGTGTGTTGGTACTTCTGGGACTCCCTGGACCTGAGGCCATTTGAAATTTCAGTATTCTCTGTTTAAAGCCTGCATTTAGTGTTGTGATGGTGCTAATTGTAGGGGATCCACGCTGTGTGTTGATACAGAAACTCCAAATGGAGCTGTTACAGGTTTTTTTGTCTCTTTCTTCCAGTAAGAACGTCCCATTTAAAATTGTCCGCGCCTCCAATGGTGACGCCTGGGTGGAGGCCCACGGGAAGCTGTATTCTCCAAGCCAGATTGGTGCCTTTGTGCTAATGAAGATGAAGGAAACTGCAGGTTGGTGGAGTTTGACCTTTGCCATGCACAAATACGAGTGTGACCCTGGTACTGGGCAGCTGTAACTGGCTGTGCTGCCACGAGGCAGGGACTTCTGTGCTGTGGGAATTCTTGCATGGCAGGCCGGGCTGTGGGAGGGTGATGGGCTGTTAGGGAAACCTCAGGGAGGATCAGTGCCTGCCTTAACGTGGGATCTCTGGCAAAATATTAGTGCTTTACTTAAAACACACTCAAATTGAAAGCCAAGTGAGATGATTTTCAGCTGACTTGAATGCACCCTTATTTCAGAAGGGGGAGCTCCTTTTCCTTGAAAACTGCAGTGCTTGTGCCTCCTAGCCTGCAGCTGAGCAAGGGCTTTGGTGGCAGGGTTTTGAGGTTGCTTGGTTCTTACCCAGTGACCAGAAGTGTAGTCAGAGAGGGAATTCTCGTGGAACCCGATTTGTCAGGTGCAGGGAAAAGCTGCTTAGCTTGTGGTGATTTTGAATCTTTACTAGGAAGAAATATCCATTGTCCTGGAGATTTTTTTTTCCTTTTCAATTCCTAATATAGCTTCTGGAATAATTATAACAAATCAGTGTAATAGTAAATCAAATAGCTGTCTTCTGCAGCCTGGGTTGGGAAGTATTATGCAATCACTGTGAAGTGTTTCAAGGGCAGGACTGAGGCTTGTGACTGAAGCTTCATGTGAAGATTTTTTTTTTTCCAGTGTAAGTTCCTGGACACTTGCTGAAGTTGCCAAGAGTACAATAGGAATACTGTTGCAAATGCCTGTAAACACATAGTGTGTATATGTTGTTATGTTAGATATCTTACCTATAAATGTTACCTACAACACATTGTATGGTAAGGACAAAAACGATTAAGTAGTAAGTACCTTACATGCTGAACGCTCCAAAGAAACAGCAAACAACCTCAGTCTTGCATGCTGAGAAGGGTAGTTAAGCTCAGGAATTCTCCCTCGCTAATGGCATCCAGTTACTGATTGAAGTGCAGAGGTGTTCTGCCAGAAATCCACAAACTGTTCCATGGAAGGACTTGGTTTCTGCACAGTTCCCTCTGCATCTTCCCAGAAAACATCAAGTTCTTGAGCAGGAAGTCATTCTCCTGCTAGTTCAGGAAAATTATTTCAAATCAAGTGGTAATAAAGTCGTTGGTTTTCTTTTTAGTGTAAAAATAACTTCTTGTCTCTTTTTTTTTTTTTGCTCCAGAAAATTACCTGGGACATTCAGCAAAGAATGCTGTGATCACAGTTCCTGCTTATTTCAATGATTCTCAGAGACAGGTATTCACCAAGCTCAAAGGTTTTCAGGCTTTTAGGCTGCATTCAGTTTCTCTCACTTATCTGTGCTCTTTTTTTTTCCCCATTTAGGCTACAAAAGATGCTGGGCAGATCTCTGGCTTAAATGTTTTGAGGGTGATTAATGAACCAACAGCAGCTGCACTTGCATATGGTCTGGACAAGTCTGAAGACAAAATGTAAGCCTATGTTCATAACATCAACCCCCTTAAATAAGCGTGCTGTAATTTGCTTTGTAAATGCATCTTCTGGGCTGTTTTTTTCCTGAATCACTGGTTGGAATCCTGCCAAAGTAAACTCTGAGAAGTGAATCAATGCTGTGTCATGCCACCTGTACTCCGTGTCAAGTATACTTGTTAAAGAAACTTCATAACTTGCAGCTACAGCTGAAATTGGCACTGAGTGTTGATAGTGATATTGCCTGCTGGTAGCAGTGACAGGTGTGGCTCCAGCCAGCTGGGTGAGAGGTGGTCACCAGTGGTGCTAAGGGCTGTCGTAAGAGGGAGGTCGAGGTTTGGTGCCTGGCAATCCCCAGTTTGTATCTTTTCCTGGCTGCATTCAACCTTCTGCTGCTCTCAAGGGTGGTCATAAAAATTCAGGGGGGGTTGTTACTGACTTTGTATTTGAGACTGGGATTGCAGTGCTGTGGAAGGCCTCCATCTTGTAGGACATGTTTCACGATGGTTCTAGTGTCCTTGCCATTAGATGCCTTTCCTCAAAGGAGAGGAAAGAACTGCACTCAGAGGGCTTCCACCTGGACTCAGTGCGCTCAAGGAATGTGCACAATGATCTGTGTATTGTTGTTTTTAAAGAACTTTTATGGATGTCACCATGAGGTCTGCACACGTGCCTCTTGACAAGAATGATTTTGAGCCATGCATCTTTGCCTAGAAAGTAATGTTTTTCTGTCTCTGTTCATGTAGCATTGCAGTCTATGACTTGGGTGGAGGCACTTTTGATATCTCCATTTTGGAAATCCAGAAGGGAGTCTTTGAGGTGAAGTCAACCAACGGCGACACGTTCCTAGGTGGAGAAGATTTTGACCAGGCTTTGCTGCAGTATATAGTTAAAGAGTTCAAGAGAGAGGTGAGGTACCTCATCAGAATTCAACCTCGTGTTACGTTGTCTTTTAATCCTGCTTAACTTCTGTGGAAGGATAAGAATTTTCTTAAACTATTAGGACTTCTTTTCAGCTCTATGGCACAACTGAGATTTAAAAGTATTGAAGTTAGC
This sequence comes from Aythya fuligula, assembly GCF_009819795.1. Classification (NCBI taxonomy): domain Eukaryota; kingdom Metazoa; phylum Chordata; class Aves; order Anseriformes; family Anatidae; genus Aythya; species Aythya fuligula. The sequence goes on along the minus strand of NC_045572.1, from coordinate 6,835,448 downwards.
CTGACTTCCAGATCTTAGATCTATTTTCTCAAGGCAGAATGTTCCTCTCCTGGAAGACAGAATAAATAGCAGGGCTTCTGCTTTTTTTCTTCCAGCGTAGCAGGACTACCTATTTGTAGTCTGCTTACTCTAACGAAAATCTGTGGGCTGACTGAATGTGTCAGCACAGATGTACGTGGTGCAGTGTTGGCCGTGGGAAATTGCAATATAATTCCAGCTCTGTTCCTTGCCTTAATATTCTGTGATGCAGCAGCTTTTCCCAGCTTTTATCAGTAACTTACTGAATAATCGCTTCTAGAGCAGAGGGGGCTAACAGATGGTTTTGAAATGCTAAAGATGTTTGCCAGAAGTTAGAGAGATCAACAGCTAGAGAGAAGTTTAACAGGCTCTATTCCAACAAACATCTTTGCAGTCAAGAGTGATTAAAAAGGTGAACTGCAGTGATGAAAAGCTCTCCATGGCTAGCTAACAGTCTGCTAACATCTTTTTTGTTGCTTAGACGGGCGTTGACCTGACTAAAGACAACATGGCCCTCCAAAGGGTGAGAGAAGCATCAGAGAAAGCAAAGTGTGAGCTTTCTTCATCTGTGCAGGTAGGTGGCTGGGCTCAAAGCAGAGTATCAAAATGTTATATTGAACTGTTTTGGTAATTTTTGTTTCTAAAACTCTGAAGTAGCCGCTTTTCTCCTGTGCTGGCAGCTCAAGCTTCTGTTTAATCAAACAGCATTGGTTTAACTGCAAGTTCTCTTTCTCAGGACAGTCTCTCAGTGTCTGTTGGGGAGCAAAACCAGTTGTCAGAAGTGAAGAATGATAATGGATTCTGCCTTTTGCTTGTGTTCTGACACCACGTTTGCTCATTGTGCAGAGAATGTGACCTTGTTCCCAACTCCCATGTTACAGAAGTATGATGGGCAGTAGGGAATTGAGCTGCAGTTAGTACTTCTGTGTGATGGGAGGTACTTAGGGCTCTGTGCAAGCAGCTCCAAAACCTTGTGGTGCTGCTCGCACTACTGAAACAGCTCATTTGTCTAATAGCAAGGAATAATTTCTATAAAGAATCTTATTTTCCACCAGAAGGGTTGCTTAAACAATGAGCAACGTATACACCCTTTCCTTTTCACATGTTTGTATCTTAATGTATTCAAGTTTGTCCTTTATTCACTAGTGAATAAGGAGCCGGAGAAGCAGCAAGCTGGGGGTGTAATCGTGCTGAAGTGAAATTAAGGTCAATTATATAGTAATTGAAATGGGGGCTCTGCCAATTTCTAGGTTCTGAATAAACATTATTTTTTTGTTGGCCAGTGGGGAGCTCATAGCAAGGAGTTCAGGCCAGTCACAATGGGCACATAGTTCTGCCAGAGACGTAGCAGGCTCTGTTTGAACTGGCTTGAGAGCTGGCAAATGCAGGGAAAATGCTGGCAAATACCGGGAAAACTGAATTCCCCAACTCCTTGGTGGTAAAGGGAAAACAGCTCACTGCTGGCCCTGTCCTCCCTGGTGTTTCTGAGCATGCCATTTACAAAGTGAATGTGCACCTCTAGCCTGTGGCATGGGTGTAGTTCTTGTTCTGGGAAGTTAAATCTCTAGAGCTTAAACAGTTTTTGTAGTCCTGATGATGTCACCATGATTCAGCACTTGAAGATGATTTCAGTGTAAGACTTGATTTTAAAATCCAGGGTGTGAATTTCTAAGATTGTGCACAAATAACAATGAGAAACAGGGAGGGTGGCCCATGGCACTGAACATTTGGGTTAAATAGCAGCTAACTAGTTGTCAGACAAGCTGCTTGCCTTTAAGCAACGGTCACCAGTTGGTTCCTTTGGGCAGCTTACCTGGTATGAAGTGTTAGGTAGTTGGTAGCAAAATCTGGCTGAAAATGAACTTCTGTGTTGTGCTGGAGGGAGGGAATTAAGGTTGTAACTTCACAGGTTTCAGCTCTTACTTCCTACCTATGATAGAAATTAAATACTGCTGCTTACAACCACTAGTGAAAATGATGGTTTAATCATTACTTCCTTTATAACACTGACAAATTGTGTGCATAAACCACAATGACATGAGCTGTGAAGAGCAAGAGAACGCTTTTTCCATGACCATGAAGGACCTCAGAGTAACACGGAGTATTAAAATTGGTACTTAACAGTTGTAACCGTGAGATGTGTAACAAAATCTTTCTTACCTCTTGTATGAAATGTAAAATACAAACATACCTGCTGCCAGGTAGGGACTGGGCTTTGAGTGCACAGGCACGTCGATGTTTTAGAGCAGGCAGAACAGAACCTGTAGCTTGGTCTGAAACCTGTGTGGGGCTGCCTCGCTTTCTGTTTGTGGTTTTCACACTGTCTGTTTTTGTACTGCAGACTGATATCAACTTGCCATACCTTACTATGGATGCCTCTGGACCAAAGCACCTGAACATGAAGCTGAGCCGCTCGCAGTTTGAGGGCATCGTGGCTGATCTGATCAGAAGGACGGTAGCGCCGTGCCAGAAGGCCATGCAGGATGCCGAAGTCAGCAAGAGTGACATTGGTGAAGTCATCCTCGTCGGTGGCATGACCAGGATGCCGAAGGTATGAGATATGTCCCCGTTACGGGCCCGGCTGGCACAGCTACCAGTGCTGCTGCTGGGGGTGATCTATTACGGAAAAGTTCAGGGTCTGGGCACTTCAAGGCTCCGGCCACTGAAGGCCCCCAGGAGCAGGACAGACGTGCTTGGTAGTCCTATGAAAGCAGTGCCAAGGGACTCCTCTTCCTGCAGCTCAGCTGGGGGTCGTAGCTGAGTCGCAGTTTAAAAAGACAAGTGGGAGGTATCAGGATTTGAAAACTCATCCTGGTTTCCTGCTTTTTGTGGACCGAACACCAGCAGTATTGCTGAGATGTACAGTGTGTTTTTCCTGTAGAATTCAGCATGTGATAAAGGTCCACTTCAATGACAGTAACCTCTCGGTAATCTCTGGCACCCGCGAGCTTTCCTTGCCTGTGCAGGGCGCTTGCAGCTAGCTCTGAAGAAACCTCAGAAGCACAACTATCCAGTTACCTGCTGCTTGGGTGTGTTTGTCTTTTCTCGAGGCGGTGCTGGCTGTTGTCAGGCACGCTTAATCGGCTCTCCTCAGTGCTCATTACCTAACACCTGGACCTGGTGTTCTGGTGATAAGCACCACATAACTTAAAAGCTTGCTCTGCTGACGTGTACAGGCTTGCAGATAAGGTGCTCTCTTCTGGTAATTTGCCGTTTTTATTCATAGCAATGCAGACTGTTAGCTCCCCTGAAGTCAGTGCTGAACATGTATGTGCGCTGCTGCCTTCAAGGGTACGGCTTATCCTTTTCTGCAGACATCAGCAAAATTTCATTCCACAGGATCTGTCAGGCTCGGACAGCTTGTTTTGCTGTTACTGCTTGTGACTGACAGGTCCTTGCTAGGATAATACATTGTGCATGGTCCCGCCTGGGGTTTTTAGTTCCTTTTTTTTTTTTTTTTTTTTTTTCCCCTCTGTCCCCTTTCTGATGTGTTACATGAGCCTTGGGGGCTGCAGGTGATGTTAGTGTCTGCAGAAGGTCACCCGGGCAGCGGAACCAAAGGGACAAGATAAGGAAAAGGTGCTGCTCTGGCCAAAACTCAAATGGAATAAGTGTGCTAAACCTTCCCAAAGGCCCTATCAGTCCAGTAGGACAGAAGAAAAATGTCTGTGAAGTGAGAAATAAAGTGAGAAAAATACTTTTGGAAGTGGGGACGCCCTTCCTGAAACCTTAACTATCCTTTAAGGGTGGGAGACAGCACATAAATACTCCCCTCATCTTGTTTATGTCCCGTGCTCATGGCTCTGAGGTTATGTAAGGCTTTCCTGCGTGCCCATAGCCAGGGTGAGAGCTCTGGTTCCAAGATCAGTGCCCGTATGTTGTGCATAGCACAGAGTGTTCCCTCCTGTGTTGTTGTTTGCTAGGAGGGAGCTCGCCTTCTTTGGAGCTCACGTGGCCAGTGCTGCAGGAAACATAAAGTGGGTGGTTAGAAGTAATGGCTCTTTTGTGCTGTAAAATATGCCTCCGGAGGGAAAGACTTGCACTTAATTATATGTTCATGCACAAAGTGTCTTCCTCTGCAGGGAACGCTGCCTGCAAATGTCTCTTGGCTCACACACGGAGTCGGACGCTTGCTTACAGCGCGGTTTGCCAGGCACACGGTGCTCACCTGTGCAGATGTTTGCCTGCTGAGCGCGCTCAGAGAGGCGGGATGCTGTGAACAGGAACCAGGCTTCACACCCTTCTCAGCAGGGGAGAGAAACGGGCTACTGAGCTGCGGCTCTCACTGCATTCCCTTCTGGGTACTTCAGCAGTAAATCTGTTGCAATCATGAGCACATCATTCCAAAGGGGCAGAGCAGTGAAAAGCTAATAACACAGCTCAAACCGTCTGCTGACATAGCAGTCTACCTCTCTGGTGAAACAGCCCATTAAATAAAGAGTTTGAAAACGCTGCCCTTCATACACTTTAATTTTTTTTCTTTATTACATGCAAACAAGATGAACTGTCCTTCTGCTCTGGAGACAGAGCACAGGGAAGGTCAGAAACCCAGAGTTGTGCTGTCCTTGGCAGCTGTGTTCTGCCCGGTGCTGGCTTGTACAAGTTCCAGGGGAGCAATCCTTGGCTCCTGCGTGATAAACATGGGGTGATCCCTCCTGAATAAGGCTGGGCTATGTGAAAGGACCAGTGCAGGTGGGGTGCACAGGTTGATGGGCAGCTGGGGAGCTTGACTGCAAGAAAATCTCCAGAGAAAAGGTTTTCTAGACTGCAGTAAGTGCATGTAACAGGGAACATGGAATGGTGGATTAGGGAGCAACCACGAGCCTAAGGTTTAGTATTTCTCTCATGCCACCAGGTAAGATGGCAGCAGGACCATAAAGACAAAACCTTTGGCCAGGGCTGGGGCGTTCTTGTGGCTGCAGCACCATGCAGCGATGGCTCGCTCCCCGTCTGAGCTGTGCTCTTTCCCCATTCAGGTGCAGCAGACTGTGCAGGAATTGTTTGGCCGCGCTCCCAGCAAAGCAGTCAATCCCGACGAAGCTGTGGCGATCGGTGCGGCTATCCAGGGTGGCGTGTTAGCTGGTGATGTTACCGACGTGCTGCTGCTGGATGTGACTCCCCTCTCCTTGGGCATCGAGACCCTGGGAGGAGTCTTCACCAAGCTCATCAACAGGAATACCACCATACCAACCAAGAAGAGCCAGGTACGAATGGGCTGCGTCCAGCGGAGGTCTGAGCACCGAGCAGGGCTGCCCAAAGCATCCCAGTAGATGGTCTTCTCTCCTCAGCTGGCACAAAGAAGCAGCTTAGGAGTCAAGGTTTAGTGTCTGCCCATGAGTATCTCTGCTAATTGTTAGCGTGCCCAAAGGAGGAGGATAAAACCGAGTCCCGGTGTGCCAAGATATCCTGGGGTGTCTGCAGCCTGCTCAGGATTGCAGCGTGTGTGTGCCATGATGTAACTGTCAACACATCATCCTGAAGGATTGTGTGGAGACCTTCTGTAACTGAGCACCGCGCCAATCTGAGACCTCCTTTCTTCATCTGTGTGCCTTGGAAACTTTTTTTTCAGATGTTTTCTTGTAGTGTGGGCCACTAGCAGACTTGGGTGTGATCCTTTCTCTCACTTTGCCTTGGCTGGCTCTCCTGGTGTGTGCTCCTACTGATAACACTTGTTCTCTGTGGTGTGGGGCAGGGACAGGAGTCTTGTTGCTTCAGGAGGAAGCGTTCTGGTAACGTGGCTGCCTGCCAGCGACCAGAGCCTGCTGCTGGCATGGCCTCACCAGCTTTTGTGTGTTCAAATGCGTATAAGATGAGATGCCAGTGAACTTGGCTGTGGCTACTCTTGGTGCTTTGTTGTTTAGTCAGAGCTTTTTAAAGGAGCAGGAACACATGAGCAGGAATCAGTTCGTGTGGTGCAATTTGGTAGCAGTCCACTAACTGTTTGTTTTCCACAGGTGTTTTCTACAGCTGCAGATGGGCAGACTCAAGTGGAGATCAAAGTATGCCAGGGGGAGAGGGAGATGGCGAGTGACAACAAACTTCTTGGCCAGTTCACGCTGGTAGGTTGGCTACTTGGTATTCCTGACCTTAATCTTGACCTTCTTTGAGAAGTTCAAAGCCTTCTGCATGTCAGGCGAACCCTGAAGGCAGCGTTAGGGGTGAGTTGTCTTACAGAAGATATTTCACCCTATTTGTAACTTAAAGAAAAAAGCAGTCCCTGAAGTTAAAGCCTGATGCTGGGACAGCTTTTCAGTGGCAAGGGACCAGCTAGTGTTTAAATGGAGCTCAGAGTTTCCCAGCAGTGCTGGGGGATGCTTGTGATGTAGCTTTAGGGCTAGGCGCAGTCACCTAGCAGAGCCTTCTCTGCTCCTGGGCACAAAGACCTGAAGGAGCTCTGTAGTACCAGACATGCTCCGCAGATAATCTGAATGCTGGCCTTTCCTCCCCTGTTACAAAGACAAGGCTCAGAGCAGGCTCCAGGCTCGGTGCAGTCCCTATAGAGCAGTCACTTTCCAGCCTGGCACCACTATTCTGCAAACACGCGTGGATCTGCCCAGGTTATCAGAGGACAGTTCGGCACTTGGTGTGCGCAGCACGTGGCTGACTGTGGCTCCACGCACAGAATTGGTTTGTTCAGGTGTCAGACAGCAAACTTTGACAGAGCCATTGGATCTTGCTGTTGCTAAGAAGTAGTTCCTAAGGTAGGAGTCTGTGTGCTGTTAAATCTGTTCAGATGCTGTTAATTCTCCACGTGGTGCCAACGGGCATTTTGAGGGCTCAGCTCTGAGGCTTAGTTTCCAGTTGATTTACCTGGCAGATCACCGAGATGAGGTGCCCAGTGTTGGAGCCTTGCACCCTGAGCTAATGGCTGAGCTCTTCTCCTCCTCAGGTTGGGATTCCTCCGGCGCCACGCGGGGTGCCCCAGATCGAGGTCACTTTTGACATTGATGCCAACGGAATCGTTCATGTGTCAGCCAAGGACAAAGGCACCGGGCGTGAACAGCAAAGTAAGTGCTCCGGGGTGCTGTGTGGGGTGGGAAGGACAGGTGTGGAGCAGGGGGCTGTGCCCTGGAGGGACAGAAATCAGGGACTGGGAATCCTGCACCTTGTCCCTGTGCTGTGCTCCTGGGCACGCTGCTCCTCGGGGAGTGCTCTCTGCCACCACACAGAAGCAGCTGAGGCTGCTTGCATGGAGATGCCAGCTTTTAAGGGAGAAATCAAACTGGGGAGACCCCTGTAAAATCCGAGGCTGAGTACACTGGCCTTGTGCTGCCACCCTGTTTTGGTTCTGAGGCAAAGATATTGAAATTCAGGCATATTGAAGCCGCAGGTATTTTGTGAAACCACTTGATTCGCTTTCCTTCGTTTAGGCTGCAAACATCTCTAAATGGCAGGGGGCTCGGGGACTTCAAGCTGCCAGCACGTTGTGCTCTGTGTGCAATGAAATGTTAGGCCCAGTGTTCTGGGGTAATTAACAGCGTGGTTGACTCTTTCTAAAGCCCTGTTGTGGGCTTAGAAAATTAATTTGAAGCATTTGTAGATTCCCCTGGTACAAATAGATCTCTTTTGTGCCTGTGACTGGGAAGGCTCTATACTGCCCTTCAGTCATTTCTTGGAGGGAATGACTAGAGCAATCGGATGCATGCTCCAGTTAAGAAAAATACTGTTAACTCTACTGGCAACTCGAAGGTATGTGGTGTTCTTAATCACACTGCTTGGCTTTTGGCATAAACGATTCCAAAAGCACACTGCATGTTACTTTGATTTCTCTGTAGATTTTTCCCTGTGACAGCCTTCTAGCTCTGAATAAATAGGCAACTAGAATTTCAGTTGCCTGTCTGTCTGCAAATATGGTCCTAAGCAGAAAGCTGAACTCCTCATCCCACAGCTGCATCCAAAGGACGTGTGTGTGCCTTTGTTTAGGGTTTCATACCACTGGCAAATACTATATAAAACTTTGGGGCCTGCTATACCCGTTTTTTTGACTTTGCAATATCCAGGACGTCAGTCTACCCAACCAACTCATGCTTCTCTGCAGAACTTGGTTTATGTCTGGACTATGTGTTTGGGCTTTTTGACACAAATGGGGAAAAACAGGGGACCTTCAGCAGCCCACCTACAGAGTCATGCTGTGCTTGCTTATCAAGGGCAGCATGATAAGGTGGGTAGGGAATAGTGTTACTGTGCTACCAGCCTGAACATCTGTCCAGTAGTGAAAGGAATCTGTGTCCTGATAAAAAGGGTTCAGTGGTGGTGGGGTTTTTGTGTTGTTTTTCTGGGTCTTCATTTTTTTTTAATCTCCCCCCTTTTGGTTTGGGGGCTTTTTGTGCGTGTTTGCTTTCCCGAAGGAGTAACTGAAGAACAAGGTGATTACAAAGAAATAGGCAGGAAGTGTCTGGCAGAGCTGGGGAGGAGGGAAGGAGGGATCTAAGATGTCAGGCTTTTATCTTGCCAACTGCATCGCAGCCCCTTCAAAGGCTGGTTGTCTTTGTACGGCCCACGGGGTCTGCACAGGTGCAGAGTCCCTGAGCAAGGCTGTCGCTGTGGAGAGGGCTTGGGAAATGAGTCTCCTTTCCTCAAAGAGAGGGCACGTCCTTTATTAATGTTAATTCTCTAATGCAGTTGTTATCCAGTCTTCTGGTGGCCTTAGCAAAGACGAAATTGAGAACATGGTGAAGAATGCAGAGAAATACGCGGAGGAGGACAGGCGAAGAAAGGTAAGGTGACTGCTGCGGCACCTCGCAGCTTGCAGCCCGCCTGCTGGGTGCTGCCACTGTGTGCCACTGACCGTGCTGACCTTGAAGGAGCTGCAGGTTCTTATCCGCACCGCCCTGAGCCGTGGGCCCATGTGGTTACCTGGGTATCTGCTTGCTTCCCCCGTATCCAGTTCAGACCGTGCAGTTGCAAGGAGGGTTGGGCTGGGTAAGCGGCCCTGTGTGATCAGTAACATAATTCCTCCCTGAAGAGTTACTGGGGCTTGGAGGCAGCAGTAAGCAAACTCACATGCCTGCTGCTCACGACTGACAGCTTTGCAACTATAGCTGATGCTTTCTGTCAGCAGTGCTCGTTGCTGTTCAGCTGCCCGTTATCCTGGCTGGTTGTCTGAAGCTAGCTTGCTGCAGCCAGGTTCTCACAGTGGTGGCCTTCCATTTAATTGCAGGCAGTACAGGGAAGATGCAGACTACTTAGGAGTTTATTTTAAAGCCAAATGTATAGAGCCTGCTAAGCAAAGCTGTGAAGCATCCTCATCCTTCCTAAGTGGGAAGTTGCTTTCTGTAGTCCTTAAACATCTCACTGCCTGGCACCTTGAATGCTCAGTACTTGCCCTCAGCGCAGGTGAAGCCGTCAGGAGGTGTTTGAAAGCCTCGCTGACTTTGTCAGGAAGGTCTGATGCTGGCCATGGCTGAGCGGCTGAACCTGTGATACTCGCAGGGTTAATGGTTGGAACTAATTGGCTTAATGAGGGTAGACCTATTTAATGACACTACTAAATATGGAGCATTGATTTTTAAAGCAGACACGAGGAAGGCTCAGGGATATGACACCAGCGTATGTTCAGTGCTGGCTGAAGCCGCACGCTGCATTTTTCTGCTTTGTGTGCCCCTAGGCTGTGTAAAGCTGCCTCAGGTACTCAAGGTAGTGAAGGGATCGGAAGAGGACTAAAGGAGAAAATGTATGGAATAAATTCACATGAAGCAGCCCCTCTATGCTGTAAGAGCTCTAGATCCACAAGAGATTGGCTTAACCTGCAGGTTAGGTGCAGAACACTTGGAGACTTTGGTCTGGGAGCCCCACTGTTCAAATATCTGCATCATTGCCAGGGAGCGTCAGTGGTGGCACAGCACTTGAAGAGTTTGTGCTGAAATTTCCTGTTGCCACGCTTTGACTTTGTACCTTAAATCATGGAGGGGGTGAGTTCTGCCCTGTTAACAGTCCAAGTGGGATTCATCTCTGCCCAGTTACCGCATGGAGGCTGCTTTCTTAACTGGCACATCTGTCTCTTTATAAGATTTGCATAATTTGATTGTCAAAGCTCCCCGTTACACCTTTCTGATCGTGGTTTTACCACCATGGAAGTAACCATAAGTGCACAGACAGATAGCACTCTGCTGGACTTAACATCCTGCTGTCAACTCTGGCATCCCACACAAAGCACAGACACAGCATAGGCACTAAATAATTGATCACCTGCTTTCCTCCTGAGTCTCCTGAGCATGTTATCACACCCTTGCTCAGGTAGACTCGTCTTTGAGATGGGGAGGGCTGGGTGTCCCAGAGGCTGTTGCTGATGAAATAGTTCACACTGACAGTGGGACTGAATTATGTCTAAGAACTACCACACCTCTGTCCTGAGAGCCTACTCAGTCACCTGTTGGTCATCCTCGCAGCACTAATTAATAGTTCCTACCCAGCACAGTGGTTATTTCCATCGTTGAGTTGTTACACATACTGCTAATAAGGAAACACCAGTAAAACAACCCCACATTTGAGGTGTCTCTAGAGCCCTCGTTGCTGAAGAAGCCCGAGAGTATTCTTGAAAAGCTCTGTGGCTTCCTCAAGGAGCAGAACGTAGAGCTGAGCAGTCTCTGCGCTGGCTCGCTTTTTCAGCCTCCCAGTAGTAGTATTTTGTTGGTTGCTTCTGCTTCGGTGGGTGTCAGAGGAAGGAATGTCTCAGTTAGACCCCTGTTTGGGCTTCGGTGCCAGAATACCCCTGGAAGTGGTTGGCTTCCATTTCCTTTTTCCACCTTGCCATTAAGAAGGACCCTGGCTGGGAGCTGGAATGGAGTTTGGGGAAAGAAATGTTAGCATGTCAGGCAGCTCGTGCTGCCAGCTGTGCGCAGGAGGCCCTGATGAGCTCTCTTCCCCAGGAACGCGTGGAAGCCGTCAACATGGCCGAGGGCATCATCCACGACACGGAGTCGAAGATGGAGGAGTTCAAGGATCAGCTGCCAGCAGATGAGGTGGGTGACACCCCCAGATCCGTGCGGTTCTTTGCCGTGTCTGCTCAAACTCCTGCTGGGCTCCTAGCTGGCTCTGGGCGCTGGCACCAGCTCCGTGTTGCCCTGCTGTGTAAGGGTGGCACAGTCATCGACTCGTCTGGGTTCTGCACTTAGGTATGGGAGGATGTAAGAGCATACTTATGATGAGATGGTTGGAGTAATAGCACATTCTGAAGTGCAAGTTGGGTGTCAGTGAAGACTTAAGAGCCTGGGAAGCTGCTAACGAGTTGTGTCCTTGGGCTGGCCTTGCAGGGATTTGATAAGAACTGGCCTGTGTCCTGCATGAGAGGAAAATTTTGCTCAAAAGCTAGAGATTCCAAGCAGCGCCTGCCCGGCGTTAGCAGCTTTCCCTTGTCTCTGCTGTGCAGCCCTGGCAGTCTCGGTGGTGTGAGCACAGCATCCGAGAACTGGGAGGCAATGAAAATGATGGGATCCACTTAGCTCTAATTTTCCTTCTATCTTTGGAGTGAAGTGGATAGTTAGCGTCAAAGGAGTGCTTTCCGTGCCTTTCGAAGTGACGGTTTAATTTCAACATTATGAATTTCAAAAGCCAAGTTTAAAACAGATTGCACAATCTTCAACTTAACAACTCTTGGGAATGGGATAAAAGGGGCTCTGTGAGGCATTTGAGGGAACAAGAAGTTGGTTTGTTGGTGAGGAGCCTCTGATTGCTTTAAACTCTGTCTTTCAGCTCAGGTCCTCTGTGCTTGGGACTATGACTGCTGGAGTTTTCTCCCGCAGGAGCAGAGCCTCCATCTCTGTTCTTTGCGAGAACTGTTCCCTGTGATGCTTTCTGGGGGAATACCGAGGGAAAGAAGGGTAGCAGTGCCTGGAGGAAGCCCCGTGTGCTCTGGGTGGAGCTGGGAGCCTGGCACAGGCAGCCTCGGTTGCCTTCCCCATCCCACAGGTCTAAATGAGGAGCTCTCTGCCCACGTTTTCCCTGCGAACGCTGCTGAGCAAGCGCTGGCGGCACAGCTGTCCCCCAGTCACCTCCCTTCTCCAGGCCTGCCTCGCCAGCAGCCTGCCAGAGAAATGCCAGACTGTGTGGAGGGTTTGACAGATGGCTACAGGGGCTGGGATGAGACCGTACTGCTTTTGTTTGCCTCCCTGCTCCTCCCACGTGCAACAAAGGGATTAAACAGGGTTGTGAGCAGCCTTACTCGCTGGCTTCCTGACAGTGCCTTAAATATAGATGAGAACCAGCTTGCTTTTCCCTTTACCCTGGCTGCCGGGGTGGCTGGCTGGCTGGCGAGGTGTGCCAGGGAGAGCAGCTCTGCTCCTTGGCGGGCTGCTCGGTCTCTGCAGTGCTTTCTGTCCTTGGCGCCTCTGCCGAGACTGCAAACGAGGGGACCGCTTAATGCCGACTGCGGTGCGTTTAGCGAGGTGGACACGTGCCCACTGGGAGCCGAGCGCAGTCCCAGTCCCTGCAGGCCATATGGCTCCGTTTGAGACTCTAACTTCCCAGCTTCTGGCAAAAACCTGGAGTTTTGCTGTGGCCACTAGGTGGGTGAAATGGCAGGAATGAGATTTTTTCGGTGAACGCGTGCAGCTGCATCATGTTTGTCCGTGTGTTCTTCGCAGTGCAACAAATTGAAGGAAGAAATTGCTAAAATGAGGGAACTTCTGGCTCGTAAAGACAGCGAAACGGGAGAAAACATCAGGCAGGCAGCGACCAGCCTGCAGCAGGCTTCCCTGAAACTCTTTGAAATGGCATACAAGAAGGTAGGTTCATGGTCACTTACATTTTATAGCACTTGGATGGGGAGGGGGGAGTTGGGCCACCAAATATTTAGGCATGGTGCTGACTCTTGGCACAGCTCCCTTTGGCTGGGGCTTTCCCCTGTGTCTGCAGGTTATCTGAAGTAATGTCTGGAGTGCCCTGAAGATGATTCTGTAACAGGCTTCCTGTTCAGCCTGCCTAAAACCACAGTAGTCAGGCCAGGGGGATTTTTTTCCTAGTCTCTCAGTGAGAGGCCCTCCTGTCTGAGCCCATTTTGGCAGACGGGTGCTGACCCTGTCCAGGGGACGTGTGCCGGGATGGAAATGGCACACACGGCCCAGGTGACCTTGGTGCTGCTAAGCTGGGGGAAAGCTGCTTTGATGTCAAACTGACAGCGTTCAGTGCTGCAACGTAAGCTCGTTATGTCCACTGGGAACAAGTAAATAATGGGAAGATAATTTCCTTCCTCTTAGTAGCAGTCATGTGGAGACCAGGATTGCTTCCATTCTCCAGTGGACAATCACCCTTTTTCTCTGGAGAAGGGTTTCTTCAGTCTAGAATTAACCTAAACAGATGGGGGGAAAAAAAAAAACACGTCTGGGGAGAAACATGTTGTTGCTGCTGCCACTAAGAAGCACTCTCTTTCACAGATGGCCTCGGAACGAGAGGGTTCTGGAAGTCCAGGAGATCAGAAGGAAGAGAAGCAATAAGAAGTCTCGGCCTTGCCTTGACTAGAGCACAAAGAGGCGGTGGATATTCTTGATGCTTGGGAGAGAAGGCACCTTCCTGAGCAGAAACGGGCAGAATTCAGACTTACTGTGTTTTTGCAGTATTCTATATATAAAAATTCTTTAATGTATAAACTTAGTGATGTGTCTGCTAGGTAAATTGTCACATGATGAAAGTTAATTCATGCAAGACAAAGTTCGAAGTGTTTGGCCCTGCGGTATTCAACTGAGGCACTTGAGGACTTGCTGATCATTTGTTTCTGATACTTGACACAATGGTGTACTGAATCTGGTACCGGAGCTTGGAAACCATGTTAGTGAATCGAGAGGTGGAGAGGGAGGTTCTGGTGGAAGCAGGCGGGGAGTAACACCTGTTTGGATCCTCCTCGTGGATCTGAGCACTTGTGAACAGGTCCTGAGGCCTGTGAACAGCAAGGGCGAGGCTGGTTACATTGCTGGAGAACATCCAGATCTGCAGCTAGTGCCCTTGTTCTGGAGGAGGGGGGGTCTCCAAATTTAGCTGTAACATTTCTTACAAAAGAGGCTACACGAAAGCTGCGTACTTTTACTTGTCTGAGCCTTCTGCTCCATCCTGTGTCTGTTCTCTGCTTATGGCAAAACAATTTCCTGGATAATAAAACTGTTATTGGATCCATTCTGGATTTTTTTAAATAAAAGCAGAAAAGTGTCCAGCCTGGCGTTCTTGGTATCGTGGCCTTTGTTGGAGAAGGGGAGGCTGCCTGGGACAGCTCATGCAAAGGAGCAGCCCGCTGTGGCAGCGCTGGGGTCTGGAATTTGTGCTGGACTCAAGTGCAGACAGAATGCAGCTGCTGCCTGCCCTGGCACACCATCACCTCTCGGAGCTGTTGCTCCTTCTCTGCTGGTGCTGTGGGCGCAATCTTCTGCAAGGAGAGCAAATCCTACAGCTGCCTTCATCTGACAGCTGGGATACATAGTGGAGAGGAAGGGGGTTATTTTTCTTAGCACTAGGCACTTTCCCTTTTGGGATGGCTCTGAGGCCCGAAGCCACAGCCCTTCCTTGTCCTTGCACTCCTGAGCTGGTGGGGGGCTGAGAGCGGCTGCTTCAGCCACCGAGACCTCCTCAGCCAGAAAACCCAGGGGCAGCTTCCACTTGAACATGAACGGAGGAGAACTGACTCGGGCTGTTAGAACTGGCCTGGGCTGTGGAAGCTTTTTCCTGTTGCCACATTAAAGAGCTGTGAGCAACCTCTGCGTGAAGCAAAAGGGAACCTGGAGCATTTCTGCCCAGACAGAAGGTGTCAAAGAAGAGGCTGGGCACAGCCATGGGGAGAGATGGGAGGCAAAACGCTGCTGGGGTGAGGAGGGCAGGCTGAGGGCGTGTGTGTGTGAATTGGTGGCTTTGTTCTGTCCCAGCACAGCCCCAGCCCTGTCCTTTGTGGCAGTGCCTGGGAGTGCGGATCCCCCTGGGTGGGCTGCGAAGAGCTGAGCACCGGGAACAAACGGCTTTGGGGGAAAAGGTTCGGAAATGGCCCCCACAGGGGGGCTGCTGCGCCCGGCCTGAGCTGCGGGTGGGTGCTGGGTGGGACAAACTGGGACAACTGGGGTGGTGCTGGGCTCCTGCTGCAGCCTGGGGCCCACGGGGTGAGGGCAGGGGAGTGTCTTCATCATCACCACCACCATCATCATCATCCTCATTACCACCATCTTCATCAACACCATCATCTTCCTCACCACCATCACCTTTATCACCACCATCACCTTTATCACCACCATCCTCATCTTCTTCACCTTCCTCACCATCTTCTTCCTCACCACCATCATCCTCGTCATCTTCCTCACCACCACCATCAACCTCATGTCGTCACCCTCATCACCACTGCCTTCATCTTCTTCCTCACCATCATCTTCCTCACCATCTTCATCATCTTCACCACCACCCTCATGTTCTTCACCACCTTCATCTTCACCATCCTCATCCTCACCCCCGCCACCGCCCTCACAGCCCCCGACCCCCCCCCCATGGCTGCCCTCCCCTTTCTCGCCCCTCCCTGTCGCGACACGCCCCGCCTATCGCGACACCCCGTGCCCCCCACGGGGCCGGGCGGTGCACGCCGCTCACCGCCACCCCTCAGCCCCGTGCGCGGGGCGGCGAGGCGTTAATTAACCCAGCACTAATGAACCCGGTGCTAATGAACCCGGCGCTAATGAAGCGTCCCCTTTAAGCACCCCCTTCTCGCGATACCTCCCGTGGAGGCACTGAGGAGGGGGGGGGTAGCGCACCGCGAACTACACCCCCCACAACCCCCCGCGCGGCCGGGCAGCCAATCACCGCCCGCCCCGCGAGCGCGCGCCGCGTCCCTCCCCCCTCCTTTCCCCCCCCTTCTCCCGGAAGTGATGTCAGGGCGCCCCCCACGTGAGCCGATTGCAACACATGCGGCGCGGCGAGGGGGAGCGCGAGCAGCCGCGGGCCGACGTCAGCGCCGCCGCCAGCCGCGCGCCGCCGGGGGGGGGAGGGAGGAGCGGGCCTGAGGTGAGCGGGGGGGAGGGGAGGGAGGGGAGGGAGGTGTGAGGGGAGGGGGGGGGGGGGGCTGGTGCGGGGTGGGGGGGGGCCGTGAGGGCCGGGCCGTAACCGCCGCGCGCGTGCCGCCGCCTCAGGCCGCCAGAGGAGGAGGAGGAGGAGGAGGAGGGAGAAGATGGCGGACGATCCCAGCGCTGCCGACCGCAACGTGGAGATCTGGAAGATCAAGAAGCTCATCAAGAGCCTGGAGGCGGCCCGCGGGTGCGTCACGGAGGGGTTGGGGGGTGCGGGGTGGGGGCGCGGGGCCCCTCTCACCTCCCTCATCCCCCCCCTTCCTCCCCCCCCATCCCATCCCATCCCCTCAGCGGTCGGGCCGTGCCCGGCGGGGCAGGCCCCGTGCCCTGTGCCGCTCCCTGCCCGGTTCCTCGCCCTCCTTCCCCGCCCCGGGCCCGCTGCCGGAGCCGCCTGTCCCGGCCAACATGGCGCGGGGCCGCTCGGGGCGCTGCCGGGGCCGCGCTCAGGGGGGGGCCGCACCGAAACGCAGCCCCTCGGCCGCACTGCCCTCGGTGCCCGCGGCTGCTCCCCTCTGGAGAGCGAGCACGGGGCGGCATTTTGTTAACAACCACCCTTAATTAGAGGGAAATGGGATACGAACCCAAGCCAGGCCTCTCCTAACGTGTATATTTTTTTTAATCTGGCTCGGGATGTGGCTGCGTGAGGTTGGGGTGTACAATAAGGGAACGTGGAGCCGGGGCTGCCCTCGCCTGCAGCAGAGTGGACTTTGGCTGCCTGAGCTGCCCGCACAGCTCTGCCTTCACACGGTGTGCCCTGTGCTGCTGGGGAGGTCCTGGCAAGCACAGGGGGTGTGAGCTGCTCCTGCCACGGTGCTGGGAGGGCTCGGGCAGCTCCAGGCGTCTGCTGCAGCCTGTGGAAACAGCCAGCAGTGCTGAGAGGGGCTGGGGTGTAGGGGGGAAATGTTTAGCTAGCGTTTTGGCTCTCCCCAATTCAGAACATGGTAGCACAGGTATGTCCGCATGGAGCAGTGGCTCTTTGTCCATCCCTTCAGGCAGGTGAGTGTTGTAGAAGTCAGGGCTGAAACTGAGAGAGAGCTCCTGGAAGGGGTGAGGCAGGAGGGCTGGCAGGGACTGGGCGCGCCCTTTGAGCAGCCTCCTGGGGCCACAGCCCTGACGTCCCCCCTCCTCCCCAGCTGTGTGCCCTGCCCCAGCTCAGCCTCACGGTGGGGATGCTCCAAGTGCAGTGAGATGCGTGTAGGGGGTTCTGGGTCCCGATATCTCCTAGGTGCTGTGACACTGCTGCTGCTTTGCTCAGTGTGTGTGCTGGTGCTAAACCCCACCTGGCGATGGCTGCTGACGCCAGCAGTCCTCACCCTAAGCAGGGTTACGCTGGCTCTCTGTGAACGCCTGGTGTGCTTCCAGGAGGCCCAGCCGAAGTTATTTGGGCCCGGTGAGGGGAAGAGGTGCTGCAGCTCTCAGCAGCGCTGGGCTCCCTGGCACCAGCCCGTGAAACAGGCTTTTCCTGCCGCCGGGAGAGTCGCTTCCCCTTCCTGCCGAGTAGGAAGACCTGTTCTGGGGTGGGTTAGGGGGCAAAGCCTGTAAATAGGATGGCGTGGAGGGCCGGGGCTCCCTGGTGTCTCCACCTTCCCTTACTCATGTGCTCCTAATAGTGACCCAGCAGCAGTGCCCCAGTTTCAGGCGCTGGCTGTTCCTGCAGTGGATCAAAGGGAAATTGGAGGAGGCCGGAGCTTGGCGTTGAATTCATCCGTGGCACTTGGGGTGCTTTTGCTGTTACCCTGGCATTTCGGGAAAACCTCAGTAAGACCTGTGGGGTATTATCAAAATTTGAAGGGAGCACGAGAGCAAGGGAATGCTTTTGTCGTGTCTGAGACAGTTAAGGCAAGTGGCAGCATTGGCCAGAGGTCTAGGGGAGAAGGTTGGAGCTGCAGCTCCACCAGAAGCTGAGCAGCTGGAGGCCCATGAGGCTGAGGCTGCTTCTTATATTGTGAGGTAACATCCTAGCCAGAGTGCCCGCTGTCACTCGTCACGCTCTGCTTAGGAGAGCTGCACTTCTTATTGGTAGCTGGCCTGAAAGAACCTGGCAAAACAATTAAAAAACAAACAAAACCCAAACCAAACCAAACCCTTAACCTCCAAACTCTGCTGTCTGTCTCGTTCCCAAAGCAGAGAGATCTCTTGTCTCCTCCCAGCTCTTCTCAAGCCGAGCTGCGAGCTCTCCTGTGCTGTGGAGTTAATGAGTTGGTCTCTGCGATGTGGCGATAAGGGCAGGGGAGCAGCTGGCGTCTGCAGAACATGTGAGGGAGAGCAAATGGGGCCCGAGTCCTGGCCGCAAAGGTTAATTGCTGCCAGCACAGAAGTGGAGCAGGGGAAAAGGCTGGTGATGAGGAGCTCCTTGCGAGGAGCCTGCCCCTGTCGTTCATCCCCCACAGCTCCAACTGCTCAGGTGCTCATCAGGCATCTCAGCAGCTCCCTTGCAGAAGGGCTCCACTTTCTGAGCAGCACGCGGGTGGTTTCTGTCAAGGACTGTGCTCCCGGGTGGCCGTGGCTGTGCTGCTGCCTTTGGATGTTGCAGCAGCTCGAGCAGAAGTGGCGTTAGCCACTCTTTTCCCCCTTGCCTTCTGTCTCAGGGCCTTCCTGTTACTGCTGCGTGCAGTTTTCCAGTGTCGCTATGAAAATGACAATCCCTCTTTGTTCCTTTGCAGCTCTGACTAGTTAGCGGGGCTGCGGGCAGCCTTTCTGCTAATCTCAGCTGTAAATGCTTGGCAAAATCAAGTACCAGCAACAGCTAGCAGCCTCCTTGCAGGCTTAGGCCCGAGATGGCACCCTGAACAGTGTTCGGAGAGCTTCTCTGAGCCTTGGTGATGAGGGCGCTCCGCTCCAAAACGGTTCAGAAACCCCTCTGCTGGGCACACAGCGAGTTTCTGACCCTGAGAAAGAGCACAGTGGGTGCCAGTGCAGGGTGGGAGCCCAGTTATTATGGCAAAACCTTCAGGAGCTCACTGCCTTTGAGACCCCTCCTGAGAGGTGTCCAGAGAGGAAGCAAACCAGACAGGTGTCTTTGGAGGCAGAGCCAAATAGAGAGGGAAGGGATTGAGCATCAAAACCTCTCTCCAAATCAGGTATTTTGGAAGGTGAAGGAGCAGGACACACACAGGCTTCTGAGCAAATTCAAAAACTGGGCCTGAGTGGGTGACTTGTGCTAGGTTTAATGGGAGGAAATGCAGTAAGGCAGGAGAGTGGAGAAATAGGAAGAGAAGGGGAAATCTTGGTGTCTCAGAGCCGTGGCAAAGTGAGGTCAGGCTGTTTCTCACTGGGGTTTGGATTTTGTCGAGCTGAAACTTCCATCTGCTACATGGGAGAAACCAAATGCGAGGCAAGAAGCTACCCGTAGAGACAGGTGTGAGGATGTATGGGAGCTCCTGCAAAATGCAGCACACGCTGGGGCTGCGTGAGTGGCAAGAGCCTGACCTGTGGCTTACCCAAGACCAACTTACCCAGCACGTGTTGCAGAAGGCTGTGGGTGCAGCTGGGTTTCCCTCCGTCCATCCAGAGTCTTGCTGGCCCTGGTGGAAGGGCCCAGCTCTGGAACTGGCCTCGAGCTGCTGCTGCTGCTTCCCTGCCTTGGGATGGGAACCTGCTTGGTGGTGGGGCTGTTCTGGCTGTCCTGGGGCAACACTGCTTAGGTGCCCGGGCAGGTCAGTGAGATTGAGACCTGCTGGGACGTCCTGGTGGCTCTGGAGAGCGAGGTGAGCCCTGGGCCGTCCTGCTGGTGATGTGCTGGGCCTCTCCAGAGGTCCCCTGGGAGGTGACACCAGAGCTGTGAACGCTGTGCCAGCTGCTGGGGGCAGCTGTGCCTGTGTGCATTGCTTAGAGGTTGACTGGGGTGAGTTAGGCATCCTCTGCAGCCTCGTGGTGTTCCTGGCTTCCTTTGGAAGGAAGGGAGGGAGGCAGCAGGCCCCCCTGCCTTCTCAGGGGGATCCGTGTGGTGTGGGAGCAGTGTTACACCTGGTACAGAAGCTGGTTCTGCAGAGCTGTGGCTTTCCCCTTAAGGTGAGGTGCAGGATGGAGACCTTGAACCTGGGTGAGCTGTGAGGGGCAGCGCTGGGCAAGGTGCTGCTTGGCTTCCCAGCCTGTGCTGTGCTCAGCAGGCTGCAGTGCTGGTACGTCCTGTTAGGGCCTGCAGTCCCATAGCCTTGAGGAGCTCTGCACAGCGAGCCCCCGCCTCGTGCAGGTGTCCCCAGTGGGCTAAATGTCTGCTGGCAGCTGGGCTGGGCCAGTCCCGAGGTAAAAATGGATTTCCCCCTTGTGTGCGAAGGATTTGTGTGGAAAGGACTAGAAGAGGAGTGTCACTGGTGTGGCTGTGGGGTGTATCTGAACTGGCAGTGAGCTTTCTGCTGTGGCTTTATGGTCTGTCACCAAAACACGGGGTGTTTAGGGAAGAGGTGGTGACACAAGCTGGTACCTGAGCTGAAGTGCTTCCGAGCACTGGTGCTTCTCTGCCCAGCCGCCCTCAGGGCGAGGCTCTGAAGAAGAGGGCAAGCAGAGGGCTGCTGGCTCCCTCTGCTCGCCTGCACCGAGTTGTTCACTTCTGGGCATCCTCACCTGCTGCTCCCCCTGCTCCTGAATTACGGCAGCCATCAGGCAGCGCTGTATGAGTACGTGCAGGTGGCAGGGAATGGCCTGACCGGAGAGCTGCTACGTGCCAGACAAGCTCAGGTCGGGGTTTTGTAGCCCTGGGTGGCTCGGTGGCCGGGTGCCCTCCCTCACAACGGCGTCAGTCAGTGCTGAGCGGCGTGAGTCATGCACGGGTCATCCCTCACATCGAGCTAATGAATGAGATCCTGCCTGCTGAAGACAAATGATGTGGTAGGAAATGGGGATGAGCACCTCCAAAGAGGACAGGACAGCCTTTTTTTGGCTTTGTGGCAACTAGATTCCCCCCCCTGCTGTTGGCTCCTTGTTCCCATGTGGCTGTGAGGCATTAACATCTTAACGAGCAAATCTGGATTTGTTGCTTCAGTCCCCGGGTGTACAGCCTGTACCCAACTGGCCCATTAGCATAATGCAACAAGTCTTTAAACTTGGAGCATTAATAATTGCAGAGGGAAGGGGGGAGAGCAGGGGAGCAGAACCAAGCCTGCCGTGAGTCACGGCTGTCAGAAGCGTGGCGATGTCACGCGGTCCCACTCCAGCAGCACGGGGTGAAGTCGGGGGCTCCTGTCCCGCAGAGCTGGGGCCTGGGCTGGTGCAGGAGCTGCTCCGGCTGAGGAAGGGAGGAAGCCGGGAGCCTGAGCAGCCGCACGAGCTGGACCCACGGGTGAGGGCTCAGTTACCTGCTGCCTGCAGAAGGGGAGCTCCGTGACCCTGAGCTTCCTTCGCCTCCTTTCTGTCCCTGGGGAGCAGCGCCTGCCGAGCTCAGGAGGCAGACACTGGCGGCAGGCCAGGAGCTGCAGGGGGAGCACGGCCACCCCGCGGGGAGCTCTCCCCGGCTGCCGGAGTGAGGGCTGCGCTGCGGGAAGCAGCCTCACCTCCCTGGGCTGGGTGCTGGGCTTCACGGCTGGCACGGCTTCTGGGGGCTTCTCATTTCTGCGTCAGGTCGGTGGGGTAGGGTGAGGGCACAGCGCGTCTTCTCAGGACGTTCGTAACATCCCCGCTGAAGCTGTGTGTGGTTGCACAGTGCCTTGTGTGCCCCCACCTGTACTGCTGTGTCCTCTGGCTGACGGGACGGAAGGTTCCTGCCTAGGGCTCTGGGACAGAGCTGCAGCACGAGAGCTTGGCGCTGAGCGGGCCGTGGTGGAGGTAAATGCATGGCCTCATGCTATGCAGCTCAGCAATGCCCATTTGTGCAGGGCAGAGACACGGGAATTAACCATCTGCAGTGCTCCCGGGGCATCACTCTCGAAGAAGGAACAACTTGGCCTCCTGGCCCCACAGTCCTTCTCTCGTAACCACACTTACCCCCTGTCCTGTACCCGTTCTGTGCTTCTGAGGTGGTGCCAGGTCCAGGGACATCCTCCTCCCCACACTTGTGCTTGGGATCCGATCTCCTCCAGATCTTCATATCCCTCTTTGGATGAGCTGGAAGCAGGGAGGGGCACTTGGGAGCTGTAGTAAGTTATCCTGAATTGCGGCGCATGCTGTGGTGAAACACGGAGTGTCTCTGAGGTGGGAGCTGTGAGGTGTTTGCTGAAATGGTGCGGTAAAACATGCTGCCAACGGCATGGCTTTCAGCTCTCCTTTAAACTTATAAGGGCTAATGGTAGGTCCCGATATCTACTGCGTGGTGTTGGGGGCTCTGTCACATACCCGTGCAGCGCCTGTCCCCTCTGTGCCGTGCTTTGAGACCACGAAACGAACGGGGCGGGTTTTCACCTGTCTGATGGAGACATCACAAAGCTGTTGCTTCTCGAGCAGCAGCTAGACAGAGACGTGTCATTTGTGCCGGTCAAATGCCTGTGAAACGCAGGCAGTGCAGGCTCTGGGTGAGCTTCCAGGTGATGTTGCCTCCGGAGCGCTGCTACACTGCTGAGATCCTCTGCTCATGGGCTGGCAGGATTTCTAGGAGGTGTCAGTGCTTCTGCCTCTGCAGCCGGCTGTCGAGATTGGGCATCTCAAGTGAGCTGGTGCCACTTCCTATTTGGAGAGGACTTTGTCTTGTTAAAAGACATGAAGTCTCTAAAGGGCACGTCTGTGAGCTGTTCACGTAGTGCAGCCATACCTGATGAGCTGTACCAGCCTGTGCACGGAACTTCCTCGTGGCAAGGTCAGCGCTGCCACATGCGAGGCTTTTATGAACAGGGAGTGCCTGGGCCTGTGGTGTGTAAGAGAACCCAAACCAGCGCTTTTGGACTTGCCCACACCAAAGGCCGTGTACTTTTTTTAGTATTTCACTCGACATCTGTGCTCAGACACAGGATCAAAACGAACATATGAAACCAAACCCAGGCAGTCAGCTTCTCTTCCCTTCCACGCTGCTTGTGTGGGACTGCATTCTCGACGCAGCCCTTGCCGAAGCCCCGTGAGCCTGCTGGGCTCTGGCTGCCCAGAAGTGGGGCTCTCCTGAGGTCTGTGCCCGGCTGTGGCAGGCTCTGCCTGGGGTTACGGGCACGTTCCCAGCAGCCATCTCACAGCTGGCCATGGGCGTGCAGCGAGGGAGCCACTCAGGCCCTCACAAAGCTTTGGCAGCCTGAGATGTGTAGGTAGGGGTGATGTGCACCTGGTAAGATGCAGCCCTGCGGGAGGAGGCCAGGATTTTTGCCTTCCCAAGGTAACGGTGCTTGAAGCAGTGTGGCAGCGGTTACAGAAAGCTTCCTGGCTGCAGCACGTGGGTAAGAGTGGATTACCTGAAAGCTGCCTCATGCTCCTGCCAGTTGTGTGTGGGCCTCGTGCTCCCTTGTTCCTGGGAAAGCAAGGTGCTCAGGGAGCTAGCAGCTGTAAAATCCTGTAGAATAGTCTGATTTTGAGTCAGAGAACGAGTGACCTGCCTTGCCTCTGTACCTCTGGGTCACCCCGGGTGCTGTTAGTGTGAGATGCTTCACTGTGGAACGAGCACAGCTCAGCTGCTGCCTGCCAAGCCCACTGGGAGCTGCTATTTATACAGCACGGCTCTGGGGTCAGGGCTGTGCCTCCCCAGTGTCCCGGGAGGCGGGCTGTGACTGCTCCTTGCTGCCTGGGGTCGCCCTCCTCTGCAGGTCGGGGCCTGCTGCCTCTGGAGCTCTGGTGGCCTTTCAGGTGGCCGTTCTACTGCAGTGACTGTGTGGGACAGTGGCAACTCTTGGAAAAAGCCACTAAGCCGGCTTGTAGTGTCCCTGAAGGTGCAAGGACCCGCTCAGCTGTCTGTCACCTGGTGGAAGCGCAGACCCTGGAGCCCTGCAGCTGAAGGTGGCCACCTGGAGCAGGAGACTTGGCTGCAGCAGAAGCCATCCAGGGGGTGTCTCCGGCAGCTTGTCTCCAGTGTGATGTGCTGCTTGCTCGGTGCTCTTCCCTTCTGTTGTGGAGGCTTCTCCAGGCTGAAAAACAACACGCAAACGCAGAGAGCACTGCTCCTGGTGCCAAACGTGGCGTGGGACTGGGCACAGCAGCACGGCCGGGTGAAGCCTGTGAGATCCCTCCGGGGCAGAGCCCAGCGTGTGCTGCTCTTAGCCTGAAGCACCGCAGCTGCTGGAAGGTGCCGGGAGAGCTTGGTAAGAGCAGGAGGGTCTGAGAGTGAGAGCAAGCCTTGTGCGTGCCCAGGCACCTGCTTGCAGGAGCCTTCGCTTTCTGGGGACTAGGTTAGAAGTGATGCAGCACCTCACCGCCCCTCGCTGTGATAATCTGTTAACGTTTGCTTTTAGGCCTCTCCGTGACTGGGAGCGCCATTTGTTTTGTCGTACAGTTATCTGAAATCCAAACTGTACTAGCACAGAGGTTTCAGTAACCAGAACAGGCTGTCCTCTCCACAAACCTCACTTCGTAAGAACTTGCTGTCTCAAGAGAACAAAGCCTGCTTGCTTTTGCCTCCCTCCTACCCCCAAACAGCTCTGGTGGGTTGTAGGAGCCAAGTTGGAGGTCCCCCTAGGATGGTTTAGGAGCAAAGGCAGAGCTTCGATCTCCAGCACAGACCATCAGACAAGATACCTGATGTTGGTAGCTTCCAGGCCACGCTAAATCTGAGCTAATTGCCAATTACTGGCAGGGCTGGCACGGTGTGATCAGTAACCATAGCACCCAGCAGGGAAGTGCTTCTACCTCCCCAGGGGCTGGCGCTCCGTGCACCCCCTCCCTGTGTCTGCAGCCCGCAGCAGGTGCCCTTGGTGCCTCATTGTTCTGCCCTCCAGTCCCGTGAGCGTGGCACATCGTGTGCTGTCCTGTGGACGAGGATGCCGGGTCGTTACACAGCAAACGCCTCGATGCACATATCTACGTTATGGAGGAGCTATTTGGCTGCTGTGCTGGCGCTCCTGAGCCCAGAATAGGGACAGCAACTGTCTCTAGCAGCTTAAAACTTCCTGGCTTAGTTCAACCTGAAAGCATTAGCTTCCAGCTGATCTCGTGTAATTTGTCTTGGGGGCGCTGAAACCTGGGGGAGCCTCTTGGCAGTGCTGGAAATCCTGTGCCTCTGAAAAGCCTTGACACTCCTGAGCCTGGGGTCGTGCTGCGCCGACCATAACCAGGAGTGCTTCGGGCCCCCCCTGCCTGCAGGAGCACCGGGGGTGATGAGGGAAGAACCAAGCTCATTGCATGTTGGATCCTGAGCTGCCAGTGTGAGCGCTTCCCTTAATCCAGACGGATAATTAATTGCTCCCTGTAACCATTCTATGATGAAGCTCTGCCTGGTGGCGTGCTGGCTGCGGGTTCGGGGCTGGCAGCAGCCCTTCAGGTGGCAAACGTCCCATGTGCTTCATGTGGGGCCGAACCGCTTGCCTTTAGGGCTGCACCTTGCCAGGGCCCCTTTCTGGAGGCTGCAGCCAGCACCGTGATCTCCTGTATGGCATTCCCAGAGGAAATGTGCTCTGAAACGCTCAGCTCATCCAGCAGCTGTGCAGGAGGATGTGCAGAAATCCTTCTGTTCTTGTTGAGGCATTGTGCAAAGCCTGATAGGAAACCTCCTCACCGTTTTGCTGTGCAGAGTACTTTTGTTTTTTTTTCCCCAAGCATTTTTGAGCTGTAGCTCTCAGCGATTCCCTGCTATGTGTTGTCTCACTGCGGGGCTTACAGCAGGCAGAGCCGCAGTTTTCAGAGCTGACCACCCTGCAGTAAGGTCACGCTCAGGTACAAGCTCTCTTCGGAAGGGGAAAGCTGCTCGTTTGGGGTAGGTTGCTGTGGTCCCTGCTGCGTGAGGCAGTTCTGCGGCCCCCTGCGTGCACACCCACTTCAGCTGGCCTCTTCCTGGTCTCAGCCTCCCTGGCCGTGCTCTCGCTTGGTGCGCAGATCCCCGCCGTGCCTTTGTGAGGCCGAGGGAGCAGGGCAGGGAGCAGGGGGTGCTCTTCCTTCAGTTAGCGGCTGCCCCACGAGCTGCTCGCGTGAGGGGGTTGGCAGCAGCAGCGGTGTGTGGGCTGGGGCTGCCCCTGGGGGAGGATTTGGGGTTTTGTGGAGTTCCCGGTGTGACTTGCAGCAGTCTGGCTGACATCCATGGCTGCCTTCTGATGAGGTGCTGTGTGTGACACCAGGTAACAGCGCCGCACCTAGCGCTGTGCCCCTGTCACTGTGGGGTTTCTGGGGCAGCAGGACATAGCACGAGGCCGGGGGCCAGGATTTGGGGGCGGCTGGCACTTAGGCACCTTGACGAGTGCTTTGTTACTGGAGAGTGGGTCCTGGCTGCTGTTCCCCCCTGCTATACCCCCAAGTACTCCTGTACCTCCCTGTTTGCTCTCTCCCAGTGTGGTAACTCCAACAGAGAAGTGTTGCAGGAGACCTGATGCTATCAGGAGAGCCACGAGGGTCCTGTCTCCCGCCTGCCGCATCGCTGGGAGTACCCCTTAGCTCCTGCAGCTGGGCAGGAGCCGCGGAGCTTTCTGATCTCTGGAAGCTGGGGAATCTCTCCTTTCAGAGGAAGAACCGAGCTGTGTGAGCTTGCCTCGAGTGCTGCTTTCAGAGGAGTCGGGAAGAGTCGCTTTCATTCTGGTCGGCCTCTTGCTCAAAGGAGCCTGCTGGGACCGGGAGGCCATTACACGTCCCCTAAGGCCTGTGCCATTCACCGAGGCAGCTCGCTGCTTTAATTGAGTGGTACACGGAGTATTCTTGGCTGGTGTGACCTGCAAGTCTGCCGTAGCTGTCAGCATGGCTCAGAGCTCCTTCGGGGAATAATGCGTGCAAGTGTCTCTTTACGACTGTCTCGATTAGCGTGTGTGGGGATCTTGGATATTAAAACCAATTAGTTGTCTGGAAGGTCAGGGACATATTTGACCCAGCATCTGTTTCAACTTGGCCTGAATTGAAGATCTTTGGAAGAGGACTGTGTAACTTCTGTAAAGAGGCTAATGAAGTGATGCTTTTTAAAGCACTTCCCTGCTGCCTCCCTAGCCCAAACGCTTCAGGAGGCTGCTGGCGCGTGGCAGCCTGACGAGGCAGCAGGCAGGTGCTGCCGAGAGGTTTGTGTAAGAGCAGAAATCTTTCGTGGCTGACGAGCGTGTTGTCGGTGATCTGACTCAGAACCCTGACTGCAGCTTTTGCCCTTGAGAGGACTGGAGGGCGTGATGAGGCATTCGATTTGTATGCCATGACTAAATGTGCAGTATGAGGTCTGGGCTACGCTGAGATGATGCAGCAGCACTTCAGGCATCCGGGATACTTCCCCAGCAAATGGGAGTCACTTGCTGGAAGGCCGACGGAACTTCCCTTGCTTCCATTTGGGCTTTGGATGCAGTTGGCCCACGAGGCGCTCTCGGGGATTAAGACCTCTGCAGGATTCCTCCCAAAGCCCTAGGAAAAACTAATACCAAACTCTTTTCGTTTAGCTTAAGGCAGCTCTGTGATTTGTGGGGTCTTATCTCCTGCCTCTGTGCCTGGGCTTGGTGCTTCTGAACTAGCAGTCACATACTTCAGCGCTTTATTTAAAGCAGTTGCCAGAGTCAGTGAGTTTCACGTGAAGCAGGGCTAGCAGGAAAGCAGAAAAGTAGAAGATTGCAACAAAATGACCCTTCCAGTTCAGTTTTTGGTATTAGTCTGAGGAGAGCAATGTGTTAAAACAACTCTGGGGCTGGCTGGTGCTCCAGCTGTCTGAGAACAAATGCAATGGGCTTTGAAACGTCCTTAAAGTATGTGGCTGCATTGTTTTAAACAACCTCAACTGGGGGCTGCTTACATGCCTTTCAGCTGGCAGCCCCTAGCCTGTAACTATGTTCCTTCCTCCCCAAGTAGAATCCCAAGTTAAACAAGCAGCATTTGGAGGGCTTGCTTGGTAGTGAGCTGCAAATCCTCTGAAGAGACTCAGAGGATTTTATGTATTTCTCCCATTATTGTCCAGCAGAAGGGGAATGACACCAATAGCAGTGGGTCAAAGCATCCCTGGAGGTGGGGTGGAATGTGGGGCAGGAGGGAGGAGACGGGTCTGGAACGTGGTGTGAATGCTGAATGTTGCTTTGACTGGTGGCTGCTCACAACCCCTCTTCTTCCCTTCCCAGCAATGGTACCAGCATGATATCGTTGATCATTCCCCCCAAAGACCAGATCTCGCGAGTGGCAAAAATGTTAGCGGATGAGTTTGGCACTGCCTCCAACATCAAGTCTCGAGTGAATCGCCTTTCAGTACTGGGAGCCATCACGTCTGTACAACAAAGACTCAAACTCTATAACAAAGGTAACTTCTAGCTTGTGTGGGTGCTGGCAGACTTCCCTTACTTGGAAGCACTCTTACGTTCCCGTGTTGTGCTCTGTTCTGCTAATCAAATCTGTTGGCCTGTGCTGCTTTGTTTGGTGTTCCAGGTATGTTGCCTCTGGGTGGTTACTGTAGGGGTGGCCCCCGGGACTAGAGTAGGAGGATGGGCCTGCTCTTTGGTAAGTGGGATAACTTGGTCCTTAGCAGTGCTGACTCCTTGAAACCTGTCCAGCCTTAAGAGCTGGTCTGCTGTAATTCCCTTCTGTTAAACTGGTGGGTTTTCATCCAGCAGAAATGTAGGCGTGCTGCGATGAAGCCTCCATAGCTCTGGGAGGAAGTAGAGCCAGCCCATCTAAAATAACCACTGGAAAGGGGTTTGTCACTCTTACCTTTACGCTGACAAGTGGCCTTCACTGAGGTGGTCAGTGTGTATGTTGCTGTATAAGAAACAGGAAAGCTTCACAGGGATGTTTAGTTGTTCTCAGGGCTCTAGGAGTTTGGAAGCTCCTGGGTTGAACAAACAAGTAAACATTTCTGGAGTGCTGCTCGGAGTCCTTCCTTCAGTGCTATCCAAGGTTACTTTTCTGCCACTCCCCTGAGCTGTTCAGTGTAGGTGCAGTAAATGAGTTTGTTTTCTGCTGTGGAGATCTGGGAAGAAATGAAGGGGGGAAAATAAAGGTAAAAAACTTGGGAACTTCAAATTCAATTCTGTCTTAAGTCTCCTGGCTGGATGATTAGTTTTTGATGGTTATGGCTTGCAGTCTTTCATAGTGATCTAAAATTGCATTGTATCCTTTATAGTACCTCCAAATGGTCTGGTTGTTTACTGTGGAACAATTGTGACAGAAGAAGGAAAAGAGAAGAAGGTCAACATCGACTTTGAACCTTTCAAACCAATCAATACATCGTTGTATTTGTGTGACAACAAATTCCACACAGAGGTAAGAAGTTTCCTGTTGTCTGCTGGTCTTGCAGTAATGGAAATGAAAGCACTTTGCTGGACTCACTCAAACAATCCTTGGTGTGCCTGAGCCCGCAGACTCCGTAACAGCAGGCTCTAATTCAGCCTGAATGGCTGGCTTGTGACTGGCTAATATTCAAAAATGTGTGATATTTGGTGAAAGGAATTGACGTATTGTCCAGCTCCTGGTACAGCTGACTTTATGGCCCAGCAAGCAGCTGCTCAGTTTGTTACCCATGGACATGAGCTTTTCCCTGTAATTGGAGGCAATGTTTTTTTCTTCTTAACTCTAGAGGCCCATAGATCTTATTCCAAGCCAGGCCTTAAAGTAAAGCCAAGATAATATTAGTGCTGCCAGTCTTGGTATCGGATGTGTTACCTGAGCCCCTCGATGGAGCACTGGCATGCACTTGATCTATCTGGGGTGAGATGGGGTTATATTCGTCCGGCATCTACTTGCCTTGGTGAAATGGCTGGTTTGAGGCATATGTTGATGTGGATTGCAGTGGGCTTAACTTCATGAAGTCAGTTTGTGTGTGCGTCTGCTTTGGCTCTGCACTGGCAAAAGTCTCAGTGTCTCCAGGAGACTGATTGCATTTCCTGTCCATGATGCAGTGTGTGGACGGAGGCGTAATGCTTTTTCATCAAACCCAGCTGACACAGGCTTGACAAGGCCTTTGGTGATGTGGTCTGCTTGGTTGGGTGGGTTTTTGGAGGTCTGATCCCTAGCTGAGTTTCAAAGGACAGGAGCACAGGCAGGAGAGGGTTGTTTGTTGCACAGGTGTGAGGTACATCCCTGTGCTTCTTCTCTCCCCACCGAGGGTGAAATCCCAACGTGTCTTTGACCTAGCAGAAGTAACAAAACCAGGTACAACTCGTGAAGGTTCTGCTGAGCCCATGTGTCCATAGGTCGCTGAAACCAGGAGGTAAGCAGGGGAATTCAGGAGAGAGTCAGAGGTGGAAAGTCAAGGGAGCCATTTGGCCCTGCAGTTGTTGGCAGTGGGTGGGTGAAGGTAGGCTGCCTTCTGCCCTATCAGCAAAGGGATTAATTCAGTCTTGGCTGCAGCTCCTGCTTCGGGGCATTGATTCAGTACAAAAAAAGTAGCTGCTGCCCAGTGGGCTGTCCCTGGGAGGCAGCTGTAAATACTCTGCTGGTGTGCAGCCTTGCTCTGCAAGGCAGAGCCAGTAACTTGAGAGGAACTTGTGGTAACTGACACTGCTGATGACGTGATTACTGCCAGCACCTTTCTGCAGGGGCCCTTTGCTCTCCTGTGCCTCTGGAATGTGTGCTTGTTTTATGTGGTATTGTCTGCTCTGCAGAATCAACTCTAGGTGTAAAAGCAATGAGTGATGTTAGCACTGGAGTTCTGATGTGGTTGACGAGCTCTGCTCTTAACCTAGGGGTTCCCAACACCCAGCTGGAACTTGAGAGACTGGCGTCTGGCTGAGTACCCAGCAGATGCCTTGTGAGAACCTGTCAAGGAGCAGAAAAAGGACATAATCTTCAGTGTTAGGCTGAGGTGGAGAAAGGGAGCTCAGCCCAGGCTGAAGGAAGAGAAATAAAAGTACCAGTCCCTTCTTCGTGCTTGATAGGTCAAAGGGTGGAATTGCTGACAGAACTAATGAAGGGGAAATTGGGGGATTACTGACCATTGGATACTTTATGAAGAGTAAGAGGGAATCAAGAACATCAGAGCTGTAGTCATTTGCTGTCTGGCAAGAGTATCTGATAAGATTTCCTCTAGATATTTTATTGCCTGTGTGAAACTGAAGTAACTTCCCAAGAGGGATATGAACCCTGATGTATTTCTGAAGAGTAGGATTTACAATGACTTATTTTGATACCTTGGCTGCAGCATTCATTCCAGTCACACGATTTGCTTGGCTCTGTCCCAGTTAAATAGATTGCAATGTAATATGCCACTTCCTCCTCTCATTCATCCCACTGCTGAGGAATTAATACAGAATATTTACTTTGGCCAGAAGATTCCATTAAAACTTAGTGTCTCTGTTCCTTTTAAGCTTGAAACCCATAGACTTGGTTGTGTGGATTTTGGATAAAGATGACTGTTTTTCATTCTTGCCATTCAGCACAGTAATCAAGCTGGCATGCGTGCAGGCAGTTAAGAGTCCAGTGGAGTAAGTCATCACCATCACTCTTACCATATTAAAGTAGTGACTTGAAACCATCTGGAACTTGATAAGTTCTGTCCTGCTAACGTATTTGTGCTAGCCTGGATATAACATCAGGAAAAGGAATCCTGCTATGCTGGTTTTTGGGCACGTAGAAGTGAGCAGTGTGTGTGTGCTGGATGTGCCTACCAGCCTGTGCTGCCTTTAAGAAGGAACAGTAGCTGACAGGCTCCTTCCAAAAAGGAGTGGAAAGGTGAAGTACCCACAGGTGTCCCACACCACCAGAACTGGGGCTGAGCAGGGAATTGGACAGAAGGAACTTGGAAGCCTTGATACCAGGCAGTCCTTCAGTTGTCAGTCAAACTGATTACAGGATGAATTTTGCTCCTTTGTTTAAAGAGAAGAAACTTGCTGGACAACTTAATTTTTCCAACAAATGCTGTGGCTGCCTTCTCTATATCTGGTTATTCACGTGACTGTTAACTGCTGCTGTTACTTAATTCTGCTTTGTAAGGCTGAATCTTTGAAACATCTTCTGGAGGCATTTCATCGTCCTGCCTTTGGGAATTCCTGGGGTCTCTGGCTCTAGCAGAAGGGTTCTTGTGCTGGTTGGTGGGTTGGAAGGCAGGCTGTATTGGTGCTCTGTGTAAAGCTCATTGACACATAGCCCAAGCAGTTAACTCTGTGGGTTCAGCTTTCCTGGCTGGAATGCCAGGAGAATTGCTCTTCCAGTTTCTCTAACTGGAGAGGTGATGCAGCCTTGTGGAGGTGTGGGATCCCTTTCACCTAAAGCTTTCAGAGCCACTCTTTAGGATTTTGCTGTTACACCTGCATGTGACATGTGATGAGCTGGTAATGCTGTGAAAATAGTTCCCACACTTGAACACTGTTTTCCTTTCAGGTCCTGGCAGCACTGTTTGTAGCTATCAGAGGTAGTCCTGACAAAGCACAAATAGAGGTGGGGCAGAGAATGGGCTGAGAGCAGCCCTGACGAGAAGGACCTGGGGATGTTGGTGGAGGAGAAGCTCATCAGGAGCTGGCAATGTGCATGTGCAGCCTGGAATGCAGTTGGCTTTTGGGGCTGCACCAAAAGCAGTGTGGCCAGCAGGACAAGGCAGCCCTGCCTTCAGCTCTGGGGCCCCCAGCACAGGAAGGACACTGACATACTAGAATGGGTCCAGAGGAGACCGTGAAGGTGATCAGAGGGCTGGAGCACCTCTCCTGTGAGAGGCAGAGAGAGCTGGGGCTCTTCAGCCTGCAGAAGGCTCCGGGGTGACCTTATAACAACTTCTGACACATTAAGGAGGTCAACAGAAAACATGGGGAGGGACTCTGTTAGGGAGTGCAGTGATAGGACAAGGAGTAATGGCTTAAAACTGAAAAAAAAAGGTAGATTTAGATTAGATATTAGGAAGAAATTCATTAATATAAGCATGGTGAGGCCCTGGCACAGGCTGCCCAGAGCAGCTGTGGATGCCCTGTCCCTGGAGGTGCTCAAGGCCAGGTTGGACGGGGCTTTGGGCAGCCTGGGCTAGGGGGAGGTGCCCAGGTCCCCATGGCAAGGAGGTTGGAATTGGGTGATCTTTAAGGTTCCTTTCAACCCAAACCATTGCATGATTCTGTGACTCCTCGATCTGCAATTCTTTGTCTAGTTTATTTGTAAAAATCACCATGGAACTGAACTTTTTTGAGGTATAATGTGCCTGGTAGGCTTTTGAACCAGGGTCCTGGATAAACCGGTGCTTACTGCTGACAACTGTTGTTTTCTGTTCCAGGCTCTTACAGCGCTGCTCTCTGATGACAGCAAGTTTGGCTTTATTGTAATAGATGGTAGCGGTGCCCTCTTTGGAACTCTTCAAGGAAACACAAGAGAAGTCTTGCACAAATTCACTGTGGATCTTCCAAAGAAGCATGGTAATGCACTTGTATATCTCTGAACTATTTGGTATCTCTAAACTATTTGCAGCTAAATACTGTGGGGTGGGATGTGAGGGCAGGAGCAGGGAACTTAGCCTGTGTGTGTGTAGCTGGATGCCATTCTGTGCGCCCTTGAAGTCTGACAGCAAAGCCTCTAGTCAGAGCCTTCTATCAAAATGAATAAATCACGGTAACATGGCTGGTTTCTTGTGTTTATTTCTTGGTGCATCTGGCCCTTTACTTGGCTTTGAGGCAGTCTTCACTAAAGATTACTAGCAGAAGTAGTAATAACACCTGCCTCTCAGGGTGTTGCATCCAACTGGGAAAAACAAAACGTGTTCCTTGCAAGAAGTAAAGAAGTGTAATGGAGCAAGCAGAACTCTACAGGACACCGCAATATAGTGGAACTCGTGAGCCACTAATGAATTGAGTGAATTGTCTGTCAGCTACCTCCTGGCTTCCCATCCTTCTCTGTAGACTAGGCTGGGACAAAGTGAAATAAACATCTTCAGTAAGTTTCTGCAGCAGAGAGCACCAGGAAGCATTGCATCAGCAAGAAAGGTATAGGAGGCAGTGTGATAAAGGAAATAGCATTTAATGGAGGTACAGGATATAAAGTGTGCAGATGTTCAAAATTTCTATAGAGTTGTGAGTCCAAATAGAAAAAAAAAATCCTGCTTTGGGATATGTGGAGAAAAATCCTTGTGTGAATGAACACTCCTTTCACTTGCTGTTCCAGCTGAATACCCCGAGCTCAGCTGGAAGCAAACTAATTCTGAAGGCTGCACCTGCCCTTCAGTTCACTTATTCTGGGCCCACTGGGGACCATGTGCTAACAACCTTCCCCAAATTAAACAACTTCCAAATTACTACCTCCCCTTTCTTGTTTTGTAAAGGTAGAGGAGGTCAGTCTGCCTTGCGTTTTGCTCGTTTGAGAATGGAAAAACGACACAACTATGTAAGGAAGGTAGCAGAGACGGCTGTGCAACTGTTCATTTCTGGTGACAAGGTGAACGTGGCTGGTCTCGTTTTAGCTGGATCAGCAGACTTCAAAACTGAATTAAGTCAATCTGACATGTTTGACCAGGTGAGTGGCCTTTTCTGAGCAAAGCTCAAATGTTTAAGCTGTTGGTAGTAACACAGTGATACTAGCTGCATCTCTGGAGACATGTAACCTTGGTGTCTTAAGTGATTTGACCAAAATGAAAAATCTTTTGTATCCTAAAGAAGTCTTTCTTTCCTAAAGACACCCTACAGATGCCTTTATTTCTTAATAAAGGAGGTAAGATCTCCTTTTCTTAGTAACAGTGCTAAAAGAAATCTGTTCTCCCTGGTTTGGAACTGATGTTCATGTTCTTTGTGTTCCCAAATCTAAAGTAGAAGCCTTATGGGAATTAAGCTCGACTAAATCTGATCTCTATAGCACTGCTGCCTGAAAACTGTGCTTCAGTATTAAGTATTCAGAGGTCCCTCTGACTCAACAACCACTGCTTAAAAGTGAACAAAATAGACTAATGCCCTGACTCTTGCCAGGTACTTATTCTAGAGGCATTATGAAGTCGTTTTGTTATAATAGAGCTGTCACAGACTTTTTCTTTTTGTCTCTTTCTTGTTTAGCGGTTGCAATCCAAAGTGCTCAAACTAGTTGACATTTCCTACGGAGGAGAAAATGGATTCAATCAAGCAATTGAATTGTCAACTGAGGTCCTCTCCAATGTGAAATTCATTCAAGAGAAGAAACTAATAGGTATCTGACTACATGTTTAGCCTTCTCCTGAGCCAAGTATGCTTCATTGAATAATCTGGTCTTGATTTAGACCTCCTGATAATGCCTGCGTGTGCTAGCTCAGCCCTGCAATGCTGTCTGTGTTGGGCAGAGCACAGTTTTCCAAACACCTTCTGAAATGCTGCAGGACTGAATGATACTTTAAGTGTTTGCTCTGTTGCTTTTTTTCCCTTCTGAGCTCCTCTGATCTCCTGTTTATCCTTCCTTCAGAGGTACCCTTAGTTTCAGGCCTTCTGGTGACAATGGGGTGGGAGGGGGGAAAATCTTTTTTTTTTTTTTTTTTTTTTTTATATAAGCATGATAAGAATTAAGGCTTATTTTGGTTTTAAGATGCCAGTCGAAACAATCCCATGGTTGAATCCCATGGTTGACTGTCAGCAGATGCATGCTTTTGGTCTGAAAGTACAGGAGGGCAAGAGTAGCAGTAGCTACCTTACTCTGGAGAGAACAAAGTTAGGTAGTGTCTGCTGGTGGGTTAGTCCCATGGAGTGTTTCATAACTAAAGGAAGCTAAATGGAGCGAGCTTCCTGACAGGGCAGGGCTTGGTAGAGCTGACTTACTGGTGATGAATCTTCTAAGTACATTTTTCGACATGCTATCGGATACCTTGCCTTCCTTCGGCAGTACCATGTGCTTCTTTTCTGGTCTCTTCTTGCTTTTATATCAGGCATGTTAAAACTTTGTGGCTTGATCTTTGTGCATGACAATCTGTTTCTTTGTATCCTGGCTACAGGACGATACTTCGATGAAATCAGTCAGGACACGGGGAAGTACTGTTTCGGCGTTGAAGATACACTAAAAGCTTTGGAAATGGGAGCAGTAGAGATACTGATAGTCTATGAAAACCTGGATATAATGAGATACGTTCTGCACTGCCAAGGCACGGAGGGTAGGTAGCACTTCTGTGGGACCGAAAGGTCTGTGAGGGGTTTAACGCCTAAGCCACCTTCCTTGGATAGGCTGTGTTGGAGGAACTCCTCAAGGTGATCTTTAAGGAACTGATCAAGGGGATGTTGTGTAGGCGGGTTCATAGCTTGCAGCTTCCGAGCTGCTCTGGGGAATAAGTCCGAAGCCAGCAAGCTTCCACTGTAGAGAAGAATTGCAGTGAGGGGTGCTAATGTCACAACACTGGCATCAAGTTTGCCTTTTGCTTGTGTAAGTATAAATGTGATACCAGTGTGCTGTAGAGGAGGAAGTGACTTGAGCCCTATGGCCTGAAACAAAATTTATATGAGCTGTGTATAATCAGTAAGCCTGTGGCAGGACTTTTGCTTTTTCTTTCTGTGGTATGGTGGTTCTGTGTTTTTGACACTGCACACAGCTGGTGTGCCCTGTTGAGTTTTCCACAGAGCATGCACTAGGATGGAAGGCAGTGTCAGTGACCAAGCCTTCTGTGTTGTAATGGCTCCGTCTTCGGGCTCCTGCTATTTTTAACCTGCTTCCGATAGCTTCATCCAACCTAATATTTTTTTTCCCTCTCTTCTCAGAAGAGAAGATCCTGTATTTGACACCTGAGCAGGAGAAGGATAAGTCCCACTTCACAGACAAAGAGGTATTTCAGCTTTGGGGCCGGTACATTTATTCTCAGTGTACTAGTGCAGTACTGTGAATGTCTGAGCTTAGTTTGTCACAAGCACATGAGCCCGATGACCTTTCTGGCACCCAGAGGAGACTTTGAGAGGGTAGTCTGTGGCTCCTCCTGTTCTCCTTCAATCTAACCCCTGGATTCTGGCCTTGTTTTGTTCCAATCTTTCATGCTGCCAATTCAGAGGTGGTGGAAATGAGCTGAGGTGACAGGCAGGACAGTGTATTTGACCACCTTTATCCATCCATGAAAAGAGTTAAATCTGTCCCTTGCAAAAGGGATGGTCATCTCTGTCTTGCCTTAGGTCTGCCAGGGCAGCCATTCCCAGCTGCTTTTCCTCCTTTTGGGGTAATTGCCAATTCCTTCTGTGCACAGAAGGTTTACAATGTTATCTGCAGTGATGTAGTGTTTCTATGCCAATAATCACTTGACCTTCTACTTACAAAACTCTGCTTTTTGCCTCCGGATTTGCAAAGATCAGTATTTCCCAGAGTAAACAGTGCCTGGTTAGAAGAATACCTATGGACTGTTTGCAGGGTAAAAAGTAAATCAGCCAAACAGTGAAAATGTAAGAGTGCAGCCTGAGGCAACAGTTGAATGGAAGAATAAATCAGACATTTTCTCTCTGACTTCCACATTGGCTTCTGTAGTATGGAGGCCAAAACAAGGCTGTCAGAACTTAATTTCTTAGCACCAGGAGTCCTGTGCTTGTGCCAGCACACTTGCCAGTTGTGTCAGCGGTGTCTACCGCCTGGACCCTGGCAAGTGTGTTGGGCTGCTGGAGCCTGTGGAGCATTAATGCAGGTGTCTGAAGACAGAAAAGATACTGTTGATGTTTAAGCCAAGGACAGCTTGTAGTAGGAGTGTTCTCTGTAGTTAATGTGCGATGAGCTTAACATTGTGGCTTTTTTTCCCCCCTCTCAAACATCTACAAAGACTGGCCAAGAACATGAACTGATAGAAAGCATGCCCCTTCTGGAGTGGTTCGCAAACAACTACAAGAAATTTGGAGCAACATTGGAAATTGTTACAGATAAATCACAGGAAGGATCTCAATTTGTGAAAGGATTTGGAGGAATCGGAGGTAAACTGCAGAAGAAAAGTGTTGTGGTTTGTCTTCTTTTGTAATGGTTAATGCGATAATCCAGTGCCAAGACAAAGCAGATGAGTCCTATTCCTACTAGTCATTATGCTAGTATAAGAAACTATCATGTTCAGCACGGGTGTTCAGGTGAATTAATTCCACATTCAGCACGATGATGCTGCGTGTTAGGCAGCTGTTACTTTCAGACTGTGTTCCTTGCATCCTTTTGTCCTTCACAGTGCACAGAGGGTGGACTGTCTGTATTTCCAGCTGCTGAATTTCAGGTGTGAACTGCTTCACTCTATCCACAGACATTGTTTTGCGGAAGATCATGCCCTGCTATGTAGAAATGGTGCATGACAAACACCAGCTGGATTTTTAAAGCAGTTGGTTATGTTACTTGTCTCTCAGAACTTCTCTATATTTTGCTCTCCAGTCTTAAGCTTCTTTTCAAAACAGTATTATTGGCCCAACTTTGTGGAGAGGCAGAGGTTCTGTAAGCATTTGGTCCCTCTGTTAAACTCAACAACCAGTTTAGCCTTTAATTCAGCAGAGGTGCAGGTAGTTAATGGGCTTCAGCCTGGCAAAATCAGTAGCAGGGTAGAGCAAAAACACCTGCCAGAGAATGTTTCCTCCCCAGACTAGCAATTTGAGCACAATGCATTACTGATATGCTAAATGCTGCCACTTGCTGTGTGTAGGCTGATGGATGTAAAGTAGAGACAAATGTAAAGAGGAATTTCCAGGGGACAAAGAGTGCTACTTGGGACGAAACAAGTTTGAATAGTCAGGCTGCGTATGGAGCAACGTGTTTGTGAGCTTTCAGGGTTTATAATTTCAGAGGTCCTTCTCGTCCTGCCAGATCCAGGCTCTTTACATGGTGGCTTGGTGTTTGCTACCATGCTCCCGTCCCTGCACTTTGAATAGAAGTAATACCTAAGTAAACATTTCCAGGGATAAAGGCATCCCAGAGACCTGGCTTGGTGCGTGGGTAGGAAGAGTCCAGGAAGACAGCCAGTGAGTATAGCTTACTGTAAAAGTTGCTTCAATACCAACTGCCTGCTGAATTTAACTGATAGGCTTCGGTCTGAGCAGTTGTATTAGGACAAATTACCTGTTACTGGCATTTCTTGGAGATACCGTCCTAGAATAGGCTCAGCTTTGCTGGAAGAAAGCTGGCCTAAGCTGGGCAGGTAGGAATTTCTTCATTCAGACAATAAATTATATCAGGCTGAGACACAGATGTGGCATGTTCACTATAGGTGTGTGTTTGCTGCCAGCCATCAGCTGGAGCCTGTCTGGGAGCACAAATGCAGAGTTACCTGCTGAAAACTCAGCTGAGAAACTCTTGACATGCAGACAGGGCTCAGTAAACTGCTTAATGCCTCTCTAGCTCTTTGCATTTTGAAGAAGCTGAAGTGTGTTGTTTTTGCCAGGTATCTTGCGGTACCGAGTGGACTTCCAGGGAATGGAATACCAAGGAGGAGACGATGAATTTTTTGACCTTGATGACTACTAGGTAGTCGACCTGGGTCCGGCAAAACGTGCCTCGCCCCTCCAGCATCCAACCCAAGGAGCAAACTCATGGTGGAAAACACAACAGATCCCTGCCTTAGAATTGGAACATTTCCAGAACTCGATCCACAAACATTGGATTTAAAAAAGCAAAACCCTACACTTTGATTTGTCATAGTGTCAGTACAGCAGCAAACTACTAAGTTCCTATATGCCACTTTGGACTAATTTAAAAAGAATCCCAGTTTTTACTTTTACTCAATGGTGAAATTGGTTGCTCTTGTATTTTATGAAAATGATTTTTTTAACCTTCATGATGCATTAACTGCTGTAAACCTCTTCCTTCAAAAATTAATAGAAGTAAGATCCTACTGGTTTGTTTCTTTTTACTTTGATTGGAGAAATCAATTGCTGCATTTTGCAGCAATGTGACCCATTTACATGGCACTCTCAGCTTAGACTGCAGAAGAAGAAATGTAACAAAATTGGAGCCATTCATTCTCTTCAAAAGAATGAGAAAGCACTTACCTAGAGTGCTAGCTTATAAGGTGTGGCTTGCAAATTCAGATGGTTTGGGGAGGCTTACCAGCCAAACGTGCTTTAATCTATTTGCAGAAGCACTGCTCTTACAAACTAGGAAATGCACTTCATTGATTGCGATGAAAATGCTGCTGAAGTCTTGGGTTTAATTGGATTTGAGCAGTGCAGCCTTCAGTTTTTTTTCAGTGTTGACAAAAATAAACATACAATTTAAGTGAAGTAAGGTACATTTTGTTTTGTTCCTCAGTCTTTTTTTTTTTTTTTTTTTTTTTTTTGCTTTAGGACTGCGTAAGGTTTCCTTGATTATGTGAATTTGATTGAACCCACAGTTCTTCAGTGGAAGCGGGTATTTTTATAGGAATAATTAGTAAGTGGAGCCCTTGACTGAAACCTTAGTACTGGTGCATTTGGAGCCCTTGATACTAATGTGTTGAACGTTAGCACAACCCACGGGGATGTCCATCTCCCAGCACTAAGGAAGTCTGTTGTCGTGGCTCACAATTGTCCTGTAAATCTGATGCTGAACTCTAAGGCACCCTTAATGGGTCAAAACTTCTGGTTGCATCAAGACTCAAAGTTTTTTGTCATGCCCGCTATATAGAATGCGTTTCAACCTACTAGAAAGGGCTAAGGGTTTTTCAGATGGTCTTGCAGGCGGAGGATGAACTTAGCACTGGCATGAGGTAACACACAAGTCTTGCTTCTTTTCAGGGTTATTGGGTTCTCCGATGGGTGCTTTGACATCTTAGTGCCCGGGAGTACTGGTCTGTGCTGGCTCATCACTCCGGGTGCATCAGTCAAAAGCAGCCACTGTTGCTCGTTGCATACCTGTCCATTTTTTTCCAATAATCCTGTTTCACTTGAATGGAGGTGGAGCTTGTCTTAACCTTCTGCCACGCTGTTCTTTGAGGTCCAAAATTACTGTCATTGTGAGCAATACAAATTGTAACCCTGGTTTATAACCTGGCAGATGGCTTTGCTGTCGTTTTCACATCAAAGCTGGAATCTCTCACGGAAGGTGTGACTGGGTCTGCCGCAGATGTGCACAAACCCAGGTTTGAGCATGTTTGCGGTCTTCAAAGCGGTATGTTCTGGATTTTGCCATTGTAAATGGGTCTAATGTGACATGACAAGACCAGAAAAATTGGATGTAAATTTACATTTTTGAATATACTGCTTGTTGTTTCACATGATACATTAGGGTATGCAGCTCCTTTTTGTAGTTTTTATTTTTACTATTTAAGTTTGGAAATGATGCCAAATTTTTGTATTTCTTTAATCAATGTGTTCTCTTCAGTGATATATATTGCATTATATATTGATGTGTATATCAATATATACTGATATGTATTACACTTACACATACAAACACGTTAAACGGGGGTGAAAAATCCTAGCCTTTGCATACTATATAGCCTCTGCAGAGAGATCCCAAGCAGTGATATCTTGGTGTTGTGATGTACAGAAATGGAGAAGAGTATTAAACCATATTTAAGAATATAGTATGGACTCCTGGTTTATTTTCTTTAGTCCAGGAAACGCCTGCTTTGCTCAGTTCAGTGCCAGCAAGGCTTCAGGTCGGTACTTGGATTTAAGGTGGCTGCTTCATAGCTGAGTGTGAGCACATCTTGGTTCCTCATCGTGCTGAGTGGAAATCCACCTTGGGGGAGGAGGGGGGAGGCAAACAGATCAGGTTGAGCAGTGTTACCAGAGGTGGTCTTCTGAACAAATGAGCTGAAAAATATCTTGCAGATACAGAAAATTGCCCTTAATGCTCCCATCCCAGGACAGTTGGGCGTTATTTTTTTGAAAGGCCTTTTTGTAGGACCCTACCTCGTTGTGCTGAACAAATCCAGATCAGAGCTGTACTTGCCACGTGGGCCTGCCTGCTCTGGCTTTTCCTGATCCAAAATAGATGTATGGATGCCTTGTTAGAGAACAATCTGTAAAAGATGTCATCAATATCAGGAGCTTTAACAGATGCTTTAAATCACTGTTGGATGGGTCTCCCCTAGCAGTGACCCTCTGCCTGAAGCTGAGCATTACAGGCAGCAACGGGCCCTGTGGCAACCAGGCTGCAGCTGGAGGTGGGCTTCAGGCTTTGAGCTCCTGGCCTCACTGATCTGCCCCGTGGCAGGCAGCAGAGCGTGGCCCATGGTCCTCCTGCTGCAGGATGCTGCAGAGACGCGGCGTTTCTGCTGGGGCAGAACTACAAACGCTGCACAAAACGCTGTGTGCACACTCCCTGCAGCTGTCGTGCAGAACACTGATCCTGGTGCTGGTGCAGATCAAAGCATCCAGCTGAGATCAGCAGGGAGTGAAACATCCCAGCAGTCAGCGCACATCACGGGAGGAGCCTGTGGTGCAGGAAATGCCCACCTGCTGCGGGTGTACGCTGTGCTTAACCCTCTGCTGGCAGGACCAGAAGTCCCAGCTTCTGCTTTTCAGGCTTTCAGAGGAGCAGCAGAGCTTGGCTGCTACAGAGGGATGCCCGAGCGCTGTCTAGTTCAGTGTCACAAATGCTCTGTGCCAGATGTGCTTGGAAGCTCTGATTTCCTCCTGCACTGATCTGCTCGGCCGGTTCTCACATCTCTTCCCCTTCACGTTTCAGTGGGAGAACAGAGCCGTGTCTGGTTTGTGGAGCAGCCCCATGAGCGGTGTGCTGGGGTCCCCTCGGTGCGTGTCTGGCACCTTCCAGCTGCAGAGGCACCTTTAATGCCTCCCAGGGCACGTCACAGCAGGAGGATGAGGCCACTGGAGAGCAGTGAGGAATTCTTTCTTTCCCTGTAACTGCTGACGCAGGGGCCCTGGTCTTTCTGACCCTTCAGCAAGCCGTTCCTGTCGCAAGCCTGCTTCTGTCGCTGCTGGAAGGTCAGCGCCAGCACTGCGATTATCTCATTCAGAAGCGTTGACTTGCAGTTCTCTTTTTTCACCTCAAATACTGCTGAGTGCCGTGGTGTCAGGTCGGCAGCCTGGCACCGGGGTTCTGCCTGGCGTGCGAGCAAGAGCATCGCCTTGCAGCGCTCTCGCCTGGGGGAGTTTGTCACCTTCAGCAGCTGGGATCGCTGCCACGTTTGGTGTGTGGGACAGGCAGCACTGCCATGGGCCATCCCTGGGGCTGAGCCTGTGTGCTTGCAGGCTGAAATGAGCAGAGAACTCAAGTTTGTGCTTAAAAGCCAGGCTTCCAATTTACCTGGTGTACTGCAGGCCGTTAATTATTCTCCTTTAAGGAACGTGCTCTTGATAGGCTTGGAATGAAAAGCAGGGTAAATCAGGTGTTCCCCTACACCACCTGGAGCTGCTCCCTGCATCTCAGCGTGGTTGAAAGCGCACCCGGAGGCTGCTGGTGCCCCAGGGGCAGAGCCCTCCTCGTGTGGCTGCTCCTCCAAATGAGCTGGGAGCGCTGGGCTTGTGCCACCCGGTCCCTCTGCAGGTCAGCCCCTGCTTGCTGCCCTAAGGCATTTTTGTCATGCCCGAGGGCCTCAGCCCTTCTGAATGCTTAACCACACGCGCCTTCCGCCCTCAGTAACACTGGCTGCATTTTTCACTTCACGTACAGTAAGTCCCTGCCGCTCCTACAGCATCCCCGGGCTCGGTTTTAGGCTGGCACCGCACGTTCAGGTATTTGGTTAATGATCTTTTCTATCGCTGCTTTTCGCACAGCTGTAATCAAAGACAGATTTTGCCCTTTATAGCTTGTTATTTAGGGAGCTGGAGCCCAGCCTGCGCCGTTGGTGCTAGCAGCCTACAAATGCCATTGTCCTGGTAAGCCGAGCGCAGCCGGCAGCGCTGAAAGGCAGCTCTGGAATTTCACTCGGCTATTTTTAGTCGGCGGTGAAAAATTGCACTTCCAACACTTTTGAGCCTTTGTCAGTGCATAAATAAATCAAAGGGCAGATCCTGGCCTCCCGCTAACCAGCGGGACGCTGGGGTGACCTCACGCACCGGAGGCTGAGCGGGCAGAAAGCTGGCAGGGTGGCGGGGACGAGCCCTCTGCGGGGGAAACCTCGGCTCTGCCCGGCCTTGCTTGGAAGGGGAAGGGCAGCAGCAGCGCCTGTCCTGCTCCACGTGGGCTGTAACCATGCCTGGCGCTGTGCTGAGCTCCCTCCTGGCTCCTCTTCCCATGCCCCTTCCCTTCTCCCCCTCTCTGCCCTGCAGCGGTGCCTGCAGGTCAGCCCCGCGGAGCAGCCGAGGTCAGCGCCCCAGCTCTGGTGGCTCTCCGAGAGCTGGGACCTGGAGAGCAGAGCAGAGCTGAAGGATGCTGTGTGTAAGTCTGGGCAGCTGAACATCAGCCTCTTTGGGGCGTGTTGGGTTGTTCCTTTCTGCCCTGGTCGCTGCTACAGCTGCAAAATACAGCCTGTTAATAACACAGCTTCTTTTTAATGCCATGGCAGGAGATTTCTCTAAGAAGCTGCTTCACCTGCTGGACCACCAAATTTCCACACTGGCACAGAAAAAAAAACATCCTCTGGCAACAGGATCCTTGCAGCCACGTTTCCTTGTCCCGGTGATCCCTGCCGTGTGCCCGGAGAGCCGCAGGGATC
The DNA here is from genome assembly GCF_009819795.1 of Aythya fuligula. NCBI lineage: Eukaryota > Metazoa > Chordata > Aves > Anseriformes > Anatidae > Aythya > Aythya fuligula. Next base: position 6,791,087 of record NC_045572.1, on the reverse strand, counting down.
TTGCTGCTGAGCCTTGCTGCTCTCTTTCCCCCAGACTCCCGGTAGCCTCCAGTCACCGAGCGCTGCTCTGACACCGCCTGGGCTCCAGCAGCTCCGTGGAGGTAAGTCAGCACCAAGTACTGCAGCTCCTGGTGCTGCGGACATCCACAGGGACCCTTGGGTGCACGGGGACCCTGCAGCTCCGCAGGCTCGCAGCCAGCTCTGGGCCACCCTGACACAACGCCGGGGAGCAGACGGGCACTTGATGCACTGCCAGTGCCAGCCCCTGTCCTCCTCCTCCTCCTCCTCCTCCTCCTCCTCCTGGGCCGGCAGCTGCTGGGGCTGGTGAGGTTCAGCCACTGGAAGGATGTGAAAGCAAACGTGTGGGCTGGGGACGCTGCCGGGTGACGCCACGGGAGCGGAGATGTCCCATCCTGCAAAACTTCGACTGCTGCATGGGGCTGGCGGTTTCCATCGCCCTGCGCAGGCACTGGGAAAATCCCCAGGTCTTGGAGCTCAGCTGAGCCCTGTGCTCTGAAGGGCGCAGCCCCCAGGGAGGCAGAGGAGCTTCAAAAAGGCTCTTTCTGCATCTCTAGCTGGCTGCTGGGGGGCTGCTTTCAGCCCAGGTTGCCATAATTCAATAGAAAAGCTCCTGGATGCCCCTGTGTGTACCTGTGTGGTGCCTGCGTGGCTGAGCTCACCTGAAGGAGAGCAGGGGCTTGTGTTCTTTGTGGCGGGGATGGAAGCAGGCAACTCATCCACGTGCTAAACGTGTGGGAAAAAAAAAAATCCTTCTAGTGAGGGGAATGGAAAATAGAGAGGAACAAAGTGGCAAAGAGTCAAGGCAGGGATGCCATCCTTCAGGAGAAACACACCCCGGGGGTTTGGCTCACCGGGCTCGCAGCACCAAGGCTCAGCTGCGTGGCCCAGCACTCCTCCAGGGCTGTCCCCACGATGTCCTTGTGCTCACCCCGTGCCCGTATCCCCATTGGCGCTGATGTCACTGATCTCATTTTCTTCTTTGTGTAACGTCTGACCTGGAGAAAGCAAGAAGGGAGAAGTTTGCTTAGAGATGCTCTCTGTTTACAGACTTTTTTATTTACATACTTTTCTTATCTGACATCCGCGAGGCTTGCCGAGCGCTCAGCTCACCCGGCAGTGTCTGGAGGTGGCTGCAGCACCCTGCCATGGGGACAGGCAGGCAGCTGAGCGTGGCTGCTGTCATTAGGAAAGATCTCCACTTCCACCCCGGGCTGAGGAAGCTCGCGTTGACTCACTGCGCCAGGACCGGGGCAGGCGGCCAGCTGAGAGGATGCTTCCAGCGCTCTGCAGACCTGATAACACGCGGGGACTTTCCGTGTGAAATGAGGGTGTCAAGAGGCGTTGCAAGGCTTGCCGTAAGCTGCACTCAGTCTGCCGTTGCCCAGGTGTCATTTGGGAGCCAGGAGCATACCTGCATGGGGTGGGACGGGACAGGAGGAGGTTTCAGACCTGCACCGCAGGTTGCAGCGGGCCGCCAGCAGCACGCACCACCCTCCTGTGCCGGGTTTTGCACCTGGGCTTTGTCGTCACTGCTGCTTGGTCATAGTAACGTGCTGTGACTTTTCCTCAATGCTTTTCCCCTCCCTGTTTCGCCACGACCATGTCTCATCTCCTCGTAAGCTTCCTATTTGATTATGCCGGGATGGATTTTGTGTGCACCTGAGGCTGAATGAATCTTAAACGCTTTCCTCCTGTGTCCTTCGTGCTCCCCAGGGGTGAGGAAGGTCTGTGCAGCTCTCCTGAGCCCACTGGAGGGTGCAAAGACTTCCAGCACAGGCTGGAAAGGAAATCAGGGAGCTGTCGGTAAAGTTACACCCAGGGCTCAGAAAGGACTGCTGCTCCTCAGCCTCTGTGCAAAAAGCTGCTACTCTTTTGGTTTCTGGATGCAGAGAGATGTGGGGTCTTCACTGCTTTGCGTTCCTTCTGCTCGGTGGGTTTCCCAAAGGCAGCCCTGGTTGGCTGTGGGACAGAATTGGGCTGCTGGGGCTGAGGAATGCTGCTGCAGCGTGAAGCACGTCCGTGTCTTTTCCCAGTCAATTACCGGGGTTGTCGTGTGGCTGGCAGGGCACCAGCTCCCACACGTCCCCTCCTGCGCAGGACGGAGAGCGAACGCTTCGCGCTTTGCAGTGGGAGCTGCTGCCCGGCTCTTACACTGAGACTTCAGCGACGCTTCCCGACGCTTCTTTCTTGCTGATGGTTTGTAAATTGAGCTGGATGCTGAGCGCTCACCGGTGCTGCACCTTCACAGAATGGCTCGGCTTGGAGGGGACCTCACAGGTCACCTCGCCCCAAGCCCTTTCCCCTTGCATGTCCTTACTCTTGAGGGCAGCAGCTGTGTAATGGCACAACCCCAGGCTGGAGCTGGGTGCCTTTCCTCGCCTGGTGGCTGCAGAGCTCTGCTAGCAGCGAGGGGGATTTGGCTGAGCACTGGGCAAGATGTCGGAGTTCAAACCAAGCTCGAGCAAGCCAAGGCCCAGGCAAGTCCTTAGGCTGGCGTGCACGGAGCTGTGGTCAGCTGCTGGTGACGGCGATGCCGTCCTTACCCTGCTGCAGGGCTGCACTGCAGCCTGCTCGCTATCGGTGCCATCGGGCTGCTCTTCAGCAAGCAAGGTCTGGTTCTGTTTTCTAATCACGAAGTGACCCAAACCAGAGGGTGCTGTGCCAGGCAGGGAGAGGAGAAACCCTTTTGCCCCACCTGGAAGCACAGGCGAGACATCGGGAAATGGCAGAGCAGTGGCTGCCTCGTGTCCGAGTGGCGCTCTTCAGGGGTTTGTTCTCTCTGTGCAGAACAAGGTGGAAGGACGTTTTCATGTCTGAAACATTCAGAACATGCCTAAGGCATCACCAGAAAATAAAGACATGGCTGGAATTACTCGACAGCGTATCTGCAGAGGATAGAAAAACAAATAGATTGCAGGCATCCAAGTCAGGAAGTGGTGAGAAGAGCGCTTGCTTTTGTCCTGTAGTGGACCACCCGAGCTGCGGGCAGCATTTCCGTCACCCCAGGGCATCCGTGAGCGCTGCAGGGTCGGGAGCAGCTGGGCTGGGAAAAGCTGGGGTCACAGCCCCCTTCCCCGCCCGACTCAGGGCAGGGGTTAAAATAGGGGCGGCCCTCTGGTTTGCGTGAGTTCAGGCACTGAACCAGGCTTTGGGACGGGATCTCGTGGCTCCCTCAGCTGTGGGCGACACAGCCACATCCTGCTGTACAGGCAGGGCTGGGAGCTGTCGTGTGGCGCCAGCACAACCCCCGGGCTGCTCGAGAGGAGCTGGAGGAGGCGAACCTCGGGCGTGAGTCACAAAATCCGGGCACCGCAGCTGGACGCTGTCTCACTTCCCACACCTGCTTCTCCTTTTCCTTTCCCAGTTCGTAATCTCCACATCTTTATTGAATGAACAAAGCCACAGGAAAGAGAAGGCGGGGTGCTGAGCGTGCGTCCCGAGCAGGGGGTGCCTGGGGAGTCCCCATGCCACAAGGCAGCGCTGCCACCCGTTACCACAGCCTCGTGCCCTCGGCCTTGTGACAAGCAGCCCTGCGCCACGCAGCCTCTGCTGCTCCCGTCCCGGGGGGTCCTGCTGCAGGCATCCTGCATCCTGGAGCTCTGCACTGACCACATTTACTGCTTCAGTGATCGGGCTGATGGAGGAGTTGTTATGAATCCGCTCGTTTCATTCCAGATGTTTAGAAAAAACTAAAATAAATCATCAAATCTGGTGTCATCCCATTTTGGATAGAAAATGTTTATTTGGAGGAAGAATAAACATTTTCCTACTTCAAGTGCATTTGTCCCTGCCCTAACGAGGATGTTTGTTTATGTCATGCTCATACCAGCTCTGAGTTAAGTGATTATTCTTCCAGCAGGAGCAGTTGTGTCTGAACTGTGCACCACGGAGTAGCCACTGCTCTCTGTCCAGCAGCCAAACAGCCCGTCGTGGGATCACAAGGTCGAGGTTTCAGTGAGCAGAGTGTGTTGGCTGGGGGTGGCAGGAGGTGCCTGGTGTCAGGAAACCAAGACCTGCTGAGCTGCAGGAAGGCACGAGCACCTCGCTCCTGGGGGATCCGTGGAAAATCCCATCACACAGCTCTGCCGCTCTGAGCCTCTTGTTTAACTTGCTGAGGTTTCCCTTTCTTCCCCTCCAAACCACCTTCCTCTCACCTTAGCTGACGCCACGGCTGACCAGGACCTGCCAAACCCCAAACCAGGCTCTGTGGGCTCCCTGCCCTAGCCAAAGCTCCTCGTCCTGCCGTGCTGCACGGAGCAGCCTCCAGTTCCTGGGCTCTGGGGCTTTCCCACTTCCCCTCATCCGCATGGGAAGGCTGGCAGGGCACGTTCTGCTCGGCTGGGACTGCCCCTGCGTGGCCTCCATACGGTCACGGAGGCAGAGATCTGCTTCGCTGACGTGCAGGCGTGTGGCACGGGTCTGTCAGCAAGCAGAGACGTGTCCCTGCACCCAGGGGTTGTTGGTATGGCATCAGATTAACCAGAATTCATGCCCGGAGATGTGTTCCTCAAAGCACCGAAGCAACTGGAACAAGGTGCTTGACTTTACCAAAATCAAGTGTTTCGGCAGAATATTTTTGTATCTCAGATTAAATTAGTAAAACCCTTGTTCTTCATCCGCCTAATTAGACTTTGCCTTTGATGAGTCCCTCCGTTTTGACGAGCTCCCCTCAGGAGTCACAAGTGGCTCGGAAACAATTTTAATTTACAGATAGGAGCCTGTATGTCAGCTGGCCTTGCCTTTCCAGGTGTTCAGCACTAAAGCCAGAAATCTAATTTTTATAATGCTTTGCTTAATTATTTTCAATGCTCTTCTTCCGTGTCACGGCAGTTACTTTTTGTCAGTGATTAGGAGCCAGTCACGGTGCTTTGCTCGAGCCCCACACGACAGCTTGTGCCGCAGCTCCAGAGTCCCCTGCATACTTCTGTAATGCCTGTTGTTGTGAGGTGCATTAATCACACGTTAACCACGTTGACATTCAGATTGTCAGGCTGGGATTTACCTTCTCTTCAAATAAACGGAGGATTTTTTGCCTTTTTTGCCTGTTTCATTTCATATGTCTTGGGCAGTACTTTCTACTTCCAGCAAACTATCCCGAGCGTGCAGCAGCAGCCCTATGACATGGTGTTGTCCCAGTCAGCGAAACTCTTCCCTGCGTATATTTAGAATTAGACATGCTGATTTTTTGCTTTGTCACAGACAAATATCTGCTGGCTTGTTTGATCTCCAGAGCAAAGGTGTTATTAGAGCCAGCAAAACTGAGGTGGGTTTTGTCACGCAGCATGAACACTAGGGTGTGATTTGACTTGGGAGTCCTTAGTTATAGGGCATGATGCAAAGGTGGAAAGAATTCAGCCCAGCTGTTGGTGTGCAGGTCAGACAGGAGGAGCCCAGGGATGGTTTTCAGGGTCGGTGTGTACATGCACAGCCCGAGCTGGTGCAAGCAGCGGTGCGCGAGGCTGGGCCTTGCTGCTTGTGAGAGGGATGTGGGGGACAGCGTGCAACCGTGGCTGTGTGTTTGGTGTTGGCTCTGTCTGTAAATGTGGCAGCTCTGGGGGCACATCAAAGTCTCACTTGTGTCCCTAGGACAGTGAATGGCAGCAGGCTGGTGGGGAGGGAGGCCTGCTGGGCTCGGTTTAGGTGTTCAAATTCTATGAAAGGGGCTTGGGCTACGTGACAAGTATTCAGTCTAACTTTTGTTATGAATAAAGTACATTTCTGCTGATATACCATAAAGCAGCTGTGTTATCCATAACAAAGGACTTTGTGTCATTCCACTTGTTCCTACTCCCTTTTTTAACCGTTTGGCTGAGATTTAAACAGGTAACAACAACAACAAAAAAAAGGGCTTTGGATGAAAGCTACTGAGTTCATTTCCATCACAAGCATGGAACTGCAAGTGTTGTGCTGTTATAGCACATTGCTGTTTATGACAATTTTCTTTCCAATTTTCAGTGCCGACGAATGCATTCGGTCCCTGCTGTGTCATCAGCTTGCAGCCTGTGTGACCTTGGTAGCCCAAAGAGTTTTGTTCCTGCGGATCCTGCACATGCTGCGGGTCAGTGGGGCTGCCCTGGGGGGACTGCATGGTGTCAGCGAGCCCCAGCTGAAGCTCGGGACACAAACCCTAAAGGTCTGGCTGCTGAAAAAGCTGCTCAGTGCTAAGGGCTGCATTGGCTAGATGGAAACACCGCTGCGTTATCTGAGCTTCCCCTGCAAGTGCTGTGTCTTCTTCCCAAGCTTTGTTTGCGTTTTTATCTTCATCTAACCTAGACTGAAAGGTTCCTCTGGCAAGGGCCATCTGCTAAATTTGCAGACGCTGTGCCCGCTGCCAGTCAGCGAGGCAAGTAACGCCGTGTAGGCATCCCCACAGCAGGGCTGCTCAGCGCGTTGCAGGCAGCGGGCTGGTGGCAAGCCCAGCAAAAACGGGACATGGTGGTGAGATGGGTCTGGGGCAGGTGGCTGGGCAGGACTGGATACCTGACATGAAACTTTATTTATTTAATGGTATCTATTTAAAGTTTTAAATAAAGTATTATTAATTAAGTGGTGCTGTGACGTTAGCACCGCACTCTGCATGCTGAAGTGCCCTATTAGAGGGGTTTGTCTGTAGTGTTTTTCATGGGGGCTGTTTTATTAATGCTGGAAATAAACCTGTGCTGTTTAATATTTTGTTACTTCTACGAAATACCACACTAGTGTACTCAGTGTGTGGAGGGAAAAGGGTCGTTTAAATAAAAATAATAATAAAAAAGCTGTATTTAAACCAAGGGAGCGCTGTGCTGCAACCTCAAGCCCCTCCAGAGTGGCACCGTGGCCACCTTTCCTTGAGGTTGAGACTGGGATTGGGACTGGAACTGGAACTGGGATTGGGATTGGGGTCGGTGCCGGGTCCCGCCCGCCTCCCGCTGCCCCTCACAGCCCCTGAGGCACCCCCCCCCTCGCCCCGCGCCGCGAGCCCGCCGCCCGCAGCCAATGAGAGCGCGGCGCCGCGGGGGCCGCCGGGACTTGTGGTCTGCGGGGAGCCGAGCCCGTAGGCGGCGACCAGAGGGGGCGGAGCGGCCGGTGGCGGTGACGCGGTGACGTTGCGTGCGTGTGCGCGTCTGCGCCTGCGTGTGCGTGCGTGCGTGCGCGCGGCGGGGGGGGCGGCGGCGGCGGCGGCGGCGGCGGCGGGGCCTGGCCGGGGCCTGGCGGCGGGCGCGGGGCCGGGGCCGGGGCCGGGGCCGGGGCGGGCGGGGCCGGGGGCGCGGAGCGGAGCGGGGCTGGGCCGGGCCGCGCTGCCCGCCCGCCGCCATGGAGCCCGACTCGGTGATCGAGGACAAGACCATCGAGCTGATGGTGAGTGCCCCCCGCCGCGCGGCCGGCACCGGGCCCGCCGCAACCCCCCCCCCCACCCCCCCCTTCACCTCCCCTCATCCCCCCCCGGGTCCCTCCCGCGCTGCCCCCGGCTGGGCCCTGAGGGGGCTCCGCGGGAGGAGGAGGAGGGGGTTGGGGGGGGGCTCCGGGGTGTGCGCGGGGATGGGAGTGGGGCAAAAAAAAAAAAAAAAAGGAGATTAAAAAAAAAAATGAAAGCCAGAACTAACCGAAAAAATAAAATAATAATAAAAAAGGGCACGGGCAGGGGGAGAAGGCCACAAGAAGCGGCGTGGGGGGGGGGCGCTGCGGGCGGAGCGCGGCGGGAAGCGAAAGCGGCCGGCACCGGGACGGGGCCGCTGGGGGGGAACGGGGCTGGGCCGGGGCTCTCGGGGCTGGGCCGGGGCTCTCGGGGCCGGCCCCGTTGTGCCGCCGGGCGCCGTTCGCCCTCACGCCCGCAGCCCCGGGCGGTGCCGCAGTGGGGGCCGAGGGGCAGGAGCCGGAGCTGAGGCGCTCCCCGGTGCGCTGGGCTCGGTGGGGACGCCCCCCGTCCTGCTCAGGCGCCTGGCCCGCGATGTGGGGACTTTCTCCGGTGTCACCTGTGCTGCGGGGGCACGAATCCCGAGCCCGCAGCCAGCAGTGAAAGCTGCACCACCGAAGCCCTGGTGGCACCCGCAGCGGTCCCCCCACAGCGGGGCAGGTGGCTGCCGCAGGACGAGGCTGAATTTCCCCTCTGAATTTCCACCGTGAGCACTGAGTTTTCCAGCAGTTTTTCTCCTGCCTGCCCCATTGGCAGCAGGAGGTGCTCAGGTGGCGTTCAGGGCCGGGAGGTACATTCGCCTCCCTCGGCTTTCCTGCTCGTCTCTGTTGTGAGCCTTTTTACCAGCCTTGTCTGGGTTTGGCCAAGCTGGCAGAAGCAAACACAACTTCTGAGCGCTGCTGGTGGTGGCATCCCCCATTTACAGCTGCATCTAGGAGATGCGCTGCTGTAAAGGCGAATGCTCACTGGGTATTAAGATCTTTATTATGTAGAAGAAACTTGAAGAAACATATTTTTCTCTTTTTCAAAACGCATTAATTGTCAAATTTTAGTAGGATGAGCAGTTAATTCTGTAGTTCCCCACAGCAGACAATATTTGCAAAATGTAGGTGATGGTTGAATTTCATTTCAGCCTTAGTGAGGGCTTGCCTAGAACCACTTGTGTTTAAGTGCACCAGCTTCCCTCGAGTCCCTGGAAGCTGTTTGGAACCAGAGACGTGGCCCGAAGGCTGGGTGCCCGCGTGCTGCAGCAGATGAGATGCTCTGCACCGTGTCTGTAGGGCAGCAGGGCAGGAGGAGAGGCGATAGCGACAGAGCTCACAGGGATCTCAGTGTTTGGTGCAGGCTCCTCTGTCAGCTGTGAAGGGCAGCAGGGAATATCCCAAAGGCAGGGATGATCCTAATGGGTAAGCCCTAACGGGATGCACTCCTGTTAGAGGATGGCATCGCCAGGAAGAAGATGTGGGTGCTGCTCACTACAGGCAAGGCTTTTTGTGCCTCTCTGCCACAGGAGGTTGTGTTTTGGTGCTTGGTCACTGCCCTCCGAGGCCAGGGATGAGCCCCGAGTCACAGAGGTGCAAATGTGTGGTGCAGGGGCTCGGAGGGACGAGTACAGTGCAGCTCTGAGTGGCTGAGAAACAGGAGGGAGCGAGTCAACATGTGAATGGCCCAAAAGTTTCAGAACAGGGTGTTCCAGCCCTCAACCATTCCTGCGCTGGATGGATCATTTGCATTTATTTAAAGAAAAATCACTCATGGAAATAATGCCGGTCTATTTTTAAAGCTGGAATCTAAGAGAAATATTTTAAGGTTTTAGAGTGACAACTTCCATTTGCCGTGCGAGGTTCTCGCTGGCGTGCCGCAGTCGCTCTCCTCCTAGGGCAGCTTAAGGCTGGCGATATGTGGTTCTGGCTCTGTAAATCACGCTGTCCAGCCTTCCCAGTGGTGGTGAGCCCGTGATTTAGTTAGGGCATTTCATTTGTAGATGGTATCGGCCTCCCCAGGGAGGTCCCCGCTGCCTGTGCCCACGAGTTCAGGAGGCTTGGGGCCACCAGGGCTGACTTGTGACTTCGGGAGGGCCGGGGTCAGGCGGGCAGGTGCTCTGCTGAGGCACCTGAGCACTGCGCCGTCTGGGCTTACTGCTCTGTGCGAGTGGGCAAACCGTTAGGAAAGGAGGAGGGAGGAGGTAATCCAGACCAGATGGGGGCTAGCCACGCTGCTGGAAGGGCTCTTTCTTCCGCTGGTTGTGATTTTTCTCTGTGGAATTAGGTAACGCTGACCTTTTTGCTCTTCTGAAGCATCAACCTTTATCCTTGCTGAAGGTGAGGTACCAATGCCGGTTTGTGGAACACCTTTTTTTACCTATAAGTTCAGAGCAGTTTAGGAAATCTGTGCTGTTCAACCCCCCCGGTACGCGTTTGTCTCGAGCGCTCGATAAGAGCCTCGTGTCCCCGTGTTCTCAGAGAGCTTCACCTAACCGTGCCTTTGTTTTACCAGCAGGCTTTCAAAGCAGGGGATAATGAGCCTCTTAGTTCGCCTTGATGTGGTTGTAGAAGAGTTCAGAGGTATGAAAAATACATTTTTTCATACAGGTTAAAAAGTTACACAGACAGGGGTGGAACCGTGCGCATCCCGAGCGTGACAGCCCAGCTCCCAGCCTCCTGTGCCCACCGGCACCTCGGGGAGGCAGCGGGTGTGAATCCGCCCGCTCACCGAGCCCGTTAGCAGCTGCCTGCCTGCCGTGTCCTTGATGCTCCCCGAGCACAGATCCCTCTGCTGCAGCGTTGGCAGATTGAATTCAGCCCAGCGCTGTGGGAAGGCCCTGCCTGGGAAGCGCCCTGCCAGGCTCGTGAGCAGCGTCTGCCAGCCGTGCCTTAACGCTACGCATGCGGAAAGGGTTTTGCCTTTGTTGGCTAGAGTGTCTCCTAAGTGTCCAGCGGCGTTGAAGTGCCTCAGTAAATAATAAATGAAGAACTACAATCGAGTATCTCGCCAAAAGCCTTTTGGTTTCTCCTGGCGGAGCTTGCACGGGAGCTGCCGGCCCTCACGTTCCGCAGGTGATGTCCCGGAGCGAAGCGCTGTGCCCAGGAGCGCTGTGCCAGCAGCCGCTTGGCCCGGGCCGTGCCACTGGTGCCTGCAGCTCCGAGGGTTACTGCAGCTGGCCGAGGCTGTGCCCCAAACTCTGTGCAGTTGTTCAGGGCAAAACAAATGGCAGCGTTCTGCTTGGAGGCTGAAAGACGCCTGCTGCACGTGTCTTGGTAGGAGCGTGCCCCCCTGTCTCAGTCGGCACAAGCCAAGCAGACAGTTGCACTTGGTTAAGTTTTTCTGATTCCTCTCAGAGGAATCCTTCAAAGAGTTGACTTCAGTGGCGATAGAGATCCAGATGGACTGGGCAGTGATGGGATTTGCATCCGGAACAAAGGCGGTACTGTTGTGGCTCAAATGTCACCGCTCACATCTTCGTCAGGCTGGGGGCAGACGGGCAGCTCCTGCGCAGGTTCACAAACGTCGCACGAGCTGCTGGCTGTGCTTTCTCCGCTGGGCTAGCAGAGCGTGCCTTGCAGCTGGCTTTTTTTAATCTTCATTAGCTAAACGAGCAGCGTTGCGAGCTGCATGCCAGGCCTTAAAGCGTGCAGTGAAAAGCGTGTCAAACTGTTTCATACTGGGGGGGGGAAAGGGAAATGGCTCGAGCGGGTGTCTCGGGAGGCGGTGGCTGGTGAGGAGGCTGCTTGGAGGGCACGGAGGAGCCTTCGGGGCAGCGGATTTAAGGGCTGTGCTGCTGCAGAGGCCATCAGAGTGACAGCCGCGCTTCAGAGTGCCTGTAAGAGGAAGGAGGAATATATAAAGCGAGTAGATTGCTGTGACTTTGGCAGCGGTGCAGAAAATGGGAAGGAAGAGCTTAAGAAAATGAATTAGAGCTAGGCAACTGAATTCAGAGCCAGCAGAGTGATGATGAAATGAGGGAAGTAGACAAAGAAGTGTGGAAAGCTGTATCTTTGGGGAAGGGTTAGATAAAACAATGGGCTGAGGGGGGCAGCGGGCTGGCGAAGGGAAGAGGGGATGCGGCGAACACAGGGATGCGGAACAGAGGTTGCAAATTAAAAATAAACTCATCTGAAGCAGGGATTTGTACGGCGGCAGCCGTCGGTTTGCCCAGATGAAGGAGAACTGCACGTGTTCCCCTTGTAGGGAAAGCTCTGATCTGAAATCTCTCCTAGCCCTCAGTAAGGGAAATCTGCAGTTTTTTTGGGAAACCAAATGCTTGTGTTTCACCGAGGGCTCGCTAAATCTCATTTGAGAAGGAGATTTTTCCCTCGATTCAGTTAAATTATCCAGCGTTACTAAATCTGCCAGCCTTTGTAACAGCAGCGAGCAAACGCGGAGCGGCAGGTGAAGTGACCTCGTTGCCCAAAAAGCGCGGGTAACTGCAGAGCCTCTGGGCTCCTTGGGTACTGGGAAGGTGCCGTGCTGCCTGCGGGCCCTGAATTAGGCTCAGAAACGCGGTGCCTGGCTGCCACCGGGGAGGGGGTGGCACCTCGTGGTGCGCTGCAGTGCCCCTCTGACGGACGGGCTGTTGGGGCGCTCCTGCAAAAAGCCATAAAAACGCACCCGCGCCGTTTGTGCCTCCCAGACCGCGCCGACTGCGTCCCTTCGAGGCGTTCATGTTGCTAAAAATGTGGGTGAGCGGTGAGCATTGCCCCAGCACCCCGGCACACCAAACCGGGCCGGCTTCTTGCAGGCTGTGCCGTAGGGAGGCCTGGCGGTGTCCGCCGAAGGCTGGCCGGACGTTTTGGTTTCGTCTGTGTTTTCTGAACCGCCTCCGCCACTTGTTCAATCAGCACGTTGTGTGTTTTTGATGTGTTACGTTTTATTGCCGTGGAGTTTAGAGGTCACCGTTTGGCTTTTGCGTTTTCAGTTTCAGCTTCCTGCGCTGCTCGGGGTGCTCGTGCAGCGGCGCGGAACGAAATGGGGCTTGTGGCAAACGTGCCAAGGGGAGACAAACGATGTGTGGGAGAAAATAAGAGACCGTGGCTGCGAGAGGGCTGCTCGGTGGCAAGTCGCGTTCTTGTTGTCGTTGCAAGGCAGAAAATAAATTGAAGGGAAAGGAGAATCTGTGCCGGGTTGGTTAAACTAATGCTGATTAATAACAATACTTACATTCCAGCTGTCTTCTCGGGATGATTTCTTCGCACTAATGCCGCTGTTCGTTATGTAATCTGATTTCGCAGTTTGATTTCCATGGTATTGATAATGCTTCGGTGTTCACAGAAAATCCACTTTTTCTGGAAAATCCCTTCCTTCCCCAGTTTCTTGGCGTATTTCTGAGCTCCGTGGTGTGACATCTGACAGCCTACTCCATTTTCCTCTATTACTTTCACACATTTCCCACTATGAGCGGTGCGTGACTGAGACCAGATAATGCAAAAATAATGCAGTGCCTTTTGTGCTTTAATAACAAAAAAAGTGCTGACTTTTTGGAAACTTACTTTGCTTCTCATACAGGCGAAATTAACAACGGGAGCGTTTGGAGGCGTGGTGTTTCTTCATTGCTCGGTTTATCCACATCCCCCAGGAGTTGCATCCCTCTGCTTGTACCCTGCAAAACTGAAATTTCTGTAGGGAACTGAAGAACAATTCTGCTTCCCAGGCCCGCTTTCCTACACATGCAGACAGAAATCTCTAAGATGTAGGTAGGTACCTGCCCCCTGCCAGGAACAGGGACCGACGTGCCTTCAGTGTGAACCAGTACAAACCTTTTGGGGTCAACTTTTAGCCGTGCAGCACTGAGAAGAGTTGGGGCAGACAGGCAGCTGTATGTTCAGCCTTAGGAGCTGCGTGGCCGCGCTGTAAGTTTCCGGTTGCTGCGAGTCGTTGCGTAGGGAATTTTGGCCCCCAAATGGTGACGACTCGCATCGTGTGCCCTTCTGGGACGTGTGGCTACGTCAGAGCGGCTTGCACAATGCCGCTCTGTTCAAATCTTCTGTCAAGTCATGCCAATTGCAGGGTCTCGGACAAAAATACACGCAGCTTTGTGGAAATCTACGTTCGGAATCTGTTTGCAAAACTGAAGTTACAATTACAGCTTGTGTTTGAGAGAGAATCTTTGAAGCAGTTCTATCTGGGCAGCGAAGGACTAGCCAGGGAAACGTGATAGCGGGGCTGTCTCCATCGCTCCGCTGCTTCCAAGAGAAAAATCAGACCAGTGCTGTCACACTCCCTGCCTCTCCTTCTACCATCCTGCTGGCTCCGTTGACTTAGCAAATCAGCACATTTATATAATTTTGATAGCTGTCTTGTTACTGAGCTATATTATGCTCTTAAATTCTGAGTCATATGCCTTGACATCTTAGCGCTTTACTTGGCAGCCTTAAAATTCATAGATTGGGCACGGTGTCAGACTTACAGCCCTGCTCTGCCCTTGAAATGTTGCCCTGTAGCTGTTACCTTACCAGTCACCCTCGGTGAAGATGCTCCTTTCTTCGGGGAGCTCTGGACAGCCGTGCCCATAACTCTTCTCCATCCTTCTCCTTGCAGCTCCTGTCTCGAGGCACAGGGCACTGTTGTGGAGGCCGAGGAACGCTTGGTTCAGTTCTCTGGAGGGACTGGAGAGGAGAGGGAAGGTGGGAGAGGCGGTGTTGACCTGTCCTTCTCTGGATACTGCAGCAGTGTTCTAGGGAGTGCTGTCCCTGATAGGGGAGGTCCTTCTGTAGGTCTGGCCCAAGCCGTTAGGAGATGTGGCTGGGAGGCTCGCAGCCTCCTCACTTTTGGATAGGCTTTTGCTCTTAGTTCTGGCACGGGCACAGTGTGCGCTTCTGCTGGCTTCCTTCTCGTAGGTGTTGCAGCCAAAGCCACTTCACATCCGTCGTTCTTGACTCTGAGCACGCTGCTGAAGTGCTGGCTGAAGCCCCTTCGCCATCTCGCTTAGTGAGGGGCAGCTTTCCCTTACCTCGCTCAGGGGGAGCGTGCCTCACCTTGCTCCTGGGTGCAGGACCTGCTGCAGAGCCGCAGCGATGCTGAGGAGCTCCTGAAGTCAGTGCTCGCCTTCAGGTCGTGTCTTGAAGGCTCCATCTTTGCGCAGCTGGTACATAAGGGAAGTCAGATCACTCTGGGTCTGGAAAAAGGCAGAGAATCAGGGCAGTGATGTGCTCTAGAGCACGTGGATGGCAGTGAGGAGAAGTGGAGGTGCTTCGCAAAGCTGTGTGCTGCCACTCTAGCGGTCCTTGGAGCGGAGGACGAAGCTTTAGCGTTTGCTCTGCTGTTTGCCCTGTAGTTTCTTCTCGTCTTCCTTAATCTTGGCCAAGCGAGCTGCTGCCCAACACCCTTGTTTTGGGATGGGTTGACGCAGGGTGCGGGACAGAGCGATTTCTGGTCCGTGAGCCCGTTTCTCTGTCTTAGATCCACCAATCCGATGACCCCACTAACGCAGTCGTTGCGGACCGGCAGGGTGTGTAGGCTGCTCGTCTAACAGCGCTAGCAGTACGTGATGGGGATTTCGTTCACGAAAGCAGTAGGTGCACCAAGCTGAAGATGATTGGCTGCTCTCTTTTAACAGACAAGTCTGAGAAGGAAAACCCATTCGAATCCCCTTTCATTCTGGATTGGTGGATCTGAAGCCCAGAAACAAAGTTTCAGGTAAGAAGTCACCCTGTACTATCTCTTGCTGCTTCTGCTTAGATGAGTTTGTCCGCAAATTCAGTATCCTGCTTTAACTGCTTCATGTCCCTTACATACTAGAGCTCACCCAGGTAGCTGCTGAGGCGAGTTTAGAGTAAGAGAAGGCCCAGCCAGTGAACACACACCTCAGTAGGGAAGTGCAGGTCTGCCCTGCAGGACGGCCCTAGGACCTGCAGAGCTAGGGAGCAGTATCTGCAGATAAAGGGACACTGAGCAAACAGCTGACAAATCTCGCTTCTGAAGGGAGAAAGCAGCCTTATCAATGGCTTTGTTGAACTTCTCAGTGGAGTTCAGAGAGTAGTAGCTATCTGCTCTGATTTCTGGCCCTGTTTTCTCATGAGAGCTTTAGGGAACTCGCTCCAGCTGTTTGTGTTACGAATCCCAGTAGCTTTACCCCGTGGACGTGCCGCTTGAGATGGTGTTGTGGGCAGCGCATGGAGTCAGCCTGGTAAATCCTTAACGAGGTCTCAACTGCAAGTCCTGGTGGTGGTGGTTGAGAGCAGCGCTGAGCCAGCCCTAAGGCAGGGTTTCAGGGAGGTGCCTCAGAGCTGCAGCAGGTTTGTTTCAGAGCAGGGGAGCGTGCTCGTATTTGGAGTCCCCTTACCGAGACTTTGACGTGACTAAAAGGCTACCAGATGATATCGTAAGGATGAGTCTGGGAGGCGTTTGGCTCCCAGATCCCTGGCTGAGAGAGCAAAAAGTGAAGTGCCTTGAACACCTGGTGTGAGTGTGATTCACCCCTCCTAACGCCCAGCTGTACTCCAAGGTAGCACTTCCATGAACCCGGCCACTTATTGCTAAAGTTAGTAGGAAGCAGGTACGCCTCGATTCCTTCTGATGTTAATAGCCATAACGCTAAGCTGCTTGAGTGCTCTCTTGTAGACAGCCATTAAAACAAATGTGAAGGCCTTGGTATTTAACATACTGTAGAAGAAACTCTTGTAGGTGCTGTTGATATCACGGACTGCGTTAGCTGCGCGTTTGTTTTGCTGGTGTGGTATTTTGTGCAGAAATTAGCTTTGCATTTAATTGATGAATACATCTATAACAAATTATTTGTGCACAGGATACTGTTGTTTCCTGGCCTGGTTTTCTGAGTACTTGAATTTTATTTGGTTAGGGTGGACAAGACTTGGGCACGCTTTTCTAGTACAATTCTTAAAAAAAAAAAAAAAAAAAAAAAAAAAAGTCTGAGGGAAAATCAAAGGAAAACGCTTGTTAACCTTAGTCTGCCACATTTCCTGCAGTCTGTTCTAATATCAAACTGAGTTTGTCCCGTGTGCTGACCAGTTTCACCCGGTGAAATAAAATCTTCCCATGGAGCATTTCCCCTTGGGGCGTGCCCTCCTCTGAACTGAGGGAACGGGGAGACAGAAGTGATCTCGACATCTTTAATGATGAAAACTGAAACAAGGAAATAATTTAAATACACTGGGGGTGGGTGAAAGGGGAAGTGTAATTGCGTGCTCCTGCTGATTAAGATCCCCAGCGTTAGGATATTTAATGTTGTATGAAGTGCTTAGCTGTTGGAAACCCGGAACAGTTCTGCCAAAGGCTCAGCTGAACCTGCGTGGAAGCATGTGCAGGTTGGAGGCTCAGTTCTTGTCTGGGTTCTGGATCTTGTTTTTTTAAAAGTAAAATGTAACCTGGCTTTCAAAGGCTGTTTAAATGCCCCTCTGCAACATTTAAAATACAGACACCGAATGCAAATCTACCATTTTACTATGTACTAAGCCTGGAATTCATACTTATTTAAACTAGGCAAGTTAAACTGCACGCTGCCTTGTCCAGGCTGTGTTTTTAGATCAGGTTAATGTTTTTGTTAGATTGTGTTAGTCCCTGTCCTTGAAAACTGAATTCAGGAAGAGTCTGAGCCAGCTCGTACAGTTTTAGGCAAGCTTCATCTACAGTTTCGTGAGTATTCAACTTACTTTAAAGTTTCTACTATTTCAGTTGGCAGTGCTAGGTCTTTTTCCAGTTATGATTTACTATTAGCAGGTGTAGTGCTGTCTGTAGATGTCTGTAGCACCTCTGTTCCTCCTGCATAAGAGAGTAAGAAAGCCAGTTTTCTTTCAAAATGGCTTTTTTATATAATGTAGGATGTGCTAGTGCAGCAAGGAATACTGTAAGTCAGAAGTTTTGCAATTGTTGGAATTGGGGTGTCACTGTATGAAGGAAGCAAAGCTTAACCTAAAAACTGTGTGTTTTGGAAAATTTAGACTGCTTTCAGTTAACAATGAAGAGTGACTACAATGTAAATGTATGAGGGTTTTCTCTGTAGTCTTCTGTGTCCTCCTGAAAACAAGGTACTGCATCTCACGAGTCTTATTCTGATGAATAAATTATAACGGAGTAAGGTTGTTGTTATATGCAAAGAAAGCACTTAATCTCTTCTCCACTGAATCCGTGTTCCTTTTGTAGCGTTCATTTTGTTGTAGCAAACGCATACTTTGATCTTCAGGAGCAGAGCGGGACTGCATTATTGATCACGCTTCTGTGAATTCATTGCCCTATTAGAAGAACTGCGTGGTAATGGAAAATAATTTATCAGATAAATTTCTCCTCATTTGCCTTGCTTTATATTTCCTAATTTCTCACTTAGTGTTTTCCTCCAAATGCAAGAAGCTTACGTGCAGAACTTGAATGACAATTGGGAGGTTGTACCACTGAGCAATGTGAATGGCAATCGTTTTTCTGAATAGATTTTTCTAATGCAAGAGTGACTCAGCTATTGGTTTCCTATTTTTTGAATGATCTACTAACAATAAAGGAAAAATCAAAAGCATTTTACAAGAGAAGATGAGCTTACTGCTCCGATACTTATTTTCAAGAAACTCCTTTTTAACTTCCCTAGTTCTCCAAAGCACAGAAAGAAACCCAAGAGCAAGCTCAATCTTTTGTACAAGGACAACTTTCTTGACCTGAGAATGCAGCTGTTCTTAAAGCAGAACATGTGAGAGAAACTCCTTGCATTTTGGAAATGCATTGTAAGAATGGTACTCGGACAGCCTTCCAAATCAGACACTCAAGTCTGGACGTGAGATTGCATTTTGTCTGTGGAAAAGGTAGTGATGCGATGCCACCACTTCCAGCTTGTATGGAGCATGTGAGCACACCCATCTCTCAAGGGACATCTTGGTTTTGAAATGAAAAAGAGTATGAAGTACTGCTATTGGTCTCATCCCAGTTGTTTCGTTTCAGAGTACCTCAGCAAAGGTACCAAGCGTGCCAAAATGTGCAGCGCAGTGAATGTGGTACCGTGCCAAGCCAGGCTGTCGCTTGTGGAACATGCTTATTCGTGTTACGTGCATGCCCCCACACTTTGTTTCCGATCAGATATTCACAATGACAAGTATACTTTGACACTCTTCATTCTCTATGTCTTGCAATACTCAGAGCACTTGTTCCGATACCTAGTTGTTGCAGCACTGTTCTGCTCACAGATGGTTTGAATGAATTGCGTAAGGTACCGACAGCAGGTAAGAGCTAGAGGGTGTCCCAGCTAGCACAAGGGGCCGGGGCTTGCTGCGTAGTTGGCAACTGTTCCTTGCTGAGTGTAAAATAATGCTGAAGGCCTTTGAACAGCGTTACTGCTTTATATTTTTTTTTATTTAGCTTAATGCAGATTTTTGAGAAATCTGGGCTTGATACTAAATTTAACTTGGGAGCCTAAAACTTGCATAAAACGTCCTGGCTGTCTGCAAGTCGAGCAGCACTTGTGGGCCTGCCCCTCTGTGCAGCACTTCATCTGAGCTAGCAGTGGCTGCGTCACTTGCAGGCACAGAACATTTTAAGTATCAGCGGTTACCCCGTGATATCAATCGAGAGGGCTAATGGAAATAAAAAAGCATCAGTTCTGTTGGTCCGGGCCTACATCAAAGTAAACCACACGCCCATTACAAACGTAGAGTTGCCCATGAGTTTCTGACAACTAAAAGCGTGAGGAGTTCAGAGCGAAGGCTGAAGGTTTTTGGTTGTACCTGACTCTGCCAGGCTGAATCTATTCATAGCTCTATGGAAATCATAGAGTAGAACTGTTAAGGTTGGAAAGGACTTCCAAGAAATGCAGAACACGAGCTAAACTTCCTGAGGAGCTGCTTTGTTTTCACAAGGAAGTTGGGAAAAGCACTTTGGAATTTGGGAACTTGAATGATTTGTTAGGTACTTGTGCTCAATTTTGATCGTGTAATAAACTGTGTAAGAAAGAAAGCAGTGGCAGAGGGAGTGAATGCATATGGTTAGCAATGCTTCTTGAAAAATGCAGTTTATTAGACAATTCATTTGTTTTTCTGTATTTCTCTTCAAAATTCAAAAGTACCTCCCTTCCCCATTCTCTTTTCAACTGTCTAGAAACCTTTTCAAAAGCAAGGATATTTTAACCTTAAGAACAGAATCTCAAAATCTGTAAATGTCCCACGACACATTTTGAATCCATAAATTATTTTATATAAAGGAAATGGATGTAGTTTTGGTGGAAATGCTTGAGGTCAGAGCTATGATACTTTATGAAAGTTCTACTGAGAAGGCCTCGTGGTGCTGATGCTTTCTGAACTGTGACACCGCAGCGTTTCCATCACTGGTCATAAAGTGTGTGTTAGCTCCACCAGGAGCACAGGCTCTAGTCCATATGCATTTCTTGAGCCAACTTGGTATAAAATTGTGAATGTTTCTGTTTGGATGTGAGTTCTAATTTTAAATGCACTGAAACCAAAGGTTTCTGGACATTTTACAGGTCTTTAACACAACGCTGCTCTGCACCTGTGCAAAGTCCCAAGCGAACAGAAACTTTACATTGTTCAGGGGCTGCTCAATTCTTTAACCTTTATCCTAAGAAGTTATTACCTCCAAATTTGATTTATCAGAACATTGCTGCATGCTTTACTATTCATATAACAAGTTCTTAGCATCTAACCTGAAAGACTTAAAAGCATATTCCTTTTTTTTAACTGTTAAAGATTTAAAATTTTGCGTGGAATGCAAATTCAAATCTTTGCATACTTTTTTTTTTCAATTTGTGACTTAAGATTGAAACCTAAATCTTGAAAGGTCGTTCCTGAGGCTGGCCTACCAAAGCATTAAGGTATTAATTTTTTTGAACATAAACATAAGGTATCCAGAAGGGCAGAACAATGGTTTCTCTCTGCATTTATTGTTTCAGCATCATTTGCTCCTTGCTGTGACTCTGGAGAGCCCCTCTTGCATCCATTTGTTGCTCCCCTCTGAGTATTGCCTTCAGAGGAGCACAGCAGCCTTGATATGTCACCTAAAACTCTGCAGTTAGAATTAGCTTTAAAACTTGAGGTTTGGCTTTATCTTAACCTCCATGGTTTTGTCTGCCAGCGCGACTGGTGCTGGTGTAAATGTGCACTGAATGTGAGGCCCACCAGCCAGGGAAAACACCCACGTGCTTTATGCACTGACATGAAATTCATTCAGTATCGCAACTTTTTTTTAAAAACAAACAAAAAGCCCTTTCAGTAAGATATTCCATACTTCTGGCCTCAGCCACAGAGATCTGTGGAGCAGGAGCTGACTTCCTAAAGTTTGGTCTTTTTTTTATTTTTGCCTTTTTTGTCCTGGATGACCTAGCTATTTTTGTCTGCAGTGCACTGGGGACCGGCACCACCATCTCTAGGACCAGTACTCTCTGCAGTGAGTTTTATGTACTTCTCCTGTTCCCTTTCCCAGTTTTTATTGAATTGAGCTGCAGCTCCCTGGGATCCTGATGAAAGGCGAGTGGAAAGCGAGGGTATAAGTTCAGGTCCTTGTTATTCACAAATTAGAAGCCTTAATACGCTGCTGTGGTTTTATTTATAACCAGCAGCTCATACGCAGACAGGGTCAAGAAATAACATGTCAGTGAGGCACACAAATATTTGCACATTCCTGGTTTAGTGTGAAGTAGAATGCAATATTTAATTTGTAGGATTGTGCAATAGCATTGCTGCAGTTAAGTGTCCAGTGGTTTTTAGAAATCCTTTTATTTAGGGTTTCGTAATGCCGTGGAGAGGTTTTTGTGTGGCTTACGCTTGGCATGGAAGTGGCCTCCTTGTCTAATGTGTTATGAACTAAATTAAAAAGTGATTCTCGAGTTACCCACATTTCTCTTAAGTTCTTAATATTCAGCTTGCTTAGCGAAAGTAATTGCTAAAGGCCAGCACAGGCTGATGGCCTAAACCAGCGATTTTTAGCTTGTGATTTGTGGGCTCCTGAAGTCCACTGGAGGGCTGATGGGACCTGGCAAGTCTGCACGTGTAGGTTGATCACACGTGGTTCTGTGCATTGGACGTGGAGGTGTTAGGGGAGAACACTGTTTTGAGTCGTGATCAGTGACTTCTAAGTGACGTGAGCAGAATTAACGTTTTTACTGGGCCTCTGTATTTGAAAACTCAAAAATTTCTTTAGGCTTTAATAAGTGCACTGAGCATTGATGGGTCAGTGTTGTTGAAACACCATCGAGAAACTGTGCCAAATAGGATCCAATGATGACACGGGGCAGAAAGGAAGCTTTCTGTGCCTGTGTACGCTTTTCAGGTAGAACTGTAAGGTCTGAATAAGGTCCGACATCTTCAATATCATAATAGATTTGAACAGCACATCCCCTGTCTTTAAACACAATCTTTTTTTGACCATCTTCTTGAAATTGAGATTAAGATTCTGACCTACTGGGTTGATTGGTAGCTAACAGAGAACTCCTGTTTCTTTAAGCTTTAAAGAATCTTTTAATAATCTCAAACTCGCCTATTTTGATATTGAAGGAAAAGACCTTGCAATATAGCATTAATAATTTTATTTTTACCTGCTGGAATCATTCTTGTCTTGTTTTTGCTTTAATTTCTCTTAAGCACAGGGACTGAAGTCTTACACTTCCTTGTGTTTTAGTCATTAGATATGAAACAAAAATTGAAATAAAGGTTGAAATAAATTGAAATCAATTCCTCAGTTGCTCTGGGTTCCCTCCTGCCCCTCCCTGCTGGCACAACAAGGGTCTCCCCAGGTCTTCACCTGGGGTATTCTGCTTCAGCTGTGACCTGTGGGATTGGCTTGTGATGATTTGGGCTTTCTCACAACTAAATTGGAAGCCCACATGAAAAATGCTGAGAGCCAAATTTTGGAGCTGGCTTTGTGATGGTAATTGAATCCTTTTCTCTAGCTTTCTCTGGTGGTTGTGCAGTTACTATTGTACCCTTAAAAGGAACTGTGGAATAACATCACTGAGCTGTAAAAGGGCTGCAGGGTCTGTCTGCAGTGAACTTCTCCAGCTTAAGCAGTGAAACACTTCCAAACTTTTCCTCGCTTGTAGTGTCAGCAGCGTGGAGTCGGGTCGTGAAGCCTGGTTCCTTCGGGCTCGGGTGGTGGTATGAGTGATTAACGGTGGTAGGGCATAATTTGGCTTACAGGATACGTGTAACTGATAACACCCCCATAACCCACTAAAGCAGCAGGACGCTATGTCTTAAGGAAGCAGAACTTGGTCTTGCAGCCCAAAGCTAGCCAGGTGGCCTTCCTCTTCTAAAGCACACGCTTAGGTTGGGTCAGTGCCCCGATACATGGACCGTGACCTCAGGAGTTAACGTAGGCTCTGCCGTCAGAACAAATGAGCACAAATTGTTTGGGAAAGATGAGACGGGGTGGGGTGCTGAGCCTTAATTCCCCCAAATCCCCAGGACCATGCTCTGGGGACTTGCCCCTGCCCTTAACCCACATCGTTGGGCTTCTGGCCCCGTGCTGCCGCACCTCCCATCCTGCTATGGGGTTGTCACTGCCACCCTGCACTGAAGCCTGCAGGCTGCAAACGAGGGAAATGAGCTCGTTATCCTTGGTAGGGCAGAGGGACGAGGGAAATGAGCTCGTTATCCTTGGTAAGGCAGAGGGACGGCTCGCTTTCTGCAAAGGATCTTCAGTCGTTATTTTACCCTTGGCCACTAACCTCGTGCTGAATGTAGAAATGCCGTAGATAAGTACCCACGTTAACGTACTAATGAGTTGCCTGCCTTGAGTGATTTGTTGTGGCATCTAACTGCTTCTTCTCTTCCTTCCTTTTTGTCACCCTGCAGTGTTCTGTGCCAAGGTCTTTGTGGCTAGGCTGCTCCAACCTGGTAGAGAGCATGTGCGCACTGAGATGCCTGCAGAGCATGCCCAGTGTCAGATGTCTCCAGGTGCCTTTCTTCTTTCTTGTTGTAAATGTTATGCGTATGCTGTTGAACATTGTTAAACTCTCAGGACTCTGTTTAATCAAACTGTTAAGTCTGCTAAATGTTTTTTGTGCATCCTTTGCTGAAACCTTCTACTTAACTGCATTGTAGGAGTGCACCTTAAGCGGGCTTTCTGTACAGTAGGATCTCTGCGGGAGGGGGAGAGCTTTTGTGTTTGATTGCCTGTTTACTCAAGTTGTGATATAAGTAGCATAGTTGTGCATGTTGCCTGCTATGTTTTGCTTTCTTGTTTAATTTAAAAAAAAAAATGCAATGAGCTTTGCCATTTCTCTTAAATTGCAATGAACTGCATAGCCTGTGATATTTGTGTGATTTGATTTAGAAAGGGTAAGCTTTTTACTTTCCACCAAGTATGATGCTGGTTACAGCCTTACGGTTAGTCATTGCGCATGCCTGACCACGGAGTAGTTAGCGCGGAGTCGGGGGGAGCCTGTTGGTTAACAGAGTAACTAACTCAGCCCCGTAACTGCTCAGAAGGGAAGAGCAAGGGGTGGGGGTCACTAAATCAAGCTCTGCTCTGCTTCTAGTAAAATGTTACAGCTAGGCCTGCATAGTGTATAGATGGGGGATTTGCTTGTGTTTCTTTACAGGTGGGGGAGGGATTGAAAAAGATAAGTAATGAAAAGGAGATTTGGATACCAGTGGTATGGTTACTCCGTGGCACTTCCTGGAGTGTTGCTGAATGTAAAGTTTTTAGCAGAACATAATTATTATTAAATATTAGTATCTTTTAGAACACAATAGCATTACTCAGTGGGTTCAGTCTCTCATGTGTACAAAACGAATGGTTAAGTTTTCATTCACAAAGCAATTTCTTGTAAGCAAATTGAGTTCTGTTTGCAGCCAGCACATTTAAGTTCAGACACTGGATAACACGAATGTCTTGCCTTAGAGATTAACTGTGTGTTTAAAAACCTCTCCTCTTGCATGCAAAATGTTCTGGCAAATTTACATTTCAAATGGAAGTTTCAGATTTTCTGTTAAAATACAACCGTTTTCTGTTTGACTGCTTTGTTTTCAAATTGGAAATACTATTTTGCAGGGAAAAAAAATGTCCAAGATAAATGTTTGGGCAGGTAATAGAACCTTACAGAAATCAGTGCTGCATCACGGGCAAATCGTGGGTATCACCAGGCACGACCGTGTGAGTCACGGAGGTTTGGGAATATTTGCAAGCTAGCTCTAGTGTGAGACCTTTCTGTTCTCTTTCCCTTCTCCTCAACACTCACCCTCCTGTTGGAAAAGTAAAATAAAACTTTCAGCAATGGGAATTTCTCTTTTCTTGTGGTACCTGACTTGCCCATGGCCAAAGAGCATCTCAGAGCTGTGCAGCGGGTGCTTGGAGCTGAGGTGGTGCTGGGGGGCCCCGAAGCCTTTCCAGCCCTTCCCAGTTTGTCGCTTCCTCCTAGCTGTGTTGGAGCCGTGGCATCATTAGAAACCGCGGCTAACGAAGCCGTCAGGTCAGGACGTGTCACTTGGCAAACGCGTGTTGTGTGCGGGAGTTGTTGTGGACCTGTGGGCTGTGCTGCCAGTCATCAGACACAGACAGTTTGTGCAGGCCTCCTGCTCTGTGTGCTGACAAATTCTGGTACTAAATTGCATCCCAGCAAGTGTAAGGGCGTTGTTGAGGCTGGTGGGATTGCTTTGAGGCTGGCCGGGTGCATGGAGAGTGGCCGTGTTGTGTGCCCGGCCCGTTCCCCTCGTGCCTTCCTGCTGGCCAGGCCCTGTGCCTAGAGACGGAGAGGGAAGGCAGGGTTTGGGTTTGAATTGTGTTCCGAAATAAAGGTCTTGGGTGCGTGTGGAGAAGTTTGATTTTTGTTTTGCGTGTAGAACTGCAACCAGGAGCAAGAGTTCTTGAATCTCTTAGAAGCATCTGTGAGAGATATTTTAAGAAAAAAGTTCTCCTTTCAGGCGCGTGACTCAGTGATGTCCCAAGGGGAACTTGGAAGTGAAAGTGGCACCAGCTGTCTTTCCCCATTTTTTATTTGGGCACCGTGACTTGCCCTTTGTTGTTTCTTAAGCTGTGAGCCCCCGTTTGGAAGCAGGTAGGGCGCGTGGAGCAGGAGGCGTGCGGTCATTCAGATCGAGTGATGCTGCTGAGCAAGCTGAAGGAGGGAAATAGAGAAGCCTTTCAGCGAGAGGAAGGAGTTATTTGGGTGTTGTATCAGCTGTCTGTATGTGTTGTGTGTGGAGAGCAGTTAGTGCTGACCAGAGCAGGAAGGAGCCCTCGCCCAAATGCTGGAGCCCCTGCAGAACGTCTCTGGGGTGCTGTGCCCAGTCTCAGCCCTTGCCCATGGAGCCTCCGAGCATGCTTGGTGTGGCAGAAGGCAGCAGAGCTGAGGTTTACCCTGGCCTTTTCACAGTGCTGTTAGCAGTAATGAAAACCAACTGGGCTCTTCTGAAATTCTGCTGTGACATTTGAGCAGAAATCCCCTGGTGCCAGTGGGTTGGGTGGCAGCGTTACAATTCCTTACAGTTAGCTTCACAGAATAGAATGGCTTGGGCTGGGAGGGACCTCAAAGTGCCAACCCCCTGCCGTGGGCAGGGATACCACCCCCCAGATCAGGTTGCTCAGGGCCTTGTCCAACCTGGCCTTGAGCACCTGCAGGGATGGGGCATCCATCCCCGGGCAGCCTGTGGCTGTGCCTCACCACCTCTGAGTGAACAATTGCCTCCTAACCTCTCATCTAAATCTCCCCTCTCTTAGTTTAAAACCATTCCTCTGTGTCCTGTCAATACCTGACGGAGCAAAAGGTCAATCTCCATCTTTTTTAGAAGCCCGCTTTAAGTTCCGAAAAGCCACACTGAGGTCTCCCTGAAGCCTTCTCCAGGCCGAACAGCCCCAGCTCTCTCCTCCTTCTTTCACAGCAGAGCTGCTCCAGCCTCTGATCACCTTTGTGGTCTCCTCTGGACCCGCTCAGACTGCCCCACATCCTTGTGCTGGGGGCCCCAAAGATAGAGCCCCCAGGATACAGTCGTATTTTGTATTCTCTGCCTCTCTCATGCAGTGAAATACCTGCTTTGTTTCTAGTTTTCTGGACACGTTTTCCCCCTCTGCTTGCTGTTAGTGAATGGAGAGAGAGACATCATTAAATAAAAAAGAATACCTATTGTGGTATTGAAGTTTGCTCTCATCCTTACTTTCAGCATAATGAATATTGTTTGGAAATAGTCCTTGACACTTACTGTCACTTGTTATTGTTGTATTAAAAAGCATCTATTAAACGCCAGTTAATAATGGTTGAAATTACTGTAGATTCCGAGGGCTTGTTTTTAACTACTTAATTATCTTTAATATTGTTTTTGTAGCAGGAGCTTAGCATTATGAACGCAGTCGGATTCACACAGCTGCTGTTCTCATCCTTTCTTTGATATGGAATTGAGCGGGTGATTAAAGCATCCCGCTCCCTCATTTAGGTGTTGGTAACTCCTGTTTAGAGGAACTGGTTCTGGTAGCAGTTGTGTAATGCAACCCTGGGCATCCATGGCCTCCCGTAGCTTCATCCTTGTGAAGCTTTGAGCGGCCTTGAGAACGCTTTGCCACGCTAATGCGGGAGGCAGCCCCGGCAGCGCTGTCACGCAGAGAGGCGCCCGGTGCTCCCAGCTCTGTAAGTAAACATCCCCAGCCTGAACTGAAGGCTGATCATAAGGCGAGAGGAGATAAGTGCTCAAATGGCTCTCTTTGAGTTGTTGCATAATGTAGGATGTGATGAAATCGGGCTTGGGGAATAAATTAGTAGATGGATGGAACAAAATTTATCTAGTAACCAAATGCTGCTCAACAAACTGCTTTCTCCTTCTATCTGGTGACGCCTCTTTTCTTGCTTTTTGAAGTGACCGTAGTATATCTCTTCTGTAGCTGAGCTCAGACTCCTCCTGCTTCTCTTATTTACTCAGAGCCCCCAGTGTGTTTTTTCTACACCTTTTCATTTATTGTTAGTAAATTGTTAAGCCTTCAGGATGCACTGTCCTGCTCTTCCCTTTATGTTACAGAACCACAGAATTACCTAGGCTGGAAGAAACCTCCAAGATCCCCTAGTCCAACCTCTGACCTACCACTACCAAGTCCTCCACTAAACCATATCACTAAGCTCTACATCTAAACGTCTTTTAAAGACCTCCAGGAATGTTCCCGCGAGGTGTACGTAGGTGGAAGCATTAAGAGAGCGCACAGGAGTGTGCTACAGGAGTGATGGGCTTCCAGCGCTCACCAGGGCCTGTGAGAGCCTTCTGAGCTGTGCCTGCCCCTCCTGGCCCTGTGCGCAGCGCCGTGCCCAGCTGCGATGTTCCCCTTTGCATTTTCCTCCTCCCAGCGTGTGTCCTGACGGTGGGCGAGCAGTAGGAAGGTGACATTGGCTGAGTTCTTGCCAGCGTTGTCCCTACTTATAGATGAAGATGGGAGTGTATTGATTTACTCGCCATAACTGGAAGCTGGCTTCACAAAAACGTGGTCTTAAGAGGCTTTTGAAGTGGCCAATTCATAATTTATTACTGTTTAGAATTTGCAAGTGGAGCTGTGGAGCACTAGGTTTTAACATTTATTTCACAATAGCATTCCCTGCAAAGGAAATTATTTTTTAGCAGTAAGGCATCTCTGTGCCATCACAGCTGAGCTAGGGCACAAAGGGGGTTTAATTTATTGATCGGATGCAATTCAGCATTAGCTCGCTGAAGCTTCTGTTTGTTATTCTTTACTAATTCTGAATTTCTGTTGGTTGACGTTTCTCTTCAGATAAGGCAGCAGTACAAAAATGGAGAGTGTAACTGCAAGAAATTGTATTTGAAAACTAAGTTCTCATTTATTGTTGTGAGAACTTCAGCATCTTTTTTAGAGCTGTGCTGGTTTTTTCATAGTACCTAGTTCCCAAAATCCCGCTGAGTGCAGTAGATGTGTTCTACTCAAACTTTTTCCAAATGAAATCCCAAATTGGGAAGTGCTGAGCAGCCGGGCAGTGCGGAGCCTGCATCCTTCTGAAAATGTTGTTATTCCACGCAGCTGTTACAGGGAGCTGGAACAGCCAGACAACTGCTTTCCTTCGTCTGTTAGGTTCAAAATCCATTACAAATACTTCGTTGACAGGTTTTCTGGTATTTTGCCTCAAAACAGTGGGACTGTTACCATTCCCTTTTGGAAGCAGGCCAACAGGTCCATTAAACAAGAGATTTTTTTTTGTTGTTTTTTAAGGAACAGAGAGTTCCCTCCTCTATCTGGAATACTCGTGCCTGTCCCTCTGTGCAGAACAGACCTCTCTGAGACAGAAAGCTGTAAAACCACGTGCTGTGCGTGTAGAAGTGGCTGCAGACGGCAGCTCTGTGCCTTTCTGTGCAGTGAGGTGCCCTGAGTTGTGAGGTCTGGTGTAAAACCATGCGTTTTTCTCCCCGTTACTCTACCTCTAAATACTGGTATCAATCTGGGTTGTCTTCAGCAGTTTCTCACAATGTTTTTTTTTTTTTTTTTTTCCAGTTCTTGGTATCTGTTACAGGCCCTGAGGGCTGGGCTCTGTTTGCTGTTAGCTGCGTGTGCTGCCCCTGCAGGGGTTTTGCAGAGAGTGGCATTGCCTTGTGCCCACTGCGGTGCCCGGCCCGGCTGCTCTGGTATGGGGTCCCCAAAATTGAGCCTGGGGCTCCAGGCGTGGTCTTCCCAACGGGATAAGTCTGTGTAAAAGGCAGAGATGGGGGGTGTGAGGAGAGGTTTACTCTCTGAAGGAAAGCGTTGGGATAAGCACTTCTCAGTCATTCCTTGTGCATCTGAGTGCTCCGGTTTTATGACTACTTGCTGAGGAAGCCTACGTTTCCACGGGGGCTCAGAGAGACCTTCTCTTTATTGGGTCACCTCTTGGTGTGTATTTTCAAGCAGAAGAGTGGTTACTTGCCAGATCACCGTAAGCATTAGCCGGTGACCTGGTGTGGAGCTACGAACCAGAGCTCGTCCTGTGCGGCCTCCCTGAGGGAGGCACAGCGTCTCCTGGTGTCACAGGGCTGGCGTACAGACCGGGGATCTGTCAGCTGGGGTCCCGCATCTCCCCTGCCTTGTTTGCTTTCTTCCGAATACAAAAGAGGGCATTTTTATTCTTTTCAGCCCTTTTTAGAGCGTGCTAAGGATCTGTGAGCCTCAGGCTTGCTTGGACAGCAGAGCGAGTCCTTCAGGAGCCCATGTTGCTTTCTAAACAGCTTTTGGAGTTACTTTACCTATGGCTCTTTAATTGGTGGGCACTTTTCTCATCTTTGGTTTCTTTACAGGAGCTGTCAGTGTTCCAAAATTGGTCATCTTAATCCATAATTTTTATGATAGAAAACTGATGGAGATCAGAAGCAAGTGGGAATTCTTCAATTCCCTTTTGCGCTCAGTAAGCTGCAGTCAAGAGACCAAGCTGCACAAGAGACCTGTAAATGTAGGGAAATGTAAATGTAGGGAAAATCATGTGAGCTTAGAGATCCAGCTCTTACTTACTTCCTAACCTACCTTTTGCTGGTATTTCTCTGTTGTACTGTTTGGAGATCCCGATCTTCTCAGCCTGGGAAGGATGTGTCCCTAAAGAGGCAAGCACGTTTCTCAGCCATGGATTCATGCATCAACACAAGATGCTAGACCTTGCTTCAGCAAATCCCGAGCCACAGCTTATCTCTGCGACAGATAAGCATCATTTCTAGCATAAATTTATACTCCTCAGAAAAGCTAACACAGTCACAGTAAGCCTGATACACTTCACAAGGAGTGGGCCAGAGCTGTTATTCCTGATACCTCTTACGTTGCATCTGCAGAAGGACCGCATCGTGGAGCGCAGGGCTGGAGTTAACCCACCTCCGTGTGCAGGCTTTCTCAGCCTCCTTTGGAAAGGACGTGGGTGTTTTTGCTGTCTGCCCCTGTTATGGTGCAAAGAAATTTGCTAAGTAAACTGCCTTGCTCTTCAACCCGCCTTCTAATAATGCCGTGCTTACGCTGGGAGAGAGCGAAATCTTTCTTGAGAGGGGGAAGAGGAAACTCAAGGCAGACAGTTCCAGGTACCTTTGATGCAGTCCTCTTCCTGGGAGATATTTGCTCTGTCGCACTTCAAAGAATTTTCAAGGAAACAGGGCAAAACATGCAAATATTTCTTGCTAAGGTGGCAATTGAATTCATGCAGGAACTTCATGCAACACTGGCAGACTTCTTGTCGGAGGCGTCACGGGCAGGAGGATCACATCCCTTGCTCGTGGAGAACTGAGCCGCACGCTTGACACAGCGTTAGCAATGATTTTACAGGTCGACGTAGTACTGGTCTTGGTGAGACTGGTCATTGTAAGGACATTCATTCGTTCTTTCTGTGTTAGCAGGCAGGACATCAGGATTCTCTGGGTCTCCTTCATTTTTGTCTCACAATCTGGTCTGGAGGTCTTCAAGGCTTGGCACAGGAGAGTTTTCGCATGCGTGGTGTGGGTTTTATGATTCTTTAAATTGGCAATAGCATCTAAATAAATCAAAGGAGCTGTCAAAGTCATGGATTTGATGGCTGTCTACAAACCCCATAACAGGACGGAGCAAATCTCGCAAATACCCAGCTGGCAGGTACGGAAGATGTGGTGTAGCAGAGAAAGAAGGAACTAAAACCAAAACCTTGTACTGCTTTGCATAATATTTCTGTGGCAGAGTAGTCTTGGTTGCAGGCCTCCACTCTGAGAAGGCACAACTTTGTGGCCCAGAATGGTCTCTTGCTGCTTTGGACAGGGTGGTTTTAACAAAAACTTCAAAAGTTTTTGTCGACTCTCTTGCTCTAGAGAAATACCGGTGGTTTTAATCCCACTTTTTCACTAACTTTGTAAGTACCAAACTCTGTTCGATGGCATTGGGCTGGCAATTAGGGATTTTTACCTGTTGAAGCTGAACACTTTCCTTTTGAATTCTTAAATGCTTTTAACGTACTTCAAGTCGACCCATACTTTGATACAATTATTAAGCCAAAACCTGGCTTAATAATTTCACCAGGAATGGTCTGAACTACACTTATTGAATAAGCCTTTTTTTTTTTTTTTTTTGGCATCTCTTCCACTCTTTTTTTTTTTTTTTAATAGACTTCAAGTATATGGATGCAAACATCCTTTGTGTCTGTGGACACTTGACGCTAGAGACTTGCAATTGAAAAACTCTTGTCAAGAAACCTGCTTGTTGTAACTGATAAATGGTGGCTACCACGGCACCAAATGTGCTAGGGCCAGCATTCAGTGAGGAGGTAAATATAACATATGTTAAAAGATCTAAGTATTTAAAAAACAACTAACAAATAACAGTGGGCTTTAAAATCCTCTCCTTATATGATATTCTGTAGCTCGTAGTTAAATGTCCAGTTTGAAAAATCACTTGAGCAAGGGTTTAGTGAAGGTATCTTTAGAGTAGTGCGCCTGACTGCAGAACTTGAATGCACGCAGGGACTCGCTTTGGAAAATCACAGTACTGTCTGTTAAGCTTTTGAAGATATTTGAGCTAGAGGATTTATTCAAGACATAACACCAAAAAATATTCACTATAATCTTACAGTAATCCAGGTACAGTTCTGGACACTTAGGCTCAGTTTGATAGAGCAAATGTGGTCTGAAAGTCTTGAGCATGTATACAAGTGTGTGTTTGGGGAGAAAAAGTGAGGACTGGGCCAAATGCCTTCAAATTCAGTGTCTAAATAGCAAAAATGCAGGATGCCTGGTGCTCGTAAATGCCTGTAGAGACACTTTATGTTAACCTGAAGTATCTGTTAAATTCTCCATAAGCCATGTTAACCCCAACGTTATCCTTCAGTGCGGCGAGCTGGAAGCAAAAGCCCTTCTGGGTTCCAAACCAGGAGGTGAAATCCATAGCTGGCACGTTGGATGGTGCTCTCTTTTTGCTCAGAAGTAAAAGAGGCACCAAGCAGTTTTCCTACAGAGGTGCCATCGAACCCGAATGTCTTCAGCAAGTAAGGAGATGCGTGCTGGCCCAGCGGTCACAGCGTTGCCTCCCAGGCTTCGTTGCACAACGTGCTGGTTTCGGCGGTGGCGCTGCCGCTTGGGGCTGCTGCCCGTTGCAACAGCTCACCTTGCAGGGTGTGCTGTAAAGTGAAGTGAATCACTGATGTGATGGATTAAAAATAATCCTCCCAAAAGGGGAACCTGAGACGTTAGGCAACTCTCCTCCCCGCTCTCAAACCCTTTTCTGGCTCAGTGATCGGCCTTTTCTCTTAATGAACTGTGCCTTGCAGTTGCAGGGAGAAGTGGCGCTGGCCTTCAGAGGTCAGGAGCATTACGCATCCATTATGTAAATCATGTGAAACCTAAATTAGGCAATTGCACATTCCTTTTAATACCTAGATAAAATCATCACTTGAATGTAGGGTGTCTGGCTAACCCCAGGCAAGGCTGAGTGGATACTTGCAAAAAAAATAATTTGAGTATTCTTTTTTTAATCTCCTTTATTACTTGAAGGCTTCTTTCTTTAGCTGGAGTTAGTCTGCGGCCTGTTCTTAATAGAAGGTTTTCTCAAGGCTTTCGGTTGCTTGTATTACGTGTGATTACAAAAACACACTGAAATGGGGAATAAGCAAAAAAATGGTGTTTCAAACGCTTAGTGATTAGGATTTCATGGATTGAGTATTGCTTCATTAGTTGCCAAATCTGAGATTCACTGCCATACATCTTTGGAGGAAACAAATGGACTTCTTATTGCATAGTTAATTTTGGTGGCTTCTTTTTCTATAGTTACTGTGTGCGAATTGGTTTCCTCCCACCCTTCGATTTGCAAAAGACAACTGAGGGTGCTGAGGCTGTGTGTTCTGTCATGGTATTGTTTCAGGCTCCTCAGTGTATTTCAGTAAACTTATACAAAAAAAATAAGATTGAAACCACTTCAAAATGTGGTTGAAGTTCTTCCGATGAGAGTGAATTTGATGCTGGGGACTTGCAGTGGTTTGGAGTTGCCTGTTTTTAAACTACTCTTCAGCTCCGTGTGTCACTCGCTGCTTTCTGTGAGCTGGCAGCGAGCGTCCACGGCTCATCTGCCTCCTTCCAGCTCGTTTTCATTGAGGGCTGACAGCTCGCAGAGAGCTTCTCCAGATCTTAGGGACAGAAAAGGCTATGAGCACCAACCGGTGCCTGTATTCAGTGGTGCTGGGCATGGGAGAAGAATGGATCGGGTCTTTAAGAATTATTTTTTTTTGATCTTTATTGATCTGCATCTTTGTAACCAGCTAGGTTCTTCCCGATGCCCCTTAACGTCCAGTTCTTGGTCCTGCAGCTCAGGCACCTTCGTGCCGGGAGTCATCTTCGTCTGCTGCCTGGCGCGGTGAGGTAACTAAATTTGGACAGAGCTGCTTTCACATGGAACCAGCAGCAGAAATCTGAGCCTAAATTCCCTCTGGGAATCTAGGAATAACCCCAGAAGTATTTTAACTTTGCACTGGGCAGCCAAGTTACAAATATATTTAATCTTAACAGAGGCTAGTTTATTTTCGATGAATCTGAAACCAGCTAATGATGCCCCCATTGCCAGCTTCATCTGAAATGTGCTCCGAGATGCTCCTCATCCTACCATTAATCTGAAAAAACTTTGAATAGGGGCAGTTGTGTTAGGGCATGGTGGGCTGTGTGCTCTGCCGTGTTCACCCATGGGTGCAGTGTGGAGCAGGGCGGCTGGGGCTTGGTCTCCCCTGCCCAGGGATGTGCACATGGTGCTGATGCGCTCTCAGACCTGGTTTGTAGGGGCTGGGGGCTGGCCCTGAGCTCCGTACTTAGCTTGTGGTGCTCCTGGGGAAGCGGTGTGCTGCGGGGACAGAGTGCCCAGCACAGCCCTTCCCAGGCTCTGGTGGGCTTGTTCAAGCAGGCTCCTAAATGCTGTGTTCCCCTTCTACAGCTTGGGCCATGGGTACAGATGAGTGGATCTTGGGGGGTTCTTCGCTTCTGCTCTGGAAGGGAGAAAAGGCAGGATGGGCTGAAGCCAGCGTTCTCTTGTCAAGTTTCCATTTGTGATGGTTTTGTTGTTTTTAATAGGAAATAACAGCTTTACTTAGGGCATAAAAGCTAGGGGGCTCTTCCGCAAGTATCGAGATGGTTTCTCAGATAGTAAATGCTACTTACTGCTTGATTATACAAAAAGAGTAAGTTTGGCTTATCTAATCCTCCTAAATGCCTAACAAACCACAGTTGGTTTGGGTCAGTTGTGTAGATGCGAGTGGTCTGAATAAACGCGTAGTGTGGGACTAGTGCCCGTGCTGCAGAAAATGTGTTGCATTTCTTCGGGAGTTCGAGCAAGTTCCTTTAGAGATGACACGAGGCAAAGTTTCCCTGGAGTCCTAACCGTGTGGAAGGAAAACTGGCTTGGTGCTGCAGTAGGATTCGAAGTGCAGCGGGCTCCAGTTCTAGAGCTTGGTGGTGGTCTGGGGGGAAGAGTGAATTGGATGAGCCGTGAGCAATGTTGTTAGGGCAAAACCAGTCATTGTGTTCTAGCTGAGATGACTTCAAAATGAAAAAAGAGGAGGCAAAAGGAGAAAAGAAATCCGTGTCTTGCCCCTAGCATGTGTACCTTTGTACAGCTAGTTAGTCACAGCCCTATTTCTAATAGCTCTGAAGTGAACGTTTCACCGTTCAAATGAGTATGCGCAGAGGAATTTCTTTTGGAGTATTCATGGTCTAGAGCTGCATAGCTTAATCCAGCAGGTGAGGATTTCCATTTCCATTACCATTTTCTATTCTTTTAGTACACTGATTCTGTGTGAAACTGCTCGATGGACATTTACACTTGCTGAGGGCTCAGCACCTTTGCCCACAGAGAAGGGCTCGTGCCCCGCACGAGCTTTGCGGCCTTGTGGCTGGGCACTCAGTGTGGTGAGGGCTGCCTGATCCCATCACTGAATCCCCCAGGTCCCTGCTCCTTGTCCCTGTAAGTCCAGCACGTTGGGGCGGGATGGGTACGGGCAGGTTTTGGTCACTGAGTCCTGACACCCAGCAGTCGAGGAGCGCAGGGTGCGTTGGGAGCGGTTGTGCAAGGAGTGGTTCAGACACGGCCCTGCGGTCCCTGCTGAGGTAAGCCCTCCCTAAGAAGTACAAACCTATTTCATATTTAAATAAAAAAGCTGGGGATGGACAACTTAATTGTCTGCCAGATCAAAAGCATCCTCCCTGTCTAATTGTAGAACTTCCACCTGCTGCTGCAAACCCTGCGCGTCTCTCGGGAATGCAGTAATTTTGCTTTTTCTTGTAGGATCCATTCCCTGAGTGAAAATGCACACACGCTGGAAAACAGCTGGTAATTTGAACAAGAGGAGCAGCTTTCTTCTTGTTACAACCTAAACTGCCTGCTAATTCAATCAGTAAACCACGTTTTTATATTAATCTTTATGACGACCTGTATTATACTCTTCCTGAAGTCTTAGGAGGCAGCGCAGTGCTTTGCCTTTGCACTTCTTCAGCGGTTGTGCCTTGCGGGTTGGGGTGCGAGTTGCCAGATGAGCAGCTCTGTGGGACAGCTCCAGACCCCGCTGCCTGCCCATGGGAAGGACACGGCATCCCCAGGAGTTTGGGGATCGCCCCAGAGCCCTTGTGTAGTGTTTTGTGGGGTTGGATCCGAATAGTTATCCTGAACTTCTGCTTGTCTCAATGGAATTTAGTTTTAAAAACAAATGATGTAGCTTAGTCCTTGGTGAACACGGCCCACGTTGACTTCTGAGGTTAACTTCATGTTAGGCTGGAGGTGCTAAATGTTAAGAGTTCTACATTTTCTGACGATGAACAGATTAACTTTGCAGAGGGAAGGCAAAAAGGCTGCTGCTTTAGAACCAGAGTTAAGCAGCGGTGCCAATTGCCAGTCAAAAGAGCATTCATGATCAAACGGGATAACCTGCTTGACACATGTAGTATTTAATACCTGTTTCTCTCCTTTCAAGCCTGCAAAATAACTGTTCTAGAGCATTTAATTGAATAATGATTTGAGATTTTCTGGGCAGAGACAGGAGCTGGTGGTTACTGGGGGCTCTTCCAGACCAGGGCAGCACTTCCAAAAACTGAGGCCCCCGGGAGGTGTGAAGGTGGCTATGTAAAAGCATCAGGTATCTGTTAAAAATGTCGTCCTGCAAGCCGTGGTCAAGCTAGTGTTTGTTTTTAGATGGTTATCCAGTTTGTGTTTGAAGTATCTCTGGTACCGAATCTTCCTGCACGCGTTCTGGTGGTTAGTCAGAGGCTAAGTAAAACCGGCGCTTTATTTGCAAGCCGAGGGTTTTCTGCTAATTTTGCCTTCAGCTGTTAGGTCTTGGTAGACTCTCTTAGTATTTCCAGTATATTTTTGGTTGGACTTCTAGCAATAACGATGCTAAAATAAACCTGGCAACTGGGAGAGCAGCTAGCTAGGTAAGAGCTGGAGGGTGCTGAGCTCGATTTCTGCAGATACCCGATGCTTATGTAAACACTTTAATTTAAGCTGAAACAAGCAATTGTTAATGCAGATGCCGAATATAGATATGACCATAATCAGCAGAATTAACTTTCAATTCAGTCAAAACCCTTCAAGTTGAACTCCACGAACCTTAGAGCTTTGTCTTTGAAGTGCTTTATGGTGATGGTGGCCAGCGGATTGAGAGTTTTCTCTACCATCAGAAACGTGATTTGGGAAGTTATTTGGACAAGAGCTGCGTTTTCTACTTTTTTTTTTCTTAAGGGGCTATTTTCATAAAGGTATGGCTTGATTATCTCACTAAATTAAAAGTAATAAATTTATATTTCTGTCCTGTTACAGACTTAGCAGAGAAACGTGGTGCGGAAGCCCTCATCGAGGTTAAACCTGTAGCTGGGGTACCCTGGTGCTGGTGCCCTCTCCTCTTTGAACCTAGCATCTTTGTTGCCCCAATTTGAGTAACTGCCCCTAAAATTTTATGCTAACTTCATGAATACAGGAATCTTTTTTCATCCTTTCTCCCTATATAGCCCATGGCTCTGTTTGCAGGGAATTTTTTGAGGTTACGAGTCCTTGCAGTTGTTTGTATAAACTCTTTTTTTCCATGGCCACCTATTTCTGACCTGCAATTTGGAGCCACCGCAGCGTTTGTGCATTTCTCTGCAGAAGAGTATCTGCAGATTTGCAGGGATGTGATAAGAAAGAGATTTTGTCCTTGATACTGGTTCACATTTTGTGTGGTTTAGATTAGCGGTTCCCCGGCTCTGTTTGTGTCTGTGCTACAGGATGTTTTACCGAGAGCCTCTCAGTAGTTAAAAGAAGAAAAAATGTTCCTATCCCTGACCAAGGACCAAGACGTTGTTAACAACCGCTGTTTAACAGGTCCCTGGATTAGGAAATAGTGACCATGACTTCCCAAGGAGGGACTTGCGTGCCTTTAAAGCACTTTAGACCATTTGGGGATCTCTGGCTATATTAAAAGCAAGAAGCCACGAGAGGCACATACTCGTTGCGTTCAGATGGTAAAGCTGGTTCCCTGCTTTTCTGCCTAATCCCCTCCCCGGCGTGGTCCAGTTGCCAGAGCGGACGGTGGATTCCTCTCCTCCTCTGGGAGCTGTGTAATTAGTACCTTCGGCAGCGCAGCCCTGCTGCTGGCAGAGCTGGTTTCAGCAGGCAGCCTGAGCCTGCAGCCGCCAGCTGGACCTCCTGTGCTTCCAGATACCCAAGTATGTACCTCTTACGTTTCTTCAGCTTCTGTAAAGTCAGCTGTAGGCACGATTTGCTAAAGGAAATCAGAGCCTGGTTAGCTGGAGCTGTTTTGATCAGCTTTGGTCATCTTGTGATTTTTAACTGCTGGTTCCTGATTATCTTTTCCAGTGAGGGGTAACTTGGTAAACAATGAGATCTTTAAAGACTTAGTTTAGACTTGAGCTCAGATTATAAAAACTGGTGTAACCTGGGGGTGGGGAATGAAACTTCTTGCAGTCTCTCTATCACTTTCCATTTCCTCGTGGCTGAAAACATAACACTTGAAGGCAGCTTTTCCTTTTTCAGTGTAGCCCAGCTCCTGTCTTGTTTGTCCAAAGCTGCGAGTCCATCCTTTGGTAGGCAAGGTTTTCTTGCTGAAGAGTCTTAGCAGTGTTATCTGCCTTGCTGGGTACTACTCCGGCTAATTGTGTCTTGTCCCAGTTCCCAGGATTACTGCCATCACTTCAGTAATTGCTCTGTCGATACCAGAACTAAAACTGGGTTAAAGAACAAAGCTGCGCCGTGCTGCTGCTCTCCGGAGTCAATTAGGTGTCTGAAGGCACTCCCATCTCCAGGAGCGAACCCAAGCTCCAGCTGCCTGTAGCTAACCCAAATCTGGCAGAAATCTGGGCAGGCAGTGCAGGCCGGTTAAATTTCTGCAGAACACACAAGGTGCGGCTTTTTTCCTGTATTTCATGGGTGAGAGCTCCTTGCAGGCTGGGTGCTGTTTGCCTACAGCACAACTTCGGCACTTGTGCACCTAGCACCGTGCAGCCGTACGTCTGCGGAGCTGGCAACCTGGAAAGGCGGCAGGGTTTGAGCTGCTGACAGGTATCTCAGGATCTCAGTTGACACTGATTTAGGAAGTTTTGTAATATGTGATCGTTCTGACTTCGGAAGCTTGGCGGAATCAGTCCTCCTGAGGAAACGAGCTTGGTGTACCTGCTGCTCCTCCGTCCCTCTTTCTCCCCACGTAACTTGTGAACCTGCTGGCCGTGTCCACCTGCATCTCACAGAAAGGTGGAAATCCCAAGGACGTGAGGTGTTTGTGGAGCAGGAAGGCTCAAGGAAGGCCGAAATTCTTGCAGAGCTGGAGGAAGCCCACAGGCAGCACGTCTTCAGGAAACGGGCTGTTAAAATGCGGCAGCTTGCGGAGTAATTCCTGAACCTGCCTCCCATTGCTGGCTTTGCTGTTGGTGAAAATGGAGACGGGCTGCTCTTGGTGTACCTTCATTCAGCCGAGTACAACCATGGGGCAGGAGCAACATTTCTGTGCTGAGACCCGCTGATAGCACATTGCTGCTGCCGCCTTTCCTGGTAGGGGATGGATGGAGAGTGCTTATTCCAGGCTGACTAATTAAGGAATGACAGCTGGCTTGAAATATCATTCTACTTTTGCAAGAGCTATGAGTAACTTAACAAGAATTTCTGGGGAAGAAAAATGAACTTAGAAGCAGGCTTAATTGACAGTATTTAGAAGCTGAGCTTCCACTGGGAGAGGCTCTTATGGTCATGGGGACCTGCCCGTTTGTCTGAGCCCATGAGCACAGGGCAGCCCTGGGCTGGGAGCTCGCTGTTTGCACTGCTCTCGATGCTGTGGGGCAGCAGGGAGGGGAATGGGGTGCAGTCAGCATCAAAGCCGCCTTACAGCTGCTCAGGGAGGCTGAGGAGGCGGCGGCATGGTGGCTGTGTGTCGAGGGGTAGGGAGCAGGGAGCAGGGTAATGGGAGCTGGGCTTGCCCATGCCTGCCTCCCTCTTGCCTCAGAGCTGGAGGCCTTGCCAAGCGAGGACCCGTGCCACCAGCTGGTAGGGATTTTGAAATTCTTCTTCTGACGAGTGCTGGGGATGGACAAGGCAGATTAGAGTTGTCTGATTGCTTCTTCCAGGCAACAGGACAGCATCCACCTGGCCATCGTTCATTCTCACTATAAGCTCTGCTCTAGCTTTGTTGCGTGCTCCCAGAAGGAAAGGCCTCGCATCAAGGATGCTCTTCTTAGGCTCCATCCCACAAAAAGCTAAGTGAGCTCTGAGATGTTTCCCCATGGAGAAGCAGCAGAACACAAGAGCAGTGCCTCACCGTGACCTACCAAAGGAAGGATCGGTTGGTGTCCTGTGGGATTTCTGCTGGATGCACAGCCCCAGGCCACGTGTGTTAATGGGAAGTGTTAAGGGTTGATACTCTCAATGAGATTGAGATACTCTCAATGAGAGTATCAACAACCAGCATTGGGTTTCCCACCAGCCGTGTATTTGGCCCTGCTGTGTGTCGGAGCCAGGTGGGCCACAGCTTTCCCATCACCCAGGGGACGTAGTTCTCCTAATGAGGTCTCGTCTGCGTGACGCGTGCTTCTCGTACCTCACTGCAAGGCAGAGAAGGGCTCAAGGCAAACCTTAGAAACCGCAGTCAAGCGGTGGAGCGAGGCTTGTCCAAGGAATAATGCTGTTAATTCTTCTCAAGTTTGCTGATTTTTGGTGTGTTCCTAATAAGAGAAAGAGGAGGAGATGAGGTGACAAACATATTTTTGATGTGACACAGTGTTGTGAATTGGGAATGTAGTTGTTAAGGAGCCGACCCATTATTGGTGATGGAGAGACTCTCTTCTCACTATCAGAGAAGGAGATGTGAGATTTATTTCATTGCGTGTTTTACTTGCGTGTGGTGTTCCTCTTTCTGCTGGGACAGCTGATAGAGGGGGAAGGAGGACTGAAAAAAAATACAGGCACTGCTTTATGACACTGGGGTTTTCATGATAGCCACCTGCCAGTTAGCCGCTGTCTGGGAGCGGTGACTGGTGGGAGCTGGGTGAGAGCAATCGCCCAGGTGGGGGCTACTGGGGTGCTGTGTGAGGGAGCAGGTGGTAAGAGTAAAAGACAAGGTCTTGCAAAGGTGAAGAGATGCCTAAAAGAAACACTTCTGTATGAGTGTTTCTGGAAATGGTCGCCTCCATTCCTCTGGAGCAGAAGGGAAGATGAGGAGGGTGAGGAGGGGCGGTGGGGATGTTGGGGAATGGGTGAAGGAGGGTGGTGGCTGCTGGGCTCCCAGGGCACAAACTGACCCCAGGCTGCAGATAACGCTCTGTGAGCCATCTTCCCCGTGCACTGAGCTAGGTCTGGAGAGAATTCATGCTCTGTTGCATGTAAGCAGCATATAGCGATTTTTTTTTGTTATTATTTTCAGCTAGATGTATGCAATTTTTTGCTTTGGCAGAAAATGCTAGTCGATTGCTTTGACATGTTTAATTACTTTGGCCTGAGTAGGATGCAAGTGAATTTATTTCCCACTGAGAAAAGTGTTGAAAGGCTGCATGAAAACCTGTCAGAGGAAATTCGAGAGGGGTTGGGGAATTATCTTGACAGTAAATGAATTTGATAAATGTGTCAGTTAAATGGGGAATTTTTTTTTTTACAATGCGCAGGTTTTGTGGCCAGGAATCTTTGATAATTCCATTCACTGGGAAAATGAATTTTACCTGTCCAATTGCTTTGCTTTTTTATAGTGCTTGTACAGCGAGGAATTGCTGTAGTATGGAAAACAGAAAATTAAAATAGTAATTCCATTTTTTTCTAGAACACGTCAGTAATGGAGGATCAGAATGAAGATGAGTCTCCAAAGAAAAATACCCTATGGCAGGTACGTCTGGCTCGTGCATAGGAGGAGAGTTGGCATGTTTTTCCATGTTCCTGCTTTTGAGAAATTTCCAAATGCTTGGCTGCAGATGCATAATCATCCTTATATGTAGTTGACTCTATCATCCTAAAATTAGCTCAGTATTCAAGCGAAGGATGACACCAATGAATAATACTTGAGAAATGACTAGATCTTCTTAGATTTTGTGGTTTGTGCTGACCTTGAAAATCAAACACGTGATCCTGCTTCAAAGGAGACTTGTGAACGTGGCTCAGCCTTTAGAGCAGGTGACCGTCATTGAAAAGGAAGAGTTCAACACCTTCACATAGCAAGGAGGAAAAAAACAATTTGCTTTGCAATATTTAGGAGAGCTGGTGATCCTTCACCAGGAGCCCTTTTGGTCTCGTGAAGGGATTAGAAGAGCTTGGCTTGAATGTTTGATTCTTTTTGCTGATAAAGTAGCAAATCCTGGGGTGTTCTTCTGTAACATCCTTATTTGTAGCTCAAGCTCCAAGGATTTTAATTATATTTTATGTGGTTGTCCCAAACATTGACATGAGCTGTTTTTCAAAAACGAAACAAGCATTGCTGCTTGACATCATGTAATTCTTGGGCTTTGTTTGTGGGCAAACAGTGCAACACCAGTATGGGGGTCCTGATTTTTTTCGTATTAGGGAAGTGATAGCCAGCCTTCGTGTGTATCTGCATGCGTGGTGCTGTAACTGCCTGTGTAAATCATCTCTGGAGGCAAACTGCAATGTGCAGCTGAAGCCAACTGCCATGTGCAGTAGAAACCACTGGTTTAGTCTGGGAAAGGTTGTTCTAAAACGAATTACGTTCCTTGCTGTTAAAATGGTAAGAGGTAAGAGAATTCAAGTCTTTCAGCATAGTGAATAATTTCTAATTATGGGCAAGGGCCTTTTGTTGGGCTTTATGTCTGAAAGATGAGATGTATAAGGCATAGCTCGTATCTTTAATGATGTTTTAAAGCTCAGTTTTGTTGAGTATCTCTTTGTGTCCTCTCTCCCATTTTCTTCCTGGAGAGAGTTCTTATAAAGCTGTTCCTATTCTTACTCATATTTACGTATTTGTATTTCTCTTCTAAAAACAGATAAGTAATGGAACTTCATCTGTGATTGTCTCGAGAAAAAGACCATCAGAAGGAAATTACGAAAAGGAAAAAGACTTGTGTATTAAATATTTTGACCAGTGGTCTGAATCAGATCAAGTTGAATTTGTGGAACACCTTATTTCACGAATGTGTCACTATCAGCATGGACATATTAACTCTTACTTGAAGCCCATGTTACAACGGGAC
This sequence comes from Aythya fuligula, assembly GCF_009819795.1. Taxonomy (NCBI): domain Eukaryota; kingdom Metazoa; phylum Chordata; class Aves; order Anseriformes; family Anatidae; genus Aythya; species Aythya fuligula. Next base: position 6,748,205 of record NC_045572.1, on the reverse strand, counting down.
TTCATCACTGCGTTACCAGGTAATTAACATCCGTTTCACAAGAAGTGCATTTATATGTACACTTTTCTAATACTTGGGGCGTTTGCAAACTTTTCTGAATGTTCTCCAGACTTAGATTGTCTCCTCTAAAGGATGTGATGACTCCTAGTCAAAAGAAGTGCAGGAGGGCAGCTGAAGTCATTCACTTCTGTGATTAATTGAATTGGCCACTGGATGCCAGTGTTGTTCCGTGTAAAAGGAGTTTGAGTAGCATATCCTGAAGAACCATTTGTGTTTAAATTGGATCTGAACTGTTGTAGAGTGTGCATGGAAGCTCTGGTCTAGCTTGCTTTCATGTGACCCCCCTAGGTGTGCGAAATACTACAGAAGTGGTTTTCATTTGAGAAGTCTTTATATCGTTGTAGTTTCGTCCTGAGTTTCCCAAATCTTGAATGAAAAGCTGCCTGCTTAGATAAATGAATGTAGTATGTCTGATCTTGTTAACAACTCAAGCAAAAACGATTGTGGACTTTTAATGTGTAGTCCTTTCCTTTCTTCAGTTGCTCAGAACCTCTTCTGCCACAGATCAGTGTAAACCTTCATCAATAACTTGACTGTAAAATATGTTCTTATGCCTAAAATGTTCATTTCTTCAAGAAATATGGAGCAGTAATAACTAGACATGTAGCATCTTATGTTTTTAGTCTCCTGGAAAGGTGTGTATTTTCCATTATCTTCTAAAAGGAATTGATTGCTGCATCCTTGGATTTCTTCTGATAGGGAAAATAATTCAAAATCACTCTTTGGAATGTAAACGTGTTGACGTTGTTCTCAGAGTGGGAAGTAAGCATCAAATAAGTGGACAAAATGTTCTGTTTGCCACATGCAGTAGAATAGCGCAGATTCACTCCTGCAGTCAGTGGTCTGTGGGTGTTATCCCAGGAATGCCGGGCCACAGCAGTGAGCAGAGTGGATGAGGTGGTGATAGAAATGGAAAAGGACTGGAAGCTGGTAATTTGAGCACAGGGACAGGCAAGGTCCTTTCAGAGGCTGGTCCCATGCGAACTTTGAAGCTTTTTTCTAGCCACTGGTGTGCTTTGGTAGTCTTGTGTGTGGTCTTTTCTGGTGTCTGATGACAGAACGCTGCAGTGTTGGTTTTTAATATTGCGGTTGTCTTAGCTTGGATGCTGTGGGCTTCTGTCCTCTGTAGTACTGCTATATAAAACAGAAAATTGAGGAGTTCAGCGTTTGTAGGTGGTGATGGGATTTTGGCTTATCTGTCAAGTATGATTGAAATGAAATTCACAGTAGTTGGAGGGGTGAAGTAGGAGTTGGAGGGGTGAAGTAGGGGAACGAGGAATAGAGGTTAGGACACAGAGCACATGTGAGATTCCATGTCACTGTTTTATTTAAAAAAAAAAAAAAAAAAAAAGCTTTACTGCATGAATAGAGGCTATGAAAGGAAGGAAGCAGCCTTATCCCCCACATCTCTATCTCAAAGAAGTTATTTCATAGGAGATTTAGCTTATCCAGCCACACACATAAAACCATGTTCCTCATTTTGAAGGGAGAGATGTAGATATAGGTAGCATGGATGCTTCTTCCAGCTTGCTTCTCTCTTCATATTGAATGTTGATTTCTTTAGGGGAATATCTGAGATGTAACTTAAAATAAAGTGAAACGTACCATCATGGCCACCATGTGCAAGTATGAGCTTCAACTGTAATGTTGTTTTGTTTGCCTTTATTTTACACCTCAGAGTAGGTATCGTGGAGTTGCTCAGTTCTTTTGTATTAGATTGGTATTCCTAAGAAATCTTTGGGAGATTCATAAGGTGACAGTTATTTTTATTGCATTTATATATATAACAAATACATATTTGTTTACAATTTTAATTATTTTGAAGATGTAAATACTGGGAACTTTTCTCATTTCTTATAATCAACTTTTTTTTAAGGGTAATGTTTTAAAGCTGCTACTTCTCCCTAGTTACTGGAAGGTTTTCCTGGCTGTGGGGATGGCCTGCTGTGCCCTTCTTTGGGTGATGTTACAACCACCCAGTCACTTTTGTTTTAAGCAACAAGCTATTTTGGTAGTTGGTTGCCTTATGTATTAAATACCGGTCTGTACATGGAAAGAAATGATACGGAAATTTTGTAACAGGTTCAAATGTCTCTTACCCGAGTATCAAAACATAAAAATTTTAAGTTGCTTGGTTACGACGTGGATTACAGAAGCCACCTTTCCTGCTTGAACAGATGCCTTTTTCTGAAAAGGTTGATTATAGAACTTCATTAATTGCCCTTTAGCCAGCTGAAATTTAGTTGCATCCATTTCTGGATTAAGACAACAAATATTTTCCATAATATTCAGCAGCATATTCAGTGCACACAGCAGCTCGTTGCAAAAAGCTGTCTGAACTCAGCTGGACACCTGCCGCAGCTGAGCAATAATTATGAGTCAATTTTGCAGGTTGTGCTTCGCGTAACGCTGAAGAGGTTCTGCTTTAGGAAAGTGAAAAAAAATACAACAACATGTATATAATAAAACTGTACAGATTTGTGTAAGGTGTGTTGGATTCTACTGTACATGTGTGTGCCCCAAGTGGCTTTTATGGTGTCCTCCACAGCTGGGACACGTGTACTCAAGGGTAGACCTGGTGTCCAGCAGTAATTCTCTCTTGATTGAAGATGACCTAAGCATGAATAACTGGCAAAAAAAAAAAACCACACACACAAAAAAAAACAAAAGCCCACAAAAACTTCTTAACCTGTTTTCCTGCTTAATTTGTATGCTTTATCACCTTTCAGCCATGTCTGGGTATCTCTGGAGAAACAAGTGACTTAATTTTTTCAACTGTAAATCTCCTATTGGGCTTAAAGTGACTTTGTTGTGATTCTAAACTCAGTTCTTGACTACAGATTCCTTCTTTCTTACAAACAAAGGAATATTTTTGATCTTTGAACCTCTCCTTTTTCCAGGGACAGCTCTTCAGCAGTTTTGGAGGGAGATGGTTGGGTTTTTTGTTATCCCATGGAGACAACTTTCTTTTTTCAAAGCTTTCCCCCCATCAAATGTTCCATGTTTCATTTTGCTTATGCTTAGCACTACCTATGACACTCTGCAAAAATAACTTTTTAAACTTACTGAATTGCACCCAGGAGATCACAAAGCCCCCAAGATTTCCTCGTGACACTTGATGGCTGCTGTTTCTCAAAGTTACACGTGGTAGAAAATCCACTTGCCCCAAATGCCTGATAGGAGCAAAGGTTTCATAACTTCTGTGCTCCAATTGCTGAGCAGGGAGCTGCTGTGTGTGCAGGCACCAGATTTTCATGCCTGAAATGTGTGTGCAGAGAATAACTACGCACTTTTGTCCTTAGTATCTAAATGCAAGCTCTGCATTGCTGGTCTCCATTCATTACTTCTTGAGGTGCAGCAGGGCGTGTGAGTTTTGGTGAAAGCAGAAGTAGGGAGACGGATAATTCTTTGCTTAACATCAGGCACAAGGAAAACTGGGTTTGAACACGTGGTGTCTCTGGATAAAATTACCCAAGAACTTAATCTGGTGTGGTTGAAATGAAGCCAGTCCCATGTTAGGCTAGCATCACATCAAACATAAATGAGGTACTACGTTTTAAAAGGTAGCTCCACTTGTCTTAAAGAAATCAAATTCCTGTTTTAAACTGAAATAGTTCTTGCATGCTGCTGTCCCCGCTGACTTTTACACCTGTGAGAACACAAGATAAATGGAAAATGTCTGTGGTATCTGGCTTCCCTTTGCTTCAGTGGAAAAAGTGATAATTTGGGTACGCTTTGCTGCAAGCTGTGGCACAATGTTTAGTCTGCAGGCTCGCTCCTTACAAGCTGGGCTGTGGTTGGGCTCCTTCCTTTACTGCTAATCACAAGCATCAGCCCCTGCAGATACTGTTGATCTGCCTTTATGGGCTCCAGGTCACTCAGAAGCCTGCATTTGTTGATTCTCTGGGTCTGCCACCACCGCTCCCCGCAGCGGGGCGTAACGGGCAGTGTAATTGCAAGAATAACCACTGTGCTCTCGAGTCTTTTAGTTATATTTAACATGTTAATCTTAATATTCCTTGCATGGGCTCATCCAAATTGTGCCCTTTCCTTAAACAGGTTGACCCTCGAGCACAACCTTGTCACCCACGATTAGGAACGAGCCCCTCTCACACGTTGTGTGTGTTACAGCTGTAGGAGAACCGCACGTTGTATCAGGCAAGGCAAACCCTGCCAGGACTCTTCTGAAATGTCTCTAAAATAATAAAAATCTGTGCAGTTGTATGATCTAAGTGACTGCTTAGGATCTGATGTTAGTCAGTTTTATAGAGTTGACATCCCACATTTGGGTTTCATTTTCATACAAAGTGATATTTACACATTGAGCTTTGAAATCCCCGTGGCTTTTAATTGTTTTAATTTATTATTGAAATTCAACCAAACCTTCATCTGGTACCTATAATCAGCAACAGCTGTAATTTTTCACCATTTTCTGTAAAACTGCAAAAGCTCTGGAAGAGGCAGAAGAGTTGGGAGGAATGTTTTCCTTTGTTTGATAAGGGTACCAATAAATGCTGGGTGCATTTTGCTAATGAAAATTTACAGGTTTTAGTACCTGTTTCAGAAATGGTTTTTAAAAGTTGGTGAATATTTAGTTTTAATGTAAAATAGTTATTGTAGCCACTTCAGACTGTAATGTGTCTTAAACTGAATCTTGTCTGAAGTAATCACAGTAGGCCCATCGAAGCAGCAGCGCATTGAACCAGTTCCTGCTGCTCCTCGGGATAAGTATTTCAGTTGATGTGGTTTTGATGTGAGCAGTGTACATCTTTCCAAGTACTAAAACTTGTAAGGGTGGGCTTGGTGGTGCAGCACTGATGTTTGTGCTCAGTGTGCAGCTTTCAAGGCTCTGCATATCCATAGAGGAGAATACTGCTGTATTTTAACAGCAGAAAATGCCTGTTTCTGACATTTCAAAACCTATTTTAACTCTTAGCAGTGTCATACACAATTGTAAGAATTATGAATCTGTTAATGGAGGGTTTCTACCCAGTAATTTGCTGTTGATCCTTAAATCTCGATGAAATATGGGCTTCATAATGCAGGGTGGGTGTGTGTGCGTGTGTGTGTGTGTGTGTTCAGAGTGCACAGCCACGGGTCGGTACGGGTCTGTAGATACATTATCACTGTTAGAAGCTGTGGTAGCTGCTAGCTTTTAATAAACCTTAGTTTAGCTCAATGGAAAATGAGTACCCAGTACTAGGCTTGCACCACACACAACACTGCAAAGTTTTGGGTTTGTAAAGCGAGCCCAAACAGGCCAAGCACGTGTCACTCGCTTTTAGGCTCTCCAGACTCGAGGCCTCGCTGTTCCATGAAGCATCCATTTGCTGAGGGGCAGCCAGGCCTGAATCTTCTCAACAGCGTTCCTAACCTGTAAAAACAAGAGTCGTCTCAGGAAAGAAGACTTGTCACGTATTTTAGGTTTATTTGGCAACTTACTCTCCTCAGAAACCACGTTCCAGCCCTGTCTCTAAATGCTTGGTGTGTTGCAGTGAAACAATCTTTATTAAATTGAATTTTGAGAAGGTCTTGGCCTCATTCTTCTGGGTTGTGCACTGTGTAAAGCCGCCCAGGACAGCCGAGTGCCCCCTGCCGCAGCGCTCCCTGATGTTGGAAGAGGGGCCTGGGCCCGGCTGTCTGCTGGCACCTGCTGTGTCTCTGCCCGCAGGTGGGATTAGCGGCTCCGGCACCTCCTCACAGATTCACCAGCTCTTCTCCTGTGCTTCGTGATGTCTGTGGACAGCAAATAAAGGACAGCGTATGGTCCCTCCAAGAAAGACTCGGGTTTTGGAGAAACTGTTGGTCATTCACCCTGCTGGGCAGCTTCTCCAGCGTGCCGTCATAATGCCTGATGTTACTGACTGCTAGAGAGCTCCACAACTGAAAGTAGTGTGGTAAAAGTCATTTTTCACTACTTGATGAGGATGCTCCTGTCTGCTTCGTTTGATTGCATGTCTGGACTTGCAGCTTGGGTGGGTTTGGATCTAAGTTTTTGCAACTGTTTTTTGAAGGACCATTACTGCCCTTCCAAATGCAGCTGTTTGAAGACTGAACGACTGTACAAGACTTCTGCTTTGTCATCTGTCACTTTTCTTAATCAGCTCTGCACAACTGCCTTTAATCTGGAGAACCATCTTTTTGAGAAAACGACGTTTCACGAGGAGAAGAAAACTGAAAGCAACTGGACTCAATAAGCTGATGAATACACACACCATATTACTCGGACATCACATTTATTTCTAAACAGGGAATCACAAAGCCATGGGCTGCAAGCTTGTATTTGCCTCACACTGAAAGGTGTTAGGGTGGAAAGCAAGCCATGGTGTTTGCTGTCTGCTGTCATGTCTGTGATCCAGATCCTCTTGTCATTTCGGAATAACAATCTAAATCAAACTCTTCTGAAACTGCCTAAATGACATGAATTCTCACACAAAGGGATTGCAAATGGGAAATGTGGATTTCTGACACAGGAATGTGCTGTATGCTGCAGGTGCAACTCCTGCAGTATTTATGCTTGATTCTAGAACACTTGCCTGCTGTTGAGAAACAAGTGAAGCTGCCTTGCTAACCGATGGGCATCTCACTTCCACTCCCAAGCAGATCTAGACCTGGTCGGTGTTTTCTGAAAGGTGACCAAGGTGTGTTAGAGTAGGAGCCAGGGGAAGCATGCATCTGTGGAGCTCAGAGGATGCTTTGCAGTGCAGCTTTGTTACTGGGTTGGTGACTGGTAGGTACCTTTACAGCTCCTTGGAGCTCTTCCTGGTTTGGAGGGGTAATTGTTTAGCTTGCTGCCAGGAGATGGCAGTAACTGATAAACCTTTATGGTACCGTTACTGCGTGTGGGCATCCCCTGAACATCTCACGTTGATCTGTCATTGGCTCCCTTGGGAATTGTGTCTTTGCATCTGGCATGTTTATGATCTTTTCACTTCAGAGATTGCTAGCTGGATGCTTTGTCCCATAACTTTCTTCTTAAGTATATAGTTGGAAGAAGTCTGGAGGTATGGTTTGCTTAAATGTTTTTAGCAAATGACCATTAAATTCCCCAAAGAATGTTCATACGCATGCGTATTTTTTTTTTTTACTGAGTTATGCCAGTCAGATGAAATTACACGTTGGATTACACTGCAGGATTGGAAAAGCATCCAGTAGCTAGGGGTGTGTTCGACACAGATCCTGCTCTCCCACCTTTGTGATGCCCAGAGATAAATAGCCCTGGTTTGAGCAAAGTGCATGTGCTAGGGACAGCCCTTCCCTTGGCTGTCCGGCTAGTTTATTTGGTGAACCTTGCATGGTTTTGGTTCATCCACCTGCAATCTTTCAGGTGCCCGAGTAAAGAATTTCATGCCTTAAAGGTACAGATGATGGACCGTTTGCCTGTCATCAGTGTGTCATGTGCTAATGGCTTGTTGGGACTCCAGACATAGCTGGAGTGACTTTTTTTTTTTTTTTTTTATCCTTCTAACAAAGAGGAATTAAGGTCATCTGAAAAGGCTAGCCTTGCGTGGCTCTGCTCTGCCGTGCTGCAGCTGCTTAGAAATGTTTTTGGCGTGGAAGAGAGGCCAGCATCCCTGTATCTGGGGCAGCTGGGAGCTGAAAGCCAGCACTCTCATCTTTCTCCTGTGCTTTACAGAAAGTGTTGATGTCGGTGTTAAAATAACTGGATCTGCTGATGTGGCTGTAGCCAACTTCTGTACTTGTAACATCTTCTGAACCTAGCAATCGCTCACCTTTAAATTTACTTACTAAGCTTGAAACATGGTAGTCTGAAACTGGACAAACTGAACTGGCTAAGTTCTATAATTTCTTAGCATTTCTCGGTCTCTCAGTAGCTGATGACTGCCGGCAGATCATTGTGTGAGCAAATCACCAACACCTCTAGCCCTGCACCCTGCTGCGGGGACAGTGGAAGCACCCGCTGGTAGCCTGAGGAGGGAGCTGTACACATGGGTGTTTTATAAGGGCTACTGAAAGTAAAAGTGCGGTGAAATGGGAGCCCTAAACTCTTAATTTGCACACAAACCTCAGCGTCCTGCTCTACTGATGGATTTTGCTGTTACGGTGCTTCATTGCTGTGTCCTCTGCACCGTTAGCTTGGGGACCTACGATGCTTCACATAGAAAATTGGCCTCTTCCTTTTCAGGGTGTCCTGCGCTGGGTGTGGGGAGAGTAAGTAGGTAACTGTTGTGGGATTAGAGCCATACCAGACAGTTGTTACCTCTGCACAGGCTGATCCTGTGCTCCTGAATGTGACAATTCTGTGTTTATGTGCAAAGTAACCGCTGGATAGGCTTCTGTTAAAGCACGTGTGTGCCTTGCTCATCACTCACACCCATAACCTTCAGCCTCGGGGAGCTGCTTACTAAGCAGACCTGCTTGCTTGATTTTTATCCAGCCACTGCACAGTGAGGTGGCTCATCTGCACAACAGCCAGTGATCCATGTTTTTAATTCTGGAAAACGGCCTCGAGATGAAGTGATTTTATTGCCCTGAAAAACCTTCACAGTGTTTTCCCATCACAGTAACTGAAATATATTCCAAGAAAAGGGTGTTTCGAGTCCTCATGTTGACATTTACTGGCAAGCCTGGGCTGGAGCAGACCGAAGAGCACACGTACAATGTATGTGAGTGCTCTGGTGGTTTCCTCAACCTGCAGGAGGAGGTGGCGCAGCTCCCAGCTGCTGCGAGCTGTCTGACTGGTAGGAGTGGGTTTGCAGCTTCACCAGTGGCTGGGTTTGAAACGTGCTGGTTGCTTGGACCTTGCTATATGTCAGCTAGCTGAATCTGTTATTAGGACTGTCATTGAAAAACTTGTACAAACCCAGTTTACTTTGAAGGAGCCTGTGTCATTCTTAGAGCCTTTTTGTAGCTGAGTTACCTAGAAGACCCGACCAAGTGCTCTAAAGCCACATGTGCTGGTCTCTTTCTGTTGCTGCTCAGGTTTACAAAGGCTGTGCTTACATCCAGAGTAGTGGAGGACTGTATGAACAGGCTGTGTTAATTCTTTACAAAAGCCAACAGTAGTTTCTTTGATTTTTTTTTTTTTTTGACTATTTGAAGCCTAAAGTAGGGTATCATGAGGTAGAGTGGAAAATTAAAAAGGTCATCTCCTGCTTCAAATACTTTTTTTTTTTTTTTAAGGTTGGCCAACTGGCAAAAGTTGTATGTGAAAATGAAGTTATTCTGATAGATTTCTGGTTGGAGTTCTGGGGAAAGCAAAGCTGCAGGTTTCTGGGCGATGTTACGGACCTGCTGGTGTTTTTTTGGGGGCCAGTGACACCATAGCTGGGATATGGACAAGAGAAGTTTGCTAGTTTATAGTTGGTGCAAATACTTTATCTAAGTGATTTCCATGTATGCGTTTCATTCAACTACAATTAGACTTTTTAAATCTAACACACTCAATGGGGTGGGTAAGGTCTAGCAAAGACCACAAGCAGCTGCATGCAGCGTGCCACTTGTTCTGGGCCTTGACAGATCTGAGGTGGCAGCGTATGGATTCATCATCTTTATGGAGGTGCTTTTCCTTCCACCAGCGTAAGTCCCTACAGCTTTTCAGCAAGTACCAGGTAACATTTATGACATGGGACACTTCAGCCTGTTGCCTTACGTGCATCTGGATGGATGGGCAGGACCCAGTTCTGGTGCAGCTGTACTACTGCTGGGGAGCAGAGCACATTTTGTATGGCAGTCTGTCCCCACCATGGTGTAAAAGGGTCCTTGGGGCTAAGAAGCTGCTTCTGGTGGTTGGGATCTTCAGCCTTCATGCCAGTGTTTGCCCAGCTTGCTGGGGGCTGCTGGGGCAACCATTGCTACCTGCCCAACGGCCCTGCATTGTGCTGCCTGTGCCATTAGGGCAGGAGAAACCCGCAGGTAGGTGGTGGTTCTGTGCCACCTCCGTATGGCCAGAGGGTGCACATTGGAGCAGCCGTGTTTCAGTTAGGAGTGCAGTTGTGCACGTGGCCAAACTCCTCCTTTGACCCAGTGAAGCCTGCGTGGTGAAATCTGAAGCAAGCAAGCTTGTACCTCGCTCCTTTGCCAAAAAGGTGGCGTGCCCCGAGGCTGGGAGAGCAGCAGGTGAAGATTTAAAGCTAAGATAATACCTGGCTATTTTATACACACTGGAAATCTTTGAAGGTACACTGAGTTTATTTTGGACTATACAGAAGCGGAGCCATCACCTGCCATTATTTCAGAGTTCCTTGACTCCTGGTGATGATCCTGAGGTTTCTTAGTGGATTCTTACACTGGAAGCAATCACAGTGACTGGATGAAAAATAAATGCTGCATTGAATGTTACCGTGGGACTTACTCCAAGTTGTGTCACAAACAATTATTCTTGGATTTTTCTCTAGCTATAGAGGAGCATAAGTCAGCTAATGGTGTAAGTCATTCAGTGATAATTTCTCTAAGCATGGAGTCCAGTGACAGTAAGCCAAGAATCAGTATAACCATGTACAGTGAAGGAATTACCGTCTAATTCGTTGTCATTGACTTCTCCTTAACCAGGGTACAGGGCATGGTGTCTGTGGCATACCAAGATCTGAACAAAAGTGAGGAGTGCATTTGTCACATGTACATCATAGAAAGAGTTCAAAACAAGGACCCTGTTGTATTTAAAAGTGCAAGAAAACATTGGTTTTTTTCAGTCTGCTAATGCTTCTCCTGGAGATGTCTGCATTTGGTCCTGTAGAGTCCCATCTTCTGCTGAGCTGAATTATCTGGTGTTATGCGTAAGGGAGTAGAAAGAGTCAACAGTTTACCATGTAGCAGTACAGAGTTAAAGGATCTTGAGGAGTATCTGCCGCCTGGACCACGAAGCCCAACATGTTACATGCTCAAAACATCCACAGTTCTGTGCTCCAGGCAGCCGAATGCTTGCTGCTGCTGTGCTGAACTGTGGTTTGTGCTCGTTCCTGGTCAGCGAAGATGGGACCAATCAGACTGTACCAGGAAAGGACTGAAGAGTTGGGTATTTTGGTTAACCTGTTGGGGTTGATTCATAACTGGTGCTTCTGTGTATGGTAATTTAATAACCGTGTTGCTCCAGTGCCTGAAATAAAGCCGTGTTAGCTTTCTCTGAATGTACTGCAAAACTTGTGTAGTAGTTTACTGTGAAGTGATTGACGTTTTGATTGCCTTTATTTCTTTGTAGAGCAAGGCTTAGATCACATAGCAGAAAACATCCTTTCCTATCTTGATGCCAGATCACTCTGTGCAGCAGAGCTGGTATGTAAGGAATGGCAGAGAGTCATCTCTGAGGGAATGCTATGGAAAAAATTGATTGAAAGAATGGTACGCACAGATCCGCTATGGAAGGGACTGTCAGAACGAAGGGGTTGGTAAGTACCTGGACAATAACTGAATTCACCTTTTACAGTGCTCTCCTTGATGAATTTACCTAATCATGAGCTCCGCCAAAAAGTAAGTGTATAGTAATTGAGGATCTCTGCAGTCCTTATCCTTTACGAGTTAGTTCACGAGTTTATATGCAGTCCTTACCCTTTACAAGTTTCTGAAGATAGGAGGTGTTTTGCTTTAGAAACCTGTTTTTCTGTGCTCTCTAGTGGTGTGCCTAAGAAAATGCAAGTCATGGAGTAAGGAGCTATGCAAGAGGAGGACACCCTGCTGGCTTAAAAGCCTTACAAAGCAGAGAACCCTAATTTGGGAAACCCTAAGGAAAACACCTGTTTCTTTCCACATACAGCTGTCAGACTGTAAAGTCACAGGGGCTGTAATTTCAATACTAAAAATGATTACAAATATTCTGTGAGAATGTGTCATAAGTTTTTGTTACATGTGGATTTTGAATTCCTTTACAGCTTGGCTTCTTTGTGGTAAATCGAAAAATGTTTCTGGTTCTTTCTAGGGATCAGTACCTGTTTAAAAACAGACCAACAGATGGCCCCCCAAATTCATTTTACAGGTCCTTATACCCAAAGATAATACAGGATATAGAGGTATGTTTTCTGATACGTAATATCTGCAGCAGAAATAATGTTTCATACAGTTAATGTCTCAAAGATGTTGCATGTTAGAGCAATGAAGCAAATCATGTGCATTGGCATCACTACCGCTGTGTGAGCTCTGGCTCTTCAGAAAACGTGAAAAATTCCCTCATCATCTCATCACTGCAGTACAGACATTAATGTGTCACTTCAAAGCTTTCAGTGTTAACACTGACCTTTTGGGATCTAAATAGTTTGGAATTCCCTTGGGGCTGTGGATTTTAATAAAATGGCAGTTTTAGGAAACTTTACTACTCCAAGACAATTCCATGTATTTCTGAATGTTTTAATATAGTGGTTGTTCTCAATAAGTGATCACTGTTAGCACTGTAAACACCAGTTACTTAAAGTGTAGCTGGTCTGGTAACTTGTTATTTCTAAAGCTGTCACTGAGACAAATACATTTTTCTGCAGTTTATGGGAGTCTTTTTTCCTGGCTCTAGTGATATGATGAGAAAAATGAGCCCTACAATAATAAACTCAGTAGGGGTACCAGTGGTAGGGAGATTGTAGAAGTGATTGATCTTTTGATTTAAAAACAAAGTTGTTTATCTCACTGAAGGATAACAAAGTTGGGCTCGCTCTTCTAAAACGTCCTGATAGATCAGGATCATCTCGGTATCCTGCCTACCAGCAGAAAATTGAAATCTTGCTCAGGGTGCTGTGTACACACTGCAGAACTCTTAGGTTGTACCACAGACTGTAATGTATTTCAACCATGTGACAGACACAAAATTTTGATCTGAGACTCATTAGTGGGGAAACACATGTTTTGATGGTTAAGGCAGATGTGAACTAATGGAATCATTCTGCTTTGGGGGAGCAACTTTTTGCTCGCGACAGGACAAGGGGAAACAGTTTTAAATTCAGAGGGGAGATTTAGATGAGATGTTAGGAGGAAATTTCTCACTCAGAGGGCAGTGAGGCTCTGGCTCAGGCTGGATGTCCCATCCCTGGAGGTGCTCAAGGCCAGGTTGGATGAGGCTCTGGGCAACCTGATCTAGGGGGTGGCATCCATGCCCATGGTGGGGGGTTGGAACCGGGTGATATTTAAGGCCCCTTCCTGAACAATTCCGTGCTTCTGCTATGGCAAATACGAATTTGTGTTACTTGGGACTCCATAAGCAAAATTAATCACAGAATCACAGAATTTCTAGGTTGGAAGAGACCTCAAGATCATCGAGTCCAACCTCTGACCTAACGCTAGCAGTCCCCACTAAACCATATCCCTAAGCTCTACATCTAAACGTCTTTTAAAGACTTCCAGGGATGGTGACTCCACCACTTCCCTGGGCAGCCTGTTCCAGTGTCTAACAACCCTTTCAGTAAAGAAGTTCTTCCTAACATCCAACCTAAAACTCCCCTGGCACAACTTTAGCCCATTCCCCCTCGTCCTGTCACCAGGCACGTGGGAGAACAGACCAACCCCCATCTTGCTACAGCCTCCCTTGAGGTACCTGTAGAGAGTGATAAGGTCGCCCCTGAGCCTCCTCTTCTCCAGGCTGAACAAGCCCAGCTCCCTCAGCCGCTCCTCGTAGGACTTGTTCTCCAGGCCCCTCACCAGCTTCGTCGCCCTTCTCTGCACCCGCTCAAGCACCTCGATGTCCTTCTTGTAGCGAGGGGCCCAAAACTGAACACAGTACTCGAGGTGAATCTTGACCTATCTGTAATGTGTAGCTGCTGCAAAATGCAATCCAATTTTTGAATATTGCTATACAATTTATAAACATCTAGTGATACAGAAGTATTTAAGTATTAAGTAACCTAGGCATAGTAAGACCAAACTTGACATTTGCTTGCAAGCTGAGTGATACCCATTTTATTATTTGAGGGGAGATGTCTTTTTTGTATAAGGAATGGCAGTTATATTGTGGTGATGATGATAAGACCAGGGGATTAAGGGTAACTCTTAACATGATATTCTCTTGGGTTCTGCAAAATTTTGGCATTGTTTGGTAAAGAAACACAGCGTGAAAAGATGAGCTTTGAGATCACAAATCATTGGAGGAGTTCAACATTATTCTATCCCAGATTTTTAAGATTATTGTTCTGAAACTCATTTGTTTAGATACAAGTGGAACATATGTGTAGGAAATCTTCCTGTTATTAGAGATGGAGTGTTCCTTAGAGATGTTACGTTACGAGGACTCGTGACCTTTGAACTTCAGTCGTCTTTTTAATACTTTGATTCTTTAGTGGCTGCAGATCCACATAAGGTGTACAGAAACAATACTCCTGAAATGGACAGTTCTTGCCAGTAAGAAATAAATAGGGAAGAAAAAAAACACACAAATCCTCATGCTTCACTCATTGCCATTACTAGTATTGATATTAAGAGCAAAATATGTTAAAATGTGGGAGTGGAGAAAGGTTATACCACTAAATATCTACTGTACTAGTGAATGTGTTTCTTGAAAAAAATGAATTTTGTTGAAATAGACCCTCAAATTAAGAGGACTTTTCACTGCACTGCCTGAAGAGTGTTGATGTATTCAAAACAGGCAGAGAACGCATCAGTGTTTGGAAGTCAGGAAACGCAAGCTTACACTACTCTCTGAACCCTAGCTTTGAGTTTCAACTCCTACGTTTTTATTTTCCATTATATAACGCTCACGTGGATGATGCGACAAACGTAGGACATGCTGAGTAAGGGGTTCTCTCATGTCAGGCTTTGAAAGGGAGTTGGAGCTGTAGCGCGGTGTACGTAAAGGATGGCAAGCCACGAGTACTTAAAAATAGAAATGTGAGTAATGAGCGTGGGAACAGCTGTCCTTTCCTTTCTGCCGTGTATGAAGAGGAAACTCCAGGCTCCTGCCATCATTTGTGCCCGTTCCAAGCCACCGTCCCATCCAGCTGCTTTCCAAATGGCTTCTGCAGGTTCTAGCTGATGCTTTTACCCATAACGTGGTTAAGGGGCAGCGGGACACGTGGGCGACTCTTGCATCTCCAGCTGAGTGAGGCAAGTAGAGAGAAGCAAAACGAGAGCTGTTCGAGGGAAACCTCCTGTTGTTCTGAACCTCCCATCGCGTGCTTGTGCCTGTAAATCCAAGAACAACCTTTGGTCTTTGCTGCTTGCCAGTCCTTTTGGGTAGAATTCCAGGCTTTGTCAACTAGCCTCAAGGCTGTAGGTGACCCGTGGATACTTCTGTAGAAAAGTGAGGCTGAAAGGAGCCCGGAGCTGTCTGCTCTTGCCTCTGAAACAAATGCATCTTTGTCTGGTCTTGTAGAGGGGTGAAGCCTCTCCTTGAAAACCAATGGCTTCTTCCAGGATCATCATGTTCAGTTCATGCAGGCAACCTATTTCCCACCCCTGGTTCTTCAGAATGGCTCAGCTGGAGGGGGAAGGCAGGAGGACGAGGGTGTTGTGCCATGTCAACGTTTTCCCTGCTTAAATGCTGCTTTCAGGCTTTGTGAAATACTGCTGTTACGCAGGCTTCCAACCCGGAGTGGGGTTGGTGTTTTTGCTTATAGCCAAGGGTCCGATAATTCATCTGCTTCCAAAAGAATATTAGAATTTTTCTTATAAATCACCCTTTAAAGCACTTTTCACAAATTGCTTCCCTAAAGGACTGTCAAAAAGAAGCTTTTAACATTGTTTAAGAAAGTAGATGGTGGGTAACAATAGCAACAAAACTGAACTGTAGGATTTGGAGCACTTCCTAACTTTTCCTCTGCTTTTTTAAGCCTGAAATTACAGTTTCCCTCAGTTTCATCCCTTTCCCCCTTCCTTCATCTTTCAAAGCAGTGTGCAGAAGCTCTTAAACGAAACTTTCATCTTAGCAGTGATGAAGAATTTTCTATCTCTGAATAGCAAAATGTTTTTTCTTCAAATATTTGCCTGGATCTGGAGTAGGATCTTCCTGTTTCTGTCCGAGGGTCAGAGTTTAGGGAGCTAGTGATGAGCCAAGGATGCAGACACTCTATCCCTCTACCAAGGCTACCATATTAGCATTGTATATGATTATGGTAGTGTTTCTATAAGAAACTCATCTTGTATCTGAAAGAGGTGATTTTATTTTCTCAATACAGTAAAGCCTATTTGATGTACCTGAAAATCTTGTCATTCGGGATGTGTCCCGTGGAGGACAAAGATTAACCAAGTGCTGCTGGACTGCTTCTCGCGCTGAGTTCCTCCTTTCCAGCAGCTGGTGCTGAATGGGGTTGTGTGGGTAGAGATGAGCTCCAAGGGGAACGTCCTCTATTCTTTCATTGATTGACAGAATTTGCGAAGTAATCCAAAAACCGAATTAACAATTGGAAGGAAAATTGAGGAATGATCAAATTTGCTATTTATTTCTTTCCCTGGAGGCTCTATTTGCGTTTTGGGTCAAAAGTCCATGCAACCACAAAGCGGTGTGAACTGCAAGGTAGCCCAGGCTCTGATTTGGCACAGGGAGGTTCCCCAGCCTCTCTGAACGTTTGTTAGTGCCAGTATCTGTTTATTTTGTGCCAAGCACATTTAGGAACATAATGTCACTTCTGAAATCATTGGATTTGAAAATAAGAGGACACTTAGAGATCTGAAAACGAGTTCTTGGAAAGAAGTAGCTACTCTCCACCTCCACTGCGAAGCCAAATATTTAATTAGGTTTCATTTCACGAGAGGTGGTCCAGTAATTTTAAATGTCTCCAAGTTAGATGTTGAATTGCCAACCTCCTTTGGGAGTCTTTTTTTTTCTTAATGGAAAGCCTGATTTGGGGCTTATCAAAAAAAAAAAAAAAAAAAAATCTGTTTGTGAGACTTGTTTATAGAGAGAATTTTTTGCTGCGGGGTGTCCTGCGGCTGGGGGCAGTCCCGAAGCGCGGCGGCGAAGGTCAGCAGCTTGAAGTGGATTGTGTTAATCGGCAGCGTGCCAGCATGGGAAGCTCAATACTGCCGCTTCCAGAACCCCAAGTCCCTGGATTTTTTCCATATTATTTGTGAAGTATGGCCAACTACTCAGTTTTCCCTGCAGAATGAGCACAAGTATCTATTTCTTGGGATGAGCAGAGACTATTTCATAAACGTTGCCCTTATCTTCAAGCACATGGCAAGTGCCTCGCCTTGCTTCCATGGGGGCTTAGGTCCACCTAATAAAGAGAAAGTTAAAATGGGGTTTTGCTGAAGGCTTCAGGGAAGCTTGGTTTCAGGCAGTGAAATAAACAGCGTGTGTTCTTCCGCATTTTGAGAAAGTTGAGGTTTGAGAACTAGAACTGAAACTTTAAAGTCTTGGGGAAAAATTGGAAAGGGAACGAAGCTGTCACCTCAATGCTAATGGCGAGAGGTCTCTGTCAGTGCTCCGGTGTACTCCTGAGGAAAGAGGTTTGTTAAGGATTACAGTAATTACAGTGCTGGAGAAATCTTACATGAGTGTGTGGGGGGCATCTGGTCAGCAATATACACCTAGATGTTTTTCAGCCAGCCCCTGAAGTCTGCTCCACAGCTACTTCCAGAGTCACATCTTAAGATGTTTCCGAACACAAGGGTCAGGTGTTTATTCCCTCCCTGGGGAACAAAACATCCGTACTGATCGGATCAGAGGTGCTCTCACGCTGCATCCCATCTCTCGACAGCCTCCGGTAATGGATGCGTGGGGCAGAGCGCTGGGAGGGGACACAACTGCACATCTTCAGCCTCTTGTTCGCTGCCTCTACAGCCCCTCCTGCTGCTCCCAACAAATCAGTACTGGTGCCAGCCTGGGCATTAAGACAGTCCCAACGCTGAACTCTTCTTTAGGTCTGAAACTTCAGTTTGTCTGCCTTTTTTTTTTTTTTTCACCTGATCTGTCTCAGCTGTCTGGTGTGTAGCACCATTTTGCCTCTCAGAGCACACTCTAAATTATGCTGTCAGCTTTTTCCCAGGGTGATTTCCTATGGCCCTTCTGTGTGAGTGGCCTTTATGCAGTTTCTGCAGGTCTTCCTCTGTAAGAAATGAGCATATTCCACTGTTCAGATTTCTCTCACTCAGGATCATAAATTTCATCTGTTCATTTTTGAATGGGGCTTTAAAAAGGGTTCTGCAAAGCTGCAGTAGGCTCAGGAGTAGTTTTACTTGGTGGACCTACAGGCAGCTTTATACACATTGGATCAGTCGCACGCAGAGAGAGGCAGCACTTCATCAATTTGTATTGTTCACATTTGGATCTTATCTGAGCAGCTGTAAATGATGGGAACTTAATTTTTGGATCTTTAATTCTGCCAGAAAATCATGCTTTAATTGTAAGACTTGCTAGGAAAAGCTTCCCATTCCTTTTTTCTCTAGAGTTATTTAGATTTTTGGACGACACTGTTTATGGCTCTTCTTCTGGTCTTGGAGTTCATACTAAAAGTGATGTTTTACCCCAAACTGATTTGAAAGCCTGTGTAATATTGGACTTGGACTGGCTCTCGGTAGTACACTCCTAGCTTTTTGGCCTTGCTTTAATTTCAGACTGTTCTTCGCAGTGTAACAATATAGCCTGAGTATCCTGTGATTTCTATAAATCAAGCCAGAAACCCACTTTTCAGTTACTGGAAGTTTTTTTTTTTTTTTTTTTTTTTTTTTTTTTTGGTGAAAATGGGTTTTGCTTGTACTAAACACATGTACCCCAAACTTTAATTAACAATAATACAAATACTCGAGTACGGTATGTGTTAATCAAGCCCCGCTTCTCTAATTGTTAGTCTTGCTTCTGCGACTCTTCATGAAGATGGCTTGTTCTTGGCTTCTCAGGTAAATACCCAAACCTGGCTACCGTTGTTTCCTAAAGAGTCTTTGTTCAGGTTTGCTTTCTTGCTTTGTTTACTCTGTCACTGTTTATTGCATCTTCCCATGTAGCACGGCAACAGTTCCTTCCATGCAATTCTCTGCATTCTTTTAGACTTACATTCAGCTTTGATTGGGGATAATCTCTAAAATATGAAGAGTTGTTGGTCATAGAGGAAATTCTTTGAGTGAGCAGTAGTGTCTGCATTTTCAGCATCAGTAGTATATAAATTTTCAACTTAGGCACTGAACGGTTCTCATCGGAGAGACCGAGTGTCGTGCCGCTCCCAGTTTTATGGCTGCTGCCTTTGACACTTCAAAGCATTACGAGAATAAAATGCAAATTAGTCACTTCTGGTGCTGTTCTTCTCAGTCCCGTAGTGCATCGTGAGTCACGTTATTTCAGCTTTCTTACTGAAAAGGGTAAGAGAACGAATAGGGCAACAATAAACATAATGGTGAAGTAGGACAGCAAGTCACAGGATGCAGCAGGGAAGGGTTTGCAGCTCTTGGCCTCGTCTCTTCTAACAGCCGTGCCAGTTCATGTTCAAGATGTTAGTTTTATGTCCTGCTGCTTGCTTCCAAAGAAAGGTTTACTGGCTCAGGTGCCAGTGGGCATTGATGTCTTCGTGCCTGTGTAATTAACTGTGCTGTGCCTGCAGCCAGGCTCTTCAGCTCCTCTGCTGAGGTGGCAGCTCCATGGAGCTCTCTGACCACATCACCTGGTTCATCGCCTCGGCTCTGTGCAGCTCTCAGGAGGAGCTCTGTGAAGGGGATGGGTACAGGGCGAGTACTTTGGCTGCCTTGTTGCTTTGGCAGGGGGATGTCATTGGTGCTGATCCAGCTCTTGGGCTGCTTCAGGTTTTTTTTTTATCTGTCTCTGCAGCTCCGTGCCCAACACTGGCACTCTGCTTCTTACCAGGGGTTTTTGGAAGTGATTAACATACAGGGAAGATGGTAATGGTGTTTACTCGCAGGGTTTTTATCCCTCCACAAACTGTTGCGGAAGGAGGCTTTGCTATTGACACACTTTGTTACTGTGAGGCAGTCATCCTGCTGCGGTCAGAAACCTCGTGCTTAGGCTGCTGTGGTAAGGACAGGACAGCCACTGCCCTGCAGACTGCTCTGGAAGACCAGCTTAAGCCTTCTTGGGAGTCTGCATCACGTAGTCCCTCTTCTTATGGCTGTTACAGAGGCAGAGAAGTTCTTTGGCCTTCCCTGTCTCACAGCAGCTTGGAAACCCAACAGTGAAGTCTAGATTCTCCCTGGGATCTTGGGGAATCAGTACTCTTCTTCAGAAATTTTGTGCTTTTTCTTTCCTAATGGTTGGAGCATCTTCAGAGGATCCAGAAGGGGAAACACCTCAAAGATGCAAGGAGCCTGGTGCCACGGCCAATCCTTCCTTTTCTTTGCCTGCCAAACCCTCTTAACTTCATAAGGAATGAAATAGTAAGGCCTCTTCGCCCTGGTGACACGAGATCATCCCTTAAATGCTGTGAAGAACAAGAGTTTTGGGACTAACTGCACTTGTAAATGCCTCATGCCTGAGGAGAATCTGTTTATAGTACAAATGTGAGGGTTCCTCTTTCTGTCCCTTGTATTTTGAAAGCTGTGTTCTGAGGGAACAGCCTCCTTGTGTTTTGGGATAAAGATGAGCCCACTCTGCAGTAACATTCACAAGGATAAAAACTCAAGGAACTGAACACAGTGTACGCTGTAAAATGGGGAAAAAAACCTGCTCTTAGATTATTCTTAACACCCAGGGTACAGGAAATATTCCAACTGTTAGTTCAGACGGATTGCATCTCTTACTGTGTGTGCATCCTCGTACCAGCGAATTTACCTTGGCATAGCCCGGAGTTGGCGATGCCTCCGCGTTTTGGGCTACTCTGCGTGGTTTTCTCTAAATGCCTTTTTTTATCCAGCTACCCATTTTTGCAGCTGCCAAATGGCTCCCCTGCTGGGGCAGATGCTTTGGCTTCACGTTTGTTCTTTATCCCTTGTATGTCCACATTTTGGTGTGGGTGTACAGCGCCTGTTGGCTACTCCGCTGAGCGTCTGAAGCGAGAGCAGCTTCTGTGCCTGTGAGCTGCGGGGCTGTGCTCTGCCCCATCCTCCTCCTAGCTGGGAAACCCACGGTTAGAGGCTGTGAACTTGGAGGCTTTGAGGATCTGTAGGAAATGCAGCTTCTGTTAGTGCTCGGTTTGGTACCCGAAGTGCGCAAATAAACTGCCTCTTCCATTGACTCCGTGCTGCTTATAGCAGCCCATAAAAGCAGCGCGTTCCTCCTCTCCCTTGTCCACGCACGCGTACCTACTCGCTGTGTGCAGAGCGTATTAAGATATCTCCTGGAAGGAGGTTGCAGATGAAAACTTTTACTAACTGTGCTATTCAGTAACAACCAGAAATTTCCTATAGCGAGCAGCTTTTATGTGGTTGCCAGTATTGTATTAAACATGTTCCTTTTTAGAGGGTCCTCCAGGTTGCCCACCCACTCAGCCGTATTTAGTCATCTAAAATAATGTTATTTCTCTATACGTACACATCTGTTTTCACTCTATTGCCAATTTAAATGCTGCTGTATATTCTCTGTGTATTGTGGCTACTTTCCCAGCACATTGAAAATTTACGCAGTGTAAGGGGATTTTACAAGTTCTCAAAAAACATCAAGTATTTTCCCACAGTAGCCACACTATATAATGTCCAAATGAAATGACATCTACTCGCAGAATTAAAATGTGCACCTGCATATGACTTACTGCTTTACAGTGCCTTCACATACATGTAAATAATACCTCAGTTTCTTTTATTTGAGGCCAGCATTTTCTTAGGGTAAGCTGATTATGGAGCTTCCTATAGTGTGCTCCTAAGAGCTAAGCCAGCTAGTGTCCTGAAATGTTTGGTCAGCATACTTCTACTGACTGCTGTTCTCTTTAAAAACCTCTAAATAAAAAAAAAAAAAGAATACTGATTTGTGGCGTACTTAATGTATTCTGTAGCTATGGGTAATTGCTGTCACAGGACCCTGAGGCGTGAAGGCGCTCGGATGGTGTTTGGGCGCTCGGCAGCTGGAGTAATCCAGCGCCTGGTATGTAAAAGTGCGAATTGCAGCCCTTCCAAGAATGGGGCTTTGGGGAAACTCTCCCTCAGACGACTTCTCAGAACTGAGTGTCGGAACATAGATGGTTTCTGAAGCTGTTTAAATTGGCTGACTTGCATCTGTGATGCTCTGTCTCCGGTGTCTTCGGTGTTAGCATTGCATTTGTAAATACCTCGCCTTCAGGTTTCTAATTATATTGGTTTGTGCTGTTGCTGTCTTAAATTCGCTGCTGTTTCCAAGGGTAGGCTGTCAGCTCTGTAACAGCAAAGGAGTTAATGAGCTGCAGCTCTGCCCTCTGAGCACAGATGACAAATCTGCAGATAAAACTTGAGGCCTTCCTCCTTGGACCCTTCATCCCACGCCGAGCGAGCAGCACAACCGGCAGTCTGCTGCCTTCAGAGCAGAAGTCCGGGGCTGAGCCAGTGCAGTGCCAGGTCTGAAGAGCTTAAGCCCAGTTCAGTCTGATGACCAGCTGGCCACTAAAAGCTGATCCCAAACGGAAAGATGACTTTCTATCTTAATTAGTTTTCCCACCAAATTGGAAAAGAATGAGAAGGGATGAATAACTTGTCAGCGTGCTCTTCCAGAAGTCTCTTAGTTCTTATAATGTAGACAAATTCCCTTGGCACATCAGGTTTGTGTTATGATTGTGTATAATTGTCTCCAAGTTGCACAAAGGGAGATAATTGAAGGAGCAAACACATGGAAAACAGTGATAGGCTGTTTTCCCCTCAAACAGGCATGTTTTCCTAGAACTGGGAGGTCACACTTGCACTGTACTTTTGCCTTTAATTATCTTTTTAGTTGTTTTCCAATCCTGGAGAGGAGAGAGAGAACTGCATGGAACAGCAGAGGTGCCTGGCATTGCTTTTATAGTTAGGATTTGATTGTAAATGTGCTTTTCCAAACAAACTGACAGTTGAGCAGCTTCACCCCGGGTTTCTGTGCAGTACTGGGGTGGCGCCAGGGAAACAGTCAAATCCGTGGTGTGTTCGGGTGCCTGTACTGGAAGGTGGGAGGCATCCCAGCCACGCTGCGTACTGCGGGTGTTGTCCCAGAGTTCTGTGCATCGATTCTCTTACAGTGCTTGTTTCAGGCTTTCTAACCAAAATCCCATGTTTCTTAAAATCTCACATTTGTTTGAAACCAACATTGGTCTTCACACAAGTAGTACAGCAGAAGAAAAGGTGGAAATATTCTGGTTCTGCTATGAAATAGTTTGTCTCCTCTGAAGGTGTCAGGTCTCTTACCTTAAAAATGTATTTCAGAATAAAAATGTTGAGAATTACACTTAAATTTTAAGTTGGGGGGGATTTAAAAAAAAAACTAAAGGTGTTTTGTTTTTGTTTTTGTTATTCTTCAGATGGTTTAATTTTTATAGCCCCGGTTAGTTTTATTTTTTTTCAGGCTTTAAGGTGCTTAGTAGCAGCTTTCGTGTCTCAAAATCCCTAGGATGCATAAAAACAGCTACCAGGTGAAATGGCTGGGTAGGGGAAGGGATGGGACACTACAAGAACTCTGCAGACAACGTCCGTGTGGGCCTCTGTGTTGCTCTGGTGATGCTGAGCATGGTGTCATACACGTTCCCAGTTTGGTCTTTGCTGCTGTCAGATGGTGGTGGTGTCAATACAGGGGGAAACTGAATTCCAAGTAGCTCTTGTCATGAGAAAATAAAGTTGTAATTCATTGTTTTGTGTATTTTTGTGGGTGGAGGGAAGGAAACATTTAAGTCTTTAGGCTTTAAATTTAAGGGTGGGCTTTGTAACAGTGGGAAGCAGTGCTGGGCGTTTTGGAGTGATCGTGCTCAAGCACGCAGCCTCGTGCCTAACTGCTGCTCATCTCCCCTCTTGTCAGACTATAGAATCGAACTGGCGATGTGGGCGACATAATCTGCAAAGGATTCAGTGCCGCTCCGAAAACAGCAAAGGTGTCTACTGTTTACAGTACGATGATGAAAAGATAATCAGTGGCCTACGAGATAACTCCATTAAGGTAAACACTGGGTAAATCTGCTTTGGAGGGACAGCTGTTGGCGTTTCCTTGATGTCTCTCGTCTCTTCTTGGGGTAGCGTTTATCTGTGCAGGGTTTATGAGATGGGATGTCCTCTGTAGCCCTGCAAAGTTTTCACCTGCGTTTTGCTCTAGGAACTTTGCAGACTGCCACTCAGGAAATCAACACTGCTGGCTACAAAGAAATGCATGCACTGACTCTGAACAAGCAGAGAAACGCTTGTTCAGGATGTGATATCAGAGTTCATGTACACAAATGAAGGCGGTGTACTGCCTACTGTCCTTAGCCGTGTCTTTCTTCCTTGCTAATACGTAGCTTTCATGCAAATAGGCTGCTTTCATGCTAATATTCCCTGAGTGCCATGGCATTTCTTTTTGCAAACCAGGCTTTTATCTTTTCATTATCATTGTTTATCTCACTGTTCTGTCAAAAACTTGCATCAAAGAGACTTCAAGTTAAAAGGGAGGACAGGACAGACCCTCTATTTGGACAGGCACTCTCTGGTTTTCTTCCTCCCTTTTCAGCAGCAGCAGTGCTTAAATTTCCTGAATCCATGTTCTGGATCTTGATAAGTCATTTATACTTCTTATCTTCCACAGATTTGGGACAAGACAAGCTTGGAATGTTTGAAAGTATTAACAGGACATACTGGCTCAGTTCTTTGTCTGCAGTATGATGAAAGAGTCATTGTAACTGGATCTTCAGATTCTACAGTCAGGTGAGTGTTAAGTTTTTGAAAAAAAAAAATAAAAATAAAAATTGAGTATTAGGACTGGAAACACTTGAAATAATCTCCAAATGTCAGAATCCCTAATATAAATACGATACAATTATCCCCAAAATAAGTAATTTGCACTTTGCAAAGCATCACATTCAGCACTTTTTTTTTCCAAATTTGTCTCGTGCTTTTTAGTGTTATGCATTTTGAAAGACTGTGACCTGTAGGACTCAATGTGAAGTGGAATGGCTGATGGGCCAACTATGTGGTGATTCCTCCTTTAGGGTTTCTCATGTCACCTGACATAGCTTAGTTATGACTTCATGGAAGGAAACTTGGTGTATATGGAGTGCTCATCTGACAGTGATTTTGATGGGTTTAAATTCTTGCAATGAATTCACTGGTCAGATGATGTCCAATACACATATGCTCAGGTACAGTTCATTGGAAGAACATTGTGTCTTTCTTGGTGTCTTGTATCAGTGTTACCAGTGGCAATCTATAAAACTTAAGAACTGATGGTAGCAGCCTTCAGTTACTGTAAAATCAGTAGTGATTTTTGCTTGATGTAAGCTAGTAGGTAGCCCTGGAGGGTGCTACCTTCCAGTTGCTACTGGTAAGTGCTAACTGGATGAATGGCATAAAACTGAAAAAAACACATTGGGTAGTATTTCTTCTGTTTTTTTTTTTTTTTTTTTTTTTTTTTTTTTTAATAATTTATAGATCATATATGTTCTAATCATACTAGAAGGAGGTGTAGAGTTGTCCTTATTGTTATGCAGCCCTTCCTCTTACCAGTGGTCCCAGCTTAGGCTTTTCCTGGCTTAACTGCTCACTGCTGTTAATTATCGCTTGTGACTCTTAAGAAGTGAACTCAGATACTTCCCCAGTTCCTGTCTTCCTGCCCTTCCAAAGAGGAGTTAAGTAGCCGGAGAGCTCCATGTTAGAGATGGTTGCAGAGCTTTGTGTTTGCACTACATACTGCACGTAGTCACCTTCCTCCATTTGGCATAAAATTCTTTTGTTTTACAGAGTTTGGGATGTAAATACAGGTGAAGTTCTGAACACGCTGATTCATCACAATGAAGCAGTGCTTCATTTGAGGTTCAGTAACGGCTTAATGGTGACGTGCTCGAAGGACAGATCCATTGCTGTCTGGGATATGGCATCGCCTACTGACATCACCCTGCGCCGTGTCTTAGTTGGCCATCGTGCTGCTGTTAACGTGGTAGACTTTGACGACAAGTACATTGTGTCAGCGTCAGGTGACAGGACCATTAAAGTAAGTTGGCAGAGCTCTCATCTAGGTCTGAATGTCTACCAAGCCAGAAAAGCTTGAGTGTTGCAATCTAAACTCGAATAGCTGAGGTTTTCATAAAGTTCTGTGCCTTTTTCTTTACCGTTCAGCTAGCTGCTTCCTTGTACTAGCTGCTAATGTCTGTATGCACATAACTAGGCTCGTAACATTTTTGTGGCTTCTGTTGTACAATTGCAAGAAAGTAAAGCCTGCTCACTGTTTGAACTCCAGTCTTTAGATCGGTTTGTTTGTTAAATGTGGCACATTTTGTGCCTTTTTCCAAACAGTATTTTTTATTTCAATTGGCAGTCCTGTTCCAGACGTGAAATTTATCAGCAGTTGCCTTTCCACACCACACCTTCCCAGCAGCTAAACCAAATTTTGCCATGTTTGAAGAATTAAAGTGCTGTATTTGAAGACTCTTACATACCAGAAGATTTGAGTTACCCGAAGTGTATTAATATAATCAAGGCGTTTCCCCATTCCCTCTCTAGAACCAGAGCTACCCTAGATTGTGCCAAAAAGCTCTTGGCAGTTTCATGCCCAAATATCTGCCAAAGATCCTGCTGCACTCTGTTGGAAAATGAGCCACTTTATTTACATGGATACTTTAGATTAGAACTTCAATTACATTTCACCAGCAACGGGCAAAGTTGGTCAAATAATTTAATCTTAAAGAAGCAGCAGCCACCAAACTTTTACAGGCTACAGCTTTGGTCTTCTCTTAGAAGTAGATTGCTAGAAATTTCTTAGGTAAAAAATAGGGGTTATTTTTGTGTATGGATGGGGTAACTTCCACTTGTAGAAATGATTGCTAACTTACCAAGTGATTCAAGTGTCAAGTTCTCGAAATTGTTGGAGCAATATCTACCATTTCAGAATGTTTTGTTTATCACCCTCCCTCTGTTTCCCCTAACACCCCCCAATCTTTCTCATTGACTCGATGTGCAGTAGGACAGCAGTGCTGCTGGCTCTTGTCATTGCTAGGCCCCATAGTGCCAGTCTTCCTTTAACACCCCATAAGCAAGTTTTCATTCTGCTGTCCAGCAAAGGTCAGCCTCAAACTTCTGAGTTCGTAACGGCTTCTGTTGAAAGCAAAAAGCCTTTCTTTGAGCATAATTCTCAGAGGAATGTTTGTCTCACATTTCACAGGTCTGGAGCACAAGTACGTGTGAGTTTGTTCGTACTCTAAATGGGCACAAGCGTGGCATTGCATGCCTGCAGTACAGGGATCGACTAGTTGTCAGTGGATCTTCTGACAATACCATTAGGTAGGTGCCAACAAGCTGTTCTCCATGTGTAACAGAGCATGTTTGTACGTGATAACAGGATTCCTCACCACCACCACCTTTGCTGCTGCCCTACCTGTGCAAAAGCATCTTTGGTAGGGCTGGCCGTTAGGGCAGATGATGTGTAACTGATACTTAATTCAGTGAGAGAGTAAACATATCACATCCTCATGAAAAAGTGAGACTGTGAGGTTCAGACAAAGGTAAGCAAAACTGTCTATTCCTGTAGTTCGTCATCTTGTTTCCTGATTGGAGAGATGAGCAAGATATTGGTCACTGGTTCTCTTAGTTACTTTCGGAACCTCTAGTAACCAGTGATTTATGCAGAATAGAAAAAAAGTATTATGATTTCCTAAAATTATTTAGCAAGTATGCAACACTTAGAATAATAGAACCATTAAGGTTGGAGAAGACCTCCAAGATCATCTGGTCCAACTGTCATGTTGTCCCCTCCCCTGCCAATATCACCCACTAAATCATGTCAATATAAAAATTAATTGCATGTAATTTTGAATGAGTAGGTTATTTTTGATACACTCCAGCTGCAACACAAATTTCTCTCTGAATTGCATGAAAGGGACATCTAGTTCTACCAGCTGCCTTTTTTTTTTTCTTTTTTTAGCAAATTATGATATTTTCCCCAGAAAACCATTTGATAGCATGCTTAAATTGCTGCATGTAAGTCCTAAGGAGCGATACTGAACCCGAAGCACTCACTTTTTCTTCTGTTTTCTTAAGGCTATGGGACATTGAATGTGGTGCCTGTTTAAGAGTGTTAGAAGGCCACGAAGAACTGGTTCGATGCATCAGGTTCGACAACAAGAGAATTGTTAGTGGAGCCTATGATGGGTACGTTTTTGAAAGCAATTTCAAAAGGTTTTGCTTTAACAAAGCATCTTCTGAAAGCCTCCGGGTCTTGTGTGCAAAATAAGGGTTCTCTTCTGACTTGAGTGATGGATCAATATTTAACTGAGTGGCTTCACCTCAAGCATTTCAGCACAGCAGGCTGCAGTTTTAAGTAGACAAACTGCTTTTCTGGCACTCTTCTGTGCACACCAAAATTGTTTTATCACTCAAGTTTGACTTTTCACAGAAAACAAACTTTTATTTGGCCGAAGTGACCACTAGTCTAAAAAAGTATGCATTCTTTTGTCTCTTCTCTCAGGAATTGCTCCTTGCCCGGTCCATGCACTCAGAGTACTTTAGGTGTTCTTTTTTTTCTTCTTTCTGTTAGTTTATTTTAAGACAAAATCTTTATTGAAGGAGTAAACATACCTTGTAGGGCTCTCAGAACTCTTCAGTTGCTCTTTCTGGTAAGTTGAAGGTAGGAGTCCCCACCATGAGCACTTCTTGCAAGACAGAAGTGTTTTCACTGCTGATTAGATTCAGGCCAACTTACATCTGTGTCCAAATTCTCCAGTTCTTTCTCTGTCCAATTTGTACTTCAAGTGAACAGTACATCTGTTAAAAACAATTCTTGAACTGTTTGTCTCTAGCCTTTTATTTGTGTTTGTTGTGCCACTGGGGTTGGCAGTCTCAGCCTAATTCCTGTTGGATCTTTGCAATTCATCAGTAGTGCTGTGGGCTTTTGACTTGCTCTGCAGTTCTGAAATGGGTTGTGTATATAAAAATAGTTAATTTGTCTTTAATGTAAACAACCCACTTGGTCCATCACAAAGGCATCGTTGTATTTGCTGCTAAAAAGTACAAACCTTATTTGTGTTTTGTGAGATTCAGCAGTAGTATTTAATAAATGAGAACATTTTGCTTGATGTTGATAAATTAGCTGAAGGGAAAATCTGGAGTTCTTATCATTGCTTTTAGATGTTTTTTCTATGTTTATACTTGAAAACATGATTATAACCTTCTTATTTTACTTTATAGCAAAATTAAAGTTTGGGACTTGCAAGCTGCTCTTGACCCTCGTGCCCCAGCAAGTACATTATGCTTGCGTACATTAGTGGTATGTAAAATTAATTAATTTGGAGTTATCTGAAATCTCTTATTTGAGAGTGAGAGGTGTGTTATTCCCTTGTAGTGGGATAGGTGAGAAACTCAGGATGTACTCTGTAAAGCCTAGTCTGTTTCTTATGCTAAGAATAAAGAAAAATGTATTTATCACGATATTCTGAATTACTTGGATCAAAGCTTAAATGAAAAAGTTAAGGTTTTCTAGTTTTACTTTCTCAAATACTCCAAAAATAAATCATCCTGACAGTGTGTCGGATCATTCTAGTTATTGGTATGGTTCCCTAATGTCATTGTAATGGTGGCTTTGAATTTCCCCTTATTAAGGGAGAGGGTGGGGGGAGGAATTCTGTGAGCCTTTCCCAAACAGCTTGGAAGGAAGAGATGTATTAAGAGAAAGGGGGATGAGTTGAAAGGCTTGCCACAGGAACTGTAATCGTATCAGGGGACTACCAGAGTTAAGGCTGTTGCTTAAGCTGTATTTTTCCTTTTAATAAAGGTTTTGATTTATGATAGACTTAAATATAGATATTGGGGTAGTGACTTCATTGTTCTTTTCACTGAAATGTGCATGAAATTTTACTTCAGGAGTCAGTTTGACATTGTCCAAGCTAGTAGCGACCCAAAGTATGTGATGGTAACTGGAATATTTAGCTTGTGCTTGGCCTTTCCAACACCTGCAGAAGAGCTTACATTGCTAGAAATGCTTCTAATTTTTCCTCCTTTCAGTAGTCTTTGCATGGAGAGGAGATTTAACCATTCTTGTATTCCCTGTGAATGCAGTACGTTTAGTTTTTCAGTAACAAGTTGGTTCTTTCCCTTCAGTGAGCATACTGTAGCTCAGATTATAGTTTGGAGATGAATTTGACAGCTCCGCTTAGTTCTCTATTAAAGGTCGTGTAATCCTTTTAAATTGATTTAAAAATGGGTACACAGGTCAAAGAGGAGAACCTTTTCTGGGCCTCTTAGTGTCATTTTGAGCTTTTTTGAAAGAGCTGATGGAGCATGTACCCCTCCACCTCATTTTTATATGGCAGCAGTTGGACACGGTCTGTCTTTACTAGTAAGTGAGCCATAATGATCCTTTCAGCGACGTGTCCTAGATGAAGCTGTGATGTGGTGTGGTAGGGCTATGCAGAAATTGGGTTAGCAGCAGTGTTGAATGCAAGGTCTGATGTAAGAGAAGGAGCCCTGGTAGAGTGTCAGTGCCAGCCAACCTTGTAAATTGCTGCTTCTTGATTGATAGGCTGCTTTTGTCTTTAATAACCTCAGCATCTACAGCTGGCCCCTCTAGGGGAGATGCAGGGTTTTTACAAGCATTTGATTTGAAAGCTGTGTGTTTTGCTGAAAAAAAGCTTAAGTATGAAATCTGCTTTTCCTAAACTCAAGTGCAATTATAAATGAAGGGCTTCTTAACCAGTGCACAAGAATTTTAATACCCCATTCTGTGTCCAGATACATGTGTGAGTACAAGTGTAATGAAATGTTATCCTCTTCTTGGCCTGCTAACTGATTTCATGTTACTCACAGGAACATTCAGGACGTGTCTTTAGACTCCAGTTTGATGAATTTCAGATCATTAGTAGTTCTCATGACGATACGATTCTGATTTGGGATTTCTTAAATGTGCCACCCAGTGCCCAGAATGAGACTCGCTCTCCATCTAGAACATACACTTACATCTCCAGATAACAGTCTGCACTTTACTACCCTCAGAAGGTAAGTCTTTGTCTTTTCACATGTAACATATTCATAAAATTATCACACCATCTGCATGTTGGCCTACTCAAAACAACAAGCTGCTGTTTTCCTTAAGAAAATAAATTATGCCTTTATTATGCCCTTATGCCACTTGTGTTATCTAGCCTGTGGTCTTGCTTCAGCTTATAGAACTTGTCACGTCATGGTATCTTAGCTCCATGCCTTCTATAATCTCTCCTGTTGATAGCTGTGCGCTTAAGGTAAAACATGGAAAGCTATTATGCATTCACAGTGTTCTTGGAGATAGAGGGGAAACTTGGTATACTGCACAGGCATTCCGAGTACCCACTGAAATCAGGGTCATTTAGTGTTTTCGAAGCATCCTCTTCCCTGCTGAAATCTTTGTAACAAGCACTGTAACGTGTCTCTAGCAAACTGAAAATGTGTATGATCTTTGGACAAGTGCTCATCAGATACAAGCAGTTCTGTGATATGCACACGTGACAGGGAAAGCTTTCGGAACTAAAAAGGATGCGCTAGGCAACGTGGCAACTCAAAGCTGTCAAAAACGATGCCCGTGGACTTAACCTATTTTGTTTCCGTTTTTCTGCAATTCAGCATGCTTTAGTTCTCCAAGCACGGTGGGTAAAAGCTCTGCTGTAGATCTGTTTGTTAGAACAGTGGATTCTTTTCCTTATGTCATCTACATTGCTGCCAACAACTGCACTTTGTGCTATAAATAGCTGTGAATGCTGGGGCTTGGAAGCACACAAATTGCCTTACTAAAGCAGAGCAGTTGCCCCTTTCTCCAGTGCCCCGTCTTTGCCTGTGCTGATCCTGGATGCTTCCAAGGAAGTGGATACACCGCAGAGACAGGAATTAGGAGTAATGTTGCCTCAACAGGAAGGATTTATTTTATTTGAAGTATGTAATTAGTAGTTGGCTTAAACATTGTGGGAAAAGCTTTCCCTGTCTTCGTGTTAGCGTGGATTTTCATTATCTATCTGTGTTTATTCCTGCTGTGGCAATGAGTTCCTCAGATTTTTCCATTCCTTCTGTAGGATCTTTGGGCTAGGAAGTACCTTGCCTTGTGAAGACTTCAGTCTTCTTCGGGATGCAGGTTCTTAAAAGTTACTTTCCTTTCACCTGTAAGGATTCCTCAGGAAAGTGTTGACTGCTTCATTTTCCTTAAAATCAAAGGAAATGTGTATATCCAGCTCTCTTAGATCTTGAGTGAAGAACAGTTAAATCAGCTCTTGTTGCTCATACAAACTTGAATTCTGCCCTGTTCGAGTGTTAGGGAATCAGTTGTATTCCCTACACTGTTTCATGCGTATGTCCTTATGCTCCCTTTCTAAGTGAAACACTCAAAATCTGAGCATAGTTTTTAGTGTCCGAAGTTATTACAGTATTGAATAAAACATACCGAACAGTTCATTTAAGAGCTCCAAAGAAATTTTGACATCAAGAGCACTGCTGCAAGGGTAGTCTAATAAAAACTCACTATTCTTTATAAAAAGAATAAAAATTTCTTTATTCTGCGTG
Source organism: Aythya fuligula (assembly GCF_009819795.1). NCBI lineage: Eukaryota > Metazoa > Chordata > Aves > Anseriformes > Anatidae > Aythya > Aythya fuligula. Next base: position 6,715,781 of record NC_045572.1, on the reverse strand, counting down.
CAGTGGAAGGCCAACTGAAATCTGCATAAGGTACTGTGCTAAACTTACCTTTTGTGTCAGGTGGGGAAGTGGCTAAAAGATGCATTTTCCTGGGAGATAAATCCTGAAACCACCCAAACAGGCAGGTCCTCCAGCGCTGCTTATCTGTCACTTCCACTTCAGAACTGCGTTCAGTCCAGGGTGGCACACTTGTGGAAAGCTTGATGCTGTCACTGATGGTCATGTCCAGAGGGACTTTGTCCTAGTCTAAGACAGGGATGCTGCCATTGCCTTCTGTGCCACCTGGGTCACTACCTAGATGAACTTCTGTGTGCGAACTCCAGGGCTTGTTGAAGTTGGTTTTCCCTCTCTGTGGAAAGCCTTTTCTTTCAGAATATTTTTGCACGCATTCTCATGCATACAGAATAGTCCGTGTGAGAAGGTGACAATAGTTTTGGGCACAAACTTGATCCGTCTTCCAGTCCATTCTCTAGTGCCTTCTTCTGTTTGCTTGTAAGGTGGAGATTGGCGAATTCTTTTGTACAGGAAGCACAGTGCATTTGGCAGGTTTCTCTTATTAGCTTTGATTCATGGAAAAGCTATACATGGTGTGTCTTAAGCTCAAAAGAAATGAGGAGCTGAATAAAATGCATTTCAATTTGTTTGAACAGCAATATGCTGGTGTTCTTTCTTTCTTGCCATATGTGGCCCATAAGATCCACTGTCATGGAGATTTGTCGATGAAATATGAAGAACCCTTGGCAGTGTGCTCTTCCCTTCAAATTCTGCACACTTGACAGTTTTGAACGGCTTATGTCTGACTTGTCCCATGATGCAGAACTGGAAACATGCAGGCCTCCATATCCTGGGAACTGTCGGTGTTGGTAACGATGGTCCCTTAATAATTGTTTCCTATACAGGAGAGATGCTCTGATGTCACTTTATGACAGGTTTGTCTGAATTCAGAATCCACAAAACATAAATCTACATACAATTATGGTCAAACAGCTAATATTTCATTATGACATTTAATGAAACAGTTTTATACTCTTTCAAACATTATAGTCTTCTGAATTTTGAAACAGCCCTGTGCCCTTGCTTTTTTTTTTTTTTTTTTTTTTTTTTTACAAGGCTTGCAATGTTATGCCTCTTCAAAGCGGATCATTTTTGACAGTCCTGGCAGTTGGCTGCAAGAGTTTTATTGCTTTCTGTTGAATTCCTGTTGTTTATTGTAACATGATAAAAATTGTTACCATATGATAGTCTAATATTCTTATATTAAGCACTAGGCTGTAGGCTAGGGGGAAGGGAAGTCAAGGGGGAAGTGCCTAAAGATGTTTTAACTTTTCATGAGAATTTCTGTACCAGAGCAGGGTTACTTGCCGTAGTCCACAAAAGTGATTTTGGGAAAGTAGCAAGTAGAATTAAGTTCGGATTTAATTAGCTACGAATTCGGTCTCCAGGCTTGTAAGAATCACATGACTCGACAACGTAAGCAAAACGTAAAACTACTTGACTTTGTTGTTTTAAAATCCTGTACACGGGAAGAGCTGAAATTTGTATCAGTGCAAACCGTGCTCCCCTGCAGCATGGAGGAGAAGGCAGTCCAGCTGCTGGAGGCTGCAGTTTCAGTGAGGTGGGGGCACTGAGCACGGTTAGCGGCTGGCCCACCCGTGAGAACAGTGCCAACCTGAAGGGACCTCCCACTCAAGGACGTGGGCTGTTGAGAATCCTGCTCTTTGCAGAATGTGCTCTAAATTCAGTTAGGAGGGCAGTGTCCCGGGGAGGGGTCTGTCGTTGAGGGAAGTATTTGTAGCACAATGAGCTATGTAAAGGCCCCCTGAACGTGTCACGGTAAGTGGTGTGCTCCCTGCAGGTGTTTTGTTCCTGTAGTTTCAGCCTGGTGTACGAGTGGTGGTATGTGCCTAACCTTCTCCAGATGTCTCCAAATGTTGCTTTTGGACACTTGTGTTCTGCCACTTCAGCTTGTCTTTTGTCTTTTTCAGGGTTTCACAGTCTTGAACTACTGGATTTTGGCTACTACATGCCTGAAGATGTTGATCGACATCTAAAGTCAGAATTGGTTCTAGATGCTGTGTAGATGCAAAGCAGCACAAATCTATATCTAAATTTCTTAATCTTTCCTGCTCAGTGGTCGTCTTTGAATTTACTACAAATTCACTGACTTGGAGTAGATGAATTTCAGAAGCCTATCCTTCCCTGCAATGAGAAATCCAAAGCTTCACGTGTAAATTGTCCGTAGAACCTGAACTCAGATGGCTTGTTTTTCAGAAATAAATCAGAAGTCAAGAAAGGACTTGGCCTAATTTATATTGCTTTGCACTTTTGTCTGACTTTAAAGAAAAAAACATTCTCCAATGAAATTTGGGTGCCAAACACATACCCAGAATGTACAGAGCTTTGCTTTCAAAGTCACCATTGTCCTTTAGACTTTAATCTCATGACAGATTCAGAGCCTGTTTTGTTTGATAGGAGTGTACGTTGGACTCTTAGAAATATTTCTGAATTGCTCAGTAATATTTTTGGATTACAGTTTACTTGTTTCTGCACCAATAATTTCTTTTAAATTAAAAATTACCTGTAATTCAGGCTAGGTTATCTAAACTAGTTGTATAGCACTGTCGTTTCCTTTTAACTGTGCTCTGTACTACAGCCGTCCTATGCTTCCTAATGTTTGGTATAGTAAAACCTTTCCATGTGTGCTTGCCTCATTTCAAATACTGTATAAGCATGTAGATATAATGTACATAACCGTGTAACCTCCAGGTGCTAGGAGTCAGGATTTCCTGACACTACACACTAATACAAAATGTGGTAGCACTTGGCAGCAGGATGTTCTAACTACTGGCACTGTAGGGGTTAATATGAGTTACCTAGAAATTTTCTCTGCAAAAGGAGGTTTTCAGTATTCATTAGGATTTTTTTTTTAATGGGAACTACATATTTTAAAATGTAATTTCTAAACTTTTTAAAAATTAAAAAATGTTTAATTTATGTTCTGTATCTTAATTTTGTGCCGCAGTATTTACGGATGTCTTTCTTTTAACACCAGTAGGGTCTCACGACGGCCTGCTGATGTCCTTCTTTAGCATTAGTTGGTCTGCTCAATGGAGAAGGTGCCATGGGCCAAAGTTAAATTTATTTATGTTTGATTTGTGACGCTTCCTTACGGTGGAGTGGAGGTCCCTTCAGGTCAATGTTCTGATTACCATGCTAGTTCTCTTACCTGTGGCTATCAGCTGTAACCATATTGCAATGTCCTGGTCATGGTTTCTCTTTGTTAGCATGCTTTAATTTGGAAACCTCGGTAGTTTCTCACATTGTCATAGTCTCCCCTCTAATTTATGTGGTCGTATAAACGCTACTGCATTTTTCTTATGTCAGAGTAAGACATGGACAAATGCGAATTTGAGTATTTTATCTCCATTAGCCATGTGTGACTACGCCTGTTGGTGGCTTTTCTTTAATGCTTCAGTCAAACTCAGTGTGAAATACACCTGTTTTCCTGGGGAAGATGTGTGTTGGCACAGAAATGTATTGTCATTCCTTTGATCATTGTATGTCGTGTATTTTTGTCCTCTGGCAGCACTTTCTTGGGTTTGAATTTTTCCCTTTTACAATCAGAAAGGCTGAGGGATGTCAGATTGCCGAGGGATCGATCCTGAGCTTACCAGCAGAACAGCTATGGTTAGGTGCAGCATTTCTGTGTCAGACAAGTTCAGAGAAAGCATCCATCAAGACATTACTGAAACGTTACAGAAGTGCAACTCAAGGTTTTTTCCTCTTCACCCTTCACATTGAGAGAGGTGTTGGGATCAGTGTTTAAGTTAAACTTAACTCCCATTTACGTGTTACTACAACGATATTTATTTCATCAAGATGACCGAATGTGATGAAGTACAGAAGGTTAAAAACGCGCTCCTAAGCGTCCATAAGATCACTTTTTGGTAAGCTTGACAGTAGTTTGTGAAAGTGTCTTACTTTACCCTTCTCATCTAATAGCTTTAATATTAAACTGTTTAAAGAGAAAAATCTGTCGCAGCCCTGAAGAAAAAGTTATTTGTTTCTGAAAAATGGAGTCCTTTTTTAAATGCATGTGTAAGACTTAAATTCCTGTTTTTCCTTGGGAGATAATGGTATTTGAACATGCGGTCTAAACTTCTTTGTGCTTTGTGTAACATAGCAGTGGACTTTTGTGATTGGCACCCAAGGAACTTGACTCCTGGGATTAATGGTAGTGATCCTGGCTGCACTCTGGACTTTGTTTTGCTAACATAAATGAGCAACTGTACATTACTGCTATATTAATGTTTCAAAGCACTGGGATAGTCTAATTCTAACTTGTAATTATGTTTGCCAATTATCTGTTTGGAAAGTTGGTGTATGAACAGCTTATTGAAACTGTTAAATTGTACAGATATCGTTCATGATCTAAAGCTTTGTACCGTGGAATGTGCTTAATAAAAAAAAGTTTGAACTTAATTTGTCAAATAAATGGATCAATAACGTCATCTAACTAAATGTTGGTATCATGCATTAGTTAACATGGACGCGGTGAAAAACTGCACTGAGCTAGTTCACCCATCTTGGAGAAACTTCTCTGCTTTGCTCTGCAGCACTTCTGGTCCGTGCATCAGCAGAGACATCACAAGAATTATTTTATCAAGGATGCAGATAGACTTTTTTAAAGTATTACCCATTTCCTGGGCTACTAAAGCAATTCGTGCCCTGAGCCCTGTGCACATAAAGGGTCTTCTGATGATAGCTGTGTCTTAAGAAAAACTGCTTTTCTTGGGTTTTGTTTTGCTAATGTGTAGTGAGGGTGCATAAGTCCTTCAAAGGTCTTCTGTTAGACAACCACAATACAAAAATCGTTGGATATGTTCTGTGGCATCACATCAGTAACAAAAAGGCGACACGTTTTTGGTATTACTTCTGTCCCCTGATGTTCTGTCAGTTTTATTTGTGAGCAAGCTTTGCTTTTAAAGAATTTGAGAAATCATCGCTGCTGCTGCTGCTTGGTTAATGAGTGCTGACAGTTCAGTTCCGAGCAGGCCGACCAGAATGATTTGTGCAGATCTTGTGGCGCTGCCTCGTCCCGTTAGCGTGAGGGCTCTGGCCGGGATCTTCCTTTGGGCATCTTTGGCAACTGGGTTGACTTCGTGTGCCTCCCATGGGGCTCACCAGTGATCTGCTGTGGGAAGTGTTTTTGTTAAGGTGTAGGTTGGATGTGCTCACCTGAAATGTTTTTAAAGGTATTATAAACACTGCTAAGAATATGAAGCAAGTTCTGGCTAAGCATTAGCAAATTCAGTACTCAAAATTCCTCTCTGTAGATTACTTTTATTCTCCTTGGCCTAATCTGACACTGGATAATTTCAAAGAAACTTCACTTTTGTTCAGATTAGCTGCACTTCATTGAGAGGAAAGCAAGAGAAATCTTCATGTATTTTTCTGCTAGAAGGGCATTGTAAAAAGTGAAGCCTCATTGAACTATTTAAAGCCCTTGTGAATGTCTTTCTGAATATCGTTATCCATAAGAGCCATGTGAAAATCTGGAGTAGAAACTTTGAGATCAAACTTAAAATCCATCTCACCTGGGTGGGCTTCAGATTTTTATTTTTCCTTCAAGTTGTATTCTTAATATTCTTAACAGTCTCCATTAATTCCCACTGGAGAGCTTTGTAGAGAAGTTGAGGCTCCTCTGCTGGGTGCTCACACATCCTCCCAGAGTTTTTGGGGCCCCCTTTTGACTTTTCCCTCTTGCCCAAAGCTGGGTGTGGTGCGCTGCTGGGCATGATGCAGCTGTGCTGCTGCCAACCAGCCCGCGAGCACCAGGTGAGTGGGGCGAACTGGGGACCATCTGGGCACGGTTAAGAAGAGGCTGTTGAGTGCTCTCAGATTTCAAGGTCTGAGGGAGCCGTGGCTGTTAAATATGCAGGAGAATTGGGTTTTACCCTGCTCGTTGTCTGATCGCGTTACACCAGCAGATGGTTTCGCTGCTGTGACCCGATGCTCCCAGGGGATGAGGGACCCTGGGCTGCTGCTGGCTGCAACCAGGTGATGGAGAGGTTTGTGCTCAGAAGTGAGGCAATGGGGGTGTGTGTGTAACGTCCGTCAGTGCCCTGTGTTTGTGGGGGCAGCTGTGTGCTTACCCTGTAAGTGAGCCAGCTGTGTCCTAATTTGTGCTTAGTTTCTTCTGAGCAGCAGTGGGTTTGCTTGATTCAGCAAACCGTGAGCTTTTGTGAAGAGGATTGGAGAGGCAAGTGCCTGACAGGTAACGACAAATAACTTGTGTGAGTCTTTTAAAAGTGCCATCTGAAGAAAGGCTTCAGCAGGCTGTGCTGTTGTGGCTTTATGGCAAGAGTTGTCAGCGGATCCCCTGTTCTGGTAACCCCCCGCTGCCATGAGGTGGCTGCTTGTGGCTGCTGTTGCACGTCGGTGCCTGCAGGAAGGTCGCCCTGGGCTTTTCCTTCGTTGTCACTGTGAGATAGCAGCTCCACAACAAACTCACTGCCTGCAGAAAAGGCTCCTATTAGAGATCCAGCTCAGCCTGGGCTGGCTTTCAAGGTCAGAACCATGTTGATGTGCTCCATTGGGTACAAATGCACTTCAGTCAAATTAATCAGTGGAAAGCCTGCTTCAAGAACGTGGTGGGAGAGCGAGCAGCGAGATGTGTTTTGGGGCTGAGCAGGAGATGTTTGGGCCTGATACTATAAACTGGCCAGCCCAGAGCTTTCTCCTTGGCAGGTACAGAGCTGAGCACTCCAGGCCTGAGTTTTCTGCTTGACTTTGCTGACTCAAAAAACTGCTGCAGTGTGTTTTTTTTTTTTTTTTTTTTCCTTCACAGATGTCTGCTCTTCATTTACCTCTGCTTCTCACCATTTCCAGAAGCGCTTTTTTTTTTTTTTTTTTTTTTTCTTTTTTTTTTTCTGAGCAGCTGTGAGATGCAGAAGATCCAAGTGGGGAGCGTGAGCAGCGCTGCCTGGACTTGGGGAAGGAGGGTGGTGGTTACCCAGGGGGAAAACTTGCACAGATAGAATAACTGGAAGGGAACAGCGTGTGCGGAGAGCACTTGGATGCAAAGGAACACCTTGCTTTCCTGTCCTGCATGACTGTGGTCGTATTTCTGCACAGCCTGATTGTGCCAGCTCTCCTGCCGTGGGTCATCCCCTATGCGGGATGGCAGCAATTACAGCTAACAAGTTTCAGGTGCTTGCTCTTTGCTGGCTCAGGGGTGGAGGCTGCCCTGCACCGTCCCGCAGAAAATACTGGGCAGGCACCAAACCTCTGCTAGCCTGGAGCTGGGAGTTTTTGGCCAGGCTCAGGGAAGGAAAAGGGGCTGGGGGTGGCTGTAACAAGCCTGTCCTGAAGCCTCTCCAGTTCCTGGCGTGTAAGCTGGAGGGTAAACAGCACGTGCCTCCGGAAAGGATCCTATGGGATGTGCATGGATGAATAGCTCCTTACGCTGCCTGCTTACCACAGGTATGACCTTGTCCTCAGCTGTCGTAAGGAAGTTCTGCTAACCAAAGGTTTTCTTAAAAATCCTGTTAAAGCTAAGGATTGCCTTCAGGTTAACTGCCAAGCTCTGCACCTTGCTGTCCCACAAGCTGCCTGGAGCCCTGCTCACAGCCTGGCTGAGCGATGGGACCAGGTGGTGTTCAGCGTGGCCCACCGTCTCTGGGGGGTCTCTTTTCTCCCTTCTCAAGATATTTCACATCGTCTCAGTGCCAATTATCAGCAGCAAGGTGACCCTGGAAGTGCTTGCCCTCTTACAAATAACCCTTTTGGAAGGATCTATCATTTCATGGACTGAATTAAGGAAGCACCTGGAATGTTTTTTTTTTTTTTTTTTTTTTTTTTTTTTTGCATTTCTTCCCAAAGTTGTACAGCTAAGCATGCAGACGTGTGCGGGAAGCATTACAAAACCTTCCTAGGTCAAAAGAATTACCAGATCTTATCCCTCTGCAGTTTTGGGGAGCAGGGATGACAGCAGGGATGAGACTGCTTGCTCCCTGGACTGGAAGTAAGAGCAAAATGATCCTGGTCAGCTTAGAGCAGATTTCCTTTAGTGTGCAGAGGGGAACTTTTCTCACTTGTTCCTATTTTTGAGTTCTCACATTCAGAGTTTCACTGCTTTAAGCCCTCTGGGTTGAGGAGCTGCAGCTTTCAGAGCCCAGGGGTTTGCTTGTGTCCAGGCAGTCGCTCGGGTGCACAGGCAGAGCCCAGGAGAGGTGGCAGGGGGATGCAGGGGGTCACCCCGACTGGCTCTGGATTTAGGGAAGGGAGAGCAGGAGCTGAGCATTGGGTGCTCGCGTCCTCCTTGCTGCTCGGGTGAGGCAGGTTCCAAGCTGGAGGCTGACCTGAAGGCTTTTCAGGTTTCACAGCACCTCTTGGTCTCCTGTGCAAATGTCCACCGGCAGCTCGGGGCCCGGGAGGGACACAGGTAAGTTTGTCTGAGGGAAGGGGCTGGGAAACTCCCTCCTGGGGAGCTGCTGGGTTCGTGCAGGAGGCTCTTCTGGCTGCAAGCTCGGAAATGAGCTTACACCCCCGTGAGAAGGGTTGGACGTGCCATTCTTCTTCGCAGAGAACAGCAAGCGGCAGATGAGAGATTAAAATGAGTAATGCCAAACCTTGCAAAGAGCAGGAGGCTGAGGTGCTGAAATCCCAGCAGGGAGCGCAGCGAGGGCTGGCGGTGTTTGACCTCCAAAAACTGCGGTTCAACGTGGCCCAGCTCCTAGAGGGGAATCTTAGATCTGTTCCTTGTGTGTTATTTGAGGGAAGCTTTCAGAATTGTTCTGGGCATCAGACGGAAACCATTGCTGAGGTGCTATGGCAAGGGGTGGTGCTGGGGAGGGAGAGGCCCACAGCCCGGAGCTGCTGGGGGTGAGGCTTTGTTTCACCCCAACCCCTTCACAACAGGCAGGACGTGGATGTGACCGCTAAGGTGGACCTGAAGCAGCTTTGGGGTGGCAAGGGGAAGGCTGGAGCTGAGCACTGGCACAAATTAGGTGCGTGTGTCAATCTGCTTGAGGGTAGGAAAGCTCTGCAGGAGGATCTGGATAGGCTGCACCGATGGGCTGAGGTCAACTGCATGAAGTTCAACAAGGCCAAGTGCCGGGTCCTGCACCTGGGGCGCAATAACCCCAAGCAGAGCTACAGGCTGGGAGATGAGTGGTTGGAGAGCTGCCAGGCAGAGAAGGACCTGGGAGTGATGGTGGATAGTCGGCTGAATATGAGCCAGCAGTGTGCTCAGGTGGCCAAGAAGGCCAACGGCATCCTGGCTTGTATCAGAAGCAGTGTGGCCAGCAGGGCTAGGGAGGTGATCGTCCCCCTGTACTCAGCTCTGGTGAGGCCGCACCTCGAGTACTGTGTCCAGTTTTGGGCCCCTCGCTACAAGAAGGACATGGAGGTGCTTGAGCGGGTGTAGAGAAGGGCGACGAAGCTGGTGAGGGGCCTGGAGAACAAGTCCTACGAGGAGCGGCTGAGGGAGCTGGGCTTGTTCAGCCTGGGGAAGAGGAGGCTCAGGGGTGACCTTATCGCTCTTTTTAGGTACCTCAAGGAGGCTGTAGCGAGGTGGGGGTTGGCCTGTTCTCCCACGTGCCTGGTGACAGGACGAGGGGGAATGGGTTTAAGTTGCGCCAGGGGAGTTTTAGGTTAGATGTTAGGAAGAACTTCTTTACTGAAAGGGTTGTGAGGCATTGGAACAGGCTGCCCAGGGAAGCCAGTGGAGTCACCATCCCTGGAAGTCTTTAAAAGACGTTTAGATGTAGAGCTTAGGGATATGGTTTAGTGGGGACTGCTAGCGTTAGGTCAGAGGTTGGACTCGATGATCTTGAGGTCTCTTCCAACCTAGAAATTCTGTGTCTGTGTGAAATGATGTGCACTGAGGGCTTGGGAGGCTACAGTGGACTGGGACCTGCAATCCAGATCTGTGTCTGGTGATGATTTTAGCTGGTTCCCAAATGTGGGTGCTTCCAGCAGCTGCACGGGGCTGTTAATTGCATCCAGGAGCCCCTTACCCTGCCCTTTTTCCTGTCTGCACAGCAAGTGGGATGTTTCCTGCCTCTTTTCCAAGCGCCTGTCCCTTTTGTCGCTGCCTGTGCCTACGCCATGCCTTTGCTACCAGCCAAGTGCTACCTCCTTACCACATCCCTCTCACCCCTTCAAACAGCAAAATTACCTGGCCAAACTCTTCCATGGCCTGCTGGGGACAGCAGCGTGGCTCTGCCGCTATAGTGGCCACAGTACGGAGTGGTGGATCCCCGTGCGTGGCACCCACCACCTCACCTGGGCAGAAGAGGTGGGTGCTGGTGGCTCTGCCTTTACCCTGTCCACAGGAAGCAGCTGCAATGCCAACAGCTACTTCCACAAGGCAAAAGCCTCCAGGAGGATAGGAAACAGCAATCTTCCCTTCTGGAGAAGCGCGAGGGATGTATATTTTTGGAGGTTTATTCTAGGTACTTGCTGGAAAGGCTCCACAAATAGCAGTGAGTGCGTGTGCCAGCAGGAGGAAGAAGATGGATGGGAGCGAGCTCCTGCTCCTGGGAGATGTTTCACCTCTGGACGCGGAGAACAAGCTGCGAAATGTTCCCACCATGTGTTTATGGATCTGCCGCACAGGCGGACGCTGCTCAGCTCCAGCACGCTCGTGCAAAACGTGTCGGTGCAGGGATGACTGAAGTGAGCGGCTCCCCTTCCTCTGGGAGCGCACACGAGGCCGCCCTGCTGCCAAGTGCCAAAAGCTGCACCCAAGCCTCCTGCTAGCCAGTGTGGTAAATCAGCCCTGACTGGGTGGCCCTTTTTTTTTTTTTTTTTTTTTTTTAATTCTGCAGACAGGTCTCAGTCTGAAGTAGAAACAGCTTTCCTCGTCTGAACAATTTAAAGAATTGCATTTTCATCTTTTCCTTGGCACGGCCCAATGCAAATAAAGTGAGATGCGTTTGTATCTCTTGACTACTTTTTTTCCACAGTCTAAAATCTTCTATTTTCTTTTCCTCCTTTTTTCCTTTGAAGCAATCCTTTGAAGGTTTTATTTTTTAGTTTCCAAACACATACTCAAAAAAGAAGTTCACTTTTTTTTCCTGTATGTCTTCCACTGAGACAGACTTCCACATTGGGGAGCAGCCGGGCTGGAGACCTGGGGCTTTAGCTTTGCCAGATGGGTTGGGAGGGCAATGGGTGTAGAGGTGGTGCTTGCAGTTTTGGTTGGAGGAGATCACAGGGTGCCCACAGAGCCGTGCTGGTAGCAAAGGCTGCTCGGGAGCTGATGCATCCCTCCAGCAAATCCTCTGACCTGATGCAGAGCATCAGATGGAGCCAGTGGCACATCCCAGCAAGAGAGGCTGAGCAGCAGCACGGTTATCCCATACCTCTGCTTTGCACAGCTGGGGGTGCAGTAGGGTGGGAATTCAGTGCTGGGGATACAGGATTATCCCTGAGCTGGGGATAATGCTGAAGTCTTGCTTAGAACCAAATTTGCTGAACAAGGAGGAGGAGCATTGTGCCTGGCTGCAGCGTGTCCCAGCCCTGTGCTGTGTGCTGCTGATCTACTGTGGACAAAGCCCTGGGCAGCCAGGCCAGCTGCTGGGGCTGCCCCGAGCACACGGTGTGGTGGGCAGCGTCCCTGTGGGAGCTGTCAGCAGGAACAGACGTGGCTCCTGGTGTTTTAACCTGTGCTGGGGGCAGTAACACAAGTGCTTTGGAGGAGAGAGACTAGAAGAAGTTCAAGCCCGTGAAGTATTGTCTTTGTCTTTGCAGGGCTGCATTGGTTTGTTTACCACTCTGACATTCTACGTCACTTGTTTTTCAGGGTTCTCTCTCCTCCTGACATGAGATTTACCTTCTTTCTGTTCAGTTATTTGTGCTCTTTTGCCTTAGATTCTTTGTTTTAATTTGATAAACTTCTCTAGGGCGTCTCTGGAAAGCAAGCATTTAGCTGTGGCACTTGAGGTGCTGCTATAATAATGCTCTCAACCAAGTGCCCTGGATTTTTTTCAGTTATGGTTGTAATATGGTGGTCAGTCCAAGACCGAGGTCTCCAGTGGGGACTACTCAGCCTGAAGGTTTTGGTGGGCTCTGAGCAGTTCTATTTTGAACAGTAGCAGGAGATTTGCAGGTCCCAGCCGTGACTGACAGCTGCCTTCCCTGGGCTTGCAGTGGTAAGAAGATGTGGCTGCTGCAGTTTGGGAATCTGAACAGTCCTTTGTGCCAGTGTATTACAACTTGCAAACGGGAATGTTTTTGAAGGATGTGTTCATGACTTAAAAAAGAAGGAAAAAAAAAAAGGGGGGCTAGAGTAATTGAGTTTCCTTAGGGTTTCACGGGCATGTGTACTTATTTGTCTTTCAAATAAGCAAGCTGATGCTCAAAAGAAGTGGGAAAGAAGCTGCTGTGAACACTTGTGCTTTTTTAAATGACAGAACAGACTGTTTTAGAAGTCCCACATGGCTGTTAGTGTTGTTACGCAATTTCTTTGGGGAGTGCTGTGGCAAGCAGCCACACGGCTTGTTCTCTGTCTTTAGCTCTTAGCAGAGTGAAACCTTGCAGCAGTTACTCCCTATCAAGCTGCCCCTGTGATTTTCTGGGATGTTTTTTTGCCTTCTTCAGGTAAGGCTTCGTGTGTGCCACATGATGTTGGTCTGGGTCTCATTTTACCTGCATCCACTGGAAGATGCTCCAGTGGTCACTGCCTGGGCTTTCCTGTACCACCAGCCATGCTCACTTGTTTCCTGCAGGTGAAGAGTAATAGGGGGAAAAAGGTCACAAAATAATAAGAATTCAAAATAGTCTTTTTTTTTTTTTTTTTTTTTTTTTTTTTTCCCTCTAATTGTTTTTTAATATCTTTGTAATTAATCAGTTGCTAAGGTTATGCAGGCACTTCTGGGAAATGTTTCTCTAATACAGTTGGTGAAATCATCGTGTATTTAAAAAAAAAAAAAAAAAGCTGAAAAGAGGTTTTGGAATTTAAATCCTTTATCTGGAAGGAAATCCTGGAATCAGTGGAGCCAGTGCCTTCGTGCACCTTCCAGCCTAGTCCTGAGAGAGGCTGCGTTTCCCATGGGAGCTCTGTTTGATGCGGAAAGCACGTTACGGGATTGAGTTCTCAGCACTTCTCCAGGAGAGTGAGTCCAGATTCATGCCCTCAGCATCTGTATTTTTACAGCACCAACCACAACATCCCATTGGATCAAGATCAAGGCGCTCGTCCTTATTTTTAAGGTCTGTAGCGGTCTGGACTATGGATTTCTGACAGCCGAAAGCTTCCAGCCTGAGTGAAGCCACACGGCGTCACTGGTGGCGGGGTGGGTAGGGCACGGCCGTGCAGGCCGCGGGTCTCCCCTGCACTGCCCCAAGAGCCGCGGGATGCCCAGCACCAGGAGCAGGGGGGTGTTGCGGTCACTACTCCAGGTGTAACGCAAAGAATGTCTGGTGAGGATCCTCTTCTCCCCACCTCCAACAGTGCTTCCTCTAAAAGGGCTGGGCTAGGCCTAGCCTGCAGGAGCTCAGCCCTCCACGTGCCAGACGCAAGCTGTGTGGCTCCGAGCGCTGTTGAAACAGGCTTCAATCATCAGTGAAGTTTAAAACCCCACTGACTCATCCCTTGGGAAGGCTAAAGGTGCATTTTGGTTACTCTGTTGCAGCCTGATGGGGTTTTCTTGTGATCCAGGCCCGGGCTGCTGAGGGAACTGCTGTGCTTTGTGTCAGTGGCAGGTTTTATTGCGGCCCTGGGTAGCATTGGACCTCGTGTTCCTACAGCCACTGCTTTGCAGTGGAGTGGCCTTGGAGCATTCATTGATTTTTCCTAGCTCCAGCTTTTCCCTGGATCCTTTACAACTGTTTGTGCTATGCTCTTTGTTACTGAAACTGGATGCAAGTTAGTTGTTAATGGCATACAAACCAGGAAAGAGCACTGCTATGGAAGTCCTACTGCTATTTAGTCCGTAGAACGTTTCCATTTAAAAAAAAAAAAATATTCTAAATAGTAATTTAACAAGTCAAAATTACAATTGAGCCAAAGAGAGATCCCACAGAACTTTCGATGGATTTTATGCATCTCTGCAGAACGTATTTGGATGGACCTGATTAGGCATTAAAAAGGGCTGCTTTTTGTCGTCTTTAATAATTAGCTAATACTGCTTCATCTGAGCACCTCCATCACTGTGGGAATAGTATTTAGTTGCAGCTGCATCTGGAAAGGTTTGGAGTTTGACCACCCTCTATACCTGCATCATTTTTCCTACCAATAGTTGCTGCTCTGACCCTGAAGCAGCCCTTCTGGCAAGGAAGTCCTCTCGCGTCAGAGGAATGCATGTTCCTGTTTGTGGGGTTTCTGGTATCAGCACGATGAAGCTTCTCACCAGCAGATGAACCCAATGATCTTGCAGGTCCAAACATGATGTCTCTAATTAGTTTTGCATGTCTGCACCATTCCCTCTGCAGTATGCTTGTGGTTCAGTGGCTCCTTAGAGGTGGCATGGGGGAGTTGATTGAGAAAAGACATTTGGAGTATTAGCCCTACGCACCATTGACTCCAAATCCCCCAAACTGGTTTGGCAAGTGATACGCAAAGACATTCTGCTGGTCCTGTCCCAGTGCTTGTAGGCATCCGTTTATTTCCACACATGCTCCTGGCTAGCATGCAACCCCCTGTCACAGTTTACAGCAAATGCCACGAGACTCAAGCTGTGAAAGGAAAAGTCCAAACCACCAGCATTTGGACTGAAACACAAACATTTCCCTCTTGAACGAGATCGCACTGACTGAGGAAGAGAGATGTCGGGAAGTGGCCAGGGTGCTGTTACTCCAAACCTCTACTTCCCATTTGGGTGGGACACAAAATGACTGTTTTTGCATGTGGACCCTCAGTTGTGCAGTGTGGTGCAGGTGTAGATGGGCATGGCCTTGCTGTGTGGTCTAGATGAGATCTGCCAAGGCCCATTTGTACTCACTAATTCCCAAACTGGTGCTTCTTGGCATGAAAACCATGCAAGGAGTGTTCCTGTCCCTTTTTGTGGCCCCTCTGGTCAGCAAGGTGCAAGACCCACACTGTGCTGTTGAGGGCTATTTTTTCCTCAGCGAATGAGCTGTTGTGCTTAGAAAGGGAAGGGTGGAGAAAGCTGCTCCAGCCTTGGTGGTGTTAGCAGGGATGCTGGTGCTGGGGCGTGGTGACAGATCTGACAGTGTTGTCCTTGAACTCTGCATCAGAGCTTGTGCTCTGGGCTGCGTGGAGTTGAACCAGCACTCCTGGCCCTGCCAATCCGCCTCCCTGGGGAGGAGATGCCCTCTGAGCAGTTGAACTGACTTCAGCTGTGAGCCCAAAGCATGCCTCTGCTCGAAGGGAGGTCTCTTCCCAGCCATGTGGCCATTGCCTTGGTGTCCAGGCACTGCAGGCAGCAGCCTGCGCAGGCCAGGCAGAGTTGTGCCTTTCCCTGAGAACATCTAACAGTAGTTTCTTCCCACAAAACACCGGGCCTTGAACTCCCTGGAAACAGCATTTTATCAGTGAGCATCCACTGAGATGGGTACAAACGAATATGAAGCACTGGAGGGCAGTGAAGAGACAACCTTCTTCAGAGCAGCAATGGCTCCTGCTTCTAGGCCTGCTCCGTGGATGTGCTTGAGGAGTAAATCTGCGTGTCCTGGGAGCCACCTGCGTGCTGCTGCCTCCCCGTTGCTGCTCCAGAGAGGTCCTGTCCAGGACAGACAATGCTTTGCTCACTAATTGCGTTTCAGGACACATAATCCTTACTTCACACTTTTTCCCAGACAATATCTTTCCATATAATCTTAATGATTCCTGCTGCAATAACAAATAGGCAGCCCTGAGAATAACTTCACACTTAGTTGCTCGTGCCAAGAATCTCACCACTTGGCCCTTCTCTGGGTGTTTTCCCTCCAATCCATCTGCACAAACAGAAGTGGGCCAGTTCTGTGCCTCAGGAATGAGGAGATAAAAAGGCAATAATTTATTTTTCCACCAAAGCTAGAAGTATTTTATAGAATTTGCTAAAGTTTTTGTTTCAGGAAATTTCATCATGTCTCCAGGAAAAAAAAGCGTCTAATTGGCCTCAGATTTTCTAACTCCCTTTTCATTTTTGTAATATGAGGAGGTCTAGGTCATCTCAAGGTCACTGCAGTTAGTGTTGCTTTAGTGCACCTCTGTGGATACCTCGTTTCTGCAGCAGTTTTTCCTTTAAAAACAGCTCTAGCCTGCTGCTGTAACAGCCACTTTCTTTGGCAACCATTTGCATTCCTTTAGCATATGGAAATATTTTTAAAAACACATACCAGTGTATGCTGCTTATAGGTGAAACTCTCCATCAGAGATGGAGCAAATACTTCCAAACTATTTGAACGTTGTTATATGTAAAAAATAATAATAAAAAAAGATCCCTCGGCTTTTAACAGAAAGCTGCCATTTCCCATTATCTAGATTGGAATCCTAGTTGATGTCAAAATGAAATGCTGGTGGTTATCAAATTAATAAAAATGTTTTGCTTGGGGAAAAAATAATTTTACCACCCTCCCAAGACTTCCTGCTGTCTTGACATGCTGGTTTACACAGCTTCAGTCGGTGAGTTCATTCCAGCCTTTTAGCTTGAGTTTTCTGATCTGTCTGAGCAAAGCTGTGGACTCAAATCTTTTACCCGAGGAAGAATTGATTTGTGGTATCTAGAAAAATGGAACAAATGTTGTATATGCTCACCTGAAAGACCACATTTTTCTAAACAGGTGAGGCCAAAAAAGGATGCAAGAGAGGAGGTACTGTACCTGTCCATTGCTAAGGAGCTGTAGCCCGGAGGAGAAAAGGCAGTTTACATCTTGTTGGAAGTCCATGGCCAGATCAGTGCACTGCTTTTACCTCTGTGCGAGCCTTGTGTACAGCAAGGCTTTCCTTTGGACACGGCCATCTTAGAG
Source organism: Aythya fuligula (assembly GCF_009819795.1). Taxonomy (NCBI): domain Eukaryota; kingdom Metazoa; phylum Chordata; class Aves; order Anseriformes; family Anatidae; genus Aythya; species Aythya fuligula. Next base: position 6,698,861 of record NC_045572.1, on the reverse strand, counting down.
TTATTGGAGTTATTGGCTATTTCAGTTCTGCATTTACAACAAAGCTGATGCACTCTCTGTATACCCCCATGTTGTATTCATTTAGGTTTGTTTCTTCATACTGCTGGTGTCAAAACCCAACAAAACTTCACAAATTCACCAATGAAATGCCCAAGCACAAATTAGAAGTGGTCAGGAGAGTCTAGGCAGGCACTGTGAGGAAGGAGATGCTGACACACAGATGTGCTTCCTGATCCCATCCTCAACACACAACAAAATCTTTTAAATTTTCTAGTAAAGCTGAGGAAGAACAAATTGTCTGGGTCTGGGAGAGAACTGGAGAAGACAGGGCAGTGTGCTGCTCAGCATCTTCCCAAGTATGGGAAAGACTTGGTGGAAATACGAACCAGCTCAAGGAGCAAGGGACAGCAGCATGCAGCTGCCAAGTAGCTAGTTTAGCTGTGCTATTTCATATTTACCAAAGCTGTGGGGATTGTTGCTGGAGTAGGAAAGACTGGGAAAGGACCTTAGGAGATGATGATCTTATGCTAGAGAGTTCAATTATGAGCAGGGCTTGGAAAAGGATCAGTATGGAAGTAGTTGTGTTCCTGTGGGATTTTCTAGGCAAGCATGTGGTTAAGCAGAGTGCCAGGGCAAATGCTGGTACTGAGGTACCCGTGTATTTATTTCTTTTGGGGGAGGAGAAAAAAAAAAGAAGGCTGTGTGAGAGACCCTGAGCTGCAGTTTGAGTCCCTTGCTTGCTGGAGATGCGCTGGTCCTCACTTCCTCCCAGCTCTCATTTTGGGTCACACCTAGCAATCCATCTGGAAAAGTGGTAAAGGCTCAGGTTTGGGGGGTGAGGGCTGCATTGTTCGCCTTGCAAAAATGTTTTCTTTTCATTCAGCAGCATCCTTACTGCTCTGTGAAAAAGCTACTGTGTGCCCACTGCTAGTGATGTCTTAAGAGAGAGCTACACTGGCCTGAAAGGCAAGAGAGGTCAAACTTTGCTTTGCTAAAGATCACATTTCAGAGAACGGAAAGGCCATAAATGCCTGCGCTGGTTGTCTTGACAGGGTTAGGAAAGAAAATTGGAACAGAGTTGAGAAAAAAATCATATATTCAGGGCAAGAGCAGCAATGAAAGAATACCAAAATTAGCCCTGCATGACCAGCAAGGCAAATAGCGGCACTGGAGAATGAATTCACCTTTCCTTCAAAGCCATATTTGCAGGGTCTGGTTTGCTGCAATGGACTGTCATAGGCACGGGGTTACCAGGTACCTGAGCTAATGTTATGTTATGTGTGAGCATGTGCTTGCTCACATTCCCTCCTCATAATGTGCTTGATCAGTTTTTCCATGTTTTTGCATGAGCTTACTTTGGAAGATGTTGGTGAGCAGACAGGTGTTCCAGGACAGAGGGAGCAGGGGAATTATTTCTGTAGCAGAAAATCTCTGGGTCCCATTACTGGGCAAAAAAATAGACTAGATGCCCATTTGAATGTTGCTCTCAGTGTATTTGCTAGGATGGATGCAGTCCCAAAATATGGCTATTTGCAGTTTTGAGTCCTTAAATATGAACTTCTTTCTTGTACTGGGCTTGCCTCTTCTATACTGCTTCTCCTGCTTATTCATACTGTGTGTAATTCCTGGGAAAAATAGAAAGCCTCCAAGCATTTTGCACTAGAGGTGTTGTGCTTTAGATGTGATGGGGTCCCATTCAACACAACCTCAGGACGTAAACATGTGAATGAAGTGCACTGGGCTGCTCAGTGACGTTTTGTCACCATGGCAAACACCATCGAGCAAGTACAACAAAAACTTGCCTGAACTGTTTGGTTTGCTTGTTTGTTGTGGTTCTTTTGGGGTGCGTAGTTTCTTTGCATGGATGCAAGAGGCAAAGAAAATACAGAGGTTGTATTTGGTAATAAACCTTAAAACAGCTCATTTTCTTGAAGAGTGCTTGAGGCAGCAGAGCAGACTTGGAGCAGAGTGTCCTTATCCTTTTATCTTTTCTGCGTCTTTTTGTTTATTCTCTGCTGTTAACCTGAAATCTGACTTGTGTCAGCAATAGTGTTTTGGGGTTCTGTGTGTTCACTGGTAACTTTTCACAGGAGAAAGCCTGGCTTTGTTAGCTGTAAACTCTGTCATAACAGAAATTCAGATGGCAATTGGAGGGTGAGGTAAGCTTGCCAATCATGAGGAAGAGCTGGAGCAGGGGCAGAGTTTCTGAGCAGCAAGAGTGAGTATGGGCTGTGGGTAGCCTCCCCTCTCTTGGAGATGTTGGTTCTGGTTCAGCTCAGATACTCATCTGCTTGTTCACGACTTTACATGAATCATTTCATTCAGCCACAACAGGTCCTTGATCTTGCTTAGGGGCCCTTCTTCCACAGCCGTGTATACAAAGGAAAATTTTGTAGCTATTATTGCAGGGCTTAAGTTCTCTCTCTCACGACCAGACACATGGCCTAATATCTGTTGGCAAGCTGGGAATACAAAATGAAACACCATTATGTATGATCTATTTACAGCTGTATATGTGCTGGTGCTGATCCATCTGTGTTTCAGGCCATGTGCCACTTGGGGTATACTGGGAGGGAAGCCCATTTAGAAAACAGGACCTTTCTACTGATGATCTTGGATAAGATCTTTCACCCTCAAGGTTTCATTTTTCTCCTGCGTCTGATGACCACTATGAGACAATAGCAAGGCCGAAGCCAGGATTTTAGCTTTGAATGGTGATTTCCAACAGTTCAGCCCTCATTTAGGGACCAAGTTGGATAGCTGGATTTTCAAAACGGTTCTGTGTTTGCTCTCACATGCTTTTCAAAATCTGAGCAGTGTACAAGGGCTGGCTTTAAGGAAAGCTTTTGAAAATTGTGCCCCACTTGTAGTTGCTCAGAGGTCTGAACCCCACAAGTCAATAAACTTGAGCATCTTTGCAGGTTGAATGTGTCCCTTGTACCCAACTGGTTTTCTGGTGAGCATATCATGATTTATTTGTACATTCTGCTTCACCCTCACCACCTTCTGCTGTATTAGGCAAATAAGAGAACAGACAAAGATGCCAGTAATAAATAATATATATATATATATTTTCTGTTGGTGAGTTTCCTGCAAGCGCCCATTTCTAAGAGGCTGCTAGTCAGAACTGGCTGAACGCTCCATACAAATGTATTTCAGCTTGCAGAGTGCTGGTGAATTATTTGCCGTGACTAGCCTTTGGCTATTTACTGTGAGTTATGCAGAGTGAGTGATTAATCATGTGCATTGGGTGCTTTTGTTTTGTTTTGCTTTTTCACTCCATGACCGGATAACTGAAACAAGAGCAATGAAATAAGGAAATTCAAGTTGCCACATAAAGACGTCCAGCATGAATGCTAGAGCCAACACACATTCATGCAAGAGCTGGCGAGACTTTTACTTCTTCCACTACCTCTGTGACATTTTGGCAATTCCAGAGCCCATTGCTGAGTTTTTAAACTTGTCCCATGTGACACAATCCAAATATGCTGGGCCATGCTCCTTCTCAGTTACTGCAGTGATAGAGCAGTCTTCCAGATGATATTCCTTTTTAAGGAAAATCAATTTTTTTGTGTGTGGAAGAACTTAGTGGACTGGACGTGTGTCCTTTTTGCTCAGCCAGCACTGCGGTGTGGTATGAGAAGAGCGTCAGCATTCATATGACCAGCAAGGCCATCAGTTGAAGGTAACTGGGGACACGGCCCTCAGCCTTATTTTAGCTTATTCTGAGGTAATCTCCATCACTGTCACCTGTGCCAAATCAGCGGCCTTAATTTTCCAATTTGAGGAGAGGTCAGCACAAATTCAGCCAGATTCCCAAAAATAAACCCCTACCATTTGGAAATGTGTGTTGTTACCTGGGGTGACAGCATGAGAACTCTTCTCAGCTGAGACCCTCTGCTTGTCCAGGTCACTTGCAGGCTGGTGCATGCTCTACTTTGGATGAGCTTGGAGAAAGCAAACTGGCTTGTCAAGCAGGAAAATTTGGGTACAAGGTGGAGATTAGTGTGAACTGAAGTGGTTCTTGTACATACAATATGAAAAAAGATTTAAAGCATGTGGTGCAGTGACCTCAAGCCTATGGCTAAGTAAAACTAGGAAAGACATTGACAACTGAAGTTGCTATTGCTCTCTTTGGGTTTATATTCCCTGTATAATCAATTTTTATTGCTTATGTGCATACCTGTTCATTACACAGCTCTCTAACCTGCATCACTGAATCTATTGCTTATAACTAGTTTGTGAGCACCTCCAAAAAGAACCTCTTCCAAATGTATATCCTCCAACTTTCTCTGAGGGTAAAGATCCTCTGCCTCCTGTAGTAGACATTTTTTTGTCCCCATTTTAAACTAATAGGAAAAGATTTTGGAAAAACGTGGTATGAGGTTTTGAAACTGTGTGAAGATGAATTTGGAGGTGTTGCAGAACCACTTTGCAATCCAGCTACCGAGTTTCAAGCATTCAAGTCATACCCCGGAATACATATCTTAAAAATGATTAGTTAGTGTTGAAATTTTTAGTTATGGTATTTTCTATTACCATCTTACGTGGTCATTCACAGAATAAAAGCCCCATGCAACTGCAACAGTGGTCCTCGGCAGCAGGTACAATAGGAAGACAGTAAGAGACACTTTGCTTTGGCAAGCCTGGAACCAACGTGCAAGGTAGAGCGAGGAAATAGAGGAGCAGAGAAGCCGGCACATGCAAGTTCATTTAGTTGGCCTGGTATTTCTTCAGGTATGTTCAAGTCAATACTTTGACTTTTGATCACATTTTAAATCAAATCTGGGGTATTTTGTTGCACACTTTCATTGCACAGTTCTTAATTGTGCGGGGGTTTGTTTTAGGCTTCCTTCTTTCTAGCGCTTGTAAGGCTCTGTCTTGACTTTTAAGTAGTCAGAAAGATTTGGACTGCTTGTCTGGGTTGTTTCCTTGATAGGGAAGAAGAGTGGAGTCTATTTTCAAAATCTCTCTTATTTGTAAGTTATTTACACCCTTGGATGGGATTTTGATGGCAATGCTGACGCTAATAACAGGTGCAGATCTATTTTCAGAGCTACAGCAAGATCAGCACTGTCTCTCAGCACCTCCAGCCAACAGCAGTCGATTCTCTGCCCAAAGCATCCCATGACACTGCGGTTCAGAGTCCTAACTCTTTCCCAGCATAAAATGGGGCCCCACTGCAGAGAACATGAGCTTGGCACACAATTTGGAAATCATTTCTCTCACATATATTCAGCCACCTGGCTCAACTGTTGATTAAGTAGGTTGTTCTCCTCGCGTATTTTTGGTGCCAGTCCAACTGGGGTTGTCTTTCTGACAAAGAGAACGAAAAAGTCCCTATTTGCTTATCATGCTTGTAAGGAATTCCTAGCATTTACATAGACAGGGCATGTCTCCCTCATCCCTAGTGAGAAACCCTTTACTTACTTGTAATGAGCACATGACTTCAGGTATGTTAGATAGGTGTCCTGTCCTTGCAGCATGTCCCCTTGGGAGCTTTGAAATGTTTGTTTCAAAATCTTGCATGGAAACAAAATGTTTTGTAAAATTCCAAAGGAAGCAGAAAGCATTATTTTTACTTAAAATGAAATATGATAACTTACCAATATTGTTTTGGCTAGTCTTCTCCAGTGCTTTATCATGTTTGTTTACACACATCCATTGCTGTTGTTACATCTGATGTTATCAAGATTAGAAGCCTTTCTTTTGGGGAAATGGGCTTTCTTTGTTAACTTGTCTTCTCCCTTTTGGCTTGGCTGTGAAATCAGATAATAAAATCATGCACAGAAAATAAGATCTTTAAAATTTAATCTGCTGCACAAAGCATGGAGTTCCTCATGAAATGGAGGGGGAAGATAGATGTGAAAATATGTTGTGACTATTTTAAGCGGCTGGTGAAATGTGAATGTTTACCTGGACAAACCATTTTATAGTGCTTTAGCTTCTCCAGTTTGGCTCCAAAGACACGCAGAAATAGAGCAAAACATTAAATTATAAATGCATTCTTAAGGTAAGGTTAGAGAATAAAACTGGCAAGATGAAATCTGGCACTTCCAGGGAGCATATCCTATCCCTTGTCTAATTCCAATGATTTGTGTGAAGCGAAGTTCCTTATGTGGGGGATTGCACAACTTTTGTGGTGTTACATGCAATTACCTTTTACTGCCTAGACAAACTGTCAGAGCATTAACCTGAGGTTTTCCATGTAATGTTCCAGATGCACATCCCCCTCAAAAAGGCCCATAATTCAACTTATTTATAGCTGAATAAAAAAAATAATAATAAAAAGCAACAATGCCTCCAAATAGAAGTCAAAGTTCACAGGGATTGACTAGTACAGCATTTTAAAGCCTAGTTCTCAGCAGGTTGTAGGACTGGGGAGAGACCATAATAGGATATTGAAATGTTTTTTCTTTTTCAGACTTGGCAATAAATTCCTTGACATCCTGTTATAATTTCATGAGCTGGTTGAGATTGTCATATTGCATTAGCTCCCGATGAGCCTCCATGCAGGGAGGCACACAAGCCCATGTATTTTGTCTACCCATGTGCATTGCCAGAGATGGGTGGGTAGGTTTTTGTCTCATTTACCCATGTAGAAGGAGACAGTTGAAGCAACCTAGAAAGCAGCCAGCTGTTGTGTCCTACTGCCACAAGGGACTATCTCAGATCCTTGAAAATCCCAATGTGAACCTTCAATGCCAGCACCAGTCCACACATGGAAATGCAGATGTGGAAGCCAAAACCAAAGGAATGAATCTGTGAACATGAGCTTACTGTCCAGGCTAAAGCAGTTGTCCTAGGTGTGGACTGGTACCCCATGATATTGCAGCCTATGCTGATCTGTAAATGGACCTCCTCCAACATCTCACCTGTATGAACTGACTGACTTTGGCTGTTCATAGAAAAAGCATTAATGGTCCACCTTCCATGCCTTCTCTGAAGTGTTTTATGTGCTGCTTCCCTTCATGCAGAGTAAACAAGTAAATGGACTGAAGGGAATTTTCTAGGTGGTAGTTATATACATAACAAAAATGCACATATGACCTGTCATCTGTTTCTTTTTCCCAATGAACTGCAAAATCAACACACAAATATGTTTATACGAACAGGCCAGAAAAACAGCTGGCTCATCAAATAAAAAGGGCATGTTGGCTCTGTTAGGCCAAGTGTTCAACTGGATCCCCTGTATTTATAAAGTGAGAAAGTAGAGCATATTTGAAAATGCAGGTGTATAAATATTTCTGCCAGACCTGATGAAGTATTTGAAGTCTCCCTCAAGCCGCTGCTCTGACTCACCACTTTCCAGCATGTGGGGAATGCTGCCTTGTGGGCAGCGGCAGTCCGGTTCCTGCAGCCGTGGCCCTGGGGTTGTCCTGATGGGGGGTTGCTGAGGAGCACCGTAGGATGCTCCTCAGTCTGACCTTGACTCTACGAGCACGATGGAAGTGTGGCCAAGCAGCAAGTGAAATCTGGGATGGAGACTTCATCCACGGTGAAAGCAGTGGGTTGATTCCATGGAGGTGCTTCAGGCAGATGTGGAGCTGACCGTTTGTTTCCTTGGCCTGGCATCCGTGGAAGAAGGCTGCAACTTAACTGCCAACATGGAAAAACCGTCTCAGTTCTTAAGTCTAAACTTCAAAGGCGGTCATTATATTTAATGTTACAACCCCCCTAATAATCCTGAGGAGGGAGAGCAGAGCAACAACGCTGGCACTGATGCAAACTGCAGACTCAATGCAAATATTATATTAGATACTTCCCAGCTATGACTTCCTCTGGGGTGCTGTCTCTGCTGCACATGGAAAAGTAAATCCTTTCATAATAAAACACATGCATACACATACACACCCAGGCACACACCTGCAGAGCCTTAACGCAACCGTTGCATAACACAGGCTTTCTCAGCAAAGCTAGCACAAGAGTTCTGTCCCTTATGGAACGATGATCCCATGGTTTATCTAAGCTGCAGCCAGCACAGGGTATTATGCTTATAAAAAATAAGGTTTTCAATATTTCATCTGCTTTCCTGTACATAGATAAAGTCCACAACTAAACAAAGCAATTATTAATAGCTTTTCCTCAGTTATATATTTTTTTGTTGTTGTTGTCATCATTGAACGGGCCTTCTACATGGAAAGTTTGACTAAATGATAAAAACTTTCTGAGCTGAAGGGACAGGAAGAAATAGAAGATCCACGGTAGAGTTTGAAATCAGACTAAAGTTTAATAACCTAAAGCCATAAAACCAGTTGAACATTGTTCTTCAAACTTTACAAGTATAATACACTTTCTCTTCAAAGAAAATCTAGCAATTTTTGTGTCCAACTGAATTTTGTGGGCAAGCTTCCTCTGAGGAAGAAAGGGAGCTGGTTGTAATATTAATGATATTCCACAATTAACAAAACATAATCTGAAGCTATCAAGCTAATGATAAACTTTCATGCCAGCAATGGAAGTGTTACATTTCTACCAAACTCTCATGCCAATGTTACTTCATGAGCCTTGTGAGCAGCCTCTGCCACTGCACTGACTCAATTCTGTGACTAAAAGGCCAAATCTTAACCTTTTTTTGGTATATTTTGGTATTTCTGAGCATAAAATTAAGTCTGCATGCAAGTGTGTCCTGGCTGAAGGCCTGGGAAGGAGTTTCAGCTGTGAAAAAATAATGTTTAAGACATGATCTTGCTTTATGGAAAATTGTGGCACAGCTCCTGCTTCTTTCAGAAGGAGCTGGGCTTTGCCCATGATATTTAGGTTCCATGGCCAGTAAATTGCTTTGTACCGAACTTAGGTTTAGAATTTAGAGAACATTGTTTCTTTAGTTCATGGTGAAGGAAGCAGCTCTGGTGCAAACAATGCAATATTTCAGCTTGGACCTTAGAGTTTAATTTCATTACATGATTAGATTTTTCTAATTTAGCAAACTCTGTTGATATCTTAGAAGAGCTCATCCAAATTCCATTGACTCTCAACAATGACATAATAACCTGCACTGAATCTGTTCCCGAAGTCTTGCCAGTTGTCTCTCCCTTGCTCATCATGACACTAATGAAAGCCACTAGATGTCACTACTATATAGCACTAATAAAGTTAAAATAATATTTTTCTGGCAATAAATGTCCTGACTCATAAGGAAGTTGGGTTATAAAAGCCGTGGATAGTTTGGATTCCTTCCAGTTAAAAAACAAAACAAAACTTTTTTTTTTTTTTTTAACTAAAAATATTGGATTCAAGTTCAAAACAGTCATTTAACAAATAACATTGACTTGTATTTTAAAAGGAAAAATACTTTGAAGTTAATACCAAGTAAAGAAACATGGTCTGTGGCTCTGAGAACTGAAATGATGGGAAAAAATTATATCTGCAGGTCTACAGTGCTAAAGACGAGGCTTGACTAAATGTAGGGTTGGGGACATTCAGGAATACTCATATTCTCTTGCTCAACCAGAAAGTGAGGCAAAAGGCCAGTGAAATAATAGTAACAGCAGTAATAATATTGTATATTTATATGGTGCCTTTCATCTCCCAGATTTCCACGCTGCAGTGTCTAGCTGACTGCAGATACAATAATCACTTCACTCACCACCGACATGGAACCACCCTTGGCAAGGCCATGGCAGCTGTCAAACAGCACATTAAGAATTACTGCTACAATTCGAAAGATCACGAGGGCATTTTTGAAACAGGTAAAGTGTATTTTAATGGGTGAGCTTTGTATTTGTCCATATTGCTGGGGCTATGTCACGTTCTCTCATGTGTTTCCCTCCTCTGGAGGGAGAGGGTGTTTTTTTTTTTTTTTTTTTTTTTTTTGTTTGTTTGTTTGTTTGTTTGTTTTAAGACTTTGGTTATTGAAAAGTTGGCAGGTGAGCCAAACATTTTAACTGTTCCTGAGAAGAAATTTAATGGGCCTCAAGTGACCATCCGATTAGCCCATACTGTTACCTTACTGAATCCTTATACTTTTCTTTTGATGTTACCTAAGCAAGAAACCACCAGCTCTGACACTGCCACAGGTAATGGAACACACTGAAATCCCAAAGGTGGAAGATGCAGAGAATGTACTAAATTATGCCTGTGCGGGAAAACTGAAATAGTAAGAAAATCCTCAGCTGAGGTAGGGCTTCCCTAGTGTCTCTCTCTGTGGAAACTTTTTTTTTGAACACGAAGAATGTGAGGCTTATTGAAATGAGATGGGGTGGGGGTGGTGGGGAAGAATTGCCACCACCAGGTGAAACTACCACCTTTTGTCTACCAGTAAGTGATATGAACGTCTTCATGCAGTTCAGTAACCAGTGTTATTCTATGTGTTATTGCCTACTGTGTGTTCTTCTATAATGATGCTGTTTTAACATTAGTTAGAATGACTTAAGAGGATAAATCTATGGTTTGGAAAGCACTATGGGGCTGTAGGTGCTGTATCACTGTAGGCTTCTATTAAATACCTGGTATTCAGACAAAGAATCATCCAAAGACACCCAAAGATGTACAGTGTAAGTAAAACTGGAGGGAATGCCAATCGGCCTTTCTCCTCGTGACTAGTACTATAGAGTTTGTATGTTCTAGGTCTAGGTAAACTCCCAGATGGAGAAGGAATGAGACAGAAACAAGGCAAAGGCAAGAATAACTCACTTCCCAGGCTCAAGTTACCAACAAAAGCATGAAAGCCTCAGCCTGTAGTATAAATTATGACCTATCAACTCAACCAGAGTCATAATAAGAAGGGAGGAATCAGATGAGTAAGGCAATAGGGGAAAAGCAAATACTGTGAGTAATGGCAACAAGAGGTTAGTTCCCTAGAAGTTGTCTAACCACATTAGATAGCACAGCTTAGTGACTGAGTCTGGGCCCAGCGTCTAGAGAATAAATCAAATGTGTTTTTTGTTGTTGATAAAACATTTTCTCCACAGCAGATGGATTTAATATTTCCTGGATCCATACTGTTTAAGACTTGGAGTGGGGATGCTTTTCCAGGATTGCATTATTGATGGCTTTGTTTCTAAGGGATGCAAACTCAGAGTTCTCCTAGGACTTGTTGCTATAAACTGTTAAGCAAGTATTTTTGTCTCTTCTTTGTTCCCTCCCTCCATTTGTTGACTTATGTGTTTGCTCCTGATCGACTGCACTTCTCTGGGACAAGTTAATTCTTCCCACTCCTACTGCTACTTGCTTCTCTCCCCTGCTACTACCATACCTCTCAGCTGTCTGTGTTGGGAGGATTTGACCAGATTTTGCCAGGCAGACACTGGTGGCACTGAGCTCCCCACTCTCACTGTGACAGCTTGTTTCTTCTCCGACTATCTCCCAAGTTATTATTTGCCCAAAGCAGGAAGAACAGCAGAGCATTCCCAAAGTGCAGTATTTTTCTCAAGGGTACCTCCCAAAATAAGGCTCTTTAAAGCAGGTTCTGTGTATAGCTACATCTCGTTGGCGCATAAATACATGCGGCTCCCTCAAGATCATGTAAATTCATGGGTATCAACATGCTAAGAGGTATAAAATGATGTCAGCTTCTGAGCTGAATTGTGCTGTTTTTATGTGAGTCAAGCATCTGTCCAGGGCTCTTGAATGAAAGAGAGAGAATGTTTCTGGGCTAACTCACCACCACAACACTTTTTCACACGTGAATTGTCATTCAGCCATGTCTTATCTTTCAGCTTTGTCAGATGATATGGGACTTGCAACAGACTTGAGCAGTATAACCTTTCAGTCCTGTGAATAAGCTGTAGGGAGCTCGCTCTTCTGTGCTGTGAGCCTGCCAATTTAGGCTCCTTGCTGACCAGTTTACACTCTAATCACACATGAAATTCAAACTGTCTATGTCAGAGAAGGTTTTTTGGCAAGTCTAGTTGGGAATGTACAGTAGACCAGCCGCTACAGAGACCTAGAAGTATTTCAAGAAGGTAGTCAAAGCTAACTTGATGTTAATATGCGTATGTGTGTATATATATATGTATGTATCTTCAAATGGACAAAATTTTAACTCCCAAACAACTGGGGAGACTGGAAATACCCAAGACTGGCTATGTGCATGAGAGCTGCCCTACTGTCCCAAAGAGAAACGTACCATTCCCATTCCTACCAGCTCTGATGTGGAAAGCAGTTATTTTAAATGGCACAAGGACAGAGTGGCTGGGAAGACAGGACAGCTTTGAATGTGAAGAAAATGCTTTTCCAAAATGGTCCATGACTGGCTGTGAATCCTTCAAAACCAATCTTTATACAGAAAGTATACTGATTACATATAAGCCAAGCAGTGAGTAAAGAGTCTTTATAAAGTACCCTAATAAGCTTTTTTTAGGACATCTGCTGATTTCCTGTTGAGAAAAAATACATAGACAATTAAGAAGCAAGATTTTCCTACAATGCTTTTGCTGTCCTTCGGTTATATGAATGGAAGGGACTACAAACGTTTTTGGGTAACATAAAAATTTAGCTGTTAGTGATTTTTTAAAAACTAACTCATTAAGTGTGGCTGAATTTAATTTCTTACTCAGACTGTAAATCTTTCCTCTCTGTCTATCTCTAGCCCACTTCATCTTACTTCAGCACTTCCTGCTAGGTATATGTGGTGTTCACAAGACAGTGTTATTCCACAATGACTAAGTTGTCCTGAAGTGTGTTATGGTTTAATAACAACAGGAATTAGGTTTGCTGCTACCAAAACCATTTTATTATGACACATCCAAAGACATAAAACTCTCTTGTGCAATAATAAAGGAAAAAAAAAAAAAGCTCTTTCCATCCACTTGTACAAAAGAAGCCTCAAGAGATTAGTACCATAATAAGAAGAAAACAAACATGATTCAGTTTAGAAAAATGTAGCTAATATGTCTAAAGGAAAATGCAAGTACTTAATCAGACAGAGAGAAATTTGGGAAGCAGTATTATTGGACATGACCTATGATTAATGGGCAGACAGAAAATCAAATATTAAATAGATAATTATGCTTTCTGCTGAGATGGCACTGCCATCGTGAGATTTGAGGTATCATATTCAGTTGTGTGTATTCCAGTTGGGTGGAAGATGTGAATGAGTTGGTGAAGATTAAATAGCCTTAAAAATAATGAGATGAGGAAGATTAAAAAAAAAAAAAAAAGGTGGGGGAGAGGGAATAATTAATAAGAAAGCAAGTATTGAGAATTTGGCTAAGTGATGGCACAAAGAAGCGTGAAGGAGCTCAAATATACAAAAAGCTTAAAAGGGAAGAGGAACCGTACAATGCAACATGAGAATCTGAAAGTGAGAGAAAACAAAGTTTTGGGTCAACTAGAAAAAGAGGACTGGAACATATAAATAATTTAAAAAATAAAAAATAAAAAAAGAAAAAAAAAGAAAAAAAGAAAAAAAGAAAAAAAAAAGAAAAAAAAAGAAAAAAAAAAAAAAAAGAAAAAACCCCTGCATTTTATTTAAACCAAACACATTAAAGTGCTGGGAAACATTAGACTAAACAACTTGATTAACAGTTGGGCAGGAGGCAGGAAGAAGGGATAAGAATGGAGAAATTAGGTCAGTCTTATACATCTCTAATTTCAGGGCTGATTCAGGCTCATCTCACTAATGTGCTTGGGGTTATCTTGTCTGAATGTCAGTGGATTGAAAGGTTGGGTCAAGTTTAGAGAAGTTTATCTGAGTTCTCTCATAGAAGTGCTGTGAACTTTAAACTGGGGCAGATAAGGGGTTGCTGCCTTTGGAAAGCTTCCTAGTTACTCAAAGGTTTGAAACAGAGGATAGAACTTCCTCTTGTCATCAGCCCTTTCAGTCTTAAGCAACTAAGAGCTATACACTCAAGGCTACTGTGGATGCTGAGTTAAGGCTACCCTATTTAGTTAACCAAGGTAAATCTGTAACATACAGTGACAAAAGGAAGCACAAGCTTCCTTCTGTTTTGTCACTGTGCCCACTCTGGCTCAATATCAGAGATGAAAAAATATGAAGTTACGTATTATTGATAGTAAAGCGTTAATGGGATCTTTTCAGACCTTACAGTGAAAGGTTCATTTTGGTTCACTTCTTATTTTGTCCAGCCTATTTGCACAGCTTTCCTTATTACGCAGGGTATCAGACAAAAATGCTAATGCTTGAGAAGTTTTCTGCTTGCTTGTGACCTCTGTTTCACCTGAGTAGGAGCCACGAAGAAATACAACCAAACGTTTTCAGGAGCCTCCATAGCACAGGAACTGAGCCACATGACCTGACCTGCAAGTCTCCCGGTCAGTGGACTTCGTATGGGCCGACACGGAGGCAGACGGGAAGTGAGAGTTCACTGAGAAACAACACATCCGCGTCGGTGCGCCGAGGTGCGGGATGCCAGCCTGAATTCCTGACATGTTAGCATTCGAGCCGCAGGCTACTGCCAATGGCTCTCCGGCCAAGCCAGGCCAAACAAAAAGTTCCTCTTGAATGTTAAAATTAGAAATAAGATATTACTCAGTTGGATATCACAAAAGCAGCGGTTGCTCACACTTACAATTGTTCTAACAGGTTTAGGGCTGACTCCATCCCCTCCTTTCCAGAGGGTGCAGGACTTGACCCTATCTTGAACTCTCACCATTCTCTTCTAATGTGGTAGTGCGGAGTCTGTAACAATGAAACAGTGATGCTTTGTTTCCTTAAACTTCTTAAGAAACAAGGGTCAATTTTTAATTGCCTGTTAAAAGCCTGTTTTGACAGTGCTTTGTAACTGTCAGGTAGATGCATCTGTTTCACTTACATTTGTCTGGGGACAGGGATGTAAAGAAAGGGGACAAGCAGACAGGGGAAAACAGGTCAGCAGAGCTTGGTATACTATGCGGTTGTCTAGTATAACAAACAGATGACTTAGAGATGGGTAATATCCTAAAGTTTCACATTTGTAGCACAGAAGGACTCTGTTCTGTTAGTAGCGTGATAAAAAGCACTCTTCATGAGTGAAAATCATTTGTGCTAACATGCAGGACTTTGAGAAGGGGCAGACAGAAGGACAGGACATACCCATAGAGCACTTGTTTCTTTGTTTTGTTTTCTATCTCTTAGTTTCAGGTCTTTGTTTCTCCAGCATTGGTTACATACCTAATACTAGAGATCTTTGATGTAGAAGGCATGAGGATCTGCAGCTTGAACTAAAAAGCTGGCCTTGAAGCTGAGGCTATAATGACTGTGTTGTAGATGAGCTTGTCCCAACGGGAGAACTATGACATGCACAAAAAGCAAACTTTGCTCTTCCAGAGTTCAATTCTTTTAGTTTAGATTAATGAAAAAAGGGTGGTGCATCACAGCAGAGCTTGATTTGTCTGTCACTGTGGAACAATGAGCAATTAAGGCTATGTTATTATCTGAACCTGGCTTGGCCAGGGTTCTCTGCAGCTGCAGACTTGAGAGCAACATTAGAACTGGCTCTATTAGATATGACTGCAGTGGGAGTTTATAGGATGGGGAGGGGCGATTGTTAACTTGAATTGCATACTTCTGGGTTATTTTTTCTTTTATTGTCGGTAATGAAATTCTTTTTCTTGCTGAAACTTAGGACTGCTCTCCAGTCAGCAGCCTGGGTGTGTAGTGGGGACTACGCTACGCTGCCTGCCCACCATGATAATAGCTCTCTCGTGTCATGGCTGGCATGCTTCTGTGCGTGCATGATCATCATTTTTTTGCCATTGGGTGAGACTTCTAGATCAAAGAGGTTTATGAGCAGAACCTCCAATGTGTTTGAGGTTTGCCCATCACTGCACGATACTTCCCAAGAGCACATTTCCTCATTAAAAAGTAGCCAGACTTGTTCCTGACTGCATTATGGTTAGTTTTGATTCAAGGCTGCCTCCAGAATCAATGGGAGTGTGCTCTTGGAAAGTACTATACAGAGATGGGGAAACCTCAAACATTTTGGAGGTTCAGTTTGGAAACCTCTTTGGTTTGGAAGTCCACCAAAAGCATGTCATGAGATGGTTAGAAGGCTGGGTGGGGTTTACGTCTGAGGATAGAGTGCAAAAGTGAGAATTGTTTAGCTTGGAAGGAGAAAGGGCTAGAGAGTATGTGAGTGAGGTGTTTAAGAAAGATACCGTGAAAACTAATCCACTCCTCAAATTAACATTGCTCCCTAATATGAGAGCAAGGGGTTAGTTAGTGAAAATGAAACAGGGAAAATATTGCAATGTGAACCATTTAACTTAGTCCTGATCTCTAAAGGCTGTAGGCAAGCAATGGATACAAACAGCACAATTTATCAGAAATAGGGCTGATTTTGAGACTTGTGTACCCTAAGCAAAGTTTTCTCTCCTCTGTCTGGCTCCTTGTCTCCTCTGTGTGACTTGTTTATGAAAGTTATAAGTAAATTAGAGTGGAGAATCAGTCCTAATCATATGCTTGTAAAGCTGTTCACTCAACAAGGCTTCAGTCCTGGTGGTGCATGTTAAGCTTTTCGTTGGTACCTGATCTACCACAGGTTTTTGTACTGCTTTCTTAGAAACAGGAGGGGCAGACTTTGGACTGCGTTCAGGCACTTAACGATGAAATTGGGTGTCCGATGGGATTTTTGAAAGTACCTACTTGACAAAATCCTGTTAGGAATCCAGTCTCCAGCTCCTTTTGAAACTTCTGCCAGATTAATTATTTCCATCCCGAGACCTTATGCACAAAAAGTTCTGGTGGTCTTTCAGTGTGCCTCTGAGTAATACAACAGGTTTATTGGTGCCTCCTCCTCTTAATGATGCTTTGTGGCAGAAGATATGTCAGCCCTTGAGATGCCTAGATAGTAAAAAAAGAAATAAAGCTTAAAAGGATTGGATTCTGGACAAAGTTAGGAAAGAAATGCTCTCAGTTCTGGAGAGTGGCTCTTTATCCAGACCTTTCAGACCAGCAGCGAGACAGTTTATTCCAAGAACATTTCTGGGTAAAATATCTTGCTGCTAAGTTTGTCTTCTTTTACTTTACCTAAGTCCCTCTTCTTGTTCTCTTCAGAAAGCTCATGATGCACTTAAATTTTTGCCCAGCCAAAACCAGGACAGAGAAGTTGTATCCTTAAGTACTTTTTCCCCTCTGCCTTCCCAGGCTGGAGCTGCTTGGCAGCCTGTGATCTAGGTGAGGCAGGACGTGGGCACTCACTACGGGCACGGGAGGGATGGTGCCAGGCAGTAGTCTGCTCTGCTGCCACTGCAAACGTCTGTTTTGCCTAAGCTGCTGTGAGCCTTCAGTTGGTCATGAAAATAATATTGCCAATGCCTGGAGAGGTTTCTCTTTCGAACTGTTTACACACATTATACTTTGAGGACCTAGAGCAGAGCTTCAGAACTGCAACTGGCAGAAAAATGCAGAGGTGCTTTACTTATCTGAAAAGAAAGCACTAATAAAAGTTTTAAAAAGCCTCCAATGTCTGGAATAGCACTGCTCATGGGTAAGAGGGGTACAGCAATGGATCGTTTTCCTGTAACAGGTATGAGATGTGCCTTCCTGAGATTGGGCTAACACGAAGCCCCCTGTGATTAATGTAACTCACCACTGGATGTCATTGTTTCTCTATAGGAAAGCATCAGAGACACTTTTATTTGGCAGTAAAATTGTTTTTGTTGTTATCCCCCCCTCCCCAAATTAAGTGCTTCACATATGGGATATTCAGGTGTTTGGCACCTTCTCCTCTTGGCTACAGCAGGATCAGGAACCTGATTACGCTGCTTGCTTTCTCAGGGTGGGGAAGGTTTATGACCTTGAGGTGAATATGTTCTGTCCCAAAATTTGTATCTATCAGGACGGATGGTCAGCTGATGTAAATTGTACTGCTTTGTTGAGTCACAGCAACAGTGGCAATTTAAACAGGCTGAGAATATAGCCCATTGTGCCTGCTCCTTCCCAATCCCACTCAAATACAGCCAATCCATCCCATTTCCCCATAAACCTCCTTCATGCCCTCACAACCCACCTTTTTCTTGGTGTTCTTACAACATCTTCATTCCTTTGTTCTCATTTCTACCTCAGTCAACTGTTTGGGAATTTCATCCAGATTTTGGTATTAGTCATTTTTTTTATCCTTTTTTTTTTTTTTTTTTTTTTTTTTTTTTACTTTTGTTCATATTTTCTTCAAGACTCCCCTTCCAGATACAGATCTGGAAAGACTGCCTAGGAGAGATATGGTCAACTGGAAACAGAAACAAGTCATATAAACTTAGCCCAGAATCTTGTCCATTTAAATTAGCATCTAGCTTGTCCTTTTGGTTGTTCTGAATTTGCTTCTTATCCCATCTTGGTGTTAATTTGCTGCCCCCAATCCCTGTTTTAAATTTTTAAATCTGGAAACTTATGTTTGGGCAGGTATAACTGTAACACAGGAAATCAAAACTCTTTAGTATTCAATAAGCAGCATGGGAGTGTACCTTGTTAGTAGTCCCTGACATGGATACAGAGAAGGTCTGGGAGGAGGTTAATGGTGTAATTAGCTGCTTATCTGCTCACAAGGCTACAATGCTTCCTGCCAGTTGCTGCTGCAGATGCTCTCTACCATCTTCCACTACAGTGGGTAGCTTTGCTTTATGGGGTAAAGGGAACTGACACCACTGACAAAGCATTACAGGATGGGTACAGCTTCTTCCTGTGAATAGTTTCCTTAGTGTGTCCTTCTGCCAAAGTTCACTTTCACCAGAAGGCACTTGGTGGCTTTAAGTCCTCTATCTCACCATCTTTCAATTACATTTCCTTACCTAGAATGCAAAGTAAATTAAACCAGTTAATTATTCATATAGCAACAAACAAGTAAAAAGCTTTTGGCACCGTGATGACAAAATAGGCCAATTATCTTTATCTTCTTTATGTCTATTGTATGTCCATCAATTATGTGAAGGATATTGACTGCTTTTCTGATCACAGTTATGAGGGCCTGCAGGGTAATGGAAACCTTCGTAGCCAAATGATCTGTCATTTGTTCTTTCATAAATCTTCCTGTCCATCTTGATCTATGCAGCAGTAGATACAGTGTCACTTCATGTTAGGGACACGGTTTAGTGGGTGATATTGGTGGTAGGGGGATAGTTGGACCAGATGATCTTAGAGGATTTTTTTTTTTTTTTCAACCCTAATGCTTTTATTATTTTGTGATCTTTCTCACAAAACATGTACCCCAGGGTGTATATCCAGGTTTGCGTGTGGTGAGATCAGCGTTGAAGCTGATTGTGCCCTTTTTTCTACTTCTGTTCTCCTGGTGAGGCAGCACAGCTGCAGGGATCCTATGGTACAGTCTTTTCCAAAGTCACCAAAGCAGTTGGCTGTTCTGCTAGTAAAACACTGAGCAGGGGCTGGAGACAGTAATTCAAACATTTTGTTTCACTCAGGGGTCTGGGAGAGCTGAAGCGTGGATATCATTGCTACTTGAAAAGATGGCACAGAAAATAGCAAAACAGTTCCAGGAAACAGTCTTCATCCAGTTCAGGATAGATTTTGGTGTCAGTGAAGATAATTTGTAACTAGAGAGCTGATGGAGCTGTTTGTGGCTTACATGGATTTAGGAAATCTGTGACTTAATGAAATCATGCAACTTCAGAGTATAAGGATAGATCTTACTCCGATGAAATATAATTAAATTCTTAGTTTCCCTGCCAAAAATAAATAGAAAAAAAAAAGAAAGAAAAGACTTGGCATCTTCCACAGAGAGTCTTTTGGGATTAGATAAACAGAAATCTTATTCAGTTTTAAAGTCAAAGTGTGTTATAATCTCAAATGTGGCTGTAATAACAACCACCCCCTTCTCACCAATTAAAAGTAGTCTCTGTGGGTTTGGGATCTTGCTCTCTAGGGTTAAAAACAAACAAAAATTCTGACTTGCATTTATGTTACCTTACCTAGTCATTAGGGTTGTAGCAGAACAAGGCATATGCTGCTCATATTTACCAATGCTAAATTATTTTATATTTACTTGATATTTTTCATGTTTTACATGGACAAAAGGTGTATTTTGTAGTAAGATGCCATTTGGTATGTCTGATGGAGCAGTAGCTTATGAATGCTTGATGCCTAATATGAAGGCCTAAAGTCTGTACTTCAGAGTACCTCTCAGAAAACACCTTTTTCAACAAACAAGCACTATGAGCATGTGATGCTCTTGTTGTGAAGCACGTTACAGATAGAGCCCTATGTACTGGGCAATGTGAAGAAAATTCATGATGTCTGACTTTGGGTGCAATAGGTTAACTGTTTACTTACAGGAAATATTTATTTATTTGCAGGAAATATTTGAAATAGCTTTGCAGATCTGAAATCACTGGAGAAATATGTTCTTAAAGGGATACAGGAGGGGCTGGACAAGATGAATTACATTTTCAGAAATCTGAACAGACACAGCAATATGAAGCCATCTAACTGCGGTTGTTCAACAAGTAAGTAATTTAACTGAAAAATAACCTCTATTATAAGAATTTCTCTTTGTCTCTGATGCGATTTTCAATTCTGATGCCAAAATAATTTATTTTACACTGAGAGTTCATTTTTTTATTTTGTCACCTGCTCTCTCTCTCTCTTTTTTTTTTTTTTTTTTTTTTTTTAATATGCTTATCTCGTTTGGTCATTACATCAGTATCTTTTGATGTAATATGTTCATTTTCTTGCTCACTAGGTTATTTAGGGACCATGATTGAGAAATAATTGATAAGAATGCTGAAGAGGGAAGACAAAATATGGAAAATACAATAGGAGATAATTTGGTTTTCATTTGGATAATTTGGTCTGCAATTGGAAGACAATTTGCATCTCAGCTCTACCACTGCTTAGGTTACGTACTTTGGTTACACACATATTTGTATAAATATCTGCCTGGAAATCAATGAGACAGCTTGTGTGGGTATGGTTCAAAGTAATAACTTTTTTCCCTGGAGTTTTTGGTTTGTAAGAAAACAACCAAACAAACAAAGCCACTACTAACAGAAGTTGTCAGTTCTGTTCCAGATGGCTTTATGGATCAGAGTACTTGAGAAAGCAGTTTTTAAGGACCGGAACATGAGAAGAATAAAACTTCTATTTCTTCACATTTAGTCTGAACATTGTCATTGTTTGGTATGAAATCAATCCAAAATTTTATATTGACGATGATTCTTCCCCTGTTCCTAAACACATTTGCATTGCAAATTGTGTGGCAGTTAGCATTATTGCTCAGTAACTGAAGTTTCTGCAGCACATAACATAGTTACAGATATTTCCTAAAGCTCATCACAGGTAGTAGGTACATTGCTGAGGGCTTTTAGCAGAATGTTAATGGTTTAGATATTTAACTCCAGCAAACTAAGTAAGGCGTAGGCTTCTTTGCAAATGTTAGCCATCATGCCTGTACATTCAATTTGATGACTCACCGCTGTAATACATCTGCCCAGACTGGAACGTGGCAGCCATTCCGCGCTAACAACTCAACGCAGCGGTTTATTTTTCTGAAGAGGAGATGTGAGGAGTAACTCGTCCAATTGAAACTGCAAGGTGAGTCACAAAGGTGATGACAAGGATTAGCTTCCTGCAGCCTGGTCTCATGACTGCAGAAACATTTTAGCAAGTTTTGCAGAAGACAACTTCACAAAGAGCTGGAACGTGTTCGGATAACTGTCCATCAGAAATGCCCTTTGAGTAGAGCTAGCGGCGTGCGCTTTTTCTCTCTGACTATAAAGATGAGACTTAAAAGGCTTTTGTATGCAGCTGTGAATATTTTCAAATGAATGTCCAGGATGGAAAGCTCTTATCAACGATTTTGAAAGTACACTGGTATTCATTTAAAGTAACTTTATTATTTTCAGGTAATGCATTACTAGGGGAGTTTAGTGTAATTTTCTACTCCTCCAAAGTGCAAAGGAAGAGTTCATTACTTAAACACTCTTGGCCTTTCAATAGGAGTGTGGTACCCACCTCCTTTCATGTGCCTTGAAAAATGTCCT
Source organism: Aythya fuligula (assembly GCF_009819795.1). Lineage (NCBI taxonomy): Eukaryota > Metazoa > Chordata > Aves > Anseriformes > Anatidae > Aythya > Aythya fuligula. The sequence goes on along the minus strand of NC_045572.1, from coordinate 6,676,988 downwards.
TTTACGTTGATCTTGATTCAGTCTTGCTGAAACGTCCTGTGCTAGTCTCATTGGTCTCATTTCAAACCCTGAAGAATCATGTAGCACAGCCAGCCTTACATTGGTAACCAGCTCCAGAAGTGACAGTACTGCGTGCTTTACAGGAATGCCTGTGGGCCTGAATATGTTGGCAAACATATCAGAGTCACAGGTTGTTTGGGTAACAACTTAAACTTCTGTGTGTTTCACCTAATTGTAGCTATGATCTGGACATTTTGCAGCTGGTACTCCATTAACTAGAAGTTTATAGTATTGCCAATAAAATATATGAAAAAACTATTTCAAGAGGTAGATTTGACTCATCTTCTTGTTCTAAGGCCTCTAAGTGATTTTCAGTCATGTTCATTCACATTCATGTCAAACTCAATTGCCCAGATTAAGCTTGTTCACAATTGCCTAAAACTATATTTGTGTCATGAGGTCTACCTAACACTTCTCAAAGCTCTGACCTAATAAATTTGCCCTCTGGAGCTGCTATTTTGATTTTTTTCCAACACTAAAACATCCAATTCTTTGAACCAAGCATTCAGGAAAACACTCAGTGACCAGTTCTCACAGTATGTATCTGGGAAGGAGAGGCCAGAACAAAGCAGCTATGCAAATTATCAACTCAGACAAAGCTGAAAGTAGCCCAAAATACATTAAACAGTAAATCTGACTATGCCAGTGTCAGGGCTAAAGTACAGACTTTGATAATGATCATAAAGGGCAGTGATGAAATCTTTCATCTTTCTCATAGATGAAAAAGGAACAGACACACAATGTTCTCACTGGCTTCTTTGGAAAACTGTTTAGGAGCTCTCGTTATATGAAGAAATAGGAGAAGCAATTAGCACTGAAGCCAAACTGCAGCTCTCTATCTGAATAGTACTTCACACAAACAGACCTGCTGAACCCCATGGTCTTATTTAAATAATGAAGTGTTGCACAGTGTAGTTAAAGATTGCTGCCACTGGACCCTGAAAATATAATAACAGCCTTTATCATGTAGTAACTTAAAGCCTGATGCAGGCTACAAATCAAATTCTCTGCACCCTCTTCTTTCAAAATGAAATCAGACGTGTTTCTGTACTTCTGGGCCCAGTCTCCCATTTACAAAATACTTTTTTGTTGAGCCAAGCAGCAACTGCTTTTCTGGCAGTGTTTAGTGTCCTAACACTAAGGAGGGTACTTTCAGCAGTTTGCATCATCCCCTCAGCCCATCCATAGCTTCAGCGAAGGTTATCCTAGTAGCTCTTGCTCTGAAGGCTGTCTTCGGGCCTCTGACAGCTTGCAGCCTGTTTTCAGGGCTCCCTGACAGCCTGAAAAGTATGACCATGAAAGTTACAACTGAAAACGCAGGACTCTTTCACAGATAAGGCCTATTTTTCTTTCCAATGTGATTCGATGCTACCCTGATTTGTCATTTTGGACCTCCTAGGTTATCTTGATGACAAATAAACTGCAGGTGCCTTGAAGGGCCACCTGCTCTTTCAGGTGTGATTGATGTAAATATCTGAAGTAACTTGCAAATTGTATCCTTTTGTTAAGTCTAACGTTACATACGTGGCTGAATGGGCTATTGCACCGTGTGTCTTGAAAAGCAACAGACCTGAATAGCATATATGAGAAACGATGCACAAAGCTTGTGAGTTTATATACTCCTTTTTGGGCCAAATACTTTACTGAGGGGATTAATGTGAATTTTAACTTCTGCAGCTGTTTCTCCGTGTTCATAAAAATTCAAAGTTCGGTCTCATGTTACATGATGGTAAACCAGATGTACTTCATGTTTCAGGTACTGCACTGAAAATTACTCTTGATTCACAGCAGCAAAAGCAAAAGTGCAACTGGGATGAATTTGTCTTCCCATGAGGTTCTTCGTCCTTATCTCTCCAAGTCCAAAACTCCTCTGACTGCAAGATCTTCTATGATAGTAATTCCTTCCAGTATTGCCAGCTTTTACAGTTTCATCATAAATCTGCTGGGGCTGGATTTGCGTTAAGATGAAACACATCAGTCGTCACGCTCTGTTCTTGCCTGCCTGAGGGGAAAATACTATTTGGGTTGGATACCTTTCCTGCATTTCTTCCAGCAAAATATGGGTGCTGGGGAGAGCAGGCAATGCTCATTCCATTCCATGAGGAACTCAGAGGAACTGGGAGATAGAAGAAGGGGGCAAAAGGAAGAAACCAGTCTTATGGGTCATAAAATATCTTTGCCCTGCTCTGAACAACAGAGGGAGAATGTTTCTGTCAGCTGAAAAGCCAGGAGGGAGGGTGAGAGAGAAAACAATCTGCAGCTGTAGAGGGACAGTGGCTTGAGGAAAACAGAAGTGTGTAGGCAAGAGGGAAGATCAGTTATGCAACCATGAGTTTTGGGGACAGCTAAGAGTTGTGTATCATCAGAGAGCATCTTGTGCCAAACCACAACCTTTACTTTGTTCTAGTGAGAGTTTCGGTGAGTCTGGGAGTGCTGGTGAGGTTGTCTGTCAAACTAAGGAGGAAACTAGGAGAGAAGTTTAAATGTCAACAGGTGGGATAACAGCTATTTTTAAACTGCCTGATGGTAGAAGCCATCTCCAGGAGGCTGCACTGGACTGGCTTTGGGTGCTGTGCTGCTGCAGAGACCCTTCTGCCAGTAAAGCAGGTGTAGCACAATTGCTTCACACATCAGGTTCCACTGGCTGGGAAGTAAGCAGCCCCAACAGGGAGGATTTCAGGCCATTTTTTGTCACTCTGATGTGCAACTGCATGGCTTGTGTGAGGGCATTGTATTATTTTTGTTACTTTACCTCCCTTTACCTTTGGGAGACACCTGATTTTGAGGGAAGCCCGCCCTCTCCTGAGGGGAACCTTCCTCTGCAGTCACTTAATTGTTTGCTCCCAGCCAGGTTTGCCTAATTATCAATTTGGACTGAAAGTTAGCCAGGTGAGAGCAGCCCAGGTGACCTGTGCTGCTGAGCTCCCCTCACAGTACCTCAGTGCTGAGCGAGCTTCCAGCGCCCGGGGTGAGCCATTGTGTGGCAATAGGCAGGAGGGGAAGGGCCGCCGGGCGTGGCGAGGCAGGTCACTAAATGACCGACCTGCTTAATCCTGCCAGCTTTACATGGATCCCACAGCTCCCTCCTTCACAGGATGGGCAGTCACGGAGCTGTTGAGGTGAGATGGGACCTCGGGAGGAGGCACGGGCAGGGCCAGCCGGAGCAGGTGGCTTGGTTGTCCCCAAAGTTTTCTCCATCTTGAGGCCAGGGTGCTGCAGGGCAGCTGGGTCAGGTGTGTGTGAGATCCAGCTCATGGGGAAAAAACGTTTCCCTCAAGTGTAAGTCTTCATATTTCAGGTTGTGGCTGTGTTGCCTGGCTGATGGTTCCCTTTGTTGAACTAGGTCAGAGTCATATCTGCCTGTTCCTGAAGTCCCTTGGAGTGGCAGCACAGCCGCTCCTGCCGCACGTACCCTGCCAGCAAGCTGAGGGTGTGTGTGGTCCCTTCAGGTGTGACAAAAGTGTCTATCACCGGTCAAGAAAACGAATGTTGCCAGGACAGTCCAATCTATCGGCCTTTGGAAGGAAAATTCAGATGCCTGCCAGCCAATATTAATAGGCTATAAATCTAAGCAGTGAGGAAGGCAGTGCAAGGATGAATTCTTACTCTTCTGCATTGTAGAGTCCATGGGACTGTCCCAAAAGTGGACTGTGGGCTCTGGTGACCCTGATCTTAATATAGAAACTTTTGTTTTAGCTATATGTCCTATATGGATCAATTTATGAAAGAAAATGGAAGTCTTGGACTCCATACGGCTTCCTGTGTGGCTGTCCAAATTCATCACCTTGTGTGGCCTGTTGTCCCAGGTTTGGGCTGGTGAAAGGGGGTTTTATCTCAGATGCTGTCTCACCCTGGTTCTGAAAAGTTATCCTGCTGCAGTTGTGAGAAAACTCTTGTTTTCCCTGTATTTCTCTAATGTGGTAAAGATACCCCATTTAACTGAATTTTCCAGGCAACAGGAACATATTAGAAAGCATTCACTGCGAGAGCTCCCAACACCCCTAGGTAGCTTTTTTCTTTGAATTCCTTAGAATTCCCTTTTCTTTGTTTTCTTTTGTTTCCTTTTCTTTGAGTTCCCTCTAGGGATTAACAAAAGATGTGAGGGTGTATTAGAAGAAGCTTTCCCTTTCCTCTTTGTTATTTTCATTGTTCGAGCAACTATTGCTGGTCGCTGTCTTGGTCAGGATATGAGCCTAGGTAGATGTTTGGTCTGAAATGCTAGGTCTGTCATAATCAACTCCATCTGAAGTGTATTGTTCCCTTACTTGTTTGGTTAGTCCTAAAACAAAAAGAAACCCCAAAGACCTTCAGCATATTGCCAGGAGGCTGGGGTAGCTGTGGGTGACCTGCACTTGCTTCTTGTAGTAGTGCAAGAGTACAGGGGAAAATGTTCTCAGCATCCAAAAACTTTAACACTGGATCATTGTTCTGCTGATAAGCAATGATGGGGAGGGGCTGTCAACAGTTATCCCAAAATATGCGAGCATTTTTTTTAGGAGATGGGAGGAAATAAAGGGTTAAGTCCCAGCTGACAGGGATTATTAATACAGGCTTTGCGTTTACTTTTGAAGACTGGTGCTTTTTCAGTGGAATAATAATTGGTCAGCATGACCACCCCTGAAAGTATGGTTACAGAAAGCCTGAAGCTATAAATTTCTTAAACTGTTCAAACTCAGTTGACAACAGTATGTTAGTCTGTGGCTTCTGTGCTAATTAGGTCATGTCATCAGTGTAAGCAAGTATAATTTCAGAGTGTATATGTTAATTGCCAACTGAGGATATTGCTGTTTGGGTGTAATAAAGTGTTCGCTGTGGGAGGGAAGAAGCAGCATGCTAGGTTGGTTGCAGCCAGGGTTTGTCTGGAGTTGTGTGAGTAGTTAAGGATTTTTAAAATAGGTTAATTAGGCTATTTAGGTGTTTTTCTGCATTAAGCATTGGTTTTTGTATGGCTTATTTTGTGGCTATGTATATATTTATTTATTTTTTCCCCTCCCCTTTGTCTTCATTAGAGATTCAGTCTTTAAAGGTTGGCATGCACAAAGTAGAAGAATTTGCAAGGCTTTCTTCTGGGATCTGTAAAAATGCATATGTTAAGAGCTCAGGTGCTTTTTGGAACAGCAGTGTGACAGACTTCTATGCATGCAGAGCAATCTTTAAGAACAGCTGATTAGAGTAAGCAGTATCAATAACAATTCATCATTTATACTGTGAACAAGTCCTCAGTGACTTTGTCAGATTTTGCTTGCTGTTCCCAAAGAGTGGACAAATTCACTTACCACAGTCCCAGCGTGACAGAAAAGGCAAGCAGGTTTCCCCCTGTGCATCCTGAAGCTATCCAGAGACTGCAGGCTGAGAGCTGTGCTGAGATGATGAGGTTCATTGCCACGCTCAGTAATGGGCTGTTAGTCTGACAGCATCAGCTGTGCTGCTTCAGAGACTGAAGTCATTTGAAGGATGCTCTGAGTGGAGGATTGAGTAACCTGGACAGAGAAGTTGGACATGATACATATGGACATGGTTTAGTGGATGATAATGGTGGTAGGCAGATGGTTAGACCAGATGATCTTGAAGGTCTTTTCCAACTTTAATGATTCTGTGATGTTTGAAAAATGAGCAAGCACACACAAAACAAAAAACTTTATTCAATTTTTGTATTGGCTTGGAGTTGTTTGTGAAAGATGGGATATTTTAAGACTTAAGCATCAAGCTCAATATGTATGCACAGCGTGTTACAGAACTTGGCCTTGCACCTGAATGCTGTTCATTTAACCATCCTCACGTCCAGCCTGTCTGCCTCAGGGTGAGGGAAACTTGCCCAAGGCAGCACAGCTGCATGGAGGAAGTGGCTTGTAAGTGGTGCCATGGGCTTTGTGGTATCAAAGTGTTGTGCTCATTTCTACAGGGTTAAGCTTTACTTAGTTATTTCCTACGGGAGATTTATAGAGAACCTTGCTAGGCTTTGGGGGATATGGGTAATAATTTCTGTTTTTACTTATGACAAGCAACTTTTGATTCTTCCTAACCCTGCATGTGTTTTTTTCTTTTCTTTTTAGACAACATTAAGTTGCAGGAGAATTGCTGAAGTTACTCTGAGTGATACCTTTGAGCACCAGAATGGTAAGTTGTCATTTATAAGCAGCAGAGAATGGCTTTGTGCATACCTTACACGTGCTCCAATAACACTGGGAACATTGTGGGGTGGCAAGTTTTGGATGTTTATATTATCAACTGTCAAACAGGGAATAGAATGTTCTAAAAAGCTGGCATACTGATGATGATTTGATGATGCTGATGATGGTCTGCTCAAGTCCTGTGCTACAGGAGTATTTTCTGTGGCTTCTGGTGTGACATTTTTTTTCAGATCCTTGGTTGAAAAGTTAGCCCCTGGGGCCCTATTTATGGGAAATACAGATGCTTCCAAAGACCAGTCTTGTGAAGGGACTGTCATTTCAAGGTCCCAGAAGTTTCTCTTTGTGAGGTAGGGTGCTGAACGGAGTGATGAGAGAACCGTTTCCTTGGCTGTTGCCAAGATTTGAAGTTCCCAGATAGAAAGTTGACCAGGTTGGAAGACAGCTACCTAAAATGCTTTTTATTTTATTAAAAAAAATAATAATAACTGTGTGTGGTGGGGAGAAAAAGTGCTTGTCTACATTTGTTTATAGAGTAAAATGACATGAAAACGTAACAAGACTTTGGGGTTTATCCCCTTTTAATTTACTTGCCATTTGTGTTTTCTGAACACCTTGTCCTCCCCAGTTCTATTTATCTTTTTTTTTTATTTTTTTATTGTGGAGAAAACTGTTCAGGTGGTAGTGGGCTCTAATTTTTATTTAATAATGTGCAGTAGTCAAGTGTTAACAAAGAGTTTGTATAGTCTTACTTACTCGTGTTTCCCTCTTATAGCCCTTGCAGTGTCACCACTGTATTTATTCTTGAGGGATTCTTGCCTAGATCTGAATTTCTGAAAGCAAGTTTATTCATCTCCTCGTGCTTTTGAAACAATGGCTTAGGGTGGTGAAGAACTGTTGGACTGGGAGCTGGTGCCACTGAAGCAATGGTAAAGAGATCTGTCTCACCAGTCTGATCAAAGAAACCAACATTCATGGCAGAACAGATTTCAACTGTGGTATTTCTGGCTGAAGACACATAAAGTGCTTGGGGAAGTAATTTAACAATGAAGTGATCTTATGATAAAGTGTTAAAACAGGACATTACTAAACAGTAAGAGCCTGACATGTAGTAGTGTAGAAGAATCATTGATTTATGGTGTTTTTATGTATGGCTGGTCTAAGGCTATGTCCGAATAGTGTTTTCTGGCAGCAAGATCCATAGAGATTGTCTGTAGTTCATGGTAGCAGTAAAGATATAATTTTCATAGCAGAAAACTATATGGAGCAATAAACAGTTTTTGTTGGGCATTAAATGAGGATATGAAGTTAAAAGCTTTACGTATTAATATAGCTCTTGCTGGAGGATAAATGTGATCTAAATAAATAAATTTCAATGTAACCAAAGTGCTTTTTTTGTTTTCAAGTGTGTCTAAAAGTTCAGATATTCTGATGCTTTGGGTTTTTCATTGAAAATACATAAGATGGTCTACTTTTAGAGACCAAATAATTGAAGGCAGGTAACTGGGAGAGATTACATACAGTAAAAGGGATGTGATGTGATTGTACACATTTAGGAACATGTTCTTTTTCTCTGTCTGACTGTAGCACAAAACTTGCAGCACAGGTCTTGGTAAGCATAGAAGTCTTTTGTCCCTCTCAGCAAAAAATAATAATAATAATAAAATAAAAAATCATGTGTTCTGTGTAGACCTAAGAGATTTGGGGTATAGGTTTTTATTTTCTAGACTGGATCTTAGCCTGGAAATTCTTTTTGATTACATCTGCTTTAACCTTGTATAACATCAGAAACAACAGCTCTCCATACGTACTGAAGGTTGTAAATCCATGTCATCTGTTGGTGCCTATTGATTGCAAACTAGTATTGCAACAAATAGTGTCACGACTCAGTTCGTGGGTCATAACATCTGTCTAATGTAGATTCTGTTTTGGTTAAATACTTACATAGTGAATTCTGTTTGAATTTTTTGGCTGTAGCATCGTTACTTGCTGTGAGTGTGGCTGGCAAGGTTCCGAGAAGTGTTTTTGTCTTCATGAGATTATACAGTCAGTGTCTATATTCTTTAATGTTCCCATGTGGCTGGCTTGCTTTTCCTCTTTGGCCTGAGGTTGCAGGGTCTGAGAGGACTGTGCATAGTTCAAATCACACTGCAGGTGGATCAGAAAAAAGGTTTTGAGTGAGCTACGTGTGGGGTTAAGATTTGGAGAAACCTTGAGGTGCAGAACTCAGCTTTAGTCCTTGCTCCAGGTAAAATTTTATACGCTTTCTTTAACCAAGGGCTGTTACACTTGCCCAGTGACTGAGTTAAAAGCTAACATGAAGAAATGCTCATTCATGTATTTTGCTTGTCATTAGCCTCCTGTAGCAAGTTGGTATGCTAGGTAAGAGCAGTACTCATTATAACAGAGTAGTTTTTTGGACCATGTAATGTGTTGAATATTTTTTTTCCTAATTTTTCTTTTTCTACTAATAGCTTTTGTTAAAGCATGGGTCAGTTTGGGGATTTCATTGCTTTTTGTCAGTTCAGGTTCATAGAACATGACTTCTAGATTTGGTGAATTCTACATCTAGTATTGGTTATAACACAACTAACGTATGTAAACACAGAGTTGACTAGACCATTAAGTTTTGAAGAAGTGGCACAGTTGATTTTTATATGTGAGTTAATTTGCTTTGTAAAATAGCTTTCTATTTTCTTATTGGAAACCAAGGTTTATTAATTAATTAATTTATTTATTTTAATTTAATGGTGTCTTGATATCTCAATACTTTTTAAAAAGTTTTAAAACTTATCTTTCTGGCAGTACAGTTTACATGTAGCTAACTTACTAATCTTAAAATTTACAAAAACTTGATGGGCACTAAATATTTAGTGGCTAACTGTGTGTGTGAGTGGGTTATCCTCTGTGTTGGTATAGATATTCTGTGTAGAGTATCTAACACTTCTTGTTTACTGTAGGGGTTTTGTTATCTTTATTGAGTGATTCTGCTGGTCCTTAAGATCAGTCTTGAAGTTACACTGTGACTGTATGGTCTCAAGCCATGTTCATCACAGACAACACCTAAGCTGAGTTCATGATCAGCTAGGTAACTTCCCTAATTCAGCAAGGTAACTTCCCTAATGCAGCAAGAATCTCTTAGTTTTTAAATAACTGTTTTGGGGGAGCATTCGGAGTGCTAGTGGAATTGCTGCCTTTAGGATGCCCCTTCAAGGTCTTGGGCTCAGTTTCTTGATGCTCTTTTGACAACTGATGCTTCTTACTTTGCTGTGTATCTAAGTATGTTCAGCTGGAAGTTAGTAATTGAAGAACTTGCTTCTCTTACCACATTTTCATCTCCTAGGGAGATGACAAGAATGTAGATTTTGGAATATGATTTTGAAACTTTCTGACTTGGTATTTTATTTTTTTGACTTCTTCAGGTCTTGAATCTGATGATTTCATCCCAGAGTGTTTTCATTTTACCTTTTTTTTTTTTTTTTTTTTTTTATCCTCTAAAGAAATTGTAGTTTTTCAGTTTCAATAAATGTGCTACACAGAGAATAAGAATCCTGTTTTGCCAACTCTGAAGAACATGCAGTTGAAACACAAGGTGCCAAAACAGGAGGAAGGGTGTACATGAAATCCATGTTCAGTCAAAGAGTAATACGCAAGCCAGTGTCCGGTGAAGTGAAGAAGGGGCTATTTACTAACTCAGAAGTGGTTCAGAAACAAAGTGCAGAAAGATCGGGTGGGAAACATAGGAGTAGATGTTCAGGCAGTATGCTGGTTATAGAAGGGATATACCTTACCTTCTTGTTCCTGTTTCTCTCAGAGAAGTGCTTTCCCATTTTGACTTTATAGCAGGTGCTATTTCCTTGTGCTGATGTTAATGCAGTATTGGCCATAGGGCAATCCTACTTGTTCACCCTGCCTCCTGATGCTTGCATGTTCACAAATGCCTTTATTGCTGGCTGTGTTTCACTTCCTGTTCGAGAAGGATGCCTGGAATGTTCTCCAGACTTCTGCTTAAGGAATTAGCAGATTTAAGGCCCTTATTTATTTATTTTTTTTGTTTTCTTTTCCCTTTTCTTCAGCTTTTTTGCTTTGCTGACGTACTTTACATATAAAGCAATGCGCTGTCTGGACTTCAGGTGTTTCAGCCACTGTCAAATACCACCTCTTCATTTTTTTTTTCCCAATTTTATTTAATCCGAGTGGGTTCTAGGGTGTCAATGAAACCAGCAATTTTCTTTAATCTTTTCTGATGTAATGTTTCTCTTCCCCATGTTGCCAGCTATGCCTGCTTTGCTGCCTTCGTCCCTTGTCTGAATTAGACACCCTTGTAATTTAATCTCCCAGTCAATGTCTTGCTTTAATCACGCCTCGAGCATGCCAATTACATTACACGTCTCCCTTAGCACATGTGCTTCCAATTCACCGCATTGTCACATACCAGCTCCACGCATCGCATGGATGGTGTTTATGGTTCCTTGCCTGCTGCACAGAGAGGGAAGCAGGGAGGTGTTCTCCAGCCATCCTCACTCAATTACTGGTGTGGGATGCTTCCTGGGGAACTGAAGGGGGACATATGACAAATGTTGTTTTGCTGGTGACCTTTACTGGGGAAAGCTCTCTTCCAGTTAGGAGTCAGTAATGGGATCATTCATGGTAGCTTGTCTGGGTGCAAATACATCATCTAACATTGGAGACTGCACTTCTTTAGTGCTGACTTCTGCAGTTGCTTTCAATATCCTGTCCTACTGCTTGCACCAGTTGGTTGCCACAAACAGCTGGCCACGCTCTGTGGCTGCAGCTGTGCAGCTGCCTTTCACTAAAGGGAAGCAGAGTGCAAAAGATGAGCCTGCCTCTGCTGTCCTTGTTTGCAACTCAATTTGTTCCATGTGGAGCGGGGTTAGCAAAACTGTGTTCTTGAGGATTTGTTTCCATAGTTGGGATCTTTGGTATATGAGAGACCTACGAGCAGTGTGTAAAAAAGGCTGCAGTGTTGAGTTTATCCTTCTCAGTCATGAAAGTAATCTTTCTTGTCTATCCCGCCATGTGTTCTCATGACTTTTGCAGGACTTCCAGTTTCAGATAAATTTGATAGAGATGTAGTAATGAATGACAAAGGTTGCTGGGTAGGGCACACAGCCTTTGTGGTTGTATAAGCCTTGTTTCCCTAAGAAAACAAAGCTATAATCAAATGCCTCCCAGTATGGGAGGACATCTGAAAAATATTTACCAAAGGAATCTACGGTCTCCCTAAGTGTGGTGTTTTCCATGTTTCTTAAAACCATTCAAATGCTGTTTCTGTAACCACCAGCCCTGTGCCTGTGGCATACCAGCTGTATTTCAGGGCAGCACTGCTGAGCTGGCTGATGTGAGGCTGTTGCATTCTTGCAGTAGGATTGCCAAGTCCTCGACAGCCTCGGGAATGATACAGGCTCAGTGGAAGTCTCTATGTTGACTTCCTGAGCTTTACACAATATCTTTGGAGAGCGAGGGCTAAATGTGCACCGTAGTTCAATCAGTGTGACTGATAATGCCTTGAATAACAGCTTCTCTGAGGTCACACCAGGCTCCAGGAGCTAAACATGGAGGAAGGTAATTTGGAAGAGGGCAGGACCTGGTGATGAAGGTCACAAGGCACATGGGATATATACTAGATAGCTGTTTGCTGTATTCTTAATGAGTAATAATATAAATAATGTACAGTACTTGTAGCACGCATTTCTATAGATTACAATATAAATGAGTATGTACATGTTAACCTTTTTTTCTTTCTGTCATGCTGGTTTCATCTATTCACCCGTTTACCAACATAAAGTTGCCTGTTACATTGATCAATTCTCTAGTATTTGCTAACCTTCAAGAGCTTTGCTCCCTCTGGCTCGGTTTTGCTGACAGACCAGTTTTAGTGATAGGGTCATTTGGAAGGTAAGACAGAAGTTTCTTCCAAGGGAGTTAGAGGATACATGGCTGTTGTGGTCTGCTGCTAAAGTAGATGCAACTGCAACTGATCCCAGATGAAAATACCACTGCTGTGCTGTGCTTCTGTTTGCCCTGGTGGTCTGCTGGTCCTGGCAATTACCTCAGCTTTTTCCAGAGTTGCAAGGTATTTAGAGTCCTTCTTGAAACACCGTCCCATTAAAGCTGATGGCAGTGGCAGATGGACCTTATAGGAAGTATTTGTTTTGTTACTTAATTAGCACTCTACTCTCCCTTTGTGCTTTAGTGGTTGGTTGCTTTTTTCTGGGGACTATGTTTGTTAGGCTTGGAAGAATTCCCAGGTGTTATGAGTATAAGAATATGGTTATGAAAAGGTGTATTACTAGGTTTTGAGAGTGGATCTCTCTTACTGAACTAATAAATCTTAAGAAATAGCAAACAGTAATGACTTGTATGCAGCCAGGTCTGAATTTGGAAATAAGGTTATTTCTGGGACATCTATCTTTTGTGATCACGTCCAGTGTTGAGCTTAGGTAATGACAGGCTTAGCTCTGTATTTGAGAGCCAATGCTGTGTTGCATTTACAGCTTTATACAAATAAGCAGGGTTCTTTTGTGTTTCAGCGAGTGAGTGTAATTGCTGGCAGATGCAAGCTGTGGGTCAGCGTTCCCAAATTGCTTGCCATTTCCAGAGCTCCCCTGAAGCCATGCTGCAGCACAAGCCTGTGCAGTTCAGGGACTGGAGGGCAAAAGCTGCTCTACCCTAATGGGGATGGACAACAGAGGCAAGAGTTCTGCTTAGAGGGGCCATTGCTGTAATACCCCTAATGCCTCACAACGCTGGCAGGCATCCCGGTTTGTTTCTAATCGAAAAAAATCACCCTTGACAGTTTCTTCTATGACTCTATCTTCCAGACCTTAGCCTGGTTTACTGTAGATGCCATGGTAGTGCCTGTTTAGTAGTTCAGGATTACTCTGTAACTTACAGTGTGCCCTTCTGCTGTTCCACAAACCCTTTTCTGCCATGTGATGTTGCACCTTACTTGAAAACGTGACTGTAAGAAAACCTCATTTTTGTTAAATCTCTGCTCTGCAAATTTGTTTTATTGACTTGAATAAGGACTTTGTGCTCCCACTATGTGGTTGATACAGGAGACATCTGAGGAAATCTGGGTATTTTCACTCAACTGAGAGCTAGACTAAGTACTGTAAAAACTTCATGAATGTAGTTTAGAGGGTGGAGGCATTCTCATCAGGCTGGGTTAATGTGGAGTGGACATGAAGCTACTGCTAGTTCATTTGTAAGGCAGTTAGTGGGAGTACTCTAAAATAGGATGGTTACAGAAGTGAAATGGGGTTCTGTCACCCAGCTGTAAAATCTAGTTAAATGTTTTGTCTTCAGATGGTTTGTTAGTGTCTCCTACTATAGAGAAGACCTGCCAGCTATCTATTATATTGCTAGCATCAAGAAGAGAAATTGGTTTTTATTACTATAGCGTCTGAATGAATGGTTTGAATGCACAACTGACTGCAGGCTTTTGAAGGAGAACATGGTGCCTCATCCTCCAACAGGACAGCACTTTGTGCATCAGCATGCCCATAGATTATTCTTTCATATCTTGCATTTTCAGGGTGGCTGTTCTGTTGCTGGTGCCGCAGCTGTTGGAATCCGTGATGCTGTTAAGAGTGCATAGCTCATTTCTGCAGCTTCTTCTCTCCTTTGTTTGCAGCTTCACCAGATGTAGTCATGTCAAAGCTGAGCTGAGTCTCATTCCTTTCAAAATTTTCCCCGGGGTCTATAGCTGGAGAGAAATGATCACCATTAAAATTTTTCAGGGCAGTGCCTTGAGCAACAAATGTGCTGGGGCTCTTTAATAAAAACAAGATTAGTTGGATTTATGGCCTAGATTTTCAGGAAAGATGCTAATGGATGTGTGTGTCAACCGAGAGAAGATCCATATGTATGGACCTTGTATATCAATATGCAAGCTAGAAAAGTAGTAAAAGCAACTTATTTAACATACATACATATGAGTTGAAATACTCTGAGCTGAGAGATAAATTGGATGTAGCTCTTATCAGTATAACAATATATCAGAGTGGCACTGAAAGCTTGGCTTTTCTTTGAGAAATTGCTTGCATTTCTGTCATATTGGCCCACAGTGATGCAAATAACCTGGAGAAACACAGAAGTGTTCTGTAATTTATCATATAAAGTGGAGGATTTGCTTCACTATGAAAATTCGTGCCCTCTTTTTCTCCTAAGCATATGCTGCTGAAGCTGAGTCTGTCAATGTCAAGTACAAGTCAGAAACAAGTTCTTATGGTTGCATTGCAAACTGCAGGAAATGTCTACATGCTACTAATCACAGTGGCTCTCTCCAGTGGGCACAGCTATATTTAGGCACAATGTGAAATTGGCTGCCATAAATAAAGTTTTTCCTCAGCTGTTTTCATAAGGGTGTTGCATACACAGCTTAAAACCTCTGCATTGGTTTAAAAACAGAACAAAAAACCCACCTGTGATGCTTAGCTCTTGAAAGCAACCTTAGTGTTTTTTTTTTTTTTTTTTTTTTTTTTTTTTTTTTTTTAATGGTAGTTGTTTCCCAGCTTTATTACATCACTTCCATTTGTGCTGCAAGATTGATGTAGGAAATTCTGTGTAAATGCACTCCATCAAGAAGCCATTGTGTCACCTTGGGTTCTTAAAGATGCTCACTGCAATGCAGCGTAATTGGCAAAGCCAACACGGAACAAACCTTGATTTATAGGTTAAAAACATGAAGTCTTTAGGAAAGTTGGTTAAGTACTTTACAGGTCACCTCTATTTTTTTCTGCCATAGATGCCTCGCCTCACTGGTTTCCTTTATGTCATTCTGTCCGTATTCTGTTTATTACTGAAGTGAATAAAGTCACTGTATGTTTGGTTGAGTTGAATATAAAATATAGTTTTGGGGGGTTTACCTCCAAAGAGGCAAAGTGAAGAAGCACCAAATAAAATGTGAACATTCATTGGGAGTGAAAAGTTTTCTGGAAAGAATGCAATTAATCCAGTGTTGAAAAATAATATTGACATTTATTGATTGCATTAAAGATAGGAGACGAATGCAGCGTGTATGCTGCAAAAGCGTGTGGAGGAAGCTGGGACAGCGAGAATGCAGAGCACTGTAATGATGATGCCAGCCAGCTCCCTAGACAGCAGCATATCAAACAGTCCATCTTGAACTTAGTTCATTTCTAGGTAGTAATCATCAAGCAGATCTGCTCATTTCAGCCAATATGCTGAAATTTAATTTGTTTTTTTGTAGTTAACTTCACACAGAACAAAAAACGCATCACCTTCTGACCAGCTGTAGAGTTGGTTGAAATACACAAACTACAAACTTGTCCATTTTTAAACTTGTGGAAACTTTTGTGGATGTTGAGACCCTGTGAAAACTTGTGGCTTCCCCTACATTGTGTCACACAGCTGAGATTTTTGTTGTGAGTAATGACTTCTCTTTCTGATGTCTGATGTAAATAGCTGTGTTCTTCTGGCCAAGTTTGTCAAAGACCCCAGACCTATGAAGACAGTCTGAAATTTAGACACATACAAGAAAGTTTAAATACTTCTGTACAGTATTCCTAGAAAAACAGACCTAGCAAAGCCAGGATGAAACTTTAGTCCTAAATATATTATAAGTGAAGCTGGTAGTGCTGCCTATAATTAAGCTTGCCTCACATTTCCCATTATAAGACCCTGTTTTCAGTGGCATATAACTTTGCCAAATTTTAACTGTTTGGGCTGAAACTTTCCATGCTGAATGTCTGCCTCAGATGAATTGTTTGGAAAGCTTCAACAAAAAATGGTTTCACCATTTCTGGGAATGAAATTAAGAGAAAAATATTTTCTTTTGCCCATGCAAACTTAATTCTGGCATTTCCTGAGTTTTGAGTGCTTGGGTCTGTAGCCTTGATGTTTTTGTGTATATATATATTTACATTTCCTTTAGAAAAGGAAAGTTCATAAAATAATGCCTCCATGCATATATTTGGATAACCAAAGAATGTTTAATTTGATGTGAAAACTCTGAGTAATTAACTTACATTAGAAACAATCAAATGATATTGATTTACTGTTTGTCTTTGGGCAAATCGATTGAGACCTGATTTCAGCAAGCCCTTCTCTCAGAAGGGACAGGACTGTGGGGAAGCCTTAAAACTGGCCTCTCAATCTTTTTCCTTTTGTTATTTGCATGTGGAATACAGCTAAGGAATGCTCTTTTTGCACGGTTTGCTGTCAGGCTGAGTTAAAGTTTATGGGGCATTCTGAGTTGAGTTGTTGGAATGCACTCCAATGTCACCCAAATCTACCTAAGTGGCAGGCGTAATCGTTAGCTGGCCCAAGTGGGGCATCTTGCGTTGGGTTCTGTGGCAAGGTTTTGGTACAAATGCACTAGTCCACGTGTCTCCAGGTACTGAGAACATCTAGGAGAAAGATTATTTTTCTAGATGCATATTAAATGGAGAGGTATCAGCCACCAAGCTTGCGTGTACAAGGTGGTTCAGGAGGTGCATTTATATGCAGTTTTGTTCTGCTGGCTCCAAACACCTTGAGCAAGGCTGAACTCTCCTGCCCGGAAGGCAGCTCAGCTGTTGTTTCTGCTCACCGTGCTGGCTGGAGATTTTTTTGCTTGTGCTGCCCCCCATGAAGTGATACACAGCCAGTGCAACGCGGTTGGATGCCGTGTTGCTCCCTGAACGGCTGTTAAATGTCAGAGGAGGATTCTAGATGTTGGTGAAAATATTTGCGGGCTAAAAACATGTTGGTGTTTATGTTCATGAGCTGACACGAGTGGGATGAGAAGAGAATGTACTAGGTGGGGGCACAGGACTATATTCTCTTTCCATTAAGACATCACATCTGCAGATGGATGCTACTTCTTTGGTCCTCTTTCTATTCACCTTCCCCTGTGTGTTCAGTACGCAGTCTCCATGGAGCTGTGAACACGGTGTGCCCATACCAAAACTAAGTGCTACACGGGGCAGCTGGAAGCCTTGCTGGAGCCTTTGAGGCCCAGTCACAGATTTATTTTTGCTCTTTTTGCATCCCAGCTTTGTTTTCTTTTATCTTCATCCTTTTATCTTCATCCTTGTTGGTTACTCCTGACTGTAACTGAGAGCTGGCGTAGTCCTGCAGTGAAACATGCTGATGCTTTCTGTTCATGCCTCGTATTTCCTTTCTGGCAGACTGTAAGGTGAAGCAAGGGAAGGAAGCAATTACAACTCTTCTTTAAATGCAGGTCAATCCCAGGGAGAAGTCCAAGCTGGTATATGCCACCTGAGAGGAATTACATTGATAACTTGTGAAAGAGGGGTGCTGCCTGCAAACACTGCCTGTATCAAAAGCAGACCCACACTTCAGAAATTGCCATGTGATACTTCAAAAGAGTCCTCAAAAACTCTCATCTCATGTCCAGGATATCCAGTTATGTAGGTACTGGTGATGGGAACTTCAGGGTATCTTTACATTTCCTGACTTTTACCACAGATGTGTGTGTATTGTTTGTCTGTCATTGTTCACCTATCCAAAGCATTTCAGAGAATAGTATCCTCTACTGAAACAAAGTTTTTTTTTTTTTTTTTTTTTTTTTTTTTTTTTTTTTTTTATTGAGACTTGGTTGGATTCCTTCATATTTTCAGTTGAGCTTTGCTGGGTTACAGTCTGGAAGTGGAAAAAAAAAAAAAAACAAACAAACAATCACAGGAGTATTTTGTATGGTGGCTCCCAAAAACCACATCAAGCTTCTGGGACCCTTTCCATTAGCCTGGACTGGAGGAGAAGAGTCTTTGAAATTCCTACAGTTGAATTGGAAAAAGAGACAAAGGGTGAAGGTGGTGAAGCACAGAAGTGAAACACCCAGTTCAGTGCTCCTTACCTGGTCATAGCAGGAATGGGGCCCTCCCCGCTCCCCTGCATTTGGGGTGGAGTAAGGAGGCTGAGGCTGGCTGTTGGACAGTGCTGGGTGGTTTGTTGTTCAACTTACTCAGTAAATTGGAGCGAAATCACGGTCAGTTTCACTGACAATGGGGGAAAAAAAATAGTTGGAGGAAGCAGGTGCAGGTGTGTATGGTGTCATGCTGCAGAACACAGATGCTCAGGCTCCTCTGTGCTGGAAACTGATCCAATAATGAAAATGTAACTTGCATCTTTGGGCCCCTGACATATCAGATGATCTTGTATGTGTGGGAGTGGTTATTTTAGTGGTAAAGGCAAGCTCTTGTTTTTGCTGCATATTTGATGTTAATTACTGGATAGATTTTTTTTTTTTTTTCTCAAAGAGTAAGTTTCTGATTAAAGTATTTGTGAAGTAATAAGATGGAGAGTTGCTGGGGAATCAGACAGGTGTGTTAGTTATATCATTTGTTGTCTTAACATTATTATTGCCAGGGGATTTTAGTTGCACTGCCCAGGAAATTCTTTTGAAAAAGCTGGTGCCAGCTTGATACATTTTTCTGTGTTACTGGCAAGAGCTGTGACAACAATGAAATCACTTTCTGTCTCTGTGATGCAGGCCCAAGGCAAGACTTCTTGCTTTTCACAGCTTTGTGTGTACTTAGCTCTAAGTAGAATTAATTCTAGATGAATGCAGTTTGATCAAAAGAGCGTGCATCTCTATAAGTGACCTTCACTCCCTCTTCAGGCTAGTAACAACTGCACTCAGAGGTGGTGCAATTCTCCCTCTTCCAATGGTGGTCATTTTCCATTAAAAAAAGACATACAAAAAAACCCTAACCCTTTGCTCCATCCTATCAAGGAAGGAATTACCAGAGGACTATAAACTGCATTCCCACTTCAAAGGCTTTTGAGCTAACTTGGATTAGACTTCTGTCTTGAATGCTCTCCTGTTGAAGGGCTCCATCCAGCAGCTAACAAGCTTGGCCCCGTTACGTCTCTGAACTCAGTCCCTCAAAAATGGGAGTGGTGGTATATACCGAAGGGGAAGTTGTTTGCATAGCATTTCTCTTGAAATGTTGTCTCTGTCTCGCTCTGTTCCTAAACCACGTGTGCATTCTTTCAAATAAAATTTCAATGGATGTGGTATTTTCCCTGACTTCCTCCCCTGAACGGGTGTTGACGTGCTACTAACCAGCTGCGTTGTTCTGCTCCAGAGATAGGTGCCCTCGCAGCATGGCTCAAGTAGCTCCTGCGAGCAGACAGCTTGTGTTAAGCTGTTGGGATCGCTCGAGACCAAGGTTCCAGAGGAATGCTATGTCTGTGTGGCAAACGACCTGGAGAGGTACTTGGTTGTGTATGTGGAATTGCACTTCCAACACGTATCTATTACAGCCATCAGACCTCGTAGTACAGCTTTTGTTCTCAATTCAACAGAATATTGAGGCAATTCTATACCTTTCCTGACTGAGGTTCACATATATAACCGAAAATCTGATGTACTGGGTAAGAGCCTTAAAAAACGAGGCTTTCTTCAAGAATACTTCCTGGAAAGAGTATGGCAGGAGGGTCAACTTCAGAGTAACTGTGTGGAGCAGTGGTCCCTATATGTTGTAGCCCTTGCTTGCCTTTCCCAGCTGCTCAGTGGGCTTTTCTTTAGTTTGTAGGCTCTTAAGCACAGGAATGATCTTTCACTCTTATTTCTACAGTCATCTAAGTATGTTTGGTCTGGAATACCACAGCAATGTAAATAATATCTATACTCTTGTGATGGGCTTCCAAATGAAGTCCTGCTTCTGTAGTTGAATCTTTCTAGGAGTATCGGTTCCTCACCTTCCTTTTGGGAAACTGGCTTCTGTAAGTTTTATTGGTAGGGGAGTTTGCAATATTCTTTTAAGGCAATTACTTAACTGTAAGTAGTGTTCCTTTATTACAGTTTAAAGCAGGGCCACATTTTGAGTTTTAGTGCATTTAAGTGCAGTTGTCCTCTCTCAGGAACATAATGCTAAAAATTATGCTAGCAAAAAGGCACTGCGGAAGTTGAAGATGAGTTCAGGTTGGACGTTATACACTGATTTCCCAAGGGGACTCCTTCAGAGTGTGGAGAAGCAATTTCAGCATTCACATTTCCATTGTAACATAATTGCTGAGGATTTTGGTATCTTTGTTCAGCTTATAATTTGTTAAATTGTTTTTGGATTATGCTCCCAGAAGGGGGGGATAAACCAGAATTAGAGTATTTGAGTGTTGGGATCTGAAAAAGTCTGAAACAAGAAATGAGACTGTACTACTTCTTTACCATAAGAAGCAGCCCAGTTATACTGTCTGAATAACGACTTTGAGGCAGCCACACTCAGCTCCATGAAGATGCTAACGCACATTGCCATATTTCTCGTGAGGCTGACAATGTTTGCCGAGCATTGACCGATGCTGTAATGTAGGCCAAACACTTGACAATATTTATATTATCTGTAAAGTGGCTGACAACATTTAATAACATCTGTGAAGTACTTTGGGATGTTAATGATGTACTCAGCGGGGACCAAAGGAGCTCTGCAGCATTACAGCTAGCTGGCTGCACTCGTGCTGTGCACCAAGGGGCACGCACACGGACACGTCTTCGGTGCTGATGCAACTCCAACCCCGTGGGGACGTGTCAGTGATGGGCTTGGTACAAAATGTCTGTAAAAATGGTGATGTCCATACAGAGCTTCTCTCTAGGTAGGGGATTTTTTTTTTTATTTTTTTTTAGTAAAGCTGAACAGCTGTTAAATGACACCAATTTCGGGTCTACTTTCTTTTTTAGTGCATTGGCTACCCTTATAATTAAGGTATTGAACTCATGATTGGCACCTGCAGAATTAACTGCATTTTTCACACAACCTTGGTTAAATTGATTAAACTCCTCATGTCTCACTTCTTCTCTATGTGCATTAGAGACTGCAAAGACCTTCAGAACATAATTTCTATCACCATGTGTGTATGTAATGCCAAGTGTAACAGTCCTGGCTGAAGTTACGTGTCTAGAAGCTATCGTTAAAACAAGTGTTCAGCCTCCAGTGTGTGCAGTTGCAAGTGGATTCTGGACTGTCCATCTGTGTGAGGCTACTGTGCACTGTTAGCTACGTGTAAATAATTTCTGTGCCTTATGGACCTTGTACAGCAACTTAAGAGCCTTGTGAATGAATGGAAGGTTTTATGTAAACATAGTTACTACAGTGTGTAAGGATACTGATGGTGGCTCTAGTCTTATGGGACCTAGAGGCAGAAGTCATCACTGCAGGAAGCAGGAAAGGGATTGAGTCAGTGATGAGGACAGCAAAACACGTGTGTATATGTATGTATCTGCTACAATATCCAGCCACACATGCTGTAGCTGTGGCCAGAAATAGTCCTTGTGTGCATTCACAGCTGAATGATGCTCGGTGTGAAGCCTTCAGAGATCGTCTTGCTGGATGTGCTGATCAGGGTGGGTTCATAAGGCTTCGGGATATACCTGGTATACAGCAGAAGCTCAAATGAAACAAGCTTTCCTTTTAATATATAGGAATGTCAACTTGAGGGATGGCTGAAACCTATCACTCTAATTCTGGACTGCTTGGAGGTATCCAATCAAGATGAATGCAAACTGTGTACGTGTCAGACAATGGAAATCTGTTTTGAAGCTTTCTCTGGTCTTAAATTTGTAATCTTTTTTTTTTCTTAAGTGGGAAATGCTATTTAATTCTTCACTGTTTCGTTTGTAGTATGTAAAGTTGTCTTTTCAATATTTTTTCTATTTTCAATTCACCTTGAAAAAGAGCAAAATTGGTGAGCAGTAGTTTTCAGGACAACATTGCTTTCTTTTCTTTTGGAGGGCTCTTTGCTTGACCGAAAGCTTCCTAAACTTCATCACAAACACAGGGACCCAATTGTGTGGTTCAGCTTTTACTAGTCATGTATTCTTATGCCAGTAATTTCTTGGCTACAAATTGTTGCAGTTGCAACTTATTAGATCCTTGAGAAAGCGATTGCCTGTACAGGTCATGTGCTTTTGTCATACAGGTAATGAAAATTGCGTAAAACACCACCTACCATGCCATCCCTCAGTAGCTGAGCAGAAGCCCACCTGCCTGCTCGCTGAGTAGCAATTCTGTGTAGTAGCAAGTCCGCAAGCATCAGAAAGTATTTTTCATCCTTAATTTCTCTTGCAAGAGAGAAGTAACACTTTAGGTGTAAAGTAAATATGCTGCTTGAAGAATAGCCTATTTGTTGTGGGAGGAAAAGTGAGATCAGATTGTTGTGGTGATAACTCCTATTTGACCATACTGATTCAGTTTTTCCTCAGGCTTGGACTTGGTGTTCCTGCAACTGCCTACTACTCTAGTTTGTACGGAGGGAAAATGTGTTGATTGTGCCAAGGGCACAAGATCTGTAATTAGACTGAAAAATGCAGCATCTTCCCTCTGTCAAGCTGCTTCTGTTGCACAATTGCAGTTTCTTGGGTCCCCGTTCAGAGAGCATTACACGGTCCTGCTCTGACACACCAATTTACTTTACTCCCAAGAACTGCTTTATTGGATTTATAAACTATTTTTCTTAGCTCCATAAAACTAGGGTTTGACTTACAGGGTGCTGGTTTTACAGTTTTAAAGCTTGTGCAACATAAAAAATGACATTTTTACCGTGACATCCTCATTATGCATGAGCTGCCATGCCTTACACAGTACAACTGCAAGGCTCCTTTTCAAAGTAACGATCCTCAGCTCGTACCTGTGGAAGAACTAAAGCAAACATTTAGACATATTGCTGGGATCCATTACATAATAAGAAAAACTTTCAACTTTGCTGACAGCAGTCTTTTACTCAGCTCTTAAGATTTAGGAGATAAAAAGGTAAGAACTGATCAAACTGGCCTTCTCCTCCTCCTCCCATGAGGGCTCTGTAAAATTCAACAGGTGTGAAATGGCAGGAGCACACTGCAGCCCAGTGCTACTTTTCCTTGTGTGTGTGTGTGCTCCGAAGGATGCTACCATGCCTCTTGGCTTCTGGGTATTACTAGAAATGTAACCTGCTGCTTCTGTTTTGTAATTATTTGTTGCTTCTTCTGGTGTAAAGAGAACTGGTGCATCACTTTTTCTTATGTAGTCACAGGCATTTCTTCACCTCGTAGCTTTTTCTTACAGAAGAAACAAATTAGAGGTTGTAGCTGCGAGCTGATGGTCAGCCTCTGATCTTCAGCTAAAAGCTGCTCATCAAAAATGCTAGTGCACAGAATTTGCAAAGCTGCACACCTGCTGGTGGTAGAAATAAGAGGTGGAAAACCTCACTTTTTGAAGTGTTAAACTAATTTCTAGTTCAACAATTTCAAAAACAATTTTGGTATGCGGTCCTCAATAATGCTGTATCAGGTGGTTTCATAAGAAATGCTTATCTCTTACAAACTTTGCATCTATCTTTCCTTAGAAAGCTTCAGCAGTGCTGTTAATATCAACTAATTACTCTTGTGCCAGATGGGTGCAACTTGGCAGCTGTGTTCCTCAGAGACTATCGTGTTGCGGGGGGGGAGTTGAAATACTGCTTCTAAAAAGGCAGAAAGAGTAGCTGAGATTGATGCGTGCTTCTTGAAGGCGCAGTCATCTGTAGAGACTTCTGGGGTTGCTAATGGGACAAATGGGCTCAATGTTTTTTAATCAGAGATTTTTTAAAAGAATGCTGGAAATACCTTATGTTGACTTACTGCTGATAGAAGGAGATTCCGTCCATTATAAAGAAAGAAGTTTAAACTTCAAAACCCAATGCTGAGTTTCAGTTGGGATTTATCTTTCCAAATATCAGAGAATCAAGTAAGAGTGAGAAATCTGCTAGGAAATATTTTTTTGGCTCAATTTCAGATGCCATGTTGTTAACTTAAAGCAGATCTTTAATGTGAAATGATTCAAAAGGTCCTTGCGTCCATGTTTGCTGTATATAGGTGCTCTCTAGACAGTTGCAATTGTGGGTCCTGTGAAAGTCCTAGCAAAAGCTTACTCAATGTTTTCAACTCCAATAATTCATCTTACCCTTCTCAAACGAAGGCAGAGACAAAGGATGAGGCCCTGCACTCCGCCCATCTCCTCTTCTGCAGCCTGCCGTAAATGTTGCTGAAATGTCTAGCAATGAGGCTGGATGGAGCAGTGCAGACTGCCAGAGCAAATGCGTGTTTTGCATCTGTGTAAAGTTTTGGCTTTCCTTGGCTGAAATCCCATCCAACGGAATGCCATACAGACAGAACTCAGCTTTTGGCATCATTGCATGTCACCATTCAGAATGAAGACTTAAAACCGAAAAGCTTGTGCTCATAGGCCATGGCGTTGAGTGAGTTTCTCAGCCTACAGGAGCAGGATGAACATTTTTTTCAAGTCCCTGGTTCTGCAAAAAAGAGCGGAAGTAAGAAGGGAACAGGGACTTACTATTTTTTTTTTTTTTTATTCTGTTCTTGGGCAGCACAGTAGTGACAAAGCCACAAATAAACACAACAGATCTCCTTAGGAGACTGAGTCGTGTTTCTGAGCGATGACCACAATTTCTGGGACAATATACAGTATATATACACCCACAATATATAGAGTCTGTAAATATATTGCAGAAATCATGGTTTATGTTCTGAGACTTAGAGATTAGCCTTGTCTGAGCTGAGAAATCAACAGTTAATTTCTCCAGCTCCCTGCTTTGGAAGGTCACCTTTGGAAGGTGCAGCACGTTTTGCTGCTGTTCACTTCTGTATGCTCAGGTAACAGAGGATCTACAGAGATTATAAATAACAGTTCTCTAGGTGCTTCATTAGGAAGAATGCAGTCATGATGGCTGATTCTTTTAATCATTAAAACTGACTTCAGTTCTAGCATTGCCAGACAATCTAATTCCGTGCATAATTGTCTCTGCAATTGGAAAGCTTTTCCTAATTTTTACATCTTCCTTATGATTCTTAGTAGCTTTATACTATCATTTTGAGAAGCCAAAATGTAACTGCAACACTTTTTTTGTGAGTCAGCAATTTGTCTTAATGAAGCTGGTTTTCACAGGTATCAGCCAATTTTCTGCCTTTATTGAGGTGATTCCGCTATATTTCTGCGTTCTGCATGCTACTTAAATACTCAGTGAAAACAGAAGGTAGATTTCTTTTTTTTTTTTTTTCATTGCACGTCTACTAGAAGATCAATACAGCATCTTTTAATCTTTTCTGTTCTAAACAACTTCAAAATTTCCAGGCTTTTTTGGGTATTTTGTCAGAGGCCTCAGTTCAGTTGCTCACTTGTGTAGTTAGGGTGATTTTGTGTTTTCAGAGAAGCTTTGAAAACAGATTATAGCTTCTGAGCTGAGATCCCTCCAATGCTACAAGCAGCATGTATCTCACAGACTATTCTTTTGTTTATATATACATATTTTTCTGCACCACAAAGTTACTATCTGATGCCCAGATGGTAATTCCATCATTTTCTGTATATTTGGTATCAAATATGAGATATTCCAAGCCTCTGATTTGTGTAATTTGATTATTCTTCACTAAGATTAAATCTTGCGTTTTCCACACCGAATCCCACATTTTTCCCAACCACTTGTACAGTTTGTTTTCGTGCTTTGGTTTCTGATCCACTCTCCATTTGTAGCCCTGGCTGGTTTGGTGTTGGCTGTGTGCTTAAGAAACCTATTTCATCATTTGAGTTATTCAGGAAAATACTAAATAAACCGTAGCAAGGGCAGACTGAAGCCGAGCAGTGCAGGATCAGTGATACCAACTCGGTCAGCACAGCTTTCCACCCGGCTTTGCACATACATCTAGACTAAGAAATGCTCAGAAAGACAGCATCAAAACGTTGCTAAGTCAAGTTACTCCTCCTCCTCCTGGTCTCGTTGCCCTGTCTGCCGTTTTTGCTAATTTAGGGCCTGGACTGCATCTACTGCTTTTCCCCAGTCTACAAAATTTGTCAGTCTGCTCTCGGAGGTAGATTGCTTTGACATGATTTGCTCTTGAGAAACCCATGTTGGCTGTTAGTCATCTGTCTCTTGCTTAGTGTTTGTGTAATGATTTGTTCCAGTGTTTTTCCAAGAACTGAAGTGAGAAGGCAATTGCTGCAATCTCTGAAACTTTCAGATTTTCTCAGAGTATGCGAGGATTAAATGCATCTGCAGCAATGGATTGGTAACATTGGAGCTATTTGTCCACATGCACTTCTTTTCCCCAATGCTAACAGGAAATTTTCTCTCTGTTCTGCTGGGCTGTCCTACTCCACTGTTTATAATTTCTTGCGCTTGTGGCTGGAGTTTTGTTGGCAGTGTAGCCAATTAGTGAAAGCATGTTCCAGATGACAGAAATCTGCAGGAAAATGCTGGGATTAAAAGCAGGCATGTAATGTTTAATAGGACATGTACAATACTTCATTACAATTTTAATTAGTTCAGCTTTTGGCACTCTGTAGTGGTGGTGTTTTGTGTTTAAAAACAAAAGCACAAATAGCAAACAAAACTGTTTTGTTAGAAAATAAACACAAAATCTTTCTTTCAAAGCTCTGGCAGTTCCTGAAACCAGTCAGTGCTGTGTTTCTCTGCAGTGGTTGAAATATGTCAGGCAGGTGTTTCAAAAGTCCTTATGCTGCAGGGAAATAAACTCTGATGTAATCTGCCTAATTTGACTCTTTGAATTACTTTCAAGAACACTTGCTGTTTGTAATGGAAATAGCTCACCAACCACTTCAGAGGGGACTTTGTAATGTGAGCTGGTAAAACTCTGCAGGTGTAGTGGGTTTTTTATTTTATTTAACATCTTAGGTTTGTTTACTTTAATGTGTTACTGAAAAAGTGACATAAAAGTGGTTTAACAAGTCATTTTTCATTTGAAAAATGTTTTCTTATTAACAAAGTTAACATCCAGTATTCTGCAATAGAACTACTGACTCCAGGAAACCACATTTTGCTCAGGAGAATATGTTTCCTGAGGCTGAAATTCCCCAGAGACTTTTGTTTGGGATTGTACATACCTGAGGCATTTTGGCGTAAGCATCAATTAAAAAAATGGGAAATGGTGTTTTCCTTGCTAATTCTTGGCTACTGAATGGAGGTTACTAAAAGCTCTGTTTTACCAAAGCTGTTTTAATTTGTTATTTTTCTTCCTAATTTAAGTTTGTGAATTAAACTGGGTTGGCCTCAGGAAAAAGATCCCGAGGTGTCAGAGTTCAGCATTTCACCTACAGATTTAAGCAGTTGTGCTTGACCTAAAGTTTTATGTCTTGAGTGAGTGGTCATTTACAGAAACAGAAATTCTGTCTGTGATGCAAACTTGAAGATGAGTGTTCAACACACAATGCCTTGTAAGTAACAACACTCAAATACTTTTAAGCTGGAAGGAAATCCAGTGAAAAACTGACAAACACTGACAAAAATCAGTTTCCAGGTTCTGCTCATCATGCCCATGAGCATTTATGCCCAATTTGATTAGTGCATTAGTTAACTTCGTTGGTGTGTAGACTGTTAATGCTATACTTCAGTAGAGATTAAAAAAAAAAAAAAGTTCAGTTTAAAGAAGATGCTGGTTTGCAATTGTGAGACTTAGTGGAGATAGCAGAAATCAGGATTTTTAAAATTTATTTTATTTTAAATAGCACTTATTGTATTTTGTATTGCTTTGAATAGTTCTGACTTCAGATATACAAGCACTAATGCAATCTTTCAAGCACCTGCTTGGCACCTGCCAAGGTGCAGAGCTCTCTTGTTGGTGTTGTCAGGCTCAGTAGCCAGTTTTAAACGTCCATAAGCTGCTTATTGCAGAACTGAAAGCAGAGCACTCGTTTTCCAGTCAAGGCTACCATTTGCCCTTGCCAAGTCTGGAGTTCTAAATCAAAGCCATTTTTGAATTATCCAAGCACAAAAAAAAAAAGTTGACAGCTGTGAGGTTTTCTTTCCACATTCATCTACCTCAGAAACAGCTGAATGGATTTATAAGACTTTCCAAAAATATCCCCCTCTATGCTAAGGGCAGAGTTAAACAGCAGGAAAACTTAGCAAATCTACTACAACTCACTTTGTTTTGACAACTCTTGTCTCTTCCTTATTTACCAATTGAAGTAATTTACGCAAGTGTGTTTTGTTTGTACTAGTATTTCAGGGATGACTGCTCTGCGCGTAAGTTTCTGTGTTTACAGAAGGGTTGGTTGCAATTCATTATTTCCCAGGGTGAGGAGCAGGGTATTAGTCAGAGGTCAAACCATGACTGGAGCAGTCATGACTTGTGAACATTTTCTAGCTGAAGGTAAAACTTGAGGAGTGACCCACAGGCAGAAAACAGTTCTACCAACGTATGAAGTGAATGTAGACAGTTGGAAGAAGAAGAAAGAGGGGAAAAAAGACAAACCAACAACAAAGCCCCATAAAAACAGCTTCATGCCATTTACAATAACACTTGGAAATGCGATGCGCAAGGAAGATGTCTGGTATTTGCACAAATAGTTTTGCTGGCTCTGTATGCCCAAATGAATGACATTTCTGTCCTAGTAATGAATTTAATAGTTTACAAGCAAGTTGGAGCTAGGTTCCCAGTTGCTTTGTATTTCCCTGAAGCTGCACAATGTCTAACAACGCTAACAACGGCTTTCATCTGTATCCACGATCTGTGCATACCCCGGTTAGGGAGAGCAAAGAGTTAACCACTGCCTCCAGCACCTTCCCTTTGAACGGGCCGTAATGATTTTAGGCTCTATAATTTGATCACATAAGTGGGAAGCCGTAATGAATTAGTTTGGTTGTTGTTCCTGCAAGTGTGCATTTTATTACAATAGGCACATCTGGGGAGCACCTCGTGCTCTGCAGCATCTATAGGAAAGGACCTGCATTCCAAATCAGAGCTGATTTTGACTTGTAAGTCTGTTTTTATGAGGTGTATGTGTGTGCCTGCCCCAGGAGAGTGAGCACTGTTTCCAAAGGGGCATTTGGATACCATATGCTTGGAAAATGCTGGCTATTGCTCAGAAAAAGCAACGTACCTTCTCTTGGTAAATGCTGCAGCCCTTCTTAGTGAAAGGTTTCTCTCTACAGCAAGTTCTGAGAAATGATGAGTGAGAGATATATAAAAAAAAAAAAAAAAAAGTGAGTTGCTGTCTGCAATCCGTTCTGAAATTTAAGCTGTTGAATAGGTTTTGAAACTGAGGTTTCAAAACTGAAATGTTATGTCTGTGTTCAGTCACACTAGTATCAATGAAAATATTCCTGCATGCTCTAGGTGACGCGAATTTTGCCTCATATGAGTTTAGTGACTGCATAGCAGCCTTAGTGTTTCATTTGTGAATTCAGTGGCTTTATTATTAAACCAGAACCGGTACTGGTATTTAACCACACTTAGATTCAGTTTGGTTAGGGCCCAGGGTATCTCAAGCAAAAATTGAAGCCCCGTTCCTGAGAGCATAGAAAAGCAGAGTGTGAGCTGGGCACTATTCTTTGTCTCGGCAAAGTGTGCCCTAGATGATTGAATAGCTCCTGCCAGCTCCCCATTCCAAGGTTCAGCTGTTTTAAGGAGCATAAAGACCATGTGGCAATTCAGGACATGAAAAAAACTGCTTGTGTGGATGTAAAATCAGGGTTGTTAGGCCTGAAGGCTCAGGCTGGGGCTCTTTCCACCTGGCTCAGTTAACCTGCAAGGCTGAGCGCTGAGCAGGTGTGCAGCAGGATGGGGAGAAGCCTGCCCTAATGCTTGAAGCAGGAAGTGTTTCTATGGGAGTTAATACTGATAAGCTGAATTTGGGGTGTGGAAGGATCTGTAAAATCCTCTAGCCTCATTCTTCCCTCCTTGTTCTGTGTCCTCAGTCACTCCCTAAACAATTTTCTGCAAGCCAACTCCAAAAATCCAGTCTTTCAAACTGCAGTTGTGCAGCAAAAGGCCGTCCTCAGTGATGCGGTGACGGGTCACAAAGCCCCGATGCGGGGCAGGAGCAGGGGCTGCAGCCTGGGGCAGGTCCCGTGGGCTGAGGCCGTCAGGTGGCAGCAGGTGCCCACCAGGAAGGTGTTGGCCTGGGGTACCTGTCTGATCTCACACCTCCGTGGAAAGCATGGGCTGGTTCGAGCAGTTTGCCTTAGGTAAGAGCCCTGGGTGTGTTTCCTCTTTCTGAGATGCATTCCGTGGGGTTATCCTGCCTTGCTGCGGTACGGTACTGCTCTGTGATACCAGCTCCCAATCGTTGGCTTGGGCGGTTGGCCTGGATGATCCTCGTTAGATCCCTTCCAACTGCACGAGCTATTCTATTCCAAATTGCAAGCTTTCCACTCCTTAATGCCTAAAAAAGAAAGAAATTTGATCAAAGTCTTTAAGTTTCATGGAGAAGCAAGGTGTCTCATTTGCTGGATGGGCCATGACAATGTGATATGAGAGTTCAGAAAGCAAAAAGCAAGGAAAGAAGAATCCCCAGCGTTCTGAGCTGCTGGGGCTGGCAGTAGCACAGCTGACGCCCCGGTGCAGTGACTCCTTAGTGGTTACCAAACCTTCTGTGCGGGCACTCAGCAGCTCAGGTGAGTTTGTGTCCCAGCTCTGTTGGGTCTGTAGATGTTTTCACAATGGTGGAAAACCACGTTGTGTAAAGATCCAATAAACCACGTGGGAAAATGCAAACATCTATTTAAACATGCAGGTATGTTTTTTGTCAGCCAAGGAAAAATCCCTACTGCAGCCCCACCAGCTGACAGGAGATAATGTACAGCTCCAGGGTGTGTCTGTGCCACCCAGCGGTGTGTGTCTGTTCCACACTCTGAGTCTACCTTGGTGGTGACTTCAAGTTCAGGAGGAATATATCTGCAACACACAGCCCCCGTCTGCAGGATGCTGTAGTGTTTTGGTGAGCCTTCGGGGTATTGGTGTGCACACTGAGAGATTCCAAACTGTCAGGGAGCAAATGGAAGGAACAGGTTATCCTTATAAAGGAAGAAATTCAAAATTTTGAGCATTGCTGCATTTTGTTTCTGGGTCATTACTAAGAACCCAATGGACTTGTGTCTTGCAGGTATTTCTGTTCAAATCACTGGTCAGAGCAACCTACTCTGCACTGAGACTTAAAGCCATCCCCACCAATCCACTGTGATTGTTATTGACTTTTCACTTTTTTTGACTTGAAGTCATGTTGCCACCAAATGTTTCATCACTCTGATTATGAAACTACTGTTTTCTGAGAAGTGAGCCTATTTCTGGCAACACCAGGGAACTTGTTGGCACGAGGCTGAGGATTGTTTGCTCATTTATTCCAGGTAATTTTGTGAGATTTCATAGAAGGCGGCTCTCTGGTTCTCTTGCTTCCTGAGGCAACCTATGTAGGCATCTCAGACTTCCCAGTATGTTTATCCAGAAGGCTGCTGTACCTGTGCAGATTGAGGCTCAGCTGTGGACAGAACCGAGTTTTTCTGCTCTGAGGGCGTGGGGTTGGGACCAAAGCTGGGGTTCCAGCAGGACTTCATTGCAGCTGTAACATGAGAAAGGAGTAGCTGGCTTCTTTTGTGGGTTTCTGAGTGTTTTCCTTCTATTTGAAGGCTGCTTTCAGAAGCTATATGCTGTGTGCACCTGTTTTGTTTAAAAGAACTTTTTGTCCATCAGAGATGCTTGGCAGCAAAACCAAAGAAGCATCTTTGGGTTGAGGAATCAAAAGATGAGTACAAAATGCACACTTCATTTTCTGAAACTCATGGCTGTAAAAACTACTTTTTTGATGTTTTGAAACCTGATGTTAATTAAGTACTTCTGGTTGCCATCACTGGATGAGTTGCTCTTTCTTTTAGTTCCCCATCTGCAAAATGGGGATAAATATTTTCCTACCACATAGAAAGATCATGTTAAAGACGTAAGAAGTCTGGATACCGATGGAGTGGAGATCATATAAATATCTAAAATAAACACACACCGGGGTTGGAAAACACATTTTAATTCTAGCAATATTCTTTCTGTCCTTTTTAACAGAGCTAGTAATTTGGAATATTTGTGTTGAGAAAGCTATTAAGGCAGATTAATAACACTGTAGATGTTTTATTTTTGTACATGGGCAAGATAATATCATTAATATCTGTCTTCCTTTGGCTGGCTTTGTGTGGATTTTGCACAGAGCACTACATTAAAAAGAGATTACCCTGCTATGACCCACTGAGTTTCCCTTTCCACCCAAAAAAATACAGGAGAGAGCCAGTATGCTTTAGTCCAAATATAAACGGATGTGCTTCACCAGTGCTCTGGTATGCTTCATGGGCTTCTGAATCAAATCAGAACTCACTGCAAAATGTCTGCTGTGCTGTGGCACCGAGGATCACGGCGATGTCCCTGGGTCAGGGCAGCACCAGCACTCGCTCTTCATTCTGCTGAGCAGGCACAGGCTTCAGCATGGGCTTTCTGAGCAGGGTTAGCTCCTGCAGCAGGTTCTTGGAAAACAATTCAGAGCCGGGGGCAGCCCGTGGCAGCCTTCCCGGGGGTTTCTTGAGGCTCTGGACCAGGTCTGTTGTGTGCGGAGGTCAGGGTGTCATTTTTTGAAGGTTTCTGTGGCAACCTAAAAACACAGCAACATAAACTCTGTTATATTAGCCTAAAACCCAGGGGGAGGTGTCAGAGTTGGAAGGTATGCATTTGAATTCTCAGTCGCCGGGGTACAGAGGGATTTGCTTGGGGTTGAGGTTCAGCTCTGTTTCTTCAATATGCATGGAGGTCTGTGCAAAGCCTCCCCAAATCTGACCTCTCGAGTACATGTGGATTTGCAGGGGAGAAGTGGAGGGAAACAACAATTCTCCCAGCTGAGAGAGACTCCAGTACCTCCCCTTCCCTCACCTGCAGGCAGGATAGGTGGCATAATGCCATCGAGCCACAGCTCATCTGCAGGAGCTCAGCATTGGGTGTGCTGCTCAGAGCCTTCCTGTGGCTGGCAGGTAGCTGGGCTAGGTTTAGTGGCTACTTATTCATTTATTCTTAGTAAAAGTACTCCTAGAGATTATTTATTTTGTCTTAATTTTTACATACTGCTATTCAGAGTAGGAAATATTTTGCCATCTCAACCTTTTGTGGGCCAGGAAGTCTGCTTTCTGTTGGTTCTAGCTGTTAGACAAGTGGAAAGGGGCTTTCGTTCCCTGTATGGACTGAAACTTTGCTGTGCAAATGTGGCAGAAAATGCCTGATGCTTGGTAAAGACAGAAGGAGTTGATAGTTCCTACAGTAGATTTTTAAATGAAAAATCAAAACAAATTTTAGTAAAACTGGCCAGATGGCAGAGATTTAAATACAAGTCATTCTTCTAGCATTATTCTTTTCCACCTGGAGGGAATAGTTAATTATTCTTCTTTTTTTTCTGCAAGGAAAAACACCCTTTGTATCTGCTTTTCAGTCGCTGGTCTCCTGCATGGGCTTCTCGGTGTGTGAATGCAATAAATTCTACCGCTGCTTTACCATCTACACGCCCAGTTTTCCCAGTTGTGTGGTCTCCATTAAGAGGCCACTTATCTGAGTTAATTATAATTGCGTCTCCAGCCTGGAAAATATAGAAAATAGTGAAGATGGAAAAATATGGATGTAGGATGTTTTCCTCCAACAGGGGGTCTGCTTTGTCAGTGGTCTGTCCTGCACAGAGAGTGGAGCCACTGACAGGAGCAAAGAGCTGAGAGTGTACAGCATAAGAAAATTGAGGTAGAGATCTCCAAAATGGAGGTTTGTAAAGAAGAAAAATCCTTCTAGCAACAAGGGCAGCTGGCTGCCTGCTTGGTGGAAGACTTGGATTTGTGTATTTCAGAGTTTAAGGGTGGAAGTGGTCTTGTTTTAAACTTGTTCTCTGGCAACCTGGAACTTGGAGAAAACACTCAGTACACTTCAAAATATTTACAGAAGGCAATCACACAAGGAAATCCATAAAGAAAAGAAAATAAACCCAAAGAGGGCAATGACATCAGAAGAAAAGGGGTAAAGGCACAGGTAATTAGTAGCTGGCAGAGCCATTCGCTAGTGCAGAGCTTGCCAGCTTCTCTTGCTGTTCCCTGCATCACCTGCAGGTCCTGTGGATTTGTTGGGGGGTGGTGCTTCTGTGCTCCAATGTCTTGTGATACTCCTTGTTTATTTGTTAGGCTGTAAAGGTTCTTCAGAATTGCCACTAGTGTTGTTTCTTTTTTGGCACTGCAGTAGAAAAGCAACAGGTCACAATGGCAGAAGTCCTGAATTCCTTTAGAAGTGCTTGGAACTGAAGGCTGAGGTAGGTTGGAGGGCTTTTTATCTTCCTGCCTGCTAAGATAAAGGAGATGTTTTGAGAGCTGTCACTCTGATGCCTTTCAAAACTACTAAATTAAAACCAAAATGGTCAAGAGAACTGTGTAGTGAGAAGGGCCAAACAACTACTGCTTCAGTAATGCTAATGTTTAAAAACTTCTGGTTTTGAACAGAGAAAAATCTCTTTAGAACTAAAGCCACTTTTTGATTAAAAACAAACAAAGAAGCATTTGTTCCATCCATATTAGGCAATTTTTATAGACGATAACCAGTCTCTATCTGCAGAATGCTGCAGTACCTGACAGGCATTTTGCAAAGGATGCAAACACTTAGCTCATCTACATCAGTGTTCCTGCTATCTCTGGGAGGGTGAAGTTGATTTATACCCTGTCTGGACCTAGCTCACAGTTCCCTGTCTGCCCACCCTACAAATACGTTCCTGTGGCTTAGCTGCTGCACGTAGTGCTGCTGGTAGACCAGGGATGGTTCATTGCAGATCTTTCTTCAGATATTTTGCTTCATCTCAGCTGTGCAGAAGTGGTTTGTGGTCCTACTGCCCCTGTACAGATGGGGAAATGAATAAATGCAGTTGGCTCTCGTTTTTCCCTTTATTCTTTATGGTGTGTGGCTAGCAAGCCTTCACATGGCTAGCTGGCTGCTGTATCCTCAGAGGAGCATTTGTGCATCAACCAGTGCAGCTAGCCAGGCACAGAACGAGGGGCCTGATGGCCTGGCTTTCTCTGGTGGGCTCTTTGCACATTGAAGATGCTTATGGCTCCCAGGAACCAAGTGTGGCTGACTTCAGCAAAATCCCTCTATGTTCCTGAAACTGAGAGTAAGCAGTTGGTAGGGTCTGGTCATATCAGACAGAGGAGAGCAGGGCTGTTTCACTGGGAAAACTGAGCATAAACAGCATTCAGAGTAAATAGCAGGAAATAGGGATAAATTACTTTCTAGTGGAGAGGCACAAAAATTTCCCCATGTGAGAATGGGTCAGACCCTACTGTCCCCTTGGGAGGGAGGGAGGAGCACGTGCAGTCTGGATTTCATCCAGAGCTCTGTGGCTTTGGTACTTCTGTGCTCGCTAGCATGGGGGTCTGCTTTGAGGACTAACAGGGAGTGGTGCAGAGCTCAGGCTTTTAATCACGCAGTTTTTTTTGGCAGCAGAGCATTCCATTTCTGTCTTGGGAGCCATCCCCCTATGGATACCGAGCAGTATGATGGGATATGCCTGCCCTTTTTCTTTTCTGTACACACATTGTTTACAGACAGCCAAAAATGTTACTCGACTATTCGACCTCCCGTATTTGATGAAATGAGAAAGGCAGAGTCACAGCAACCTTCTGGTATATATTTATGACCTGCTCTCCTTCGACAGAGAGCCCGCAGTCCTAAATCTGCTGCGTGAATCTTCACCAGCTCTGTGACTCAGCCATGCAACCTCCCTCTCTCTGCCTGTCTTGTCTTTCCTGGCTGTATCCTGTGAACCAGTTTGGACCAGTACTTGCTTGTCTCCTGTCTGCTCACCGTGTGGTTTTGTGACCTTACACTTGACTGCCACCTCCTCAGCAAGTGGTGCTGTCAAGAAGTTGTTGGTGGGGTGCAGGTTCCTCGAAGGTGTAATGCAGTGGTTGTTAAGACACTCAACGTCACTGCAGCATGGGATAAGAGAGCGGTGTGCAGTGTCCAGTGTAATGTGAACTCAACTCATGGACTCCTGTGTGCTGAGCTCGAGTCGCAGTGCCCCATCAACAGGACCTGGCTGAAGCCCAAGCCTGGGATACACGAGTGCTTCGAGTTATGGGGTGTGCGGTACTCAGATCCAGACACAACTTTAGACCTGAGCCTCTATCTAAAAAAAATTAACTGTTAAGAGTACGTCCATGAAAGTCTTGCTGGATTCTTCCAGCTGTGAGTGCTATAGGTGAACGGTGCCTAATATTGCAGTCAGATTTGAATTCCTTCTTCAAATGTCATCCATTACCAAGAAATAAGGAGTTGGTTTCTGCAGAATGAGAAACATTGCTGGAGTTCTAAGGTAACAGAGGAAGAACGGTATTTTTCATTCAACGTGTTTGAAAGTGTATACTTTGCTGCACTGTGAATCTCATGACCTTGATCAGATTTCTCAGGCCGAGGGCCCGTGTGATTATTAAATGACTCAGGGTAGCTTGGCATTGTGCTGACATGTTGTGTCACTCGCACCTTTACTCATCACTGTCTTTCCATATCACATTTCAGTAGAGAATGCTAAGAAAAGCAAACCCAGATTTTCTTGCACATGAATGGTGTCAGTTGCCCAGTTTTCACAGGAGATGTTCATCCTTGTTACTGTTGCATTTGTATAAAGGTCTGCACGGAACATCTCCATGGGTTTGGCTGAAATTCTTGTTCCAGTTGAAAGAAAAACATGCGTGACAAAAATTGCCTTCTGTGTCAATAGAGTTCTTGCTATTTGTTACTTGCAGATGGAAAGTCACCAGAAGGGTGGTTGTAAACATGGAGGCCATTCTTTAGAGCTCATGTTCTCTATTCTATGTTTTGATGTGTTACTCTTTCTGCAGACATCTGTGAAGTTCCATCGTACATGTGTTTTGGGGATGGCCTAATTCTTAGACTGGTGACCATCAGAAACTATCCCTGATTTCAGGCAGAGTTAAAAGGCAATTTTGGGATCCATGCTCTGAGTTATTTGACTGAGTCCATATTGCAGATCAGCGGTAGTGTGGGAACACACCACAGCAGCATTCCTGCACACCTTACTGGACATGTTCAGAAGTCATGTTTGCCGTGTTTCCAGGATAGCATGGATCATTCACAGAACCATAGAATATCCCGAGTTGGAAGGGACCCATAAGGATCATTGAGTCCAACTCCTGGCACCGCACAGGTCTACCCAAAATTTTAGACCATGTGACTAATTACACAGTCCAAACGTTTCTTAAATTCTGACAGGCTTGGTGCAGTGACTACGTCCCTGGGGAGCCTGTTCCAGTCTCAGCCTCCCTTTCACAGGCTGAACAGGCCCAGTGCCCTCAGCCACTCCTCATACGTCTTTCCCTCTAGTCCCTTCACCATCTTCATCACCTTCCTTTGGACACTCTCCAACAGTTCAATGTCCTTCTTGTACTATGGTGCCCAGAACTGCACACAGTACTCGAGGTGAGGCTGCACCAGCGCAGAGTAGAGCAGGACAATCACCTCCCTCGACCGACTAGCAATGCTGTGCTTGATGCACCCCAGGGTACGGTTGGCCCTCCTGGCTGCCAGGGCACACTGCTGGCTTATATTCAACTTGGTGTCAACCACAACCCCCTGATCCCTCTCTGCGGGACTGCTCTCCAGCATCTCATTGCCCAGTCTGTACGTATAGCCAGGGTTGCTCCACCCCAGGTGCACGACCCGGCACTTGCTCTTGTTAAAATTCATGCAGTTGGTGATCACCCACCTCTCCAATCTGTCCAGATCTCTCTGCAAGGCCTTTCCACCCTCATCAGAACCCACAACTCCTCCAAGTTTGGTGTCGTCGGCAAATTTCTCAAAACACCTTCTAGTCCTACATCCAAATCATTTATAAAAACATTGAAGAGGACTGGCCCTAAAATGGAGCCTTGGGGGACCCCACTAGTGACCATCCACTAGCCAGATGTGGCCCCATCTACCACAACCCTTTGAGCCCTGCCTGTCAGCCAATTGCTCGCCCATCATATGATGTTTTTGTTAAGCTGTATGCTGGACATTTTGTCCAGTAGGATCCTATGGGAAACCATGTCAAAAGCTTTGCTGAAGTTCAAAAAGATCACAGCAGCTGGTTTCCCTTAATTGACTGCATGGGTGATCTTATCATAAAAGGAAATCAAATTTGTTAGGCTGGACCTACCCCTTGTGAACCCATGTTGACTGGGATCAATGACTGCATTGTCCCCCAGGTGCACTTCAATAACTTCAAGGATCATCCTTTCCATAATTTTACCAGACTCTGATGTGAGACTGACAGGCCTGTAATTGCTAGGGTCTTCTTTATTGCCCTTCTTGAAAATTGGCACAACATTTGCCAGCTTCCAGTCTACTGGGACCTCTCCAGATTCCCAAGATTGTTGAAAAATAGTTGGGAGAGGTCCCACAATGATTCATTCTCAATGAAACACTTGAAATGTCACTGTTGAATGGTTCATTACTATAGCTAAGGAACTGATAAACGATCAGTTGAAATAATATAATTAATGAAATAGTCTACCTTCATCTTAAAAAAATACGAGTGGCTTGCTCCAGGAAATAAAATACATAGAAGTCAGAGGTTGCAAAAATCATTTTGGTTGCTGATCTCTCTGGTCAAGCAGAATTATTTGCTAGGGAACATTAATAAGCCAAGTGATACGGGAAGCATAGGGGTCAGACTGCTACCAAATTCAGCCTCAGCTGTTGGCAGCAGTACAGAAAGGCACATTAAACTGGAGATAGAGATTTTTCAGGCAGGGGACTTGATTTTTACTCATATTACCATGAATATCCAAGTGGATTTTAATGATAATTGTGGATGTTTTACCTGATGGAGAGAGTATCTTAAGGAATCTTCTAAATGTACAATTATTTCCCTTTTTAAAGTTTCCTAAATAAGTTGAGGGGGTTCTGAAAAATACCAAACTGTGTAGTTATGGTGTCAGGGTGGGGACTGTGATGAATTGACTGATACAGATCAGAATAACATGGCAGGTTCAAGCAGCTTAGGCAGAAGAGGCAGAGGGCTGAGAGTCTGCTGTGAAGTGTTTGTGAGCACGCTAAATCAAAGAGGATTTGGAACTTTAGATACTGGGAGTTAGCAGAAAAAGTTGGGTTAAAATCTGTATTGAAAATCATTCCCCCAAACTCAAATTCTGTATGCACTTGCATTTTTATTTTTTATATTGTCTTCCACTTCTGTCCTTTCTTTATGGAGAATGGATGCATAGCCTGCACCTTTCTGGGAAGCTGGATTAAACTTCAGACATGCAGTAATGAGTTCCAGTTTGGAGAGTCTGCTTCATAGTTCTCAAGAGTCAGTATATGAAAAACAAAACAAAAGATTCAATGAATTTTACATTTAGGAAGAACACATCAAACTTCTGTTACACTACTCCAGTTCTGTTGATTTTAACTGATTTGTCTTGGCAAGTAAGTGGGAGAATATGAGAAGGTAGCAAATTGCAAGATTATGCGAAAAGCCTATGATTTCACTTTACCAGATAGGTTCTGCTTGTTTCATTTTCTATTATATTACAATAATTAGTCAATAGTCTGATTGCTCTATTCAGGGATTAGTGTCACAGACAATTCATCACAAGTCGAACATATGCTCTCTTGGATGTACCATATTTCCCTGCTTATAATTACACTTCCATTGTGTGTGCTAGTCAGAGGAAAAACTCTTCCTCATTAATATTTGTTTGACCATACTTGTACCAGATGGAGATTAGTGTGGATTTTTTTCCACCTGGGATAAATCACTGCAGATACCAGTCAAGCTTTTCAAAACAATAGCTGGATTGTGTCGGGGTATTTTGTACCTGCTAAGGTTGCGCGTATCCCTAGTGCTGTTAATTCGTCTGATATTACTGATTTTCTCTAGGCAAATGTCTTTTCTGTCAGTTTTAATTTTTTCGCAGTAGATGTGAAAGAACTTGCTTTTAATGCTTCACAGGGCAGGTAAAAGGCACAAACCCTAGAAATGAGCATGAAAACTGCAATTCAGATTTGAGAGATACAGTCCTGGATGTCTGTGGAGATCTGCAAAGAAGACGTGGGGCTGTATTCCCAGCATTCAGCACTCTTCTGGAGCCTGCAGCTCTTGCTGTGAATTATTTTCCCTTTTAATCTCAAAAGGCCCCAGTGTGCAGAGTCTTGAAATCTTCTGAAAACCTGTCCCTCAAGTGTAAGTCCACGATACCTCACTGGGGTGCTCAGCTCTTCAGAACCCCTCATAGCCTGGTGTGAAGCCATTTTCTGGGGT
The DNA here is from genome assembly GCF_009819795.1 of Aythya fuligula. Lineage (NCBI taxonomy): Eukaryota > Metazoa > Chordata > Aves > Anseriformes > Anatidae > Aythya > Aythya fuligula. The sequence continues at coordinate 6,636,736 of NC_045572.1, read as the reverse complement.
TTATTAATTTGGGGGCAGTTTGTAAGGTCAGCATTTCCACGCTTCTGATGTAACTGCTGTTAGAAATTGAGCTGTGCCAGGGGGTTCACTGTTGCAAGAGTCTGGTCCAGTTCTCCAGGATCTGGTCTCCAGTCAGTCTCGTGGAAGAGAGTGGAGACTGCACAGCTTCAACGAAGTGCTTAATGGCAAAGCTGTTTGAATTGATATCCCCACAATTTGAAGTAGTCTCCTGGATCATGTTCTCCTGGCACACGGATCCATTTCAGACAGCTGGATCTAATGTAACAGTGAGGTATGGGTTGCAGGATAATTTTTTCTTTATTAAAGTCAAATTGTGAGTTTTCTTTGTTTAAACAATGTGTGGTGCTCTCTGGAATAAGAACAACCAGGCTGTGTAATAGTCAATGTAATATCCGTATAATGATTCCTGTCTTGGATATAAACTGTCAATTCCGAACCGACCTGCTAAGGCTTATCCTCGGGAAGGCATCTGCAGGCTGGAAAAGTGTACTTCAGCGTGAAGATAGGGATTCACCAGAGAAATGAAAGAAGCCTTCCCCAGCTACAGGACTTCTCTAAAATGAATTGAAAGACTTGCTGCTTTGTGTGCAGCTGAAGGTTATAGCGTTCTGCCCTGTACTGGCTCTTCTGCTGCAGATGTCACCCTAACGTCTGAACTGGGGAGGAAGCACGGTGAGAGAGACTCGGGGTATAAGCCAGAGCATTTCCACCACAAGAGATAAAGGATGGATCAGTGAGCATGGCCTTTAAAATACCGAAAGCTTAATTGCCATGGAATGTGTTGAACTATTTCTATTGTAAACCTTAAACAACAACAACCCCCTTCATATCAGATTCCAAGTTAATAGCAAATGGTGGATGTAGAGCTGTGGATGCTGGACTGAATAGCAATATATTCTGTAGGTTATGCAGAACTTCTCCAAAGAAGTCAAATCTCTGCTAGTCTTGGGAGGATTTGCAGTAAGTTGTGCTTGGGACCTCAGTAATTGTCACTGAGGGCTCCAATAGCACCCGTCTAGGTCACAAAACTGGAAAGCAGGAGGCTGTTCCTCTTGGGAGTGAAGAGCCCTTTGTTCTGGCAACGTTTTAGATCAGTTTGTAAGATAAATCTTACTTTGAGAAAATTTAGATAATTGTAAGTGTCAAATACTTATCAGTTTGCTAATAAAAATGCTATTCAGTTCAGTAGCACTGCCTCTGGGAGTGGACTTAGCTACATGGTTCCTTGCAATTAGTGTTGGAGTTAGCTGGGACTTGGGACATGTAATGAGGAAAAAATATGATAAAGAGAAGTGATGCTGAGAAGAAGAGGGTCTGAGAGACCCTTTTAGGCTAGAGACTTAACTTCTGGCCTGGTTTCAGCAGTACAGGAGCAGTCCCCTTGTCTGACTTAAGCAGTGAGAAGCCCGGTGGCCTTGGCAGAGCCAAGAGCCTGGTGTGTGTAGGGCAGGAGGTGCTTGGAAGTGCCTTGCAAAGTGGGGCAAGAGAGCAGCAGGCCTGTCCACTACAAAAAAAAAAAAAAAAAAAAAAAAAAGGAAGAAAACCTCAGAGCTGTACGCGCAACACAGGAGCTGCAGGGAGCCAGGCTCAGGTTCACTAATGTAGAACCAAAATACCCAAGTGCTGCTTCCTTTGTGGTTCCCGTGGCCTTTGGCCACCAATTTCCTTGTCCACAGCCAGCAGTCCGTGGGGGTTTTGGTGTATGGAAACATGTGGATGTTGTTTTCTTCCTTAGAGCCTTTCCTGAGGTCTCTGAATACCGAATCCCAGCAGGTATCCTGCTTCCCTGAAGCTGACGCCGGCCTTTGCTGGAGCCAGAGCAACGCGAGTGGGTGCTTGTGCTGGGCAGAGGTGGACACTGCAGGCAGAAATCAGGAACTGTTTGTTGTAATGTGCTTCAGAAGAAGATATAAAGCATTCTCCTGTAGTTTACCACAGGTCTGATTTATGCTTTCTGTCTGTTTTTATTATCCCCCCTAAATGAGCAATGCCCCGGAGCCCTCGGTTGGGTGGCCTAACGTAATTCATTGTTCCCTAAGGCTTGAAAAACCTTGCCTTGCTCTGTGCTGGTAGGTGTGCTGAAATAATAAATTATATGGCCACGATGAATGTAACGATAGTCCTTTTTATACCCATAAAAGTGTTTTGAATCGTGCCGCTCTAAAATAGTTACCATTCTTTCTGCTTGATCGTAGAATAATACAAAGCAGAGTTGAGGACTGGTGCTGCAGAGGTCAGGTGTGGTTCAGACCGTGCTTCCAGCCGCTGTGCTGACCGAGCCAGCCTCAAGCCTGCAAAGGGTGGTGGAAAGGCTCTGCTGGCCTTCGCTGGGGTTTGTGTTCTTGGTCTCATTTCAGTGCCACTGTGGAAATTGATTTTAATTACATTCACTGCTAATCACCTGATCTCAGAAGCGGATGTAGCTGTGAAAGGCCAGAAGAAGGAAACAAGTTAATTTGATGTACTCTGGGGACAAGAGCAGTGTTTTATTGAGTGGTGCATGGAAAGAAGAGTGGTGGAGCACTGGGTTAGCAAAAGGGAGCTGAGGTTATGGTGCAGTGAAAGCTGGGTGACACTACTGCAGCTGTTGTGGTGAAGTGGGAAGGTTAGCTGCTGGCCTGCTGTCCCTCAGAGCTGTCACTGTGAAATCAGGAGGCCTACGGATAGGCCTTTGCCCTTTCCCTGGCAATCCTCTTCTCTTTTGGTTGTACGAGAGAATGGGTAGGAGGAGTGAAGCAGAGTTCATAGCAGTAATATTTTTCTGTATGTTTTCCCTTCTTTTGGTTAAAACAAGCAACGTTTTTACCTTCTCAGGCAATATCTTTGGGTTTTAATTTATGCACTCATTTTAATTTACTTTGAAACTACCATCAGTAGTTTCCGTGTTCTGCAGATCCAGTCGACCGAAGTGAACCAAACTGTTTGCAGGCTTGAGCGCATTTCTGGGCCCTTTGTCTGAGAAGCACAGTTCCAGTTCTGCAGTAGAGAGCTGATCTGAAGCACATGGTTTGCACTGCAGTGTGAGGGACTGGTTCAACCTGGAACCGTCTCAGTTTACCCAGTTCATCTCAGGTCAGATCCCCAGCACTGGCACAGCCTCGTCTGTGTAGGACTCCTGTGCCAGGCTGCGTGAAGTCTTCTAGATCAGTGGTAAAATCCCTGCTGAACACGGTGTTGCTATGAGTATTCACATTGTGATAGCACATTGCCCAGTGTGTGGCCCCTGCTGCATGGTTTGCAGTCCCTGACAAGGATCTGCTCTGTGTCTAATGGGGCCAGGTTTTCAGTCCTTGTGGGAGCTGGATTCTGAGCTATACATTGACTTCCCTAACTACCGAGATTAGAAAAAGTTGTTGCTACTGACTGAGTGGAAACCAGGTTTGGGCCGAGTGAAGGGAAGCTGGGCAAGCATTTTGTAAGTTCCTTGACAGAAACTGTCTTGCAGAAGATCAAATACCATTTTCTTCTAATACCTTTACTGCATCACTTTTAAATTCAAAATGTTGTCTTCTCATCATTGATTTGCCTACGAGCTCCCTTGGTTTACTCGTTTCCTTTTTCCTTCTCCTTTCTGCATCAGCAGGGGCTTCTAATGCTTTGTACTGAGCTTCTCCCAAGCACCTTGGGATTTGCTCCTGCTCTGGATGTGGCTGTGTTTTGTCTGCAGTAAAAGGTAAGAGTTGACTGCTGCGGAAGTGGAGATCTCTGCGGTTTGCCTGGGAAATACTGGAGGATGTGTTTTTCCCATTTTTCATGGCATTTGGACTCCTAGTTTCAATTCTAAAACTAGGAGAGGAGTTGGCTGAGGGTAGGGGGAAGTTGCTTTTTTTTTTTTTTCCTCCTTGGTGGAGATTGTATGTATTTTCTGCATGGAGATGTGGGAACTGGGTGGCTCCCACCTGCCCCACAGGGCTGGGCAGCTCTGGCTCGAGCCTCAGCTCTGTGTGAAGCCGGTGCAAAGGGGCTGGGGCTCGTGGGGGCCAGTTCCAGCCTGCTGGCCATGCTGCCTCGTGAGGGGTCTGCTTGTAAGGAAGGTGCTGAGATTTTTCACCATTCATGGCAGAAATCGTCTCATTTGGCCGGCTGATGCTTCAGAACAGCGAACTGCGAAAAAAGGAAGATAGCGCGTGATTACCCTGGCGCTGTGCTGCGTGGCAAGCAGGTCTGGTGGGGCTGCCTTATAAGGCACTTCTGGATGTATCTAGGCATCCAAATCGCCTCTTTTGAAGAAGGCCAAATGGTCTTTCAATTATTGTTCTGGGAAGCTCATGTCACTGGGTGTATAATTCATTTCACTTGGAATTTCAGGGTCAGACATAAATGTTGTTATCCGCTTCAGAAGAAAAGCTTTAGAAAAGGGAGTGGGAAGCTGAACTGATATTTGGAAAAATGAAAAATGTTTAAAATATTTTTTTCGCAAAAAAAAAAAAAAGCCCTCGGCGAAGAGTCATTCCACTCCACTTCTGGCCAGTCTCAGAGGCTTCTCTTCCAGGACGTCTGCCTATGAATGAATCATGACACGATCCTGGGAACTCTGCAGCCGCCTTCGCTATTCTATACATGGCATCAGACACCACCTGCAGATGAAGAGAGCGGAAAACTTTGCAGTTCCTAAACCTCACCTCGTTACACCACGGGGTACAATCAGATGTGTGTGTGCACTTCATAGCTCCCGGGAGAGGGAATAAACTTGCAGTGTCGTGCAATTCACAACGTGACTTGTTGATACTGAAGTTGTCTTGGAAAATTAATACTGACTGGCTTTTCAAAGGGGTCATGGCCAGAAAAAAAGGCTTATAAAAGAGGAGGAAAAAAAAAGAAAAAACACCAGTGGATTCTCATTTTTTGTTATTGTTTTGAAAATAATCAGAGCAAAACAACAGTAATATGAAAATGGGCTCAGTTTGCCATTTTGAGCATCTCTTCATCTTCCTGTGGACAAAACATCAAAACCTGCATAAGGATCTCCTGACGCTGAATGTCAGATTCTTGGGGTAAAGCTCCCTAAATACTACCAGAATCCTTTTAGAGGCTGATTTCTTTTCCCAGGAAAGCTTGAATAAATCCCTTTGATAAACAGAAGTTGGTGTTGAGCAGGGAGGAAATGTGCTTTATGTGTGACAGCATGAGAATAACAATCAGGATTCCAGCATTCTGCCCTTGCCCTCTTCTAATTTATGTTTTCCTGAAAAAAGAAAGTTCCCGTATCTGTTGTACCAGTCTGTCTGCTCAGAATTTCAGTGGATGTGAATGAATTCAGTAGTCCAAGATCTTCATTTAACCACTTTGTGGATATAATGTGTTGATCTATGGTACGGTCCAATACATGGCATTTCTCTTACCTAGTGGGAGCAAGACTTCCAGCTTTTTGCCTTGCTGGCCTGCCGAGTTGGGCATCTCACTGGTTGCATTGCTGATAAATGGACATCTGGAAGAATGTGAAGGCCTCAAGAAAAGTGTATGATATGTTTTTCCTCTTCTTCCCCAGTGCAGCTGGAAATTCTAGGTAAAGTCTAGGAGACAATCTTCTGAACCCAGGTGGTAAAAGGTCTTAGTGCTTTAATGTATAACCAGAAATGTTACTAATGCTCATAAAAAAAAATAAAATACTCAAGTGCCATTACAGAAGAGGGCCATGGGACTGCCTGATGGATTTTTTATTTAAAAAATAAATAAAAAATATTGTCTTCTGTTGAGGTCCCTTGTATCAATATATCATCAGAAGAGACTTGCCAGAGCTCAAAGTACCCAAATCATCCCATACAGAATGCTTGAATAAAACCTCATAATCACTTCGGAATTTGAGCTATGGGCCAGCGATGTCATCTGCTGTGTGGGTGTGTGTTGTAGGTGAAGTTCTTCCTCATCCTTATCCTCCCAGCTGGCCGCCTCACCAGCCAAAGGTATCACTATCAAATTTCTACTATACCCAGCAGTTTCTGTCTGAACTTGGATGTAGCTACCTCTGTTTTGCTGCGGTACCTCCCTGCAGAGTTAGTCCTCTCTTGCTGTCCAGGTGTCTTCCATCCTCCATCTGCCCTAGGATGCCAGGCCACTGAAATATTTTAGATTGGTTCCTTCTTGCTTTCTGTATGTGTTCTGTATGTGTTGTCCTTATTCTTGATGAAAACCATCCCCAAATCATCTGCAGAAATAACCTTTTTAGCATACTCTCTACAGTTCCCTCGCACTTCTATGTTGCTGACTAATAATCAGTTACTCCATTCGAGGTGGTTGTTCTTTGTGTTTAGCCTGGAATCAGTACATGCCCCTCTTCCTGTCTGCCTTGCTGCCCTGTATCAACTTATTTGAGTTTTTCTTCAGCCTGCCTACCTTTCGGTGCTGACAACCACAAGAAATTCTTACCTGCGTGCTGCTGTGCTCACCTTCCTCAACACATCCCTCTTCTGATGTACGGCAGATGCTGGTGATAGCAGAGCCCCTGCAAGTGTACTTGCAAGTGTACAACTGACTTGTGCTTATCCAGCCTTTCCTGAACTCTGATCTGGAAGCCCTGAGGAAAAGGGACCACCAACAAGCTACAGGATTTCAGTTTGCTTTGTGAATTTGTAACTTGTACTGCTGTGACTTCAGTCCTGCTGGCCAAACAGGGAGAAAGCAGAGCTGTTGTTACATTGAGAAAAGTCGGCCTTTTCTCGCAGATAACTGTGATAGGACTACGGGGAATGGCCTCAGGTTGCGCCAAGGGAGGTTTAGGTTGGAAATTAGGAGACGTTTCATCTCAGAAAGAGCAGTCAGATATTGGAATGCACTGCCCAGGGAGGTGGTGGAGTCATCATCCCTGGGGGTGTTTAAGGAAAGGTTGGACCTGGTGCTTAGGGACATGGTCTAGTGGGTGATGTTGGTGGAGGGGTGATGGTTGGACCAGACGATCTTTTGAAGGTCTTTTCCAGCCTTGATGATTCTATGATTTTTAGAGGATATTAGGAACCACCAAAATTTGAAGAAGAAACCTCACTAGTGTGCTTGTAACAGGTAGATCTGATTTCAGGGTGAGACATGGTCGCTTTTGTAGAGTGAAGGGTCTGGTCCCTCCAGACAGTGACTGGCACAGGTTCGAGGTGATACCAAGGTTCCTAGCCTGAGGTTTTGATGAAGCTGTTAGTGGAGAGTTACCTATCCGTATCTGCCTAGCCTGTGCATGGCACACAGCATGAAGATATGTTACCCTTTGTTTGATGAAATGGGTATTTCATCAATATGCACATGTAATGGGCATTGCGTGTTTGTCAAAGCATAATGAAAAGGGATGGAGGTGACAAGTTCAAGTCATACCATGAGCCCCGATTTGGCAAAACATTCCTGCTCAGCAAAGTTCTTTGGCATGCGTTTTAAGCCTCGCTGGTTCCAATGAGAATTAATCCATTGAGTGCTTTGCAGAATCGATGTCTGAGAGCCCTGCGTTTGCCTAGAGAAAAGGGGATGCTTGTGGGTCGTCTGCTCTTCAGCAAAGACTTGCTGAAAACCAGCCCTGGATGTTCAGTGAGGGAGCAGCAGTGTGAGAGGCAAGCCCAGTTAGTGGTGGGAGCCCTGAGCCAGCGGGTTCCTATGCCTCTGTCTAGACCGAAGAGGTTTGGAAATTTTCAGATTAGCTTTGGATAAGCCTCTGAACTTCTGGATCCTTCTCCTAACCAGATGAAACCTCTAAAAAGCTTGAGGCTTGTCCATTGCTAATTTTCATATGAACTACATTAAAAACTCTTAAGTTGAAATACTTCTTACTTTAAAAATAGAATAATAAAACAATAAATCAGAAGGAAAAGCATGCTGAAAAAATGTAGAAAACAGATGAAAAGCAAAAGGGAAAAGTGAACTTCGTAAAAATACCATACATGCCAGACCCTTCAAGTACGATTTCCTGCATATTGCACTTTAAAAAGCATGATATTACAACATGCTCTCACATTCAGGGGCCAAAAATATGAAAGAATAAAGCCTTGTTTGATCTCGAGAGTTGAATGGGTGTCATTTGACCCATCCATGATCTGATCCTAGACCTAGGACATGTCAGATGATTTTCCACTCAATGAGTGTCTGCACCACTCCCTTGTCTCTTCTCCACCCTCTTTTTGAAAAGATAGTGCTGACACGCTTCCTGTTATGGGCTGCTGGTACGGCTCTCGAGCATCCTGGCACCGAAACGCCTGTGGGTTGGGCAGAGGACTTCAAAAGCAATTTCTGGCGCACGGACGAAATATTTTGAAGTGAGTTTGGGTGGTTCCCAAAACGACCTGCTCCAAGCAAGTAGAAAGAAAGCTTACATTATCTCATGTAAAAGACCCAGAGCCTCTCAGGAGCCTGCCAGAGGTTTATGAAATACCGTGTTACTGCTGAGAAACCTTGACGAATGCATTGACTGCTGACGAAAATAAGAAGCGTAAACACGATGCAGAGATAACTGTTCGGAATTGTGTGTCTGCTCTTAATTTATCAGGATCTAGGCTATACTTGTCCTGTTTGCAAAACACAGATCGTACTTGTTTTGTTGTTAGTCAAAGCCAGTTGCGTGTGCATGGAAACTGCAGAAGACAAAAAGGAAGGAAGCTTTAAAAATAACAAGTTGTTTGTTGTTTGTTTTATGTTTTTTTGGGGAGGATGGGGGCAGGCAGCTTTGTGCTTCACCTCCACCTGTTGCAGCTGGCAGCAGGACGGGAGCCAGGAGGGGGTTGGCCTCAGAACTTTAACACCACTTAGTTCGTCTTGGGTTTGTCCCCGTCTCCCCCTTGTTTATGTGTGTAACAAATAAGCAAAGGGCCACATGGTGCTCTTGGCATTAGCAGGCATCAGGCTTCCAGATCCCTTTGTGTTTCCTTTCCACTGACTCAAGTATCAAGTGGCTTCAGGCTCTTTGAGCGAAGTACCCAGCCTTTAGTGCTCAGAGCTGCCATCTTTCCCAGGCTTCAGTGGCACACAGACTAGGGATGTGCATCATTATCTAGTTTATTTTGCTAATTGGCACCAGAACTGCTGAGAGCAAGAACGTGTCTTGTGTGAGCTGCTGTCAGTGCCCACCCAGCGTGCTGCCGTATCCCTTTTTAGCCACTGCTGTCCTATTTATGACTTTGTCACTAACGAAGTAGGAATATAAGCCAGTCTTATGTTTTTTCCCTGCTTCTGAATTTACATTTTTTCATGTCTTACACGTTCCTCATATTTCTGTCACGAGTTTGGTGGTCATTGTGTTGTATAGTGAGGTCTCAGGGATATTCAGCTTTACTGGGGTTTAAATAGTAATTATAATCTCACATTGTTGGTCAAGTGGTTGTTTTCTGGGGGAGAGACTGTTGGGAAATATAACGCTTTCTTCCCTTTGTAACAGTTTTCTTTCACTAGAGTCTGTGCTGAATTTTTTGCCACTGAACTTCAGCAGAGGAATTAATCCAGTGACGTGTGTACGGGTATTTGCTGCCTGTTGTTTAGCTGGGTGACAGCTCTCACACAGCGTTCTCTTCCCTTAAATGGATGACCGAAAACATTCAGAGCATGTAATTAACAAAAATAACACTTCCTGAGTACACTTTCAAAATTCAAGACTGTTTTTGTAAACAGTAGCTTTCTCAATATTCATGAAAAATTGCCAGTAGCCCTGCACTAGTAAGAGCAAGCCAGAGTTGGCGTTTTATTTTCGAACAAATCACTTCAACTGAAGCATTAGGTGGTTTTCTGCACAACATTTACCCTTTGTTAACCTTGCTTGCCAATGCTTGTAACTTGTGTCTCTGCTAGGAATCTTCGCCTGGTATCTGCTGTATGAAAACCCACCTGCACAGACTTATGGAAGTTTCAAATAATTCAGCTTTGGCCAACTTTATCCTCCCCGAAAGCGTATTTACACAGCACTGTCATAGTTCTACTTCTGTGTTCATTGAATCAAGTATCTTTAATTGTTCTTCATATGCCAGACCCTCCAAACCTTTTTTTCTAGTCTTTCTCTTTTAACGTGGGGTGACCAAAACTGGTCACCAGTGGAAACCTGAACAGAGATGTGTTCAGAGGAAATTTGTGTTTTTCTACCCTTTATGTACATCTGTTACATTTTGGGGGGATAACTGAGATTTGAAATTTCTTGTCCTGTCTACTTCATCAGATTCATTCAAAAATATTTCAGAACTTAATCTTGGACCTTAGACTATGAATGAAATAAATGCTGGACAGTGCTCAGGCTGGTGCAGAGGAAGAAAGTGAAATTTAGCCCTGGTCTGCGTTACTAAAACTCACGTGTATGGTGTGTCCATCTCTGGCACTGGTGAGTAGAAATGCATTGCTTTTGAGAGATCACTTTGCAATCAACTCCATCCAGGAGTGTTATTTCAAACAAATCTTTGGTGGGAATAATACCGCAATCTCCTGCTTCATGGAGGAAGTTCTATTAGCTAGACAGGACTGGTACTGCTTAGACCACCCCCAAAATGTCGTGTTTTCTCCCCATTACACTTCATTGTATTGGATGTGGTCTCTTCAATTGGCTGTTCTGTGGAGTAAATCAGGCATTTAGGGCTAGTGAACACAATCTGTTAAAGGAGAAGTCAAAAAAAAGACATGAGACCTTAATTTAAAATGCTGTTGTGGTCTCAGCAAGGCTGTAAACGTGGTACCACATGATAGGTTTCATTCTGAGCTCTCTGTGGTGAGTTTAGGTCAGACTCATTCATGTTGGCAGTAAAACAGTGCTTCTCAACAACAGTGTAACAACAGTGCAAGTCCCACAGGTGTTGCTGGCACCTCTTCCTAATGAAGGTTCGGCAGGACAAACGCCTCCTGCTGATACCAATAGGAATCGAGAAACTCAAGGCAGGCGCAGAGGAACTGGACTGGCCTGGACTGTGCAGCTCCTTTGGTTCACATTTAGTCCTCATTTTGTCCTCTGGAAAGTATCTGACATACCTGAGCAGTTAATTTCTTGTCACTTTCTGAAGAGGCTTTGGGGTGCATTAAATAGTAACACTGAAATAACTTCAGAAGTCTAAGTCTTATTTTTCAGGTGACGTAGACGGGGAAAGCAAAATTTTACTTGAAAACTCTGAGGATTCATCTCAAAGTCAGGAAGGTGCTTTGGAAAACGTTGGTGTTCGGCTTTTCAGTGTAATATTTGGTATTCCTCCTGTGAAAATCACTTTCTCTGTCCTCTGCTGTGCCCGTAAGGAAGGCTCAGTTGCTTCAGCCATAATTTTAAATTCTCAGTGACTCGTGGAATAGTTGTTAGTCTGTCAGTTCATTATGGTAGCTTTCTTCTGGTTATTCACAATGCATAACTGATTGAACACATTTGTTGTGTTTATTGAGAACATAATTCTCAATCAAACTTGTAACACAAGCCCTGTTGCAAATGCAAAATTCCCTTTTCATGAGCATCCTGCAGTGTTTCTGTTTTTCACCCCCTTAAATTCTGCCAGTAAAATATTGTGAAGAAGTCGAAAGGCAATTTATTCATTGTCACTTGGAAGAGTCAATCGAGGCTCTGTGGGAGCGCTTTTTTCCTAACACTTGCTCGTGACGGCAGTGAAAGGGCAGCTGTAAGCGCGAGGACTTTGTTCTGTCTGCCGCTATTCAGCTGCAGAGGACTTCATTTTGTGGCAAAAAGCAGAATGAAGAGTAGCACTGGCTAGATAACAAGTGTTGAAAGAGAAGTTGTGGCATTCATCTTAATAGCATGATCTGCATATCTCAGTGAGGCAGAAAATTGATATATATTTTTTCCATTTATACTATCATTTGAAGTCAGATGGACTCTTTTTGAAGTCAGATGGACTCTTTCAGACCAGATTTTTCAAGGCAAGGGCAGATGTCAAAGTAGCTTATCCTAGTGCTGTTTTTTTTTTTTTTTTTTTTTTTTTTTTGATAGGAAAACACGCAGAATTGTCAATGACTGCAAGCCAAGCCATTACTGGAGAGCAGGAAGCTGCCGAGCGGTGCTGGCTGTGTTGCTGGCTGCATTAATGGCTGCCCCGCCAGGAGCTGGTAGATTTGGGGGATCAGAACTGCCTTTACCAGAATCCTGACCCACTCTGGTAGTGCAGCTGAGCTGACGTAGGGTTGCACTCGTACAGGTAAGGGGCAGACAGGGCAGTCCTATCAATGCTTCCCACCGTGGCGCAGTGCCACTGCTTGCAGTGAAAATGCCCGAGTCTGTGCTTTCACGTAAACACCTACGTGTCCTTTTTACCGCACTAATTGCAACCTCTTTCATTCGTCATAGATGCAAAATATCCTAGAAAATGCCAAGGAAATGAACTTTCTGTCCCCTGGATCTCAGGCAGATGTTGCTTACGGAGAAGCATGTGGCCCAGATTTTCTGGTCTGGCCAAGCTGTGTTTGAACCGAGACCAGGGAGGGGAAATAAAAGCGACTGAGCTATTTTTGATTGCTTGATCTTGGGACTAGTCCAGCTTCTGAAGCAAGTTAGAAGTGCTCTAGTTTTGTACAAGCCCTACTTGAATTCCAGGCATTTCAGTACACACACCTGTGCCCCTTTTTTGCTAGGAACCGTCACCCCATGCTGTGGGCTGGTGGAGCTGGTGGATTCACAGGGTGCCAGAGGCTGTGTAGGCAGTACAGCCTTCATGATGCTGCCTTTGTAATGCCTCAGGGTCTGCAAAAGACAAGTCCAAAACACTTGCTCAACACTAGGACATCCTCAGGTTTCCTCTGCTTAATGTGCTGGTGTAATTTAATTCCATTTCACATGGCAGTGGTTGAGAAAGACTCATCTCCATGCGTAATTCCAACAAAATAATGTGCCCAGGTTGTAGTCCTATGGACAACAAGGTGATCTCAGCGATGCCCTTCTGTAATGAGGAGCACCAAGGAGAGGTGAGGGCACCTGGGCTGTCTGCTCTGGAGACAAGGAGGCTGAGAGGTGGCCTCAGTGCTCTCTGCAGCTCTCTGGGGAGGGCAGACCCCAGCCTCTTCTGCTGCCCAAGGACAGGAGATGTGGGACCCACATGAAGGCAAAAGGAGGAATCTCATACCACAAGTGAGTTCAGGTGCTGGCACAGGCTTCCTAGTGAGGTGGTTGGTGCCCTGTGTTGGTCGGTGTTAAAGAGACATTTGGAAAGTGCCCCCAATAATGCAATCTAACTTTCAGTTAAAATAAGTAACTGGGAAAATGGAGCTTATTTAGATAATGGGAATGGGTTTTATGTGCTAACGGAGGTGAAAAGCCTCAGATAAGGCTGAAAGCCTTGATGTTAATTGGATAGGAATTGCCTTAATTTATTGGTCTGATTTAAAAGTTTGAAATCCAAAATGCAATAGATAGCTGAGAGAAAATGAGAACGGATTAAAACCGACATCCTCTGTGTAATGGCAGGTACTGTGGAAAATATTTCTAAGCTCAAAGCTTCAGCACTTTGATTACGTTTGAACTATCTGATTTTTTTTTTTTATCTGCGCAGTAAAATGCTCAAGCACATCCATCCATCAACCCGAAATGGGTGTGTAATCCCATAACTGTTCCCTGTTCAGCAAAGCCCTTAAGCATGTACTTCAGTCCCAGCAAAGTCAGTGGGTTTGAAACACATGTTCAAAGTTAGAGGCACGTGTCGCAGTGCTTGTTAAACTGCTGCCCCATGTCTCTGTAGCAGGGTGCGCTTCCCTCCCACCTAACCTTTCAGCTTTATAGTTGGAGCTAGACAATAAGGAGAAATGGTGTTTGTAAAGGTGTTGTCAAGTGTTGTGTCTCTAGTTACCCAGAGAGAGTTGGACTAATCCCTGAAACAAGCAATTCCCCTTGCCTTTGCTGTTTCGGTAATTCCTCAGTTTGTCTCGTTCAGTATTACCGCTTCGTGGAGTTTGTGCAGAAATGAATGGTCCGATTCAGAAAGACAATTGTTGGGCTCACTTTGGAAACAGATGAAGTGTTGAGAACTGTTTCTGGGTCTCACCAAATACCCTTAATTTGAAAAATATGGTGAAGAAGTTTGAAGAACTCCCTACTGCTTTCATGGTACCAGTCCATAATGGTGGCAGCTACTTCCCAACAAATTTATGTATGCTGCTGGAGGCAGTAATAGAGGGAAACCCATTCTCTGTTTTATTTTAGTGGAAAGAATGCCTTTATTCCAGCACTCAGAGAGTAAATACAAATATCATGAGAACATATTGTGGATTGCCAGCATCAGTGAATAGGAGATGATGATTTGCACTGCTTGAACAAAGAAATAGAAGCGTGCAAAAAGGGACAAAGCTGGAACGTTATTGTATAGGCAGGAGCTCTCCGGCACGTTGGTGCTCCATGGTGAGGAACTTTTATATTGGAATTCTGAAAAAATGACCCCAAAATACCATGGGATGCACAGGCAAATGGGAGTAGAGAAATACAAAGGGATTTCTTCACCCTCCTTCCAGTGAAGTGTTTCAGTCAGTGAAGCACAGTGTGTGACTTGCTACACAGGTGGTGGAGGCTTCCCCTACCTCGTGCAGGATGCTCAGACACTGTCCTGTGCCTCATGCTCATCGTCACCCCCTGCAATTGGTCTTGGCGTGCTCTGTGCTGATTCTGCTTCTGCAGAAATTAGCATCTGCAGCTCTCAGGCTCTCTGTTAGTGCTAACAATTATTCCAAATATTTGAGCATTAGCATGGCAGAGAAGGACCTGGGAGTGATGGTTGATAGTCAGCTGAATATGAGCCAGCAGTGTGCTCAGGTGGCCAAAAAGGCCAGCAGCATCCTGGCTTGTATCAGAAGCAGTGTGACCAGCAGGGCTAGGGAAGTGATCGTCCCCCTGTACTCGGCTCTGGTGAGGCTGCACCTCGAGTACTGTGTTCAGTTTTGGGCCCCTCGCTACAAGAAGGACATGGAGGTGCTTGAGCGGGTGCAGAGAAGGGCGACGAAGCTGGTGAGGGGCCTGGAGAACAAGTCCTACGAGGAGCGGCTGAGGGAGCTGGGCTTGTTCAGCCTGGAGAAGAGGAGGCTCAGGGGTGACCTTATCGCTCTCTACAGGTACCTCAAGGGAGGCTGTAGCGAGGTGGGGGTTGGTCTGTTCTCCCACGTGCCTGGTGACAGGACGAGGGGGAATGGGCTAAAGTTGCGCCAGGGGAGTTTTAGGTTAGATGTTAGGAAGAACTTCTTCACTGAAAGGGTTGTGAGGCATTGGAACAGGCTGCCCAGGGAAGTGGTGGAGTCACCATCCCTGGAAGTCTTCAAAAGACGTTTGGATGTAGAGCTTAGGGGTATGGTTTAGTGGGGACTGTTAGCATTAGGTCAGAGGTTGGACTTGATGATCTTGAGGTCTCTTCCAACCCAGAAATTCTGTGATTCTGTGATTCCTGTAGTGGAGCCATTGGTGGAGGATCTAGATTGCACCATGGCAGTGTAATGGCTCTGATATGAACAAAAGCACTGAAAGTACACAATTTAACTTCTCCAGATAAAAGTGATGCATCTGTTAGCTATAGAACCATGCCTGCTGTTCGTGTGCTGGCTGCAGCACGTGAGGCCTCGTTGCTCCTGCTGGAGCAGCCCGAGCTAGCCCGGCACCCAGCAGGTGCTTGGCTTGAACCTCGCAGCTCCTGTGCCTGGGGCTGGCCGGGAGAACCTGGGCATAGCGGCTGCTCAAGGTGCTCCATGTGGAGATGCACTGCTCTTCATGGCACCCCACACTCTGTCTGAAAGTCAGACGTCTGGAGCTGGTCCCTGAATTGAGGAGTATCTGCTCTTAAAGGGAATGCAGTCCCCTCAGAGCTCTGTTGGTGACCGTGTTAAGTTCTGGGGTTTCTGGAGGTCATTGCTGTTGTGCGCTGTGCCGTTCCCGCAGAACGCAGTGTCTACATCTTGAGGGTTGTGGAGGAGCTTTCACCTATGGGAAGAAAGGTCTTAATTTCCCCCCTTCAGACCGTACAAACAACCCCAGTTCAGTTTTCTCTTGTTTGTTACGGGACTCAGAGACCTTGATAGCGGAAACATGAAGAATGCGTAGCCGCATGGTGCGCTTCTATGGACTGGGTGGTTAAAGCCAGGTTTGCCGTCAGAAGCGGCCTAGCAGTTCTCCGTGGTGCCCGAGCCCTTCAGCCAGTATATACAGGGAGAAAATCCAGACTGCTGTGCGATCAGGCGGGGTTTCACATTTTGTCTTTTCCGCATGCTTCGGCACACCCTAGCTTGAGGTGGGACTGGAAGCGAAACTTCTGGAATACTCGAGGAAGACCATTCTTGTGGTATTTCCAGCCCAGCCAAAAACAGGAAGCACTGGAAAACTCGCCAAAAAAAAAAAAAAAAAAAAAAAAAATCAGGCTGCTGGGGAGCTTGCCAGCCTGGTTTCTAAGCCAAGGGGATTTGGAAAAGCATCTGAATGTTTCAGAGGTTATCCAAACCAGACCAGGAGACTTTCCCTCGCTGCTCGGTGCATAAGCAAAGCACAGCCCTCTGAGCTGCGCTGTCCGTGAGGAGGTTCCTACATGTGGTTGCTTGCTAGCAGCTCTGCCCTAGCCACTGTAGTAACTTGTTTCCCCATCACTGAAGGACCCTGCTGTCCCGGCAACCTCAAAATTAAATTTCTTATTCTTGAAAAGAGTGAACAGGGGGGGGGTGGGGGGGGGGGGGGGGGGGGGGGGAACAAAAAACAAAAAGCCCTGAAGCTGTTCTACAAGTGTCCTTATCCATCACCCACTCCAGGTGTCATTTGGAGACAAGAAGCAAGCCACTTCTGTCCCTCATCTCTCAGCCTCGGCACATCCCGAGCTCTCTCCTTGCTGTCTGCATGAAGGGGGCACCCCACGGAGGGGTGCCTGCGGTCACGTCTGTGCTTTGCTCCTCAGCCCTGCCTGCCCGCGGAGGCTGGCTTGCCAAGTCTGGTCACTTTGGTGTCCTTGGGGCCAAAGAGGCGGCGTGGTGCTGTAAGCTGTTGGTATTGACGTGGGGTTACTGAGAAGAAAGTCAGTGAGAGCCATGCTGAAGTGTGCATTTACCGAATAGGTTGAATTTTGACTTGCATATTCTTTTAAGTCAGTTTTAATCAAATTGCTTGTGTCAGTTTTACAGACCTGGGGTGGTCATAAAGACAAGAATGTTAATGGTTTCTTCCTGTCAAATTAGTTTACGGCCAAAGGTGTTTTTTTTTCTTTTTGTTTTAAACCACCAGCAGTGATAGCATTAACCTAAACAAACCCAGCCCCCTGAACTCTGCTCCTGGCAAGTGAAACATAGCTGTGTGTGGGCGGAGGATCTGCAGGTTATCTTCGGGACAGATCCCACGGCCCTAGGACAAAGAAGAGGTGTTTCTTTAAATTACCGAGCTGAGGTGGTCCTGTACTTTCTCACACCTTGCACAGGAAGACGCTGCCTGACTTGAAGTACAGCTGGGCTGAGTAGGAAGGGCTCCAAAACCAAAGCATCGAGTAATTATTGTGAGCATGCTTTTCCTGATAAATGCATGGGGGGAGGAATGACAAAAAAAAAAAAAAAAAAAAAAAAAGAAGAAGAAAAACACCAGAAAACCCAACCTGATCCAGGAATTTTTGGTAGACACATGGAATTTTTTCTTCTTTTTTTTTTTTTTTCTTATTGCTTGTAGCCCCAGCATCTGGTTGTCAGTCAGAGCACGTGGCCTGCAGTGTTTCACGAGTTTCAGTGCTTGAGGTGTGTGATAAGAAAAGTGGCAGAAAAATTGTTTTCTCTCTGGAAAACTGTATTTTCTGCTATCATGTATCCTGTGAGTTGAATGAGTGAAGTAATACTTGGCTAGTAAATAATACCCCGACAGTCAGTATGTTCTGATTGTTTAGCAGAAAGTATAATTGAGCAAAACAACAGCATTTTGCATTAGGAAAGGTGAGAAGCAGCATCTTTCAGGATATGCTGTTCCTCTGAGTCTTCGTGGTGGAGAATCTCTTCTTCCACAGAGGATCTGTCTGCAAGGTCAAATTACCTTGTCAAGTTAATCCTGACAGCACACCAGGTATTCACAGGAGCTGAGCCTAATAACGAGCTTGCACTTGCTCAGTAACTGAGGACGGTTTTATGTGGAGGGCCGTGCTCTGCCGCTGCTGCTGCACTGCTCTTCCCAGGGGACCTGCAGTTTGCCACCTCCTGCTCAGCTCCTCGTTGCTTATTCACCGTAAAATCAGCCCCAAAGCTCAGAAGAGTGAAGGGTGCAGTTTTGAGTTCAATAAAATATTGACTATATTGTAGAGATATATATGATTTTAAAAGTTTTGCTAGGAAGTAAGAGGGAAATGGTACTTTTGACATCTCTGCCTTCTTTAGCTTGAATGTAGAAGGCAAGGAAGTGATAAAAAGGGTTATCTCTAGTGTATACAAAAGCCTAGGCAATTCCTATTAATAGCAGAAGTAAATCTAGAAAACTTAATATTTGGTAGTTTTACAGCTAAGGGAGGGTGATGGATCAGGAATTATCCCTGCTGTTCTTCTCTCTAGGCAGCTCTGTCCTCTGCTGAGAGCTCTGAATTTTCTAGCTCTGAAGAGTTTCCTAGTAAGGAACTTTATCACCTTCTTTTTTTTTTTTTTTTTTTTTTTTTTTTTCCATTTTTATAGTGACTCTACCAGGAATAATAAAAGTCTTCAGCTCTTATGCTGAAAGACTTCTGACTTCACTCTAGAAACGATCTGTTAGTAAGTGTTTTACACCTTTTGCTAGACTCACTGAAGGATTTAAAAAAAAAAAAAAAAGTGGCAAGAAGTCTCCTTCTGAAAAGGCCATTCACGGTGTTTAGGTTCTCTCTCTGTTTTCACCTCGAGTACGATAGGAAAAAGCACTCATTTGCAATAGCTTTTTAGAAGAGTGAGCTGCACATGTGAAACTTCCCCCAAAGAAATAAATTGTCCCATTATTCTGATCCCATTATCCTTTGTTTTGATTTTTTTCCTTAAAAAAAAAAAGGGGGGGGGGGAGGGGGGGGGGAAGCACCTGCAGAAAACCATTGATGTAAAGGGTTTGGAAGAGGTAAGGGAAAATGAAGATGTTGCTGTAAATCTGAGCACATCAAAACCCCCAAATGTGGGCTGAGGTGGAGTTGCAGCCAGCACAGCTAGCTTCTCCTGTGCCATTGCTTCGGACTGGCTTGAGAGGGTTGCAGTCCTGGTGCCTTCGCTACATTTGCAATTACTTCTCAGAGGCTCCTGCCTCAGGGATCTTTTCTGTTTACATGTCAGTGGGAACTGAATTCTCCTTTAGCATAAGTGGAGGTGTGCCAGCAGCAGACGTGACCCTAGGTTGTTACAAAGCATTGTAAAAAGCCGCAAGCTCTTGAATCCAGGAGGAATTTTGAAAATCTCTCTAAAGCAGAGGGAATATACCTACCTGTTCCTCCTTCGACAGTGACTAGTGGGTTATTCAGAGGTAGTCCCAAGGCAGGCTAACGGGACGTGTTTTCCCAGATGCGTCTTTTGGGGTTCGCTGCCCGTCACTGTAAAGAGACCCTGAGAGGTCTGTTGGCTCTCTGTCCTGCTGCACAGATGAGAAAAACAGCTGTAATGCTGTCAGCTGGAGTTATTTAAAACCCAGTGAAGTTTAATAGGATTATCAAATAACCGACTTTTCATCCATGTTTACTAATACCTAGTCAGACTTTTTCCTCCTGCAATCTGGGAGAATGATGGAGTTCTTGGAAGGAAAACAGTGCGTGGCTGCTCGCTGTGCCCATGACAAGGTACGCCGGGACACCTCGAGCAGGTAACCAGCAGTGCTGGTGTCTGGGGCTCTATTATGGTAAAATGGAACAAGGAAAAAGTGCACGTATCTTTGTGATGGGATTTGATTTTTGACGCCATCCTGATTTTGCTCTTGCTGGAATCACCAGAGGTTTCTCTAGTAGCTGCAGTGAGAGCATGGCCTGAAGCATGTTGAATACATCCAAAAACTTTGCTCCTCAGTAACCCAGTAAGCACGAAAGCTTAGCTTGGCAGGGTCACAGGAATGTTTAGATCTGCTCTGTCCGAAGGGTGATGCTATCAGAACCTAGAACAATACTTCTTAAGACCCTTATTTTCTAAAGCACATACTGTTTCCTCTTTACTAATAGAAACTGTATTTTGGGACCATTAAAAGCCACTGAGATCTTCTCATTGGTTTTAGGGGAATTTGGACCCAGCTGTTGTATTCCAAGCAGCTCAGTGGATGCTTAGTTGAGCGAAGCTAGTCTGCAGACGACTTGAAGATCCATCCATCTGCGATGGAAAGATGGATAAAAAGCATTATGGCTTTATTTCCATCTCATTTTGAGTTATGGTCCATGCATGCTCCACGGGCCATGGGTTTGGAATAGA
The DNA here is from genome assembly GCF_009819795.1 of Aythya fuligula. NCBI lineage: Eukaryota > Metazoa > Chordata > Aves > Anseriformes > Anatidae > Aythya > Aythya fuligula. The sequence continues at coordinate 6,616,474 of NC_045572.1, read as the reverse complement.
GCATATATGGATTCTCCAGAAGAAGCCTCTATTATTCGGATAGAAATGTGCATTTCAGAAGCAAAACACATCTGCGTTGCAGCCCGGCAAGTTCAAAGCCACCCGGAGAAGTTTATGGGAAGCAGCTGTGGGTTGTCTTTGCTAATTAGGAACAGAACGTGCTGAGGACTTGACACAACAGGTTTACACAGTGCGATTAGGTAAAGAAAGTTAATGTCTGCTTTTAATAACAAGAGCAAGTAGCAGAGGTGGCAAAGTATTTTTAATGACATCATTTGCCCAGCTGTTTTACACATCTGTAGCGCAGGACGTCGTTCCAGGTCTGTAACACTTCATCCTTGCTCTTCCACACCTTTGGGATAAGGGATAAAGTTACCTGTCTGGAGGGGAGCAGCCTGGGAAACATTTGTCTTTGCGGCTAGTTATCAGCGTTGGTCATGTTGAAAAGCTGGCTGAATGGCGAGTGCCCGCGTTAGGTAGATGTGTATTTCAGAGTGCTAATTACTTCACTGCGAATCTGGCGCTTATGCAGCGATCCCTGTGTCTCGGCCAAGCTTACATCTAGGAATGAAACATTTGCAGCAGCTGCAAAAATGTTTTTACTTATTTCGAGCATTATAATGTTTTATAGCCATGAATAATGACAAGTGCATAAATCACTCGTGAACTTGCAGTGTTCGATGCTTCCCCCTGTGTTGTCAGACAGCGATGGCATGGAGGGGCCGTGGCACGGGCGCTGCTGCAGGGGAGTGCGGACACGTGTTGCCAGTGTGCATGGAGGCTGTCTCAGCTCTGGGTAGGTTCTGTGGGATTTCCACGGGGACCGAGCCTCGATTCGGGCACCTTTTCTCTCTCCCTTTGATGATCAGGGGCAGCTGGGCAGGGCTGTGCTCCTGATTCAAACCGAGACACCTTCTGTGAAGGTGCCATGGCCAAGCTAGCACAGGCTCATAGCTGCATCCAAAGCAGTACTAAAACATAATGTCCAGCATTGAATTGTGTCCTAACAAAGAGGAGTGTAACAATTAGTTCATTTTCATAAAGCGTAGCAGATTGTTAGCTCTGATGGGGAGCGAGGCAGGTAGTGCTGCCCGTGCTGGGGGCTTGCTGTCCCTGCAGCGCGGCGCTGCTGCTCCCCAGCCCGCTGCCTGTGCTCCAGGCAGGCCCCGTCCTGTGCCTTGCTTTGGTTGTTGCTTGGGGTTGCTCTCAAATACCTGTGATGCTCTTGAAAATCTTGTTTAACATATTTAGTATTCGTCATGATATACGGATGTAGAACATAGAATATTAGGATGTTTACATGTGGTATATGGCACACTTTGGGAGCGTGCTTGAATTATGGGATTTTATTACATGGTGAATTAACCTTTGGTCTGGAAGACAAAAAAAGAAAACACTAAATTCTGATACAAAATCATGGCAAATCAATACAATATTGGCTAAATACAAAATGGAACAGGTTCAGGGGAGAATATACAGTGGGTCTGAGAAAGAGACACTCTTCATTCTGATGTAATAATAAACTTCTTGGTGCTTTTCTATACGCCTGGTGCGGGGTGGGTGACCTACGGGTTTGGCAGGATGCCTCCTTTCTCTTTGGATGATACTTAGCAGTTATTAAGTGCAGAAATAGGTCTGGCTGAGCTTCTTTCAGCCAACAGCTCCATTTATTAACAACCTGATATGTTCTATTGCGTTACGGTGTTTGCATGCCCATAATTTTATTTATGGGTGCAGCAAGGGCTGAGCATCATTCTGTTTCATGGCAAAAACCGCCTAAGTATTTGTCAAAGTTAGAGGTTTTTCAGAAATGTTGAAACAAACTATAAAATTCCTGAAGAGGTGGAAAGTCTGAAAATTACATTTCCTTCAGCAAAGCTATGTTTTACTTTATGATGTACGGGGAGAAAAAAGAAAAGGTTCAGGTGGATAGCACAAGTATTACTAAAATAAGCAGAGACAAAGTACAATTTCAGAGCAGGTGTATCGGTTCAGAGCAAACAGGAGAGCACATTCATTTGCAGTGATAAAAGAACTGTGCAGGCCTTCTGAACAGTTTGTCAAGTAAGTTAACCTGTTCACAATTTTTCCTTTCATGCTTCTTCGGGAGATGTATGTGAGTGATGTAATAATGGAAAAATAAGAGCAATGATGATGTGCATCTGCGGGTGGATGGTTTCATGTGCTGTACAGATTTTACAAGTCTGCCTGGTGATAACAGCGGAGCGTCACTGCTGCATAATTTGATTTCTGAGTCCTCTTGAATGGTAAGAAGAGCCTCAGATCAAGATCTCAGGCCTGAAGCCAAGTATTTGGGTGATGTTTCAAGGATGCACTCCATGCTGATATTTTTAGTATTTAACAACTGTGGGGCAAAGCAGTGATGGGAGGTTGCAGTCATCTCCTGCCAGCCCCTCCCTGTACCTCACCTGTGAGCACAGCAGTATGTAGAAGGGTCTGAGCATCAGCTTTTCTAATCTCCCCTTTTCTGAACAAAATGAATCCCAAGGTAGGCACCATCCCCTGTTCTTGGAAGAGATGGGGAGGGTTCTGTCTGAAAGCTGTGTTTTATTAGAAAAAGAGAAAATATTGCTGAAAAATCGCTATGTCATTTTGCAATGACTTGGATGCTTCACATCAAGACCCGGCCTTTTTCTATAATTGTACCTTACCTGAGGGGATTTGTCCTGACACAAGAATAACACAAGAAATCCTGCCTGCAGCATTAGGCGGGCGGCTACCTGGATGGGTCGCCGCTTTTCCTCTTTGGCTTTTGAGCCACGGGAAGCGCTACCAGCCGTGAAAGCTGAATGAATGTAAGTAAGCAAAAACAAGAGGAAAGCCGAGCTCCGTGAAGCCAAAGAGGGCTGGATTCAAGGCTGCAGGCAGCGAGGGAGCTTCGCCTGCGCCCTCCGTGTTGCCCACGGCCCCGGCACTGGCAACTTGGATCCAGTGGGGACGCGGCCGGGCCAGGCCTGCCTGGAGCGCGGCGCCGGGCAGCTTGCAGAGCACGGCTGGCTGCCAAGCTGTGTAACGGGCGGCTGTTTTTGTTGAAAAGGCAGCTTGAGAAGTTAAAACCTTCTGATTTTTTTTTTTTTTTTTTTTTTTTGAAAATCAGCTGGAGAACATTATAGTCACGCAGAACTGAAGGCAGACAACTCGTTAAAATTAGCGTTGGCCGTAATTAAAAACATGCTGGGGGAAAAAGAGCAAGAGAAGAAACAGACTCTTGGAAAGATCCTGACGTTGCTAAATGTCTAAATGGAAACGGAGCTTGCTAATTGATTCAAATAATTGCTCGGCTACTCTGTGCCCCCCCCGCAGGAGGTACCAGAGCCACTCTCCTGTGCTGCAGAGCCCGGCTCCCCTGCACCGTGCTGGGGATGGGCCCCTCCAGCTCTCCAAAATCTGGTGTTGTGTTGCTTTGTGCGGCATCTGGGCCGGGAGGACCAGGCGCTCTGTGGCTGGCATCCTCTGCTGGCAGCATCCCGGAGGCTGCCTGGAGAGCAACGGCTGCCTGCTGGCCTGTGCTTCGCGCCTGGTCCCCCATTAAGGCTCAGAGCATCCACCCAGCAAGGAAGGTTTCCACAGGGAGGTAACTCAGATCTGTGGCTTTGCTGTGAGCACAGATGCTGGCCATCAGTAGTGGGTACAGTGGGTGCAGTCAGGTTGTTGCTACCTTCAGGTGCATTTGGAACGTCACAGCTAAAATAACGAGGCCACCGGCACAGGGAGCGAGCACTGTTCCTCTGCTGGGTATTGCAGTGTTTCTTCTTCCATTCTGGAAAACACACCTTGTCCTTACGAAGAGTATCTTCAGGTGCTCCTCTAGCAGCTTTTCCTCACAATAAAGCACCACCACGGCTTGAGCACTGCACCGTGCCATTTTGCGTGCTGCCTTCGGATCAACAAGTAGCCGCGGTGAATCCCTTTCCTCGTTGTACTGTTAGGCCTGATTTTGTAGCGCTGCTAATTTTACATCCATCCTGTCCCATTTAGCTGGAATTTTTATTTCATAGCTATTGCATATGGTTAGGAAGTGTCCCTTTCCACACATCATAATTCACTTTTCTGTTGGCTTCTATTGTATAACACAACACGAGCGTGAAAAATCCTCTTCGCATCTCAGTCTTGAGAAGCCCCATTTCATATCATCACGTGGAGCCCCGTGGTTGGCATGCGGTGTTATGAAGATAACAAATCCCGCTTCACATCCTTGCGTAAGACCTACTGGCTTCAATTATGTGTTGTAACTCAATGACTGCCTCATTAAAATCATAATGCAATTTATATTGGCTTTTATTGCACGTTGTAACATGACGATAGGCCCGTTTCATGTGATGCCTTTTGGCTTTTTTAACAAATCAAAATGTAACAGCCCACCTTTTTATATTCTTATGTAATGAACTCTTTCCACAGCTCTGTCTGATGCTTATTGGCTTCTATGAGAGATCCTATTCCTAATTTAATGAGTCCCTCTTCACATCATAATGTAATTCATACTGGCTTTTACAGCTCAGCCTCACACACCAGTGCCAAATCGGATTGTGTCATAAAGCTAAGTGGCTTCTAATGGACATCACACCTCAGTAACCCTGTCACACGTTGTAACATTTCTGTCTGCTTCTCTAACACGTTGCAAAAGCCGCTGGTTCTCCAGAAAGTCTGCTGCAGGCGCGAGCCACGGCGGGGTTAGGCGGCAGGCTGCTACGGCACAGGCGGAGCCACTGCAGGCACTGGGGAGGGTCACGGGGAGATTTTAGGGGATGTTTTAGAGACCCGCTGCCTGTCAGGCTTCAGTGACCCCCTGGGACCTGGCACGGGTCATTGCACGGGGTGTGGGTTCAGGTCTTTTTCTCCTTGTTTGTGTATTTTAAGCTCTCATAGTGTCTCTTGCCTATGTTCATAATAAGGCATTTATTTGCTTCCTTAGCCAAACTGCAGTGTTAGGGCTAAGATTGTTTTTTTCCATTCTGAGATCTGTTTTGGACCTCCATGTTGTCTGAGGGAAGGTTCTTCACGGTAGAAAATCAGGAAATTCATCTCAGTGTCTATTTCTGACAGAGCAGCGCTGTGCAGAGGCAGAAGAGGCAGTGGCACATTGCTGCTCCTGGTGCTCGGCGCTGCTGACCCAAAGCAGTGCCTGCTGCCCTAGGCATTGTGAGGAGAGTAAATCTGGTGCTTCACTGACATCTCATGAGGCCTTTGAGCTTTCTTCAGAAAGAAAGGATAAAAAAAAAAAAAATCCAAGTTGGAACATTGCACAGTATTTCTTTCAAGGTACACAGGCAAATCTGCTGATTTAGGGCCTAATATTGGTTCCCTTTTAAAGTGTATAGTCCCTGTGTGTCTCAAGTGGGTCTCACATCGCTTAAGTAGTAGCAGTATTAAGAAGCAGACACTAAGAATGGGGTTTCTTTTCCCAAACTTCAAATGTCTGTGTCTTGTCTAATTCCTTTAGCCTTCATTTGCAGATGTTAGAGAGAGAAAACAAAATGTCAATACGTGATCATAGATTTATTTTAGAAATCTACTTTTAGGTGAGTAGGATTGCTCCCTGAAAATGATTTCTTTCCACTGTCTGCAATGTGACCTGGTGTCTAGTCAGGTGGAGAATCCCACTCTTGGTAAGATGACTTCATACAAGTACCACAGCCAGGTACTGTAAATTGCATATTTCATTTTTTTAAAAAAAAACTCCCTATCATATCTTCTGTTCTTCTGAAGTTTCCAGCATAATTTAATGACTCAGTTTTTCTCCTTTTTATCTATTTCCTTGTAGCCAGTTCCCTCCCCCCCTTTTTTTCACCTGCCACGTGTCCTACCCGATGCTGGTTGTTGCTGAGTGCTGGCGGTGCCTTTCCACAGGATCTTCCTTCTCTGGGCCCCCAGCAAACTGACGAAATGCAGGTCAGCAGCCGACACACCTGAGCACATGCAGTGCTGAGAAAGCAGGTGCACAGGGAGGTGACGGAAGGATTAGCGATTTGGACACACTCCTGTTTCTTTCTGAAACCTCTCAGTGAGTTGTGCTTTCTCCTCCCAATTCTCCCTGGTGCTGTAAAAGAGCCGCCCTTGGTCAGCAGTTCGGGCTGACACAGAATGTGTTCCTTCTAAGTGAGTTATCGCTACAGCTCCTTATAAATCATCCATTTCACTTATTGCATTACAGATTATAGATCTGATAGCTGTTATTTTATAACTGAGCTCTTTTTAATGTTGTCGTGGGATTTAATTCCCTGCAAAATGGCAAGTGATGAACTTTTGCTTTGTACAGGACAGTCTGTTCTAACCGCTCCTTGAGATTTGGTAAAAGAAAAACATAATATGTCACAACTTCTCATCAGAAATACAAGCTTCTAATAGCATTGTCGCTGCCCTTGCATGGATTTAAAGCTCAGATATCTCAAGTCTCTCCTGTGGACTGGGTCTCTCAGCTAGATTGTATGGCCGTTGGCTCCTGGTGACCTGATCTTCCCATGGGGCGTGTTTTATGGAAGGTGATGGTGCAGGGTGGAGTCTGTGGGTTGGGACTTGACATTCATGGAAGGCAGTAGGGTCAGGGGACTTAAACTCCTGTAAAGCCAGGTCTTATTTTGCCCACACATGGGCTCCCAGAGCAGCTGAGGCTGGCAGAAACCTTCAAAGGTCCCTGATCCAGCCCCTGCTGCAGGCTGGGCCCATGTCATGAGCTGGTCCTGTCAGGTCTTGAATTGTCCCTGGGGATGGAGACTCCACAGCTTCCCTGGCAGCCTTTCCACTGTTTGACCATATTCACTACCAAAACATGCTTTTCCATGTCTTTAAGTAGATTTCCTGGGTTTCAGTTTGTGCTCATTGCCTCCCATCCTGTCACCAGGCACCACTGAGAAGAGCCTGGCTCCCTCTCTTCTTCACTGCCACCCACCCCCACCAGGTGTTTATAAGATCACAGAATCACAGAATTTCTAGTTTGGAAGAGACCTCAAGATCATCAAGTCCAACCTCTGACCTAACGCTAGCAGTCCCCACTAAACCATAACCCTAAGCTCTACATCTAAACGTCTTTTAAAGACTTCCAGGGATGGTGACTCCACCACTTCCCTGGGCAGCCTGTTCCAATGCCTAACAACCCTTTCAGTAAAGAAGTTCTTTCTAACATCTAACCTAAAACTCCCCTGGCGCAACTTTAGCCCATTCCCCCTCGTCCTGTCACCAGGCACGTGGGAGAACAGACCAACCCCCACCTCGCTACAGCCTCCCTTGAGGTACCCATAGAGAGCGATAAGGTCGCCCCTGAGCCTCCTCTTCTCCAGGCTGAACAAGCCCAGCTCCCTCAGCCGCTCCTCGTAGGACTTGTTCTCCAGGCCCCTCACCAGCTTCGTCGCCCTTCTCTGCACCCGCTCAAGCACCTCGATGTCCTTCTTGTAGCGAGGGGCCCAAAACTGAACACAGTACTCGAGGTGCGGCCTCACCAGAGCTGAGTACAGGGGGACGATCACCTCCCTAGCCCTGCTGGCCACACTGCTTCTGATACAAGCCAGGATGCCGTTGGCCTTCTTGGCCACCTGAGCACACTGCTGGCTCATATTCAGCCGACTATCCACCATCACTCCCAGGTCCTTCTCTGACTGGCAGCTCTCCAACCATTCCTCTCCCAGCCTGTAGCTCTGCTTGGGGTTATTGCGCCCCAGGTGCAGGACCCGGCACTTGGCCTTGTTGAACTTATTGATCTTCTTATCCCACTGATAAGATCCCTTATCAGCATGTGGCCCTGTGCTGGACTCTGGGGTTACCAGCAGCCATTATACACCACACATCGGTGCTGGGAAGACCGTTGTTTTCCCTTGCACTTAGCTTTGAGTGAAAATCTGCAGTCACTGAATGTAACCTATGGACAGAATTCATTTTTCAGAGGCTTGTCCTCTCTGTGATAACTTCTGTAGCTGGGATCTGTGCAGTGTTACTATGCAAACGTGTCAGTGCTCGTACTACGAAAAGAAAATGTGCTGTATGAGGACAAGGATGGATAGCTTTGAATAGACAGACACAGACTCTGAAATCATAACTGCATTAATTTCATAGCTACTGGTATTGGAGCTAAAATAGTAAAAACAGGAAAAAAAAAGTTTCAAAGCCTATCTTTGCAGGAGTGGTATCTCCTCGTCTGTGCTGGTGGATGGTGCTGCTACAGTCCCCTGTGATGCCTCTTGTCCTGTAGCCCAGGAGGACGGGATGGGGCAGTCGGTGCCAGCAGCACTGTTCCTTACAGCACACAGGGTAGGTGCTACTGGAGAACATAAGACATTCTTCTCTTTTTATAGACAGTCGGTATTGAGGCTCTAGCAGTCCTGGCTAGCTTGCCTGAAGCAATTAAGAATAACACATTGTTGAAGTGATTTTTATGGGCCTGCACAAGTCTGGGGGATGATTTTATGTGCTAGCACATCCTGGGGGGATGAAAAGACATATGTTTCTCTCAAAGGTTGTGCGTGCTGCCCAGAGAGCTTCTGTGTGCAAATGAAATTAGGTTATGGGATAGAAAACATTGCAAGTCGGCGATGGTCCCAAGCCAGAGACGCTGCGGTCCAGCGCTGCGAGGAACACGGTGAAGAGAAGGGCTGTTAGGTCTGTGCCTGTGGGCAGCCACCTTGTGGTGTGGGGTTTGGAGACCGTCTTTCAGTGTCCTTCCCCCAGGAAGGGGAAAAAAAAAAAAAAAAAGAAAAGAAAAAAAAAAAGGCCAACAAAGGAATTATTTTGGGGCTGGTTCCTTGAAGAAAGGACCCATCGTGCTGGGAGGGCTCACAGCACCTTCACCCATACCTGTCAATGCTGTTGTGGTACTGGAGCCATGGGAGTCATTGCAGCTGGTGAGAAATGTATGAGAGCCCTGCAGACTGCATCAGGGAACGTGCTTTAGTAGGTGTTAAAGCCGTTGTAAAGAAGGGCACAACATGGAGAGGAAGATGGGAATAGCTGAAAGGAAAGCAAAAAATGCGTGATCTGTTAATAAAAAGATGTAATTCAGTGAATGAAATTACACTATCAGCAAATTACGTATAAGTTAACTAATGCCCTAAGGGTGCAGAACTTCCTGAATGCAGACTGACACGGAAATACGTTTTAGATGCAAGTTCCAGGTTTGAGCCTCACCAGGTACAAAGGTATGGGATGGAAGAAGTTAGCTGGTCGTTTGGAGCTGTGCGCACACAAGGGGTGGAATGAATCAACAGGACTCGGAGCATAGATGAAGCTGGTAGTGCAAAGGAGAGCTGGAGTATTTAATGAACTTTTTTTCTTCCTTTTTTATTCATTACTTGGGGAAAAGCCCTGTCCTTAGGGGCAGTTCTGTAGTGCTGACTTTGCTAACACAGTAAAAGGACCAAAAGTTGTAATGTTTGGAGAACCTCCCCCAGACTGCTGAGTGTTCATCCCTTGTTGATACTGGGGCAGTTGCCTCGTAGTTTCTTTGAAATTTGGTCTGTTTAAAATAGACATTGTATTTTGGTGTCATACAGGGCTGTATTTAGACAGCACTCTTATTTTTGTATAAAGCAGCATTGTTTAATATTTTCTAATTACTTTTTGGTCATACATTAAATGGTCCTCAAATTTTTGGGCAAGCAAACAAACAAACAAAAAAAGATGAGACAAATCTTTACCTGAGTTCAAGTGCCCAGCCAGTCAGTTTGTGAGCCTGCGGCACTTCTCAAGTGAAAATTGGTTCATGGCACAGGATCAGGGACCCAGCGGGGTCACACAGAAGCCTTTCACCCCATGGCAGCAGCTTGCCCTCCAGCTGCCATCGCTCCCTTCAAGTCCTGGGTTTCAGACGGATGCACCGAGCTGCTGCAGGGCCCCACGTCCTCCCACGGGAGCAGAGGCAGGTCCCAAATCTTTGCTCTGTGTACCGATAGATCCACAGTGTGCTGGTCTTAAAAAAAGTAGGTTATGCAGAAATTGATGGTTTTCTTATTTATTTATCCTCTGCTCCAGTCTTACCAGCTACTTCATTTTACAAGTAGGAGATGTCTGCATTTGGTTGGTAAGTCTAGATAATATATTTACTAAACTCTTCTGGCTGCTTAGATACTGAGCTGGTTTGTGTATTTAGCTCTGTTACGAAACTGTTTTGGCTGCGAGTGGATCCCTTAGGTACAATAATAAGAAAAGTAAACGTCAGCCCGTCTGCCAGCGTGGGCACGGCCTTCTGAGAGCCTGCCGCGGGTCCCTCCACAGAGCAGGCTGGAAGCGATCCTGGAGGGGAGGTGGTGACAGCAGAGGTCTCAGCTGGCTGGAGCAGACCCTTGTAAGAGATAAAATGGGGGAGGTGTTTTGTTGGTGTGCAGGATTTCAGTTCAAACGTGTTCATGAAGTCCTCCGCTGTGTGCAGGTGGCCGCGGGCACTGACGTTTGTCACCCAGGGCAGGGCGAGCAGTGGGGGGGGCTCACATGGGGCTGGTACCTCCAGCCCCCCTCAGCGTGTCTCCCTTGTGGATCAGTACACCAAGAAGGAAACCAGCATCTGGCATAATCAAGTGATCTCTCCAGCTGCCAGTGCAGTAGGTGAGCTCATGCACCTTGCCGCAGTGGGGCAAACACCACCGCAGCTCTCCGGCTGCAGCAGGTGATGCAGAGCCCCACGCCTGCTGCTCACATTGCGGAGGAGTTTTGATCTCCCACTGCAGCTCGGTGCAAGCCAAAATAAAAACTTTGAAATTCCCTTTATGCTCTTTCCTGAGACAAGCTCTTTTCCCTGCTGAAGGAGTCTCAGACTCCAGCATTAACTCCTGGATGTGCCAAAAAAAGCCACCTGCTGCATGCAGCCCAGTAACCCCCTTGCATAAGCATTTGGCATGCTGTTCTGTGCTGTGCCACGAGGGCTGTGAGATACCTCCTGCCTGTGCTGCCCAGGAGGGGCTGCACTCCTTTCCTGGCCCCCTGGGCATCTCTGTGCAGTGCTGTAGGACAGGAGTGCTCAGCAGGTTTTGCCTAAACCTTACTTAGTCTATAGAAAGGGTAGTGGTGAACATCTGTGATCAGTAAGAGCTGAGGGCAGCATGTTGCCTTCTGGGCATTTCGTTGTCAAAATGGGGGTTTATGGGGCATTTAGAGACAGTGTTGCAATGAGGATTTTTTTATTTTATTTTATTTTTATGGGAAACAATTTGTTGTCGAACCCGTAGCTGATAAATTAAAAATCTACAGAATTGTGGCTTGAGGATGTTGTCAGCTTTAGACAGCCTGTGCTACACCTGTGTGTAACTTCCTACTGCATTGGGCTTATTGCCTTTAGTGAGTAGGGCAGGATTTGCTAGCACTGTCATTCTGGAAGCAGTAGGGAATGAGAGGGAAGGGAACGGGTGGGTTTGGTACATGGGAAAGGTGCTGCACAACCTACCCAAGGTAGAGAAGGATTGCTGTTCTGTGTTTCAGCTGCAGTAGGAGGCTCGATATAAAAACCAGGTGAATTAAACTTCAGAAGCCTCCAAATTGATAAAATGAGGTATGCAGTAAGTGAGGCAGACCTGCAGCATTTATTAGAAAATGGCCTATGAAGGAAAATTGGCTGAGCTTTAAAGAGGTGCTGGAGCTGGCTCAGGGAGCAAATATATCTTTACATAAAACTCTACATAAAATTTAGAAACCAATGTGGATGAGTGATAAGTTGTTAAAGTTAATTGTGACTGAAAACAGCTCTGAAATACACAGAGGGCAGTCCTTGGCTTGTCAGGGGGATGTGTAAGGACTAAGCTGCTATAGAAATGGAGGATGTGAAGGGCAAAATAATAGAGAGTAGGTCATTAAGGCCATTCAGCTAAAGAGCATGTTGGTGAAAGAAGACCAGAAGTTACCTGGAGGGACTGCTCTTGGCACACTTTCTTTGTGCTCAAACAACAAAAAGCAAATATGCCCCCCAGTTTACTTCTGTGTAATGCTATAGCACTCAGTGCTGTGCCTCTTACAAGGAACAGTGAAGTGCCTGTTCTCTGTTATGCCTATTGGTATTACTAGTAATTTATATCAATTTTTGATATTGTAATATCTGTGTAGCTACTGTGTAGCATGCAATACAGAACTGGATATGTTACCGTAATTACAGAGCGACGTATCTTGAGTTGTTAACATAGTACATCTACCATACAGCATAGTTATGATACACCATGTATTGTATAAATATGCTTATAAGTGGTAAGTATTCTGTGGGAGACCATTACAGATTCATCACAAGTAGCAGTATACATCACGTAATAGACTGTTATGTTAATATTTACTGTTTATACCCAGTAACGTCAGTAGCAGCTGCTGACCACTGCTATCTGCAGGCTGTATGTAAATAATTCTTAGGAGACAGCTTTGGTCACGTGGGCATTGTCCTTTTGCAGCACACCTTTCCATGAGCTTAGCTTTGACTTGCTCTCGTGCACCCAGCTGAGAAGGATCTCTGCAGAACAGTCTCACTTCCACTCATTTCAGAGAGACGGGGTGTGCAGGTAGCAAGTAGCCCAGCTTCAGAGGTGGGTTTCCTGCCATAGCAGGATCCTTTTGCTGAGTGAGGGAACACACAGTTTGTTGCTGTCTACTTTCACTCAGCAGGATTTATTGTTAAAAAAAACCCTGAGGTAAGGTTTTACCCTAAGGTCAGTGAAGCTATTAAGACTGGAGATATTAAAACCATGGCAGTGATGCCTGATCACAGACAAGTCTCAGCTCCATGTTCTGGTCTCCTGGAACTAGACTTCTGAATTGCCGCCTGCATAACTCAGCAGAATTGCTGTTGATGTTGTACCAGTGATAAATCTGTGTATGAGATCTCAATCAGAATGTTGTGATAATTGAAGCCACCTACTTCAGTGCCTTTTATAAAAGTAAAGCATGGAGGACACCATGCTAGGAAAGCAGTATTCACTGGTTGGATTCAGGAAATCCATCTGACGTTTGGCTTGTTTCTTCTTTCTTGCTATCGACGTGTGTTGCTGATTTTGGCAGTTTGCAGAATGCATGAATAAAACAACACTAAAAAACCCACTGTGGATGGTTAGGAATTGGCAGTCAACTCCCCGTGGAAGAAATTTGTTTTGAATGTTTATTTGTAGCAATAATCTCTGACATTACTGGTACACTGCAATTTCATGTTGTAGAGCTTTGTGCTTTGATTTTACAGGGATTTTTCTCATCCTCAGATGCCTTTCCCTGTTATACTGGAAATAGATACCCTGATAAAATGATTCCAGTGTGTTAGTCAGTATTTTCTTTAGTCTTTTTCTTTAGTAGTGTGTTATTTTTCTTTAGTAGTGTGTTAGTCAGTATTTTCTTTTCCTCATCACCATTCCATGTAGGACTCAATTTGCCGTATTTGTACTTGGAGCAGTATGGGTGTTTGACACCAGGAGACCATGCAGCTGGTGACCAGAACGCGTATCAAGCTGCTTAGCTCTTTCCCATACCCACCAGTCCAGGTGCCTAAATTGCCCTGAAATATTCATGAAAATTAACTACCTCGTTCTCATAGTTCTTTGAAAAATCATTACCGCTGATCACACCTTGGGCTCAGAAGGGATCTAACACCAGTTGTCTTCTTAACCCACACCCAAACATGTTTACACCTTGCTGTGTCATGCAGTTGATGCCGTCTTCTGTTGCTGCTCTTGCTGCTTCCACCTTGCTCTTCATCTGCCTGTGGCTGCACCATCCACGCCATCTCTTCGACAAGTTGATGATAAACACCTATGTATGTCTTTGAAACTTTAGGCCTAATTACAGTCTTTTTTCTTTTTTTTTTTTTTTTCCTTACCTCCAGAAACACTTTTATATGACTGCCCAGTGCCCTGCTCTGAAAGCAGGTGGCACGTTTTTCTCAGTGCCCAGTACATCTGCAATGGATGCCTGCTACCAATTCTTTTTTGAAGCAATGCATAGCTTTTGTAATTAATGGGAAGGACTACGTAATTCTTTCATGCATAGGAAGGAATACACAGTTTTAAAGTAACACAAAACTTCAAAATGAATCAGGAATATTATCATCTCTTTGCTTTATGAGATGTCTCTTCCATGAAAAAAGTCCAGCATGCAAATTTTAGCACTGTGAGCTAAATGATTACAGCTCCGTATAAAAGCACTGGTGCCAGTAATCCAAGAAAGGATCGTGACATAATATCATTGTGAAGTGAAGAAAATAATCTGCTTTATATTTGCTTCATGCAGTTTTGGGATGAATTGCCAATTACTGATCTTCAGAATTTGAGCTGTTAGGATTGGTCCCGTGGTTGTGTTAGCAAATGGATTGTCATATGGGTTGGGACTGAGTCTTCATGGTAGAGTCTTGCTCTTAGGCCAGGTGTAAATGGAGGGATGTGCTAGAGACGTGGGACTGTGAGATCCATAAGGAAAATTTTATGCATCACTGGGAAGATGGAGGTCATAAAATGAACCATCTTCCCACGTAAACTTGCAGCTTCTTTCCTTTGAATAATTATAATATGAAATGATTAACTTTGCATGGCAGTTAATAATCTTTAAGCTGTTGCCATGGGTTACCCCACTTTGTCTATATGCTGCAGATACCCAGATCTGGCTGGGATTGAAATGCGCTTTGGCTAAATTTCTGCAGCATTGCAGAGATGAAAAAAAAACTAAACAGACATCTTAAGTGAGGTGCCAGGAGGAGGAAAAGATGTTATATTAACAGGAAGAAAATATATTCAACAGCACTTCTTTCAATAAATGGAGGTGGAAATGAACTAAAATGCTATTATATTATTGCACATCATTTTTCCTACCACTAAATAATACTTGAAGTTAGATTGTAATACTTCTGCTACATATTGTGGAACAATACCAGAGTCACAAAGAAATCCTTCCTGATGTGACTCAGTTACATTAAATAATGTCCAAAGAAACAGTGGGAGATGCTCAGCACTAGAGACTTTTACAGTGAAAGGTTTTGTACACTAAAAAAACTTGAGTTAATCTAAAAACCCTATCCTTTCATGAGATTAAATGATAAAGAGGCATAAAAAGGTAAAGTGACTTGTTATAAGTCTTCATTAGAACTAGAACATAACTGCATGGTTTTCATCCTCTTCTCCCTTAAAATTGGAAGTAGAACTGATGCTGAAGATGGGGCCAAAAATCACACTGTACAGAGGCAGAAGATACCGAGCAGAATGTAAGAGCTGGTTCTCAGCTTGAGTCTAAATCTGGTTGTGTAGGTAGAACTCTGGAAATCTGGTGGGACTGTTAACCTATAAAGCTGAGCATCATCATCTGAAATGTCTTGCTGGGGAGCAGTGGGTATTCTTCATGTTCACAGTAAAGTTCTGCTTACTGGAGCAGAGCTGAATTTCCTTCTTACTAAATGAAAAGGTCGTGATGTCTTTCTGGACAGTTATGGCTTTGAAAGGTAAATTTTGGGCCAAAAAACCCTTTCTGTGATGATGGTGGTAAAGGCTTTGTGTTCTGGTGGTTATGAAGGAGTAACTGTGGTCCGGGTTCTGTACTGGTGACTACGGTACTCGTGCCAATTCGAACAGTTGCATGCTCTTTAGAAGTGTTTGGGTCAACATTTTTTTCTTCTGAAAAATGGCAGTCATCGTGGTTACTGCTTCCATGTTCTATCCAAAGCCTGCTGGAGCTCAAGCAGCGTTTGGACACTGCCCTCAGACACGTGGTTTAATTTTTAGGTAGTCTTGCATGGAGCCAGGAGTTGGACTCGATGAGCCTTGTGGGTCCCTTCCAGCTCAGGATATTCTGATTTCCTTTAAATACAGTTTTTCCTTGTTGCTCTCCATGGGGAACACAAACAGAGATACGGCTGTGTACAGAAGTATAAATAAATAAAAAAGTAAAGTAAAAAACAGGAATAAATCCAAATTGATTGCTGTATTATTAATTCATAGCTAGGTGAAACTCTGAAATGAGTTAGGCTGCAATTTCACCCTTATCTAAACTTACTGTAACGCTTACTGGATGAACTCTCCTAAAACCTGAGCCATGAGAAGTCAGAGATCCAGCTGCCAGCGGTGTCCAAGTTATTTCTGTGCTGGTGGGAGCCAGGAGCCAGCACAGCGCCTGCCTGCACCGCTTCAGGTCTCTGGGGGGTGAAGGTGCACGACCCCTGTTTTTCTAAGGCCCTGTCACATAAAGGCGAGGTTTGTGCTGTGCTGACGTTAAGTGACAGAGAAAAAAACTCTTAAAAACAGCCAGGAACAGGGAACAGTGGCCATCGTTTGTTTAGATGCTGGAAGCTGTTGTCATTCATGGTTTGTGTGCTGGTGTTTGGCACTTCATCCTCTTTCTTGCAAGTACAACAGTAGCGAGAACTGACGTTCTTTATTTCACTCAGAATTGTGTTTTTTTGGCTCCCGATTTTTTAAACGGTATCATTTAAGTCCTGTCATCATGGCTTGTCGTCTAGGAGGGAGCTGAAGTATGCTTCTGAGAGCTCAAACATGCTTTAAATCATAGCAGCAATAATGCCCAGGCAAATATCATTAGGGTTCGCTAAGCACTAATGACAACAGATCCTGCCTTTTTTTCTTTTTCCTCTACCTTGTTAACGTGGCAGTAAATCTGGGACAATTTCAGCATTGGCTACTCTGATTTACATCAGTTTAGCAGAGCAGAATCTGACCCATTTAATACCTTTGTGGGTCGGAAGAGCAGGAGTATTCTCGGCAGCTAATCCTCTCTGCAGCAACAGAGCCACAATCTCCTAGATGCTACTGGAGCAATCCCACAAAGACGCTTGCAGGGAAGTATGTTGCCATCTCACTTTGCATTTCACTGTGCAGTAACTGTGCTGTGGCTTCTGATAGTTCACTGTAAAGAAACTCCAGAGCACGAGGTATTTGCAAGCAGCAGCTGGCGTAGCAAATACTACCAGTCCTGCTGAAAAAAAGTCAGTGCTGGACTTCGCAAAAGTGTTTATTGTGAAGATGGCTGGGCAGAAGGCTTGTGACTCAGGCTAACGCTGGTGGGAGGTATTACTCAGATCCGTGTGAACCCTTCATAGAGTTCAGTTCGGTTTTTAAGCTGTGGTTTTGGCCCGGTCTTGCTTTTTCTGTGTCAGTCGGTTCCTTCTTTGTTTGGACCATGGTTGATTTAAACATTATTTTTGTGTGTGGATCCATTGACTATTTTGACTGTTATTTTTTATTTTTTGATCCTTTGGTTAGGAATAATTCTGAGGAAGATGATTTAAATAGGGACTGATGTGTCCTGGCTGGGCTTCCAGTGGCTGAGAAACACATTCTTCCCCTCTGAACTGCATACAGGCTTTCTGTCGGCTCCTCCTGTGGGGCTGACCAGGGTAAGAGCATCTCGCAATGCACAAATCGCTTGTTTTTCTCCCTAGGGACACGTAGGATATTTTGTGACAAAGGCTTTATATGAGCATTAGCTGTCTGAATTGACAGGCCATATTTCTTCCAAGTATTCAAGGAATTTGACTGGGATCAGAAAGGAAACTCCAGCGTCTCCTTAAGACTAAACAAATGCATGAATTTCTGCCTTACCGTAGGCAGGTTTATTTGTTTTCATTGCCATGCATTTTTGTTGCTGTAGTTAGTCCGCTCTATGTAGAAAAGTGGAGAGACCGTGTGACTGGAAAAAGAATATAGGAAAGGAAATATGGGAAAGTATGAGGAAACATGGAAAAAAATAATTGTTGAGCAAATGCACCCCCATATAGGAAGAGAAAACACCCAGCATAGAGAGAGCTGCCGTGGCTGGAGACGTGGCCTCAGAGTGAGGATCCCAGCTCTGTGTCCTCTGGAGAGCTTCCTGACCTCGCTGAGGCAAAATCTGAGGCTCTTCCCTTCTTTGCTCTCTAAACAACTCGCACTGTGATTTATTCACTGAGGAATGGATGTAGCAGAGCCTTGCTGATGTTCCAGGAGTATAACAGTGTCTCAGATACTGCGAGGGCTTCGTAAGTGTTGGAAAGCTTTTGAAATCTTCAGTGTTTACGTTACGATAAGTCCTCACAGTGTAGAGAACTCTGCTGGGTCAGTTATTGGGGATACTGGAGCTGATGACATAATCTAGACAAAGCAAAAAAAGATGTGCTGTGTACATTAAACTGTAAGAATCTGCTTGGTTTCCTCACCGTGAAAAACTTGCAGTTTCCTTTCCAACCAGGGCAGCTTTGAATAACGGGCAGAGGGTGGGCAGCAGGCGGCAGGGACACCCCGTGTGCCTTGCACGGGGCTGTGCTGGTGCTGCTCACCCAAACGGGGGGAAGCAGATGCCCAACCTGCTGTCATCTCAGCCAGAACGAGCAGAGAATGGCAGTGAAAAGTGAGCCCCCTTTATTTTAACAATGCTTTCAATCATCAACAAAAATAAAATGGCAATGGCAATTCTTTTTCCTCTCTCTGAATTATGTGTTGTCCCTTAAACCCTCTTTTCCAAGTCTTTTAGCTTGATAAAATGGGAGCAGACCTTGCCATATACCCTGTGCCGGGTCCACGACAGGTTGGTTTGGTGCACGGAGAGCTGGGATGGGCGTTACAGGGAGCAAAGCTACCGGGAGAGAACGAGCTGTTTGTTAGAAACTGGCTTGTGCCGAGCAGATGTAATAGCTGTCTTCAATGTAATTAATGACTCGTTTAGCACATAAGGGGGATTCAATAGATACTATATTCTTGGCTCTTAGCAAACAGTTGATTTCCTGCCATAAGAAAATGTATTAAAAAGCTGGATGTATAGCAAGCAGATACAAATTCCATGGCATGGATTCTGTATTGGCTGACACGCAGCGAAGAGAGTAATATCGATGCGGAGATCTCCAGGCGTGAAACCCTGTGAAGAAACCCTACTGCAGAAAGTAGTGCTGGGCTCCAGTGTGTTGCATCGTTTACACACAAACATTTTTGCGGTTTTGTGCTTGACACTAAACTAGGTTTTCTAAAATCAGCCTTGCAGAATATGTAATGGCAGCTTCCATTTAAAACAAAAAACAAAACAAAAACAAAAAAACAAACAAACAAACAAACAAAAACAATCAATGAAAGACAGCAAATAACTACTACATAGATATCCCCTACGGTATTTGCAAACCAAACGTTAGAGTACTGAGCCTGCTTACAGAGCCATTGCAATAACGTTCACGTGGAAACAATA
This sequence comes from Aythya fuligula, assembly GCF_009819795.1. NCBI lineage: Eukaryota > Metazoa > Chordata > Aves > Anseriformes > Anatidae > Aythya > Aythya fuligula. The sequence continues at coordinate 6,597,370 of NC_045572.1, read as the reverse complement.
ATGACAATACCTGTAGGGTCACTGCCATAGGGGGGCACAAACCAGTGACCCAGCATTAGCAGAAATAAGAAAGAATGTTCTGTGTTTCTTTCCTTGGGGGACTTCAAGAAATGTTGATAAACATAAAGATAGATAATATATAAATGTAGTAGATTTAATTAGAGTGTCAGTTGGAAAAAATAATGTGAGGCATGCAGGGTTTTCTTTAGATCAAAAAGCTTCAAAACTGTACCAAAGGTGAGAACGGTTGGTCTGATTTTCCTTTCACTGAGCAGTCTGGGGTATTGGAGAGGATGTGGCAGTGTCTGGAGCAGGGGGAGGATGTTGAGAGAGGAGGAGACAAAGCTGTTAAAGCCTGAAGGGAAAGGAAGGAGGAGTGAATTATTGTTTGCATTGGTTATTTGTCATCTTACTGCCATTCTCATCTCCCCAGGGCCCAGCTGACTCTGTTTGCTACCTCCTGCCTGTCACAACAAAAAGCAAGTGGTGTAAATATCAGTGGAAACTTGAGGGAAGAAGTACTTAGGCTTCATTTTAGTGAAGTGCATTGAATGTCTCAGGATGAAAGTCCAAATATGTGTGAAGAGTATTACAGCAGCCATGTAATTGCTACTTCAAAGACTCTTTCTAAGTCATTCAAGTGGAAAGGCAAAATGAAATGCAACTTGCAAAGACATGGTGCAGGTGAAGAGGAGGCATCCAGAAATTTCAAAAAGAGCAAACTGATGCAAACTGACTCCAGTAATGTCAGTGTAGCTTCCTCCACATGGGTACTCGAATATCTTCTGTCAACAAGTGATGCAATGCTGTCCCCAGGAGCATGTCCCTCTTATAAGCCTGTGTTGTCTGTGCTTGGCCAGCAGGTTTGGCTCCCTCACACTGCTTCATCCAGGCTCGCTCTCGTTGCTCCCTTTATTGAACGCTTTCATTCTCCAGGACTTTGTGCAGCTGCTGAATCTGTTGTTTATAATCTGTCTGAGCTCCCAAAAGCAAGGTAAATACAGAAAATAAGGCTGGGTTCTGTCACGCTGAGCTCTCTTAATTTGAACATTTTAGGAGCATGATCTCGATTAGGGTGCAGTCTCTTCCAGGGTGCCGGTTGTCATCGACCCGTGCCCTCCGTGGGACACAGGCTTGTGAAATTGGCTCTTTGAGGAGAGGGGCTCCCAGAAGGGCTTTAAATCATGTAAATCTCTGTTTACCAGTCTGCCAAGGCTCTGAAAGGTTTTATAGGGCAAAACCCTGGAGAAGACGCTTCTCCTCCCCCCTCCTTCAGTCCTGCAGCCATACACCATTGGTAGCACTGGGGTGAGTGTGTGGGGCAGGCCCTTTGCAGCCCAGCTGGCATGGTGCAGGATGCCCCTGCCTTGGTGCCAGGCTTTGCTCTGGCCATTTCATGGTGCTGTCGTGTCCCTGTTAAAGCTGCTGTGGGTGTGAGTGGTGGGACAAAGCTTCCAGCAGTTCCTGCACAGTGGCAGTTTGACCATCAGTGGCAGGTACAGTGAGCAGGGGAATGCAGTAGAGCTCGTTGCACTGCGTGTTACTACTTCAGGGGGTACAGGATATTCTTATTTCTAAAATTAAGCTTTTAACTGCTACAGGATTCCTTTCATTCTCACATCCCACTCTTGAGGAATCTACCATTATATCCGATAGCCTGTAGAGAGGGCAGAGACTTGCCAAATTTTACTTTATTATTACCATCCATAGGAACCATCGGACAGCTTCAAGAATAGTCAAAGTTTTGCATTAAACCTCTGCTAGAATGAAGTTTTGCTGCACACAAAGCAGGACCCCAGCAGGCTGACACTTTCCAGCTGAGGAAACCAGTCTTTCCCATCTGCTGAAGAGGTGAGCTCAGAAATGCAGATCACAGATCCCTCCCGGCAGTAAATCATCATGTAGCAGGGGAGAGGCTGTCCTGGGGGATTCAGGGCTGCAGCTTTACCCCAGCTGCTGCTGTCAAGCTAGGAGGGCACCTTGTTAAACAAAGAGGGGAAGAAGCTCAAGGCACAGAAATTATTGTGCTCTAGGTGAGATGTCTCAAACTTTGTGCAAGCTGTGAGGGGTGGGAAGAAATATAAATACTGTTTGTGCAGTCACCAGATTGAATAAGGAGGCCATTCCTTTGACCACAGTAAATTAGATTGAAAAAGAATTCATAATGTAATAATGCACCTTTATAAAATGTATTCGTCTTATGATTTCCTCCCATGTGGCAAACTTTGCTTGGAGCCCACCTTTGAGAATTACAGAAATGAATTTTTTCTGACCCTTTGACTCTTGGTTTGTATGCGTTTAGGAAGGTTTCACACAAGAGCACTGCATGAAGCCGCAGCTATGGATCTCCTCCTCATTCTGCTCCATCCAGTGCTTCCAGCCTGGAGTGAGCATGATGAGAAAGAGAACAAAAATGGTTACATTTGCGTTAATTATGCTGGCTGTGTAGCATCACTACACTAAGATGGTTCCCTTCACTATCACTACGTTAAGATGTTTCCCATCTTCATACCATGCAGTGTTCTTATAAACTAGGAGTAAATAATTCAGCTGATATACTTCTAGGTGTATTTTTACCTGCTTTTCCATGACTTGGAAGAGTATGGAGCTTATTGTGTGCTCTCGTTGTTGGTGGATAATTTCAGTGAGGAACTCCTGGTAGGTAGCAAATAGCCTTTTGTGCTTCTATTTGCGAGGCAGGTGGATGGATGCAAGGAGTAGCATTTTGTTAAAAACAAAACAGTTTTAGACATGGTGAATGTCGTTTTGTTTCTAAGTCATTGTCTCCTTTTTTTAATGCAAACAAGCAACCTCTGTTTTTGTCTTTTTTTTTTTTTTTTTTTTTTTTTTAATGCCATAAAACCTTTTTTAATAAAAAAAAAAAAAAAAAAAAAAAAAGAAAGACATCAGCACATTAAATGTAGCTTTGTTTGCATTCTGGTAACTGATGGACCTTGGCTGGCAATGGTTTTCAGCAGTGTCTGAACTAGACTGGATTTGTCTGATGCTCTTCGTATGTCAGTATTTCTTTTCCAGGCCTTTGAATCAATCTCTCCCCTGCTATTTATCTTTTCTGGTCCCTCGAGACGAGGGATACTGCATCAGATCCTGATTTGTAAGAACACACTTGGTGATTCTCAGTAACTCGGGATATTCTTGCTTTTGCTTAAGTCAAATAGGAAGGGGTAATCTGTCATGCTGTGGTATTTGTTTTCCATTTTCTTTGCATAATGCCAAGGGATGAGGTTGGAGGTGCCTGCTGGTTCGTGTGGCATCCCAGAGCTTCCCATGCAGCTAAAGTTTCTTGTTATGTAACAGGAAATTCTCAAATATGGTAAAAATTCAATTTCTAGCATTTTGGCATATACATAAAAATCAGTATGGTTCCAATTCAGCCAGTATGGTCTCACATATGTTTTTTGTCTCATATTGAAGGAATTTGTACTAATTTGGCTACATACATACTCCACCCATGGTTTGCATACTGTCTTCATCTTCACGGTAAGGTTTGCCTCTTAAGTAGAAAGACAAAATAAACTAAAGTTACAGAAGCAGAGAAGCAAAGACAAGTGAGAGACGCAATATATGCGGGTCAGCAAGAGTTTTACTTCAGGGTTGTGGTGTTCTGAGACTGGTTAAATGAGAAATGGGTGAGTGTGTTACAGGCAGGGGCTTCTCCTAGGGTTGCTGTTCTCCTGCTGCCAGGCAAACCAGCCTTTCTTTGCCATTCCTCTGCTTTTATTATTCAGATATATTGTTCAGCATGATTTTATTTTTGAATTGCGCAGGTAGAACAGGAGGGGTCTGTCTTGGTCAAGGCATAGAAATGCTATGGAAAAGGAGGATTTGAATTGAAGACTTGGATCAAGTTTTTTCTGCATCTGAAATACCTCTTCTATCTTTCAGCTCATGAATAATTTCTCCAAATTCATCAGGCAGGTCCTGTCCATTCCTGTAGGAATTAAGCACACAATAGCATTCTCATCGTAAATTCATCTAAGTTTTTTCCTGTTACTTCTATTACAACACCTCTGGGACAGCAACTTGGTAAATAAAGAGAAATAACTACAAGTAGAGCTTGATTTTAACATTGTTTGTATTTATTTTAGCCAGTTACCTGTAATTCAAGACACCTTTACCATACATGATGAGATACAGTGGGACAATTGCGGTGGTATTCATACTGGTTAGTGGAAGAGAATGGTGTTGTAACATCCATACCGTGACTGCTGTGGCGAGTAGCCTTTAGTTGGCTTTTTACCATGTAACATTAAGTCATCTCCATGGGATTTTTGCCACATCTTACTGACCTCTTGTTGTCCTTGTTCAAGCTCTGGCTGCTGTCGTGAAATTTTGCTTTGTTGCTGGTCTGCAAGAGATGGGAGACGTGTCTATATGATGAAAAGAGAGCAGCAAAGCTTTGGCCTCTGTGCCCAGCTCCAAGTCTCCTTCCTGCATGCAGCAGAAGGTATGCTCTTCCTAATCCTCATCTGCCTCACTTTGTGCTCTTGGCTCCCAATTTGGCCCTCACTGGCAGCCCTGTCTTATTCTTGCTAGGCTGCCATCACACAAACCTGAGCAAGTTGGAGCGAGTGCAAGGGTCAGGCTGGAAATGCGTGGGGCTGAGTGCGCATGGTGCGTGCTTGCACAAGTATTGTGCATGGCTTAGATTAATCTGGGCATGTGCTTGGTTTTGGAGAAATGTGAGGTTTGTATCAGTGGCACAGCACATTCTGTGCTGCCTCGGTCAGAGGAGGGAGAAGAAAGCTCTCGGCATCGCATGAAGGCTTGCTCCTGTGCTTTGCTTTTTCACCATTAAAGAGGGGCTTATCTCAGCCCTGGTTGCTGGAAAAAATTGTTATCTGATTGAGACTATACAAACTCACCCAGTAAATTGACAAATTATTTGTATCTCAAGGGTGGCAGAATGGGGAAAACAGATTATTGTAACAAAGCCAGTAGAAAGTATTATTTTTTGCTAATGGAAGCGGTGTTTTCTCCCCAGTATGTTCAGAGTTGATTGGGAGAGGTTAATACTCTTTACTAGTTAAAGTACTTTGTAAAGTACCTGTCTCAGTTGTGTTCCAGTCTTCATTGCTGCACAATGAATGTACAGCTCTTTCTGACATGTTTTCTCTCCTCATTTGTTATCTGGGCAGTGTTAGCCCTCACAAGCTGTATGGTCAGTGCCTGTTTGTGCCAGATGCTGCATAAGCATAGTAGAACGATGCCAGGGAGCTTACAAGTGAAGCGTCTTCATGCTATTGCTGTTGCTCTTTCAAGGAAATCCCTGTTTCAGCTTCCTATAGAAGGAAGCATTTTTTCTTTGTAAGATCCTTACAAACACAGTCATGGTGTAAAGAAGTCTGTGTGCTTGTCACAGATGAAATTTTTGCACAGACCTGATGTATGAGCAATTTAAGATTTATTAATTCCTTGGTGGTAAATCACAAATTGTATGACTTTTTTTCTTTAGTAGCACTTGATGATCAGTTAATCATTAGCCTGTTTAACACAATAATTCAGTAGTGTTTGCTACAATCAAAACAGCGACTTAGTTAAAGATCTGTAAATGGCAAGGGTCACACACAAGACTTACGGCAAGGTATCAGTGATTTCTGTACAGCGGGGATTGGGGATTTCCGTACAAGTTATTGGGGATTTCTCCGTTGCACACTGAAGAACTTTTCCTCTCCTGGCGAATTACTCACCCTCCTATGAGTCGACGTATTCAGCAGACGATCGCTGAACCTCAAGGAGTCTTGCCCTGAGAGGCATCCCACCAGCATTCAGAGGACCCCGAGATGATTGGCTTTGGTCAGTATTTGGCCACAATTCAGGTTGGGTAAGTCTGATGTTATCTACCAGCCATACAATTCCAGTACCTTCCAGGCTGTACAGTTGTGGTACCTGGTGTGTCGAGCTACGATTCAGGTAGCAGGAGATGCAGGTGCAGGTAGGGAGTGCCTCATCATCCCAACAAACTGCACCTCTACCAGTGGCAAGAACATAACCTCAGCTTACCCTCAGGTGCAGAGTGGTCTGGTGAAGGGGGCAGCACCACCAGTGTTTTAAGTATCTTTTTGCAGTAGGTGCAATGAAGGTTCTTATTTTTCAAGGCTTGTGCCTCAAAACTGTACGAAAAACTGCTGGCTCAGGCTGTACCTCCATTGACAGAAGTGCAGCCCGTTTCAGAAACAATCCTGCATCAAACCATGATTTTAACTTGCAGAAGAAATTCTTACTGCAGGACTGATGTGTTGAAGCTCTCTGACCTCCGGAAGGCACCCTTACCTCATTGTGGGTGTGATTAGCTCGTTTGCTTTCTCAGAGAGACACTCTGAGCCCTGGAGTGCTCTGTCCCTGAGCTGTCCAGAGCCCAAATGAGGCCCTCCTTAAGCTGGATTTATCCCTATCATACATGAGACCTTTTCCTTGTTGGAAGCACGCTTAAACAATTAAACAAAAATTGGGGTTTCCATTTACCCTGCTTCTTCTCAGTGCAGTGTATAACTGCATTGCAGAATTAGTTCCTTGGCACCGCAAATTATATGCAGACCGGTACGTAGTAGAGGAAGGTATCTTTTATTTTTAAAATTCTGTTCTTCATATTCTTTTATAAACTTTATGGGAAGAAGGTTTAGCAGAGGGTTTGTGTTATGAAACATGATCTCTTCGTTGTAACTTGTTATTAGATAATTTCAAAGGTTATTTGCATGTATTTGTATATATAATGTATGGTGTGTGTTTATGTATATACATATATATATTATAGATACAGGTTTATATATATAAATGCACACTTCTTTAAGAATAAATAAAATCTTGGTAAACCCAGGTGAGACAGTTGGCCTGTAGAGCTGCTTTTGAGAAATATGTTCTTGTGTGTGGTGAAAGAGCCTGGAGCACAGCTGGGTGCTGTGGCACCCTGAACAGCTGGCTGCTTGCACTAACAGAAGCTGTACATCTTCAGACCTTCTTGTATTTATGTGAGCAGTTACTCTCTTTTGGTGGCCTCGCTGTCCCAGGACTGTTCCCTTACCACGTGCTTGCTGGACGAGGTTACTCTCACCCTGTGCTTGTCCCTGTGTAAGACTTGCCAAGTAACTACAGCTGCTCCAGAGGGATGCACAGGTAGCTGAGGCTTCCTCATCCCTGGCACAAACCCTTATTTTTGCCAAGGTACCTGGGAACCTTTTATAGGCAGAAAAATCTGTCCTTTTGGCACAGGCTGACTTCTTCTGTGTGCAGAAGGGGGCCTGCCGTGTGATGTCTTGTTTGTTTGGATAAGCCCTTCTCATGCTCCTGGGAATTGATTCTTGCCTTCACGCTTGGTCTTTGTGGCCGGCATGCTGCTCTTACACCGACTGTGTGATGGGACACTCCAACCTCCTTAAAGATGGGTACGGAGAGTTTCTACATTTTCTCAGCAAAGTCTTTATTTTTTTTTCAGGAGTGTTTGAATGTAAAGAACCTTTGTTCTTCTCCATGAGGACGTTACTGCCCACTCCTGCAGACAACCACGCTTCAGTTGGCAGGTGACACATCAGCTAGGTCCTGGTGGCCAGGGCGAATTTCAGGAAACAGCTTTCTCTTCTGTAGCAGTGAACAGTCTCAAAGGAATCGTTTTCTTAAGATCAATGTGAAGGAATTTTGCCATTCTTTGCATCACTTTGCTGAAAGAACTGCTTTAAAAAAAAAAAAAAAATCCTTTCAAAAAAATTACTTTGGCATTTTTCCAGCAACAGCACGTAAAAGGTTCTCAAGTGTGTGTAAACGTTCTCAGCTGAGCAGGTGCCTTGTCAGGGACAGGTTTTCTCCTCCAACCTCGACTGATAGGAGTGGGAGCCCTCCAGGACAGTCTTGGCCTGTGACGCTGCAGCTCCTCAACACTGTTTTTTTCTGCCTCCGATTTCATAACCCCGCTCGAAGTTAGGTTTTCATGCTGTGCTAGTTGGCATACAGTCCTCGGCTATGCTTTGTTTGGTGGTGGTGTCAGTTCTCAAAGCTTGTTCCAGCGAGGCAGGTTTGGTGCTGCACATTCAGACCTCAGGGAGGCCAGAGGGGTCCGGCGTCAAGTTCTTCTTCAGCACGGGTACCCTGGAACTCCTTCGTCCTTGCCCCTGCTGTGCAGCTCCGCAAACTGAAGAAGAGCCTAGCAGTAATGAATCTATCTTTGACATGTCTGGATCCAACCCAGGCCCAGTTGGCTGAGTGGTTTTCTGGCAAAGTCTCCTTTCCTATCCATATCCATTCTTACGAAGCGAGCTTTCCCCATTCAAATGTTTTGATCTCACTGAAATGTTTCAGTTCAATATTTCTTTTGCAGTGCCATTTTCTGAAAATGGATGTGTTCCCATGGTAGGTTTGAATCTTGTCTAAAATACAGTTTCAACTGGAAAGTGTGGTTAGAAAAATGTCTGCTTCAGAAAGATCCCATTCATTGTCCCAAAATCTGCAAAGCCTCGCTCTTTCTCAGATGAGTTTGCTGCTGCTTTCTTGGCACTTTGTAAGAACTCAGTGGACATAGTGGATGGCTTTTAACCCCTGGCCAGGCAACTGCAGGGATGTGAGCTCAACCTGGGGATCTTTCAACCGCTGGTAGGAGCAGAAGGGGAGTGCTGTGGACCCAGGACTTCAGCTCCACTGTCACCTGAGTACACCCAGGTAAAAGCTGAGCAGTCTGATAAGATAGTTCTTGTAACGTACGCATGCAGCTAATCCATGAGATACTTGCAGTTTGGAAGCTCGACTGCTCTTTGCTGTCAGGAGGTCCCTGTACAAACTGGGAACTGGTGAGATGCTGCTGAAAGGCCTTGTGCGGGGAAAAGTCGTGATCCCTTTTGGAGCAGGGGTATGTGTCAAGGTGGAAGCACTGTGGAGAAAGAGAGGTATTTGCAACAGGCGATGTAGAAGATGGTATAAAGCTGGGAAGAGAAAAAAGGAACGTGCCCCGGACCAAAAGCTGGGGAGGAGAGGGGGAGGAGAAGGATCAGTGTAGATTTGTTGCACTTAGCATTAGGAATTGCTACAGAGCATGCAGGTTGTAGTGATTTTCTAATACTGAGTAATATGTCAGAAAGGCTATTCTGGATTTAGACCAATATATACAGTTTCTTGTCTAAGCAGAACCATATGCTCAAATGAGAGATCATTTTATTTTACTAGGATGGACAGTAAGTAGAAACACATTCCAGATTTCATGAGGTTTCTTCCCCCCTTGGCAGCCACAGTGCTGCTTGTGCTTAGTCTATGGTTTCTCAACTGTTTGATAACTGTCCATTACTTTACAGGGCTCGGGATCCGACTGTATCGCGGTGTCTATTGAACTGTGACTAATGACTGCATCAGAGAGCTGGTTCACCAGGTCACGCTGGCTGTAGCCGGTAATTGTTAGCAATAAAACAAATCGGGCTGATACGCGCAATATGCCAACATGCTGTACAGTAGAAGACGTAGCTTTTGTGTCTGTCCTCCAGTTAAGACTTAATGTTCTGTGTTCAGAGCCTGACCTCATCCAAATCCTTTCTGACAGCCTCAAAAGAAAAAAAAGCACTTTGTGGAATGTGCAAGCTGGTGTTTAATACATGAGCTCTTTGCAGCAGGTTGAGCAATCAGAAGTACGTCGATAGTTACACGGTTTGACATCGGTGACTAGCCAGCCCCCCTCCTCCTGTGCAGCTGCTGGTTGTTCTCATTCCAGCCCTGGGCACATTTTAGTGTGGTTTAGCTCCCACCACCAGCCATGCGACTGTCCCTTGGTGTAGCGAGACCTCTTGGGCCTAATCCTGCCATGTGACAGACCCTCTGGCCGTCCACCTGAGGATCTCCCTGAGCAGACCAAGGTCTTGGCGCTTCTCAAGGTGCAGGAAATCCCAGGACATGAGGCCCTGCCACTGATTTGCCTGTGCGGCTCCCCTGGGTCCTGGGGCAATAATGACTGGCCATCGAGTGGCATTTAATAGCCACATCCAAGGATTCCACTGGGCGCTCTCAGAAAATCTGCTGACATTGCTTCATGAAGGGGAGGTCTGCTAGGGCTGGCTAGCAGCAGAGCAACTCCAGTATGACTGACAAATCTGTGCTATATTGCGGGGTCTTAAAAGCAAAGACCTCATCTGCTGTGTGGCTGGGGCAGCCCTCTGTTACCCACACTCACAGCAATCTGTTAGTAGTGAGAATGCCAATGTCAAAGCGGATTTAGAAGGGATTTTAGTTTTAATGGAAAAAAAAAGAAAAAAGAGAGGGGAGCTAAATCAAGGCTACCTTGGCCTCAGTCAGGCTGGCAAGTCTACAAAAATACTCACTGAAACGTCATTTTGAGTATAGCCTGAAGGTGGGCTGCTGACCCCAGGAGCTTTCCGAGTGGGTTGGGGGGACGTGCTGGGGGAGTGTCCGTGGGCTGTCCAGGGGGCTCTTCCCCGGGTGCTGCCGCAGGACAGAGCAGCCTGGCTCCTGCTGGCGGCTGCAGGGTCTCTGGGCATGCAGGCAGCGAGCGGACTTTTTGTCTCACCTTAGTGAAGGCTGGCTGCTGGTATCTGACAGCAGGCATAATCCTCAGGCATCTGCAAACAGGTTGTCAGTTGGGTAGCTCAAGAAGAGATTGTTTAAAGAGAGAGGGAGATCAAACGAGGGGGAAAAATGTATGTGGTGAAAGAACAGAAGAGGATAAATACAGCTTGTGGTACATAAAACATCCTAAGGCTGTTTTGCAGGCAAGGTGTACTTGGAGGTGAGTACCACCAGTGCTGCAGAAGCAGCCTCTTAAAGGCAAGCTGCTGTTCCTGTGCTGGGGCCATGAGCTGGGCACTTCTCGGGGTCCCACCTCCTGCCCCCATGCAGCAGCTTCCCCACGTGTCCTGTAAGCTCAAATGGTTCAGCCTTTTGGAGCTACAGAGGCAGTTTGCTCTGCTTCAGCTTCTTCCCTGCTCTTTGCTGTGCAGGTATTGCTTAGGAAGAAGGGGGTCATCCTATAGGATTTCTTTCCCCTTCCTTTCGTGGCCACCACGTCCACTCTGGGAGGCATTTGTCAGTGCCCAGAGCGATGTTTCTCCTCTTGAGCAAAGCGAGCCCGGCAGAATGGGGTTTTATCTACTCACCACTTGTCCCAGCCAGGCAACCAGGGCTGTGTGATCCCAGAGGGACTGCACAACTACTTTCAGTTGGAAACTTTTATTTTTTTATTATTAAAAACAAAGCATGCCTCCCTTCTGGGGAAATACTGAAATGAAAAAAGAGCAAGGAAAGGTCTGTAGGCTCACCTCTGCTTGGCATTGAAGTAAGGGGTTACCTCTCCTCTGGGTCCTGGACTGGTGCTGAGGCACTGCGTGGGTGAGAAGCCCTTGGGTGCTCGCTGTGGCTGTGTGGATGGAGCAGGTACTGCTGGGGACAGTGGGACATGGGCTGCATGCAGCAGCGAGAGCATCTCCTGGCAGCCATTTCATCCCCGTGCTGGGCAGCACCTCTCAGCTATGTTATCCCCCAGGAGATGAACCAATTGCTTTCAGTACTGCTTTCCGCTTCGATCTGTAGGCTTAGTTTTGACTCTTTGGCAAGGCCCCTTTTAGCCTTGCCATGGGAAGTCCCTGTGGCTGATGCATCCTCCGTGACAAGGCTGATGGTCTGGCTGCTGGGAAAAGAGGAATATTTGCAGAGGGTAGCCTGGGGAGCTCCAGGAGGTGTGAAGGAAAATACCGCTGCTGCTGCCAGTTCACTGGCCATGTGATGATGATATGTGGCTATTCCCATGTACTGTAAGACTGTTGCCACTAATGGGGAAAACCCTTCCTGCTCTGTTCCATTATCATCAAAACCAGCTTTGCTTGTGTGCACTAAAACCCCCTACTAAGGGGTATGTGCACTACATGTAGACTGTATGTATGGTATAGATGCTTGTGTAAAAGTACCCTATTAAAACACACTTCCTATGTTCATGGAACACCTTTGCATACTTTGAAACAAGAAGTCTGATAATATCTTGAAAATATATACAGCATATTGATTTCACAACCAGAAGGCTGTTCTTAGGAGCATCACTGCAGACAGCTGTAGTTTTGGGAAGAGGGATGCATGTTCTGGGGTGTGAACAAGTGACTGTGTCAGTTGTTGGAGCTGCCCATCAGCTTACTGCTTTTCATGTATCACGTTTGCACCTGACCGTGTCGTTAGGTCTGTCGTTTTTAGCTCTGTTGATAGAGTGGGCTTATGCATGAGGGCAAGTACTGTTACTGACCTGTAACAGTACGAAACTCCAACAGAGATGTGAATCTTTGGAAAAAACATCCAGAATGACACACGTTCTGCTGGGCCAAAGAATTCCATGTATTCAAACATGATATTTTGTCTTTTGTTGTGGCAAGGACCTGCCTTTCGTTGTGCTGTTGAACCGTCATCAAAGCCTGGAAATCAGAGTGACATTCCAGTGGAAACCTTTGTAATGCTGCAGCAGAGAAACTTAAATTCAAAGCAGGTCTGTGGACTTGGCATCTCTGGTAATAACAATACAATATGTGCTGAAAGCCGGTCTTGAAGCAGACGGGAACAGGGATTGTGCTTCTGTGGTGAGGAACGAGACCTGCTCTAATGATTTATTCGGTTCTCAATAGAGGGAAATTGTACTGAAAGTTGTAGGGTTCTCCAGGAAGCGACTGTTTCATATTTCAGCAAAACTCTCCAATGAGCTGGAAGAGCGTTTAAAATGGTTTCAAGGAAGATAAATGTTTGTGTGTATTATCTCTAAGTATGGAGATAAACACAGTTGTTCTACACAAATATTGGTTTGACCTCAGATTATTTCATTAGCAGTAGCGCGTAGGGCTGATCACATGCCGTGGAAAGCAGCTGCTGGCTCCTCTGAGCATCTGAAGCTTGTCGCGGGGGCTGCTTCTGGTAGCACACCTTGCCTTTCAGCCTGGCAGGAGCGAGCTCAGATCTTGCTCTCACTTCTCACTGGCAGAGAAACAGGTACCTCATCTGCTCTAGCAGAAACCGTAATGCGATTCAGCATGGTCAAAGAGAAGAGCAGCATTTTGCAAATGTGAATAATAGCTTGCAGGCCTGCTTCTGGGGGCTTGGCTCAGGTGTGGTGCTCCGTGATGGTGAGTGTGTGCAGGCAGTGCGGGCTGGAGCCTCCCCTGTCAGCTAATGCTTGTCGGTGCACAAGGCAGAGAACTGGAGGCACTGCCACCACCTGTGGTCGTGCACAGCAGCAGCAAAAGGGCCTCGCCTCCGAGCTACCCTGAAGGTACTCAGGTAGGTGCCCTCTAACCTGGTAGTCCAGCGCTGGTGGCAGGTGATGAACGGATACCTGCGTAATTCCAGAATCCATTGTGGAGTGAAGTGCATTGCACATGGGTGTACGTGCACACCCTCATCCTTGGCAGGCACCAAGAGAGCAGCAGAGGCTGCACTGGCGCTGTGGGGTCGCTCCTTTGCCAGCACCCCCAGCACAGGTACCGCTGTGCGCGCCTGCAGCCTGTGGGTCTGACAGGGCCCTGCACAAAGAGGATGTGCTTTAAAGCTGTGTGTGTGTGTATATATACACACATATACATATACACACAGCCTCGTGATCGTGTAGCTCTTCTTGAGTGCTGTGTGTTGGCACAGCATCCGTAGACCATGGCTGTTGTACATTGAAGTGGAGCATCCATGCCTTAGGGGAAGGCACTGCTGTTTTTGCCGTAGCAGTGTGTGTTTTCACATCAGTCCCAACAGTTTGTGTTTTTAGTGTTCGCAGCCCTAGGTTCATCCCTTTCCAATCACAGAAGCAGCCCCAGCAGTGTGACAGCAGTGTGCCGTGATGTCCCATTGGGGCCCTGCTATCTGTAGGGCAGGGGGCCACGAGCTGGCTTTGCAAGGAGACCTGCCTGGATTTTGGCAGCTGGCCACGGTGCCCAGGGAATGATGCAGCCGTGGGTCATGGCAGGAGGTGCTGGATGTATCTTCACTGGTTCATTGGTAATACAGAGCAAAGTGAGATGGGCTTCCGTGCTTTCTAAGCAGGTGGCTTTCAGTGTCTGTTAGCAGTGAATCGTGACAAAGCCACCCACCAGGCAGAGCACCTTCAGAATTCCTTAAAATGTCCTTAAAGGACGGTGTTCCCATGGATGCTGCAGAAATGTAAGTACAACAATTAGCCTTGAACATTTTTTTGTCCACCACTTCGTTGTTGTTTTAAATGAAGCTTTTGTCAGCAGTTCCTGAAACTCATGGAGGTGTCCTGTAATCAGGAGGTGTGTTCTGTGCTGTGGTCTTGAGAGCCTACAGAGCATATCTTTCTGAAGTAGAGACTTCCTATCAACAGAAAAAAATGTTTGATGACATGATGCAGACATTAAAGCGGCTTTTTAGAAATGCTAACTATTGTCACCATATGTTCTTTTTTTTAAAACAAACTTTCTTGCCATTCCTGGGGACTGGGAGACAGAGTCTCTACTGACTTCATATTTTAGTCTGTCAGTAAATACTGGTGGTGAAGCTGAGATATTAAAATACAAAATATTGTTTTGGCATTGTTGGCATTTCGGGGCATTAAGTCTGTTTGTGTTGGGTTATCTGGCAAAACAAAAAGATGCAATGTTGTTCAGAACAGAGAGCTGCTTTCAGACCCAGAGCTGAAACTTGTTTTGTGGCAGTAGCTGTTTTGTAGGGAGTTTGGAGCAGAGTGGGAATGGGGAGGCTATAGCACCGAACTTACATTTTCCAGAAAGGCAAATTTTAGTAGGTCTTCCTCCCAGGTGTTCCACATCCTGAGCTGTCCTTTGGGATCTCTGTCACCACCAGTGTGGCACAGGGAGTCACCTGCTCTCAGTTCTTCATCTGCCTTCTCTTTGGCTGTAATAAGAGCTAGAAGTTGCTGAACAATTTAATATATCCAAATGTTAGAGGCAATACTGTGAAAAACGTGATGTGAAAAGAGCCTTCTGACTGTGTTTGTGTTCTAGCTCCTTATTTGTGTTTTAGCTCCTTACCAAGCGTAGGCAGCACCAGTGCTTGTGGTAGGCTGCATTGACCAGGACTCCAGGAAGACCATTTCTGAAGTTCAGGTCACCTGTACCCTTTCTGTTCACCACTGAAGGAGGCCAGCTGACAATGTGCCTCAAGCATTGTAGCTTTGAGTTATAAAGGGAATAATGCTGGCAGTGCAATTGAGAGAGAATATTCCTCTTTTTTACCTGTTGCCCCTTGCCCTTTTTTTGGCTCTTCCGGGCTTTGCCTTGTGTACTGGGCTCTGCTCTGCTCATCGCATCTTTTGCTGTTCATGCAGTAGGAAAGGATATGTAGCTGTCTGTTCTTTCTAAGGCAGGGCCTTCTAATTCAGTCTTAAAACACTGTTTTACCATCATTCACTTTAATTTTTATTGTCTTTTCCCATTACTTTCAAAATCAAAACTAGAGGTAATTGCATAGGAAGGCCAGGGGGTTATTCCAGCTTGCATGGCTTGGGAAGTGTGCTTTATTACTTTATTTCTACGCATGTCAGTAAGTAGTTACAACTGTTTTGTCTCTTCTTATCATAAACATTTCAGTGCAAGTACCTGGGTCTTGTTCTGTGCTTTTACGGTGCCAGTACGTGTGGTAGTAAGCCCCCGTAGACATTTGAAAGCTACCTTCAAATGCAGCATAAGCCGTTAAAACTCAGAGGACCAAGGTGTGCCAGAAATTTAATTTAATGAGATTTTACGCAGGAAGTTAGAAAAAAGCTAGACTAACATGGCATTTACCTGCTGTAAAACCAAGTTTCTTTAGGACTTCAAGTACTTTTTTTTTTTTTTTCTTTTTAACCCCTCACCAAGCGCTAAGTTTTGGATGCAAAGCATATTCTGTCTGCTCAGCCTTCTGAGTGCATGGCTTGAAACAATGAAACCCAGCATGCCTCTTGATACCTGTGAATGGATATTCCTGTGCTTGATCCCAATATGCTTCAAGTGGAGCACTGAGACCTTCACCCCAACATGGACAGCTCGCTGGGGTCGCTGTCTTCAGTACCACAAGGTGTTGTGGGTGCCAGGTATGTCCATGGGCTTCATGTCAGCATATTTAGGTGAGAAAAATCCATTGGGGGCACTCTGAACATGCAGTCCCACAGCCACACATTTTGGGAAGTAGCAAGAGTACATCAGGAAAGCAGTGGTAGGTGTTTGCCTCGTTCTTATCCTCACCCCTATAGGTGCTGCAAGAGCAAATCCTTCACGTGGAGAGAGGATCCTTGGTCAGGCTGTTGCTCTTATCTTCATCTGCTGAAAACAAGATTGTTCTTCTAAGCTATTCTTTCTGAATTTCAGAGGGTTGACAGACAAGTGATGTAAGTTGTTTTTTTTTTTCTTTTAAGAAAAAAATGCATTTCAGAGAAGGTGATTAAACAATACTTCTGCCAGTTGCCTTCCAACTTTGCCATTTCTAGTGTTCAGATGTTAGGGTTACATTTCTTGTTAGAGCCTGCAAGTAGCAGTACAATCTCACATGCCTATTTTCTCTGCTTTCAGAGCTGTATTACGAGCATTTACAGTGTGTGACAGGGATGTTCTTCTGCAGGGAATCTCCAGAATTTGATGGGACGGCAGTTGTCTCGAGCAAACACAGTTTAAAACTTCCCTGAGAATACATCATGCAGCTCTTAATCTGAGTTTGTTTGCAGCTGGCAATGCTGTGGCCATGCGTTTAGGGGCAGATGGTCCAAACTTGCTAGGTGGGTATCTCGGTACTTTTTTCCAACATGAATGTATGAAACACATATGTATGAAAGCAGCCCCTTCTTATTCCGTGGGTTTTTGGGCCCTCTGCAGCTTCCTTTCCTTTATCCCACCTGCTGGGACAGGATGTACCGACCCGTACCTGTCAAGGTCCATGCAATTTGGTGCCAGTGCTTGGGGCAGTGAAGGGCTCCATGTGGTGCATGAGGGCCCAGGGCCCACTGCAGTCGCACACAGCAAGGGCTCGATGGGGGCTGGTGGGCATGGTTCGGCTGAGGCTGGGGCAGCAGTGAGGAGATGCTGGGACCTTAGGGCCCTGGGCAGGAGGAGCACACCCAGCCGGTTCCTGCAGTCCCACGGCAGCTTTCATCACCTTTCCATCCAGGTTCGGCCTCCAGGCAGGTCGGTCACAGCACCGCAGTCTGCATGATCCCCTGGGCTTTGCTGCTGTTGGTGGTTCCTACCATTGAGAGCCAATTCCGCCAGCATTGGCTTGTTGATCCATGCAGAAGCTTCAAAACTGGACTTTCAAAAGCAGCATCAGGCATCGCCCCCAGGCAGAACCTGGCTAAAGCTCGGAGCTGGTGCCTGGAGCCGGAGCCCAGTGCCTGCAGGCAGAATGGGCCCCGGGTGGTGGAGCCAGCACCGGGACTCGAGTCGACCTGCAGAGAGTCACCATCTGCCCTGAACTAATTCGACTTAAGTTTTTTCCTCTGGATTTGTCTGGTAATACCAGCAGAATGTTGCAGTATTTGGCCAGCCATAAAACAGAAACGCTAAACAGCCTGAAAAATATTTTAGCCTGCTACTGAGATTAAAGCAAGCCCCAGATAGCTATATAACTGTCAGGCAAATCAAAGCATGTCACGGTGCGTTGCGAGGGAAGATGGACTGGGGCTGTTCAACGAGCTCCAAATGCTGCCTCAAAGTTTCCAGCGTGGGTGCGCAGGACCCTTCACCGGGAAGATGGATAAGGGCCAGGTGGAGGAGAGCGATGAAGACGTACGGCGCAGCCAGCTCCTCTGACACAGCGCAACCCCTCGCAGGGGTCCGCAGCCTCGGCTCTTCACTTCAGCTGCAAACAGGAAAAACGCTGAAGTGCAAATGAGAAATATAAACTGAGACCATTATTGATTGGGAAAATGCAGTCCCCGCGCTGCATGAGTCATGTAATCCACAATGCTTTTCAAGCTTAATTTGAGAGAAGCAGAGGTGCATGGAGGATGGTTTCAATTTCCAAGCAGTGCTTTTTGACCACTCATGCTTTTGAAAAGTAAAAAGAATATCTTGGCTCAGGAATGAACGTGAAGCAGAGGTATTCTGCTCTTGGCCTGATGCCTGCTCACCCTCTTGAAGCAGAACTTATGTATTGTGATGGAAACATAACAGCGTGTCCTGCCAAAGAGCAGGCCATCCGTACTGGAGCCTGCAAGCTGAGGAGTTATAGCTGCAAGTAGAAAAGTTGGACCAAATGGAATCAAAGAGGTTGGATTCTGGATAAATAGGCAATTTGGGGTTACACCTAATATTTTTTAAATAGAAGAAAAGCTTTTGACTCAGTGGGGTTCCCGTTGAGATGAAAGCATCCTGAAAATGCTCAGGATGAAAATGCTAAGTCTGGTTTTGAGGCCAAATGCACTTCTTCAGAGGATCTTTGGTTGTATTTTAACCATGAACCTTACACTCTGAGTGTGTTCTCGCACGCCTTCCCTTCCACAGGCACAAAACCTTCAGCTTTAATAAATTTGCTACGAGTGTTACTCTCTTGTAAATAAGGTTGCTCTGAAGTTTACAAGCCAGATTTAATCCAGAATACCGTGACAAGGTTAGAAAATAGCCACTTGTGCAACAGTTCGCTCAGACCTTGGTCAAATTCTAGACCAGGCAGTTTGTATTCTTATTCATTGCATCTTCATTTGCAGGGGAAGAGGATGTATCAGAGAGTTGCCACAAGATGTGTGCTCTCTTAGGATGTGCAGGTTGCAAAGCACATGCTTAAACTGGGTACGTGGCCCTTCTGGACCTGGCAGTGCTTGCTTGTCTTCAGCACCAGCATGTGAAAAACACTGGAAATGAGGACTATAGGTTTCTCTGTTGGATCTACCTCAATATCAAAATTCTGTTGTATCCAATAGAAAATGAAAGAAACCAATTGTTATGGGGTAGGTTTTGCAATTTGTAAAACTGGTTTGCATCAGAATTATAACTTCAATGAGTTCATGAGCTATGAGGAGAAAAGAGATTTAATTTTCAAAGTTCCCAGTGGTTAGTTGTGATGGTAGCGTGATTGTACCAGGGGAAAGGAGCTACAGTCACCAGTTCTAGCCCCAGCACAGAAGAGAGGTTTCTTCCAGCCTGAATCTAAAAATACAAGGTTTGTATTAACCAGGACTGAAGTTACAGAGTGAGGGGGGTAACGTGTAAATAATGGGGAAAGGTGAAACAAGTGTAGAGGAAGAGATACATGGGCTAGTAAACCCATTCATCAGTGAGTAAATGCACAAAACTTAGCAAGAGAAACATGCACGAGGCAGGAAAGAAAGGGATTTATGCATAGAAAAGTTGCAAGTGTAAGAAATGCTAAGAATAACAGCAAAACTATTCAGTGAGGGAATTTTATTGGAGAAAATGAGAACGTTTACATAACAGGATGATTATTCCTCTTAAGGGAACAAAGATCAAGCCAAAAAAACAAGC
Organism: Aythya fuligula; assembly: GCF_009819795.1. Taxonomy (NCBI): domain Eukaryota; kingdom Metazoa; phylum Chordata; class Aves; order Anseriformes; family Anatidae; genus Aythya; species Aythya fuligula. The sequence goes on along the minus strand of NC_045572.1, from coordinate 6,577,979 downwards.
GTGCTGACTAATATTCTGTCTTCCCTATGGAGGTTTTGGCAGGTTGTAATCAGCCCCCTGGTATTTTCTGTGTCTTCACAGTGGCAGAAGCGCTGTAACCGCCAGCGAGCTGCAGCATCTAATATAAATGGGAAGAGGAGGCAAGGAGGAAAACAACAGCAGTGTTTCGGTTCCTTTTGTCAGGCCAGTGCAGGTGATGCAGGCTTTGAGAACGAGTCATTGTGTGGCATCAGGATTTACTTCCAAGAGCCTGGGCTGGAGAGTTCGGCCGGGGAGCTGCCGGGTGAGTGGGGAAACTGGGCCCTGCTCTGGCTCGTGCTGCGTGCTCCTGCTGGAAGGGGCTCAGCCCCCAAGGTAGTGCACGGGCACAGGAGGACATCTGGGTTGGGCTGGATTTAAAGTGCCTGCTGGAGGCAGAGATGCCCAAAGTAGTGTGCTGGAGTGTGTTGTGCTGGGCACCTGAGTGCACCTGAGTGCCCGTAGTGGGATCGCTTACTCTGTGCCGTGAAGCAGGGAGTGCTGATACAGCCAGAGGAAGATGAATTGCAAACCAGACTGCTGATTTTGTATGATAGAGCCGTTTGGTTTTGAGCAGATTTAGAACTCTGTAAATAACTGCCATTGTGTGAGGGCATTGAAATAATGCATGTGAGCCTCTGGGACTGCTGAGCCCCCTAGCCAAAGGGTAGGCTCAAGACTTCGTGTGGTCGGTCACCCTCACGTACACAATCAGCTGCTTCTATCTGAAGTACTGAACAAGTGCCATATTTTGGAGAGGGGCTGTTTGTTGTGCACAGGAGCCTTCTTTGCTGAGAGCCAGGGACCAGGCTCGAAGCCTGGTGGCTCTCATCAAGCGGGCGATTGGCCATCGCAAAGTGGAAAGCCAAGGAACCGTGCTGCAGCTGCTGGTGGGGTTTAAACCCCCTAAAGGCTGTCTGTCTGTATTCGAGGGATGTTTAGTGGGAGCTATGAAGCTTGTCATGTGGGATTGGTAAGGGCAGGACCACTTGGAAGCATCAAGGGTAAGATAAGGGAAAGGTAACGGAAAGCGTGAGCCTTGTGAATGCCTTCAGGGCAGGCTCTGCCTGCGTATCTTCAAGAAATGAGACACCGTGAGAGTTTATCCTTGAGGAAGAGCTACAGAATTCATTCCTGTCAGGTTATAAAAGAGTTTAAGAAATGCCATGAACTTGACATAAAGTCAGCAATTTGGGGAATCTACTGTTAAAAAGTATAAAGTGCTATAAAACTTCCTTTGTTTCAGGAGAGAGCTATGGAAATGCAACAAGATTCACAAGTCATTCATCTAAGGCTGCGGACTGGTGTGTAGGTTTGTGCAGCGAGAACATTAATATCTGTTAAATTCCCCAAATTAACTTAAACATTCCAGAGAAGGGATGTAATTCCCCATTGTGTAAGGAAGGAATTCACCCCTCCCCCAGATTTTCTGCTTTCCAGGGACTCGGCAAAACCAGCAGTACCAAGCCGACCTTTTTCCCTGTTAGTAATCGGCTCCAGATTGGCAGTGGCTGAAGCAGGGATCGGCAGAGGGCTTTGTGTGATGGGGCTGAAGGGGCTGGTGGCTGTCAGGTTGGTTCCTGTGGGGTATGTCTGCACCAGGCTGGCAGCCCCGGGCACCCCCTGAAGAGGTTGGAGTTTAAGCTTGTGCCGTGGTTCTCGGTTCGTGGCACATTATTCCCCTCTTAGGGGAGCAAAACTTGTAGGCTTCTTGGATGAATTAGGAGAGATGCATTACTGTGCTGAGTTATGCTTATTAATTTATTAGGGCTCCTCCAGCATTAGCCTTTAGCTTGCACCTTGGCTTTTTGACTTTGTATTTGATAATGTTTCTGCCACAGAAAACTTTTTGTGGTAAGGAGAAAAGAAACCTTTAGGCTGCATCCTCAATTACCAATAAAACCTGTGTATGTTCTGTGATGCCTAGCTGCTTTGAGGCACGTCCCAAAAAGCTGATGGTAGTGGCTTTTCCCTGCTGTTCCCTGCCACAGGGGAAGAAATGCCGTGCTGGCAGGAACCTTGCTCAGGGTGCTGGAGAGCAGTATTGATCTGCAGAAGCCTGAGTGCATTCTGTACAGGAAGGAGGGTTTGGACATGTTCTTCACCTTGGGGACAGTTTGTGTGTGGTTCGGCCAAGTGTCTATCAGAAGACAAAGCTGGAGAATGGGCTGTATGTGCAGCAAAGCAGAGCAAGCGATGGAGAGGAAGGCACCGAGGGGAACTTGACTCATGAAATGAGTGGAACAAACCTGCCCCGTGTACCTGGCTTCATGTTCAGCCCCTAAGATGGTCAGCGGTGCCATCTTGTGTTAAGTGAGTGGTATTTGGGGGAAAAGTTGGATACATTTGCTGGAAACTCCTGGGGAACAGGAGCTGGAAGAGCTGGTGAGATTCGTGGTGTGAGATGAGAGCGGGGAAGCCCTTAGGTCACTGGGGCAGAGGGGCAGAGGATGCTCAGCTGTCACAACAAAAAAGTCTGTGCAATTTGGACACTGCTTGTGCACTAGAAGGTTTATTTAGCAGTGGGTTTTCTGCTTACATTATGCACTTTTCTCATTACAAATACAGAACTGAAATAAAACCGTATTTTTTTCTATTACGGGAAAACTCCTCAGTGGAAACGGCTCGAGCATCCTTCTGTGAGTAGAACCTTCTTTGTGAATATCTACGGAGCTGCAGTGGTGAGAGCAGCAGAATGCGGGAGCTCAGCCCCCTGCGCTGTCGCTGCGGCTCTCAGCGCTGTTTGCCGTGTTCCTGGCCGGCCGGCCCTTCGCTGAGACACGTGGGGCCGTGCGAGTCATGCAGGCAGCTACGTGCCTGTGATCAAGTGGTTGTGACCTTACAAATGAAGCTAATCGATGTCACGTGCTTAAGTTTCCTTACCAAATTATTTGTCCCAATTGAAGGATAAGAGGAAAGTGATTGAAACCACATTTTTGCAGACAGTCATATCTGCAGAAAGAGAGCTCAGATCTGTCCAAGCATTTCTTCCTGAAAGGCGAGCTGAGTGGCTCTTCTAATTAAGGCTGTTGGAAGCGAGGTGGCTTTCTGAAATTCATGCCCTGAGAAAGGTGGCCAGTACTTATTTAGTGGTTTCAGAACAGCTACAAGGGATTTCTGTGTCTATAAGCAAGTTACACTTCTTATCATGTAGTACACAATTCAGGAAAGCCCAAGAATTTGAACAGAATTTTTGGATGGGGTTTTGTAACCAATCCCTGCCTTTGTTGCTGAAAATAGAAAAGGACTTGATTAGAAGCATTTAAGGTTTTTTATAGTAACCAAGATAATTTTCAGCAGAACCAGTGTTTTTTGTTGTTGCAGCCGTTGACCAAGTCAAAACCACGTAGCTGGATAATTTTTAACTAGGTCATGGAGCAATCATTGTTTGGGGTCTCTCGACATCAGATGGAGATTTGAAGGCTGGTTCCCATAATAATGTTCAGCCTGGCAGCTTCCCAAAGGCAGACCTGCTCAGCGAGGCTTTGGCACGTGACATTGTGCACTGGGGTCTGACCTGGGGCAGATGGGCTCATGGTTCATGTGTAAATCTCTGTGCACTGAAGCCTGACTTGAGTGCATAAAGAACTTTGTGGAATAAAACCTTGGGGAACACATCTGACCTTCATATAACCAGGTCCCTGGGAAATCTGCAAAACAGATCCCTGCAGATGACTGGGGGGTTTAGGTTAAGTGGTGTTCTGGCCATGAAAGTTTAACTGCAATAGCTGTACAGGGAAGACAGCTTAGGCTGTAGAAGAAGTGGCAAAATCCCCCAAAGATGCTGTAGGATCTGTGGAATTAATGTTTCTGAGTACAGAGGATTACACTCTATGCAGAAGTTTCTCTAGATAAAATACCAAGTTGAAAAACAAATACATTGGCCAGAGAAATAGGATGTGGACAATGAGTAAAAAGGTAATTAAACCAAATAATGTTGGCATAGTAGAGTATTGCTACTACCATATAAACTGTGGGCTTCTGTTAATCCTCTTGGAAGAGGGTTTTACTGTTAACTCAGCAGTAGTATCCATTTGTTCTCCCCAAAACGTGGACTTGAAAAGTTTGATTTGCTATGACATATTAAATATAATTCAAAACAAAACGGGCTAATTTGTGGGTATACAAAGTAACCAGATATGGTCCGAGGAAAGGTGTTGGAGGCACAGAGACACGGGCACTTTGCAGGATGTGGCCATCTTTACGTGTGGAACAGCAGAGCATCTTCCTGCAGCCCCCCAGCAGAAGGTGCTGGCAGCGCTCCCTTCGGCAGGGCACCTGCAGTCCCCTTCTGCCCGCATACCCGCAGGCGCTGAGCTGCAGCCTGAGCAGGACTCAAACTCCAAGTTTCCAGAGTTTGCATAGCTGAGTTTCTACCTCATGCCCCCGATGAGCTCTTCAAGACAGAGTAATTCCAGGTCAGTGCTATTCCTCCCTCCCGTCTGGAGCAGCGTGGCAGTGCTCCAGCTCTTCCCCGCTCTCCCGGGGGATCCGCGCGCCCCGGTGCTGGGCTCCAGCTCCCCGGGCTGGGTGCCAGGGCTTGGCGCGGGGCTGCCTGCGCTCGGGGTACGGCTGCAGCAGCAGCTCTTCCAAAACACAAACATGCCTCTGGGGAATGCCCCGGTCAGCTGCAAGAGCCGCAGCGGAGATGGTATTCGAGTAACGTCACTCTGGCTGCTAGCCATTTCAGCGGATGATTTATTATTTTCTATACGAATCTGCTTTTAAAGCTTCTCATATAGTGTTACGGATGATATCATTCAGTGTTAAGTACTTACAAGATCTGTTTCAACTTTTGAATGTATGCAGAGATACGGTCTTGGCAGTCATAATACTCGGTCCTCTCTGTTTATTGCTAAGGACATGCAGCATAGACCTCTCCCTCGTTACACTGAAGAGAAATCATTTTCTTTAGAATTTGAAATTACAATTTGTGTTCCCCTTCCCTCTATCTGAATATATCCAGGAATGGAGACGCAGCCCATTGAATGTTTTCTCGTGCACGACTGCAAGCGGTGCAGCAGTACCGGCGGTGGGGCTGGAGCCCTGCACAGTGCTGACTGTGAGCAGTGGGCACAGGGAGGAACGGGGCAGCGTGCCCGGAGAAGCTCAGTCCATGAGGTTGGCACGTGAGAGGTGAATTACTGACCTGGAGAGCAAGGATGAGAAATCATCTCTCAAAAAAAAAATGCTTTGGAGCCTTTCAGGGTGGCTCCAGGTGCTGCGTGGATGTGCTCCCGACCCCAGTGCTGTGCCAGCTGGTGCCAAGGTGTGTGTGCAGCTCTCACTGATCCCTCATGCAGAAGAGATGAAACGTGCCAACCTGAGGGTGGAAGCAGTTCCATGTCTGCTTGTCCTCCGCTCCGTTAGGAGCTTCCCTTCTGAGAACAGGTTGCAGTCACAGTTCTTTGTTGACCTGCACTTGGGGAAGGGCTTTGCAGCCCTTTTGCTGGTAAGGGCAGTAATTAAAAAAATAGAAGTTTTCATTGAATTCCTGCCTTTGCTGTCAGCTTGTATGAGGACACGGTGGTCAGTACCACCACCAGATGTGCAGCCAGCGGGGTGTGTAGTGGAGTTGATTTTTATTCTATTTTTTTATTTTCATATAGAACAAGGAGTTAAAAGAGCAAGTGTTTTGCAGATAGGTGTCTGGAGAAAGTCTTGAGCACCACTATTCCTTGGATGATCCGCTTTCGATTCCTGCAACAGTAACCAAAAGCTAAGAAGCTGAAATATTAGGTCGAGCCTGCCTGTGTGCCTTATGTTAGTCTGCACAGTATAGATTTGCTAATGAAGGGGAGTCACAAGGATCATTACTTATGCAAGATCTCAGGAAAGATTAATGGCTGTATATTCAGCTCTTCTCATAGCCCATTAATCTTCACTGCGGTTAATGAGTCTTTATTGATTCTGTCAGGTAGGGTAATTTCCATTTCTTTCATCGAGGCATGTTAAATACATGCTTATCTACTTTTTTTTTTTTTTTTTTTTTTTTTTTTTGCCAGTTACCTCTTCACTTGTCTGATCAGGTCTGGAAAAAAAACAACAGGCCAGGATTAATGATCATTAATGGATTCAGTGGCGTGGGCAGAGCTGCTCTGTCACATTTTGCTGGTAGAAAATGAATCCAACAGAAATATGCATTGTTTTCTCTGCATTGCCACCTTGAAATATGTCTTAGCACAGGCTCCCTGCAGTGCCGGTGCTGGCACAAGGACAGGGGCCTGAGCAGGAATCCCTGTGACCCCCCCTGCAGAAGGGAGGCCAGAAGCAGAGTCATGAGTTCGAGGACAATACTGGACTGGTAAAAGTGTATTTTTACCATTTTTTGGCAAAAAGAACACAGAGTGATTATTATTATTTTTATTTTACCAAGTATTTTGTGTGAAAGCTGTTGGTGAAAATCTTCCTGCCCTTGGTGACTTTCAGAGCCCACTTAGGTTACATAGAAGCTCTCCTTCCCTGCAGTTCCATTCTGGGTTGCATCTCCCCAAAAGAGCCCAAGACTGTTGTGGCAAAGAAGAGGATTTGGAGACTTTCAAGTGAGAGTGGAGGAAGAAGCAGCTGGTACAGTGACACAACATTATTGAAAGTTGTGTGGTTTTATACCCTGGAAATGGCTGATCTGAGAAAGCTGTGAGGAAAAAAAAAAATCCTGCATAATTCAGCATTGAATAATCTAATTGCTTACTCCCATTTCTGAAACATTGCACTTCAGTCAATCAAAAATTGCAACCTGTTGGTTTCATGAGTCACAAGCAGAGAAGAAGGTGTACTTCTGGTAGAAGGGCCAGTGCCTGGATCATCCCTAATAAATGCCAAGCACTTGTCAGGCATGATTGAAGCACTCTAAACTGCAGATGTTAAATCCCATGTGCTGTATTACAGGAAGCATTGCTCAACGTGGCCAACAAAAACCAAAGCTGTAAGAAGCCTGCCTAGAAACCACCAGTTGCTCTTGTCTTCTGGGGGAGCAGCATTGCATTTTCTGTTTGGTAAAGCGATGACTGTGCTAACAAATAATAGTATCTTTGAAATAGCAAACTGAGCATGTGTCATCCCTTTGAAGGACACATGTTGAAATGGAGGGCGATTACTTCCAGATAATCTAGCACATTCATTTATGTCAGTACCTTCAGTTTGTCTCGGAAACTTGCTGATAGGGGCATTTTGAGATTCAAAACAAAACAAACCAGAAACAAAAGAAGCTCGGCATATTGTTCCGATGAAGTGAAGACTCTTCTGGATGTGCGTGTGCTCCATTGGATTGATCATGGGAGCCCTGGGATGCACCAGCATCTTCAGGGTCCTCGTCTGCACCACTGCCCCAGGCGATGGCAGATGGGAGCAGAAGCACGTGGCACAGCGATGCTCCCCTTCCCCTGAGTCCAGCACAAGGGTACATACCCTGGACTTCTTCCATCCACGACCCAAATGAATCTTCTGCGTATGTAGTGGCACTTTAAAAGCCCTATCAGAGCTGAAAACCTTACAGTGATCCTATGTAACCAGCTTCTGCTTGAGGACTCAGGTGTTTGTTGTGGGACTTCCCCCTGGGGCTTCCTTTCTGATAATTCAGGGCAGTTGTTACCCTCCAGACAGGCCTCGTATCAACAGAGCAAGTAAGGGGAAAAGCCGTAGGAGTCCAACTGAGGCTGGGTTTACACCACTTACGGGGGGTAGCAGCTAGTTCTGTTAATGTCATTTGGGCTTAAGCAGAAGAAAGTGCCACCCTGGGAAAATAGGGCTGGGCTGCGGGGAGCAAAGGCTGCGTGAGGGGCTCCGCACCCAAGGCTGCCTTCTTGCTTGCTGACTGACTAATAAAACCAATGCTTTGCTGTTTAGTCTTGCAGAAGTAGCTAATGAAGCCCCAGTGCCTCGTGTTGGTGGTGATGCTCCCAGCTGATAGAGCCGTGTGCTGGAGCAAGCAGTAGGTACCAGCTCTGGCTTCCACGGCAACACCTACCCTGGTCGACACTGCTGTCCTGAAAACTCAGCAGAGGCTCCCCAGGCAGGCTGAAATAAGGTGGGGGAACATGTCACGTGAAGGGGCCTTTGTGTTCTTTGTGTAGTTTGGGAGTGTCACTGCTACTTAGTGTTCCAGGCCATTATATTTTTTAATAGGTCATTGTTTTTGGACAGCACAAAACAAACTGCAAGTGCATCTGACCTGAAAAGTAGTTTAGGAGGCTGCTTGGTAGACAGAACCATCTCTAACCTGGTCACAAATGGTGTGAGGGGGTGTGTGGCAGGGGATGGAGGTGACACAGACCCTGCGGGGCATGCAGGCTAGCCGAGGTGCGATACACTGCAGGGACTGCACATGCTAAAAGGATGCTTGTGAATGTGGGCTCTGTGATTCTGTGTCCGTGCTGCGGTGGTTGTTTGTCCTTATCAGGTTAATCACACTCATCTGTGCCCCTGTGGCTGCTGCATCTTGATGTAGCTGTGTCCGCTTGACTGCAGGAGCAGTGCTGGGCAGGGCAAGGAGCTGGCTGGCAGCCGGCAGCCCCGTGTCCTGCCTTCAGTCCCCTGCTGCTCCTCGGTACTGGAGGCGGGCAGCACTGCCCTGAGCTCTCTCTGCCCCTCTCAGAGCCAAGGCACAGGAGTAGCTCTGGATGCCAGAGCCTCAATTTCTTCTTCCAAATAGCATTCGGCTGCAGAAATTAACTTGAGAAAAATCCATCTCCATCCGAGGAACATGTACACATCTGGACGAGTAGTTACGAAGATTAATGTAATGCACGGGGTCAGAATTCCCACTGACATTTACTCAGTTTGTCCAAACAAGTTAGTGGAAACCTCCTGTGAATATGAACTGTACTCTGCAGCGCTGTGCAGGCATTTAACATCTTGGATGCCAGTTTCCTCGCAGGCACATCTGTAAGTCTTGGTCTTTAATTGCTTTAAAATATAATACTGGGAGCAAAAAATCATATAGATGATGTGTCACTTCTAAGACTAACTAAAGCAAAACAAGAAGCAATGAAGTCCTCCCTGTCTTTGGACTTAAAAATCAGTCCTAATGCAGCCAGGTTTTCAATGAAGATGGAAAATGCCTGCCAGACTGAAACTTTTTTTGCATTAGTGATCGATGCCTAAAATAATGCTGAGATGCAACGGTAGCTGTGTAGGATTCATGGGAACGTGACAGCTTCTTGAAGCACAGGCACTGACTCTGGCAGCTGAGCCAAAAGAGGTTTGATGCTGAACGGTAACTGCTGGGCCCCCCAGATGGCCATAGTTCTGATCAGGACCTCCCAAAGATACCCTTGGCTCCGTCGGCATGGTAAAAACGAGGCATTGTGAGACTCCTGTGAGCAAGGCATGAGCATTGGTCTCAGTGTGCGGGTTTGAACTCAGCTGCTCTAAGGATGAGTATTTGGATTTGGAAGCAATGTGATATTTTCCATACTACAAAATCAAGAAATGTGAGGTTTTTAGTGTCATATCTCCCTCCCAGTCCTCCCCAGCGTAGGGTGTGCTGTTACCATTACCCCAGTACTAGCTGTGTGACACAGCCCTTAAATGAGTGTGTGTGTGCTATGGCCTGATGTGGTTTTCTCCATATGGCAAGAAGTTGTTTGGTCAGAGAGCACCTTCATACTGGTGTAATTCCAGGCATGTTGCTGGTTTTACTAGCGTAATGATGATAATTGATGTTTTAAAACTGATAAGGTCACTGATCACTGCTGTGTTTATTTGGCAGCCAGCTCGGCAATATGAACAATTAACACAAAATGAAGCGAAAATGTCCTGTCCTGCTCCCTGGCCCGATAGCAGACTGGGTGTCTCGTTGAAACACGGTACTGTTCACTCGACTCCTTTGTCACAGCATTTGGTGATCGTTCTCTCTAGCCAGGTGGGCCATGCAGCAGTGTAGGACGGGGTCACACCTGAGCCACGTAGCCAAACTCTAAATTTCTGACATTGCAGGTTTGGCCATGATGAGTTCATCACACTGTTTGCTACTATTATCCCCTTTTTTTCTTTGGATGTGTGCAGGTTCGCAGAGCAAAGGTATCAGTGGCCGTAAGGAATTCAGGTCCCCTTTACCAGTTGTTCTGCCAGCCTTGAATGTTTGTCAGGTATTTCAGACAGGAGAGTTCAGGGAGCTTTTCCTCAGTGTGGTGCAAATCCTGCAGCTAAGAAAGGAGCCCAGGAAGATAACCTGCCTCTTCCCATGCTCAGCATTTCCCACCTGATGTGAACCTCAGTCATGTGGATTCAACTACTGGCTCTGCAACGCTACCCGAAGATAAGGTGGTAACAACTCATTTGTATCCCCAAATGATACAAACCAGAAGCAGATCTCACCATTTTTAAGTGGCTCCCTATCGGAGGGGGACTAGAGGTGAGAATAACTGTGCTGACTGCCAGCTCAGAGCTTCAATGATTAATACTGGTAAATCCTTCAAACCGTATAAACAGAAAGACAGCATTGTGCATAGTCCTTGGTACAGGCTCTGTGCCATTCACTTGCAGTGTTCCTAATACGTCTCTGAAATTAAATTCTATTTAGTTCTTTGTGCAAGAAATTAACGTGGATTTATATATGTACTTGCGCTTCCATGTTCAGGAGGGAGAGATGAGTACTCTCCTCTTGGAAGTGGAGATTACTTCATGCACAGCTTTTTGGCGAGTAAAAATAGATTTATTCTATTTTTGCATGTTCATCTGATTCAGTGCTGAAATCTCTGAAGCAAATGCAGCAGCCCCAGTTGCATTCAGCTCAGGATCATGTTCTGAATGATGATGAAAGAGAAGAAATGTGTTACGCTACACTAAATAAAAGGGAGGGGTTGGAGGAGGGTATTGAACACGGAGTTTGCTCATTTGATTTGTAAGCATATGAAATAGCCTGCCAGTTTCTTCAGCTAAGCACATAAATTACTTATATCGTGGTTGTGTGTTCTCTGTGCTTGCTGTTATCATTGGAAGCAGTTTTATCAGACTCCAGTCCCCACGGTACTTCAGAAAGTTGTAAGAACGCAAAGCTATCTGAAGGTCATTTGCAATCTTAACTTGAATTACTTAGAAATTACTAGCTGCTGTCAGCTGCTATAACAGTGCTGATATGTATCATAGTAGTTGTACAGTGACATGGGAGATGTACTGAAGGTATCTGAAACAGAAGCAAAATGTGTGGCTTTTGTGTGTAGGCAGGAGGATATTTCACTGTCAGCTCTGAACACGATCCCTGTACAGTGAGACGCAGTGACTCCCTACTCATGGAGGCTGCTGACAGTAAGACAGGCACTTGAAAATTCGTCTTCACCAAGGATTTCATAGGCAGCTGGCAGATTTCCAGGAGTAATCTGCTGGGGCCGAGTGGGAGACGCACTGAAATAGCCTTGGTTTAGTGCCAGTTGACTGGCAGTGGAACAAGATTCTCCAGGGAGGCTGTTCGGCCTCCATCCCTGGGAGGTTTTCAAGACCAGAGTGGTTGAAGTCTGGAGCAACCTGCTCTGGTCTCATCGCTGACCTGCTCTGAGCAGGAGGTTGGACCAGAGGACCTCGTGAGGTCATTTCCAACCCAAATAATGCTGTGTTAACCCGCAGAGTAGGCTCTGCTTTACTCGGTTGGAAGAGCAGGTAGGAGAGGATGTTGTAGGAAGTCCCCTCCTTCCTTTGGATCAACATGAAGTCACTCATACTGCCATGAGGAGTTTACCCTGGGTGTGCATCCACGCCATGGGTATGGCCAAGGAAACCCTAACACACCTTGTGTTGAAGCTGCTGAAGTCCCTGCTTGGGGTTCTCAGCTCCTGTAGGGGTGAAGTTGTGCTGCCTCAGCAGCAGAGGACAGAGCTGCTTGGTACTTACCTCCAGCTCCCCCATCCACCAGGATGCTGGCAAGCTCTCCAGTGACAGATATGTGTCGTGGTTGCCTGTGTGATCTCCTCTTCAGTCACAGGCCCTTGGAACCTAGTGTGTATCAACAGTAAATAGTTGAAGAGCAGAGAGCAAAAACCCTGAATTTGTATCTGTGGGACACTTCTAGGTAATTACTGATGGCTACGTTTTTTGTATCTGATAGACCTGTGTTTTGTCACCTAGCGCTTAGCTAATAAGCCACAAAAGCTAATTATGACATAAATGCGAGGTCACATCTGACCTGGTCCCACCCCCTGCTCCATCAGCTTGCAGGCAGGAGCCCTGCAGGTGCCAGCTGTGGGACCCTCGCCGTGCAGGCTGTGTCAGGGTGATGGCAGCAGCCCTGTGCAGGTGAGGGCACACCCCAGGCTTTCCACCATTTCTGTGGCCCCCCCAAAAGCTCTCGCATTGCCCGCAGCTGCTGTCTGTAGGGAAGGGAAGGCACCGGAGTGGCTGCAAACTACCATAGTTGGAGCAGTCCAGTCTTCAGGAACTCGGGAAAAAATAGAGAAATTAATAATCAAAGATGTTAGTTATATATATATTTTTTTTTAAGGCCAGTTGATGTAACGATCCTGTCTTTCACCGTCTTCAAAAAGCTTTTTTTCCCCTCAGAAATAGAAGAAAATAAGTTTGAGTGAATGCCACCAGTTCACTCCCCACTTGCATTTTCCAAGTGCCTTACTATGAAGCTTGCTTCTTGATTCAGTAGCGTTTTGGACAATAATCAGAGGACTTCAGGTCAGTTCCTCATCACTGGAGGAATACACTAAGTTCCTGAACGTAGTGGGTAAAGGCAGCTATTCCCCCACAGCCCTGCATTACCTCTTTGGTGGTGTTGAGCATAAGGTGTAATTCTCCTTGAGAGGGATTCTCCTTGAGAATTTCATAATTTAATTCCTGATGGCTCAAATGGCCCAAATGAGGGTGACGTGTCCTCTGATCCTACATCCAGATTGCTTTAATGGAGAGGTTGTGGTGGGCTTCGCATCAGTTTGTTCTCCTAAACTTCTGTGTTGTTTGTTGTCGTTCTGTCAGACTTTAACCCATATCCTAGAAATGTCTTATTGCAAGAAACTGAAAAGAAAAACTGGTGACTGGCTTTGTTAAGGACATCTGCAGGTCTGCGGACCTGTTACGCCCATCGCTGCCGCACGTTATCTGCAGGTGGTAGTGAAGGGAATCAAAGCTTCAGCTGGTGCTGGAGGAACAGCTGGACCTCATAAGATCTGCAAAAGAAGATTCCTCAACTAAAATATGTCCTTGGAGAGCCATATGTGCAGAGCTGTTAGGATTTTGGAAATGATGTGGTTGAATGACAGGGAGATGACTGGTAAATATTAATTGGGAGAGCGGCCCGTGCCAAGAAATTCCTTGTGATCGCGTTACCTTCTCCTCATGCAAAATATTTACTGAGTCAGATCCCGCAGATCCCGGTTTAATTTACCGTAACAGTGTGGTCATTGCACATCCACTTCAAGAGGAGACGCAGACGGCTGGCAGGTCCCCACCTTGCCTCAGGGACAGCGGGGTGGCCCGGAGCAGGGTGCCTCCAGCAGACACCTCAAGCCAGGGCACGGAAGGAAAGGCTGAGATGGTGTGGCCACACTGAGAGGCCGGGGAAATCCAGGAGATAATGCCCAAAGCTGGGGTTTCCCTCCCAGAGCCACCAGGGAGCAGGCATCGCTGCTGGTGCACGGGTTGGCGGCATGGAGGAGGCTGTGACAAAAAGGAACAGAAAAAAATAGGCATTTTTACAAATATTTCTACACTTCATTCTCAAATTTACTTCCATTTTGAATTTTAAAACCTTCTTCTTGAAAACTTTCCTATTTTTTTTTAATGTCAAAATTCTGAATTGAGTTGAAAGTACCAGTATTTGAAAGCCTGCTAAAAACTCTAAGTGGAATACATTTCACATCATCTACTGCTCATGTTGACTCTTTGCTATTGATCGTATCACCATTTTAGCAGCTGCTCTGACTTTCTAGACCTTTTCTTTAAACTTCAGAATTTAAAATACAAATCTCATGTTAATAAATGTAGCTGCATGTTATATATCACTGTAAGTTTAAATTTGCCATGTTTGCAGCACCCAGGAAAATATTTGCTGTTATTAAGTACCTTTGGAGAGCCCATTGAAGGTTTCTCCATAAATACAGATGCACAAGTAACAGCACAGCTGTGTCGTTGCAAGGTCCGTGTGTTCTCCGAAGTACAACAGCCCATACGTGGCCTTAGCCCAAGAGGTCCGGCAGCCTGGTGGACACAGGGATGCTCCTGGAGCATGGTGGTCACCCTGCAGTGGCGGCAGAGATGCAGCCAGGGACGGCTCTGGGGCCTGCTCAGGTTCCCCTTGGGGATAACTGAGGGATGGCAGCTGCATCCCTATGTCCTGGGATACCCAGCGGTCCTGAGAGAAGGCACAGAGCCAGCACGTGAGAGCAGCAGCAGCAGTGAGCTGCCCTTGGTACCCCGCAGTTCTCTGTTTGGAGACTTCTCAGTTACTTGAATGTTGGCTAGGAACGAGTCTGCGGTGGCGTGCAGCAGAACAGGTCGTGCGTGCCTGACGTTAGCACGATGCAGCGACCTCCTGCAGGCTGATTGCTGAACTACCCGGCTGTGTTTGCCTTTCGGTAGGGAAATGATGAGTACTCACATGTGAAAATTGTTCATGACACTGCACAGCTGCTCCGCTTGTCTGCATATCCCTGCATTTCACCCTGTCTTACAGCATCAGCTATTTTAAGATTGCTTTTTTTTAAAAAAAAACTCCTAGAGTCAAATAATTGCAGAAGTGCAACTTCTAGTAATTGTAAAAGGTTTCAATTAATTGCTCAAAAATGGAGTTCCAAGGGTTGAAAAGCCCTTCTGAACACCCAAATATCCGTAGCAATCTCTTGAGTTTAAAACTTTTTTTGGGAGGGGGATTTTTATTTCCATTTGCTGGGAGGGGCAGCTGTGGAAGTGTGACCCAGCACATCACGGGGACTCTTCTCCCATTTTTGGTTCAGTAATTTGTATCACAGGGAGACAAATGCATGGGCAGTGTGAAAATACTTCTGTTTAACTGGAATAAATTGAGAATTGAAGGTGAAATTTAGGATTTAAAGGAAGGAAGACCCTAGGAAAGCACCACTCCTCTCTTCAGCTGATGCCTCACGTGCGGATGTTTATGGGGAAAATGACCTGCCATGCTGAAGGCATGGGCTGTGTGTGCATGGAGTAATCCCAAACTCTCCTATCAGCGTTCCTTAACCTCCCGGCAACGTGCGGTCAGTTTTCATTTTCACTCTTGGAATTGTTTCCATGTAACGCCCTTAAGGAGCTCTATGCGTTACAGAGAAACAGAAAATGCCCCCCAAATTGGCTGCCTGATTATTCAACGCGATCGCTCCCAGCTCGGTGTGGCAACGCGCTTTTCATGTGGCTGCCCATATGCCCCGCACATGCCTGTGATCTGGCTCCCAAAAGGGTATGTTGTGATCTGCTCGCGTGTGCCAATTCACATATCTAAACGTTTTCATAAGGGGAACCCCTTTGTGTTAGTCATCTGGTTGTCAAACAAGACCTGGCTGTGATCCTGGACCTGGCACTAGATGAAATATGTGCACTTTAAACATTTCATACTCAAACTGATGGGAATGGGCAATTCCTCAGTACATTTTCTCAAGGATTTTAAACAATAAATGTCAACCTAAGGGCAAAGCAAGACAGATTTCAGATTAAAGGGACGGGGTTTGCTACACATTTATAAATCCCGTAGTCCCAACCTCCTGCATGTTTTTTAAAGCAACGAACAAGGAAAGGCAATGTCAGACGCTGTGGGCACTTTTGTCAACACAACTTTTTCCTTGCGTAGTGTGATAGAAAGATTTCAAAAATAGATTTTTCTGATGGATTCATGACTTGGCATCCCATAGAGAATCTAGTATTCTTCCAAGCCAAGCTAAAGGTTGTGTTAGAGGACTAGCGAAGCCAGTCAAAAGAACCTTTCATCCCCAAGATAACTAAAATATTCCTTTGTTTATTTTTCTCCCTCAATTACTTTTCCTGTCTTGGCTTAATCTGTAGTGCTGAAGCTTGTCAGCACCTATAGCCTTTCGTTTAGGATAGATGCCTTGGGAGCATGAATAAAAGCAAATTTCTTGTAGGGTCTCCCTGTCACAGCTGCTGCCTGAAGCCCATTGACTTTTCTTTCAAAAGACCCAATGCTGTGCACAAACAAAACCCAGAGCCAGTAGTTTTATATTGCTTAACAGCGGCAATGAGTCCTTGCTAAGCCTGGTAGCCTCTCATTTGCAACCGAAGCATCTAATTTGCTTGCTCTCCCACTTTTCAAAGAAAAAAAAAAAAAAGGGTGGGCACAGGAAAAAAATGATTGTCTCAGAACACCTGTCTTGAATGAGACTTCATAAAATTTTCAAATATTTTAACATGTGAGTTTTAGAATTTACAGCTGCAGAGAGAAGTTTTGAGTAAGAAAATGAAATTTCTGTTTGGAAAATTATTTCTCAAATAACCCACCCCCAAGCCTTTTTTTTTTTTTTTTTTTTTAATTTTCCCCGGGAAAGTGATGTCCTGAAACCTCCCATGGGTGCTTTCTTTTTGCGTTAGTTGGTGATGCCCAATGTGGAGCTGCCCTTCCCTCAGTTGGATGGGGCACCCAAGCCAGTGTCACCCAGCCAGGGTGTGGCCCCAGCCCATGGTGTTTTCCTGCTTTTCCTCTCTCTGCCTTCGCCTCTCTTGTCAGCTCAGGGGTAAGCTCCCTGCCTTGCAAACTGCTCCTCCCCATGCACTGCAGGCACAAGGAGCCCTGCCTCCTGCATTGTGCCTCCTTAGGTGACACTGGAACCTTACAGTTTTTAGTTTTTTTCCAGCATGAGCAATGGAGATGCTATCCTGTTGCCTGGGTGCGGCTGGGTTGTTCTCGGGCTGTTTGTGAAGCTGTTGGCTGCTTTCAGCCAGGTTTGATGGAGAAAGAACAGTGAGCGCTTCTTGATGCCACGTGTCAGGCAGAGACCCAGCAAGTGCTGCGGCTGCAGGAGTGCTTGGAGCTTGCTGTCACGGGCAGCGTTTCTTGCAGGGAGCAACAAGACCCCACAGAAGGAGAAATGCTGTGATTGCCCCAGCTGCAAGAAAAGCTTCAAGGAAAGTTTGCTCTTGCTGTTGTTAGAAGTGTGCAGCAAAACAGGTTTCCTTGCCTTTAGCACTCACAAAGCCACGTGCCTGGGTCACTGGGTACCCAAACCCCGTAACAAACCCAGTGTGAAAGCGAGAAGATGGCAACTGTGGCCAGGCAGTAGCAACTCGATGTCTCTGCTTCAGAGCAGGGTGTGCGTTGTGGCCAAGGCTGGCTGGCAGTGGTGTGGAAGCCAGGACGTAAGTGAAGCGGGGGGGAACAGGGAGTGTGGATCCATGCATAGCCTGGAAGGGGCCCTGAAGAGCCCTTCATGGCCTTCCAAAGGCTGCTGGCAGCTGCTGTGCTGCTACTTGCAGCTAGAAAATACTGTGGAGAGGTGCTGCTTCTTGTAATTGCTCAGCTGAACCCATTGAATCAGTTGGACCTGTTCTTCGATAATTCTGTTAAAAACTGGTGTTTTATTCCCTCCCAGCGAGCTGCTCCTGACCCGCTTCCTTTCCAACAGGGTCCCTGCCTGGCTGCCTCGAGGAAAACAAACGGGAGCAGAGCGTGGTCACATTGGGTGGAGTGCGAGAAGGGACGGAGCTCGTTTCTCCATTGGTGGTTCTTCTTTCTTGTTTCTTCTTCCTGCTCGCTGCCACAGTCATCTTTTCTTCCTGCACCAGCATCATCCCTGCTAATCAGGGTGCTGTGAAACTACGAAGGAGAGGATAGCAGGAGGTATGGGAGGGAAAACTGCATGAAAGGCAGAAGAGAGCACAGTGGGGATACAGACAGAAAAGCAGGCTACGTGCTGAGCACATGTAAAGGGAGACAGCTGGAACGTCGGAGAGTAACAAAACTATCTTTCCATGTGTTTGCCTGTTCCCTTGTTATTTTTCCTCAGTATTGCATGCAGCGTGGTTCCCCTGCAAGGTTAAAGATCACAATAATGTTTTATGTAGGTAGCAAAATTCCCCCTGTATGGGAAGTGGTACATGATTTTACTTACAGAACAAAGAGATTTCATGGCTTCTTAACACATCAAAGGAAATCTGTCTGCTGGCATCTGTTCTAGAGATGAGGTCCCTTCACTGCGGGCCAGGAAGCTAAAGCATCTGTGGCTGCGAGGACGGTGTGTGCAAAACATGCTTGTGCAGATACCTGCAGGCAGCTCTGGTTCTCATCCAGAACGAGCAGTATCCCCAGGGCAGCTGCTACGTGCCTCGCTGACCAGCAGCTCTTTACATCAACACTTTGTGAGAAAAAAAAAATAGGTACGTGCATGTAAACCAAGGCTTGGAAGAGTAGGAGGATAAAGATAGCTTTCACGTTCTTTGGGCTGGAGGAGTGGTGGGAAGTGTCAGTGGGCAGCAGTTCAGAAACTGCTGTAACTGTGCAGCTGCCTGGCTGTTTGGTCTGCAGTTTCACTCGAGTATTTGCACTTGCAGGCATGAGGACACTGATCTGCCCTCTCGTATCATCTGCTCAGTGCAGTTATCTGTATTGCCATAATGCACCTGACCCTTCAGACTTGATCACAAATTTAAGTGTATCAACTAAATGCAGGTGGATGGATGTAGTAGAGAAAATGTGGTGGGTTTTTTTGCTTTGTTTTTTTGTTTTTTTCCCCCATGGTGATTGATGCAAGGGGTAGCAGCCCCAGCCCACCTTACTCTGGGGCTCATTATGGATTGACTGAGCCAGGACTCACAAGGACTGTCGAAAGAATGGATTATCCATAAGGTATTGGAGTTTGGTGCTGAACCTGTCCAAGCTGAGCATGACCGATTGATTTTTACATTAAACTGAGTGATGCGTGTGCAGTCCTGACTGGCAGAAAGGACAGATGATGGAACGTGAGGCCTGGGCGTGAGTCCGGCACCAAAGGACTCCTGCAGGTTGTGCAGACAGGGCTTCTGCTCTCTCAGCGCTTTGTTTGCAGAGTGCTGTGGTTTTCCTAAGGCTGTTTGGAGCAGGGAAAAGAGGACTTTGGGGATGCAAAACCAGCCCAGGTGCTGTGAGGAGTATACGAGCATTTCACAGAATTTTGGTGACAGCAAGATCTACTTTATCTAATGAAAAGATCCATCTTGTATGTGTCTGTGCATATACATCAGGAATATGGGAACCTATTGTCGTGATGTGCTTATGTGGCACTTGGTGAAGCATTCCTTGTGCTGGTGTTCCACGGTTCTGATGTTCTCAAGTGTGGGTAGACATCTGTCAGGCAAACACTGGTAAACGTTATGCAAGCCTGCTGGTTCTGTTAGGGTATTTGTTGCGTTTCCCTCTCTTCTCCAGCTTAACACTTCTTTAGGACACACTGACATCAGTTGCAATTACGGTGAAACAAGGTAATTCCTGGAAACCGCGTAAGATGCTTGTGCCAGATGAAGGCATTTTCTAATGCACACGTAATCTATAACTAGTTGTTTTTAAAGCCATTTGAGAATAGTACAGTGAAGGCATTTTGCATTTGGTCAGTCAGAAGTTAGTAACTGTTTTAGAAGCCTCCTGGAAGGGAAGACGTCAACTAAAGCTTTTGCAAAGCTGGGCTTTCACTTCACAGCATTTTGCGGAGATGCATTCTTGGGTTTGGTTCATATGGGTTCATTTCTCTGACTTTCACTTTGAATTTTGGAATCAAAGGCATTCTAAACTTCTAGGTCAAACTTATTAGAAAACACTGCATCTCACCTGGTTTCAGCTCTCCAAATAGTGAGAAGTGGTAACTCTCCTGCTCTGGTTTTGATACAAATCTGTAAATCATTGCGTCGGTATATTTGAAGCTTGGCCCAGCACCTCTCTGTCCAGAGGCAAGCGTTGCTCTGAAAGTTCATGACTTCTTCATTAAACAAGATGACGAATGTGGTATTTCAGTGAAACATGCAGCGTAACATGGCAGGTTTCTGGGGAGATGGCAAAGACATCACCCAGCTTTCATATTTGGAATTTTCCTGGCATAAAGCTGGCGTGAGCTGGGAGGCGATTCAGATTGTGGTGGGTTCATGACCGTAGATCTCGGGGCTTGTTCCTTTGAAGCAGAGTTGGTGACCTTTTGGGAGCCTCAGAAATACTTCTGTCTGTCCTGGATGTTAGCATTTACCCATAGTGGCTGTGGCTGAGTGGTAGGCTGGAGTCTACAGCAGGGACCTAAAATTTGGTGTAGCACAGCGGAAGGGGAGAGGTACGAGTACTGTGACCGCCCGCCCATGAGTGTCCAGCCCTTCCTGCATGTCTGGTCTGTACAGTCTACAAGACCTGCCTGAGGGAGAAAAGTTGTGGTATTTTAGGGAAAAAAAGTCCTTTCCCTTCTTCCCTGGCATAGGCGGCCAGCCCAGCAAGGCCTCTCCCTTCTCCCCACCCTGCTCCTCTCCAGAGGAACATGCCTGCCCCTGGGGTTTCCGGGAATTCCCGCCTGCATGTGGTTTCTTAACCAGTCCTGCAAAAATGTATTTTTTATTGAATGTTATTCTAACCATAAAACTTTTAAGCTGTTCAAATACTTTGCTTTGTACCGTAGACATCTGAGACTATTAGCTATTAACAAGTAAATGTACTTTTTTTTTCGACTGCTTCAATCTGCTAAGTAGTTTTCTTTGGACTGATTCTCCCCTAGTCTTGTACCAGAAGAAACATTACTGTGATCTGATAGCGTATCTCCTCACTATCTGTCTCCCCGACCTGTAGATGTGGATGTGTTTTATTGTAAATTAAAAAGCGACTTTATTTCATGGCAACCCATTTAGTCAAATAATTCACCCGAGATCCAGAAGTGTGTAAAGCCAAGGGGTCCCAGCACAATCCCTCTGTGAAGCCTATGCTGCTCTGTGGGACTAGAGCGTTTACTTTAGTAAGGCTCAGCTGGAAGCTTTCAGGAGATGAATTTCACCATTTCCATAGCTATTTTAATAATGAATATATTTCATTCTTTAATGCCTCTCACCTAAGCTTCATGTCACTGGAGTTGTTGACTTTATACGCTCTTGGTAATTTGTACAATGGCCTCATCTGAGACCGGCACCCTGTTGAGAGACAAACATCAGGAGAATTTTGTTTATATGAGGCAGGAAAAGCCTTGCTGGAAACAAGCAGTATCCTTGTGGGTTTGCACATGAGGAAAAGAGACCCCAAATTTGCTGAACCTGTTCTGGATCCCACAGAAATCTGTTGAATGATATGATGAATTATACACCTGAATTGGATTGTAGGCATTTAAGTAAGTGGCCTGGTTTTCTTGCCGTCTTGAGTCTGTGTAGAATGGGCTCTTGAAATTTCTGGAAATCTGTCGTTCCATATGCTGGGAATGGGATGGCTTCGTTCTGCCCACTCTCAGCCCAGGGAGCCCCACTTTCGTGCAGTTCGTTCTGTGGTAGGTGCAAGAGGCTTGCTCAGTGCAGGTTATTTCAGGCTGTGGAAGAAAGCTGCGTAACACCTCTTAATCTGAATGGTTTTCAAGACTGAACAAAGAAACTAAGAATCTCAAAACCTTTCTCTCATGATGCATTTGATTTGTGCGCATGAGTGAAATATTGCGAACTGCTTCCTGTTGTGCAGGAGCTCAATGGAAATGTGAGGCGATTAGGCTATGAGGTCAAGTATAAAAAGGAAATTAAGAAGAATTTGAAGAGCACCAGAAAAAAAACAAACAAACAAACACAAAAACAAACAAACACTATAAAACCTTTGCATGCCCACCGCTTGTGTTGTGGATACAGTTCCAATTCCTGTATTTTAAGAAGAATATTAGGGAGTTGAGAGAGATTATGGTAAAGAGAAGGGGAAAATGACAGTCGGGGGGCTGAAGCAGCTGCCTTTTTGAGGAGGTATGAGGGATGGTGGTTGTACGAGGCAGAACCAGTAGGGCACTTGTCTTATTAACCTAAAGCTAGAGTAGTTTGTCTCAACTCTGCTGGACAGGATGGCTAGAGGGGAATGCTTGGGCCTTGTGTTTGTTATTTATGTAGGTTTTGAGTCTGTAGATGTACTGGAATGTAACCCAGAATGTGTGACGTATAACAAAAATAGAATATATGTGAATGTAATGCCTGAGAAACATAAATCTTGTTATGCAGATGAAATACAATAACTGATCAAATATTGAACACACAAACCTGCACGCACACACAGGAACTGGGGAATTTTGTCTTAATGCTCTTGTTAGTCATAACAATGACAGAACAGAAATGAAAAGTTGAGCATAAAACTAAGCAAAAGCTTTGAAAAGGAAAAGAAAACCGCTCGTGGCTGTTCAGAGCTGGCTCTGAGAATGTAGGCAGGAGGCCTTGAGCTCTGTATGGGAGTTTGGTTTTACCCCATGAAAGAAACCTTGGAAGACCTTGAAGCTGAGACAACTTGTTTCTACAGCACTGAGTGGTGGCCAGCACTCTTTTCAAAAAAGTAGTTCAGGTTTAAGCACAAAGGCTGATGTTTTTCCAAGAGAACTTGAAGTGGAGCTCTAACCTGTTGCCTCAGAACTGTTCAGAGCATTGGATTTTTCATTCCTAACTTCTTACTCAACAACTTTTATATGTTGTGTGTAGGAAATTAAGTATGTTTGTAGCTTATTACCTGGCTTGTGTATGAAAAATTGCAAATCACAGATGATAATTTGCATATGACATTTTTGCTACCTCTCTGCTGACTTTTTAACCAGCCGTTACCTTGCAGGACCACTGCCATCCAGCGTAGGAAGGCTTACTTCCCCTTTGAGCCAGGAGGTGTTTCCTAAAGACAGATTACAGCAAAACCTTTAATTTCAAGCCTAACCATGAGCAGTCAATAGCCTGTTACCACATAACCCATATGCAGATCTTGACTCATAACCCTCACGATAATTTTTCATCCCACAAATGTTAATATTTACTAGGAGTCAGTCTCTGCACTGCAGAGTCATTTGTGCAGGTGGTGCTATGACTTACACGTGAGCTGAACAAAGACGTTAACCTCCCACTAACACAACTACACAAACAGAAGTCATGCTAGTGGAAGGGTCGCATTGCTTTGGTTAACGCAGCAGTGTGCCCTGTTGTATTCCTACAAGGTGGCAGCTCCCAAGCACGGGGGTCCCGGTGCCCGTGCTGAACTGCTGTGCCCTGTCCCAGGCCGGGGACTGACACCCGAGCAGGTCTCAGTCAGCTGTGATTGTAAATTCTCTGGGGCTGGAGAGTCACCAGCCAGTAATCCTCTATGCACAGGCTCCCCCTTATGGAAATGAAAAATACTAAACAATGCTTTTTTTTTTCTCCAGCTTCAGGTAAGACTAATAGCTTAGGAGTATGAAGGCACTTCTCAAGCCTACAATAGTGTTTTCAGACTCCACGTTTTGAATTTGGATGGTGACGGAATAGGTGAATGCTCATCATGACAACATGAGTGATGATGGCATGTGTCTGTGTTCATACTCTAAATGATTCAAGCTGCTTCTGAAGTTGGAATTTCTTGTGACATCCTGGTGATGAAGAAGGGGAGAGGAGCTCTTCAGATGGTGAAAGGAACCAGGATGCTGCAGTGCCAATTGTAGCTGTAGCCTTCTCTGTTTTATGAGGAAAAAAAGCAGGTCACAGGGAACAAATGATTTAGTTTTGGAATAATTATTCTTTAAGACACCCTACAGAGGGTATTTAGGGTTGTATTCTGCTGATGGATCAGCCTCAGTGAAGAAGTCATAACGGAAGACATGAAATTTTTCCCTTAACTAATAAGAAATTTCAAGTTGTTCCCTTAACTAGTAAGAAGTTTCAAGTTGTTCAGGTGGGAGATGCTGTCACTTGTTTTTATGAAAGGTGGTTACCAGTGCTGTGAAACCTGTGTGAGAGCAATTATGGTTCTGTGCTCACCCTGTCCTGATAC
Source organism: Aythya fuligula (assembly GCF_009819795.1). NCBI lineage: Eukaryota > Metazoa > Chordata > Aves > Anseriformes > Anatidae > Aythya > Aythya fuligula. Next base: position 6,554,107 of record NC_045572.1, on the reverse strand, counting down.
TCTCCAATTAGCACGCATGCATGATGACCTAGACTACAAGGATCTTTGCCCTGGCTCAGTGGGACAGCTGTGATTGCTGGATGTTTGGCATCACAAAGAGCTGCAGCTTGAGCTGGTGGTCAGCATCATCCCGCCGATGTTCTGGGCTTTAGTGAGATGCTCTGATGGCTTCTCTGAGCTCTGGTCACAGAGCAGTTCTTGTTCTTGCAAAACCATTTATCAGTTGGCTTAAGCTCTGTAATTGGGTCTTGTTCAAATAATGCCTGAATGGTCCACCTGGCCTCCTAGCATCACTGAAAATCACGTGGCTTCAGCACTGTGCTGGACCCAAACATCTGGCTTTGGTTAATCATCTTTCAGGGGTTGTTGGAGCAGGGAGACTGCTCAGACATTTTAAATATCATTAAAAATATTATTAGCAATATTAAACAGAATTGGTATTTTTATATTATCAGTATTAAGATATTTAAAATGTATTGACGATGATGAGGGAGGAAACTATGGGAGAAGTAGACAGGAGAGAAGATTTTTTTCTGTGGTAGTCTGGGCCAGCTGAAGATAGCTCAGTGCATTCCTCATTGCCCATCTTGTAGACTTTGTAGCAGGGTTGAAGGGCAGGGAGAAGGGGGGCAGAAGTGCCAGGAAATGCGTCCAACGAAGTCATGGGGACTGGTTGGCTCTTCTTGTTGGATGCTCTGGCCCCTGTCCTGGCAGCCAGCACGCTCTGCAGTGGCATGAGCCATGTTCGATAGGTTTGATTGACTGGGGAAGACAGGCCAGTTGTTTTTAAGCATGTAACTCAAGTGCAACAGCACAACATGAAAACCAAAGACATCATAATAAGCCCTGCTGGTGTAGGAGGGGTATCGCTGAGACTGCAACATTAAAGAGCAGCAGATATATCTGAACTTCTCTTCAGGGTGACTTGAATATATAATGTTGTTATGTAGATTAGTTCAACCTGAAAATTAGGTTAAAAGTTCATTTTGCACCTTTCCTATAGCTACGGTGGCATGTGCAGTGAAAGCAGATTGAGTGTTTTTTATTAAAATGATGAAAAATTCACATTCATGCTGGCTGAGTGTTATAGCTTTCTCACCCATTGCCTGAGCTCCATTTTGCTTGCCAAATATCAAAAGAGATACTAATACCAACCATAAAAACACTCACCAAAATGCATGCTTCCCACTCCTTTGTGGTGGGGGTGGTTTTGTTCGCAGCGAGCAACAGCGCTCCCTTGGGGTCTGATCCCTCTGCTGTGTTTTCCCTGGCAGAGTTGTCTCTATTGGGAAAGAATTGAATATTCCTAGTTTTCATGGTCACTTTGCTAAGGAATCCACCTGTCCACACCAGGGAAAATGCCTTGAAGGAGGGAGTGAAAGCTGCACGGCCAGCTATTGCAGAGGCCTGACCTGCCGAGAGGTGCAACTGCGGGCAGTCTGTGGTGCTCGCCTGAACCCATCGCTGGTGCTGAGACCTTCATGGCTTGCACCAGTAACCACTGAAATCAGGCAAGTACAGCTCTGGTTGCTTCAGAAATGCCAGGAACAATAGTGGGAGCTGGTTTTAGCTGTCTGGAGGTGACACCTAGTTAAAAGGTGTCCAGGAAAAGATCAGCTGTTGCAGTACCTGTAGGTAAAGGTGAGAGGAGAGCGAGAAGAGACCACAGCATTTGTATATGTCTTCTAATCAGTTCTTTTAATTCAGTGATTTTATGACACTAAAGCTTCTATGAATTTGCTTAAGATTTGCCACTTGTTTCCTATGTGAGGAGAAGGGAAGCCCCTGGCCTTCTGACTGCTTTGTGTGACCACTTCTGAAGCCCAGTTTTCCCATTTTATTAACTTAGTTGTGTTTATTTAAATACACATTGAAAACTTCTTTCTGTTCTGTGAACATTTTGCTGTCAGGGTGATGCTGTTTACTTGCTCTTTACTGGCATTTCAGAATGCATTGGTTTTCTCGGCGGGAGCTAAAGCATGAGGGGCTTTGTGCACTTGATGGGCGCCCAGGCTCGGAGCAGCCTGGGGCCAGCAGCACCCATGGGTGGCCCGGAGCCGCCTTTCCAGGAGGAGGGGAAGATGGTGCCATACAGCCCCAGCCAGCACACGGCCAACGTGAGGATGGGATTTGCTTCAGGCTTTGGTGGATAATCACTCTTCTCCAATTCTGCAGTAGTTTGGAGGACTATCAGCGTTAGTCTGGTGTGGGATGGAAGGAGGGAGGCTCCTGCCTCAGCCTTCTCGTTCCCTCCCCTGAAAGCAGAGGCTGAACTGCACCTTTTAACACAGAGTGCAGACAGGAGCTGGTCCTGATCGTGGACATGATCCCCACATGCAAACGGAGGTGAGGCTTGGGGATCTCCACGTGAGGCTGGAGGACCCGAGGTGCGTGGCTGCGGTGCCCGGTAGTGCCCGGTGCTCGGCTGCAGCAGCGCTCGAGGCAGGCTCATTATGCCTGACATCCTTCCCTCAGCGCTAATCATTTTTCCATTTCAACAACGGCTGTTTACAGCAGCTGCTGCCTTATGTTTGGTTTGATCCTGTTCCAGATTTTGCAAGTGATTAAAATGCTGCTAATAAAGATATTTTAACTAGGATTTACATGTTGACTTGCCTTTTCCAGCTACAAAATACCTTCCTACCGCTCCTTTCTCTCGTCCGCACTGGTGGGGCTGCCTGGCTTTCCAGCTCGGGGGCGACCCGGCAGTGCCCGTCCCTTCAGCCCTGCTTTGCCCAGCTGCCGCCGGGCTCCCCCGGGAGCAGCGGGGAGGTGTGGGGAGCTCTTGGATTCTGGAAGGCATCCCGGTGTCCTTGCAGCGCACGATAGAGAGATTATCTTACACACATTCCCTTGTATGTTCCCTTGGTTTACCACATACTTGAATGATTTCTATTGGAATATTATAATTGCATTCATATGGCCTAATAGCAATGGCAGTTAGGAAAATTTCCACATGCAGCCCGTGCCGGGGCCGAGGGCTGCCATGCAGCCCGCATCCTCAGCTACACCCACGCGGCGTGCCGCAGGGGAGAAGCCCCCTCACTGGAATTAAAGAACAAGGAAAGTTTCCTGCCATGTTTCTTCAATCTCTTGGCTTGGAAACTGGCAGGTTTGCAGAACTGGGGATGGAGGCGTGAGTAATTCCCACCTTGCCACCTGTAAAACTGGAGTGGGCGCTTGTAGTGCCCGGAGAACAGGACGGATGCTGGCCTAGGTGGGATGCTGGAAGCTGGGGGACCAGGCAGGTCCTGCGGTGCATGTTTGGGAAGGGCTCAAAGATGCCGTGGCCTTGCCTGGGCCTTTTGGCAGGAGGGAGCGAAGCAGCAGAGGGTGCTCTCGCCGCGGCAGCCGGGAGCTGGGGGAGAGGGTGTTGTGCGAAGCCAACGCTCCTCGCACCGAGCTGAGCCGCGCGCCCTTCCCGCTGCTTGCTGCTCGCCCCTCCCTCTGTGAATGCAAACTCTCCCTTCTGTACTGAAGAAAAAAAAAAAAAAAAAAGATGACTTTGGGCTGGTGCCAGCACGCAGAGATGTTATTGTGGATTGGCATCTGGCCGCGACACTGGAGCGAACCAGTTACCTTGGAGGAGGCTGTGTAGGAGTGCAGAAAGTGCACAATGTGACTCAGTCCTTTTAAATTACCGATACAGAAGAAAGCAAAGCTCATGGTGGCTTTTGTTCAGCTCTTCATTCAGTCTGGTAACTGCAGGGTCATTCCTTTGCCTTGGCTTGAATGACCCTGAATATATATCCACTGCTAGAGAAATAAGAGGTGTGCTTACGTTTGATGAGGGCGGGGGAAAATCAAGGAAAATTTAAGATGAGGTAAAATTCCGTGGAAATAAAGGTCTAAAATACTGTTTAATGAGCACAATGTTGATTTAACATTTCCTGAAAATTCCCTCTGAAGGGTACATGATTTGACAGACAAAACATAGGACTGAGATTTGCGTTCTGTGGCAAATTATCTGCTCTTTTTATATCTCCTCACATCCCCTTTCTACATTTCATTTTTTCTATCACACCTATTGAGATTGTAAACCCTTTAAATCTGCTCTGCATATACACACAGTCTGGCTTGATGGAGACCTGACTTGAATTACGTCTTGAACAGCTTATACAGTACTAATTACATTAATAATAATTGACTTCAGTGGGCTTTGGATCAACCTCTGAAGGAATACATTTACATCTCATTACTTACCCTGATGGAGTTCTGCATGTGCTCTTTCTGCAGACGCTGGGGAGCCTGGCTGGGGGCCTGGCAGGACCGCAGGAGGATCCGTCTGTCCAGCCACGACGAGCCCTCCAGCCGGGGAGCGGGGAGCAGTGCGGTTCCAGTAGCTCTGCAGAGCTGGAGCGAGGAGAGCCCAGTTTCCAGTGGATTTGTGCCATGATGCTGATTGATTTTGCTGTCTAGAAGGTAGAGTTCCCGCTGAAGCTTTCACTGCTGCTGTGAAATGTGTGAGGGATCTGTCCACCAAGGAGCCTAGGCAGGTTAAACTGATTATTTTTCCCTCTTTCACAGTAGAGGCTTCATCCCTTGAATTCTTTGAATCAGAGTTAAAAATATTTACTAGCTCAAACAGATGTTTTCGGTTTACTGTAGCGGTGTTGGGTAAGCTGCACTTGGCCTGTGTTGTTCAAGAGGTTAGTTAATCCTCGCGTTCTACCCTTCCTCAAAAGCAGTGACTCAGTTGACCCAGGTAAGGGATTAGTTGATTCAGTGAGTATTTTGTCAATAGAGAACTGTAGTTGGATCAGGTACTTACACTGGCATTTCTCCTGGCTCAGTGAAATACCTCAGTATCTGTATTGTCTTGCGGTATTGCGTAAACCCCTTCTGTGATCAGTGGAGAAAAAATACGTGTTTCGAGAGAGCTTCAGTCTTAAGGGACATATACTCTTTGGGAATCAACACACTGTAGAGCATATACACAAGAGATAGTCTTGCAGTCAGTAATCTCACCTGTAAGTGTTATAAAGGTCTTTTGTATTTGGTTCACAGTCTGTGTGCAAACACTGCTCTTTGATATCCATGTTGGTCCACAGGGAGAATGTGCTGGAAAAGAACCTTTGATTTCAACATTGAGAGGGAAAATACATATGTCTCTAGCTCCCAGGACAGGGTGAAAGTGGGAAAAGTGGGGGATGTTAGGAGCAAGAGACAAAAATAAGAGAAGGAATAAGGGAATGTGAAGACAGAAATATTTGGCTATTTGTCATTTTCCTTGCCCTCAATTACACTTAGGAGCTGCTTCCAAATCAAAGGGATGAACTGGGAGTACATAAAAGTGATGTTTAGCTCATAGGAGAAGGGAATAACAAATGTCAGTGGTCCTAGGAAGCCCCTGGGGAATGTTAGGCTGCTGGGCTGTAAGTGTGAAGACAAGATACACAAATATGGAGAAAACAGCAGTAAGAAATAGTTAGCCAGTAGCAAGATAGCAAACGACAGCTAAATAAACCAAATGAGAGGATTTTTTTTCCTTCTAAAGAGTCACGATTAAGAGAGCTTTATTTTCTTTCAATGTTCAAGAAACACATTTTTACAAGACTCAATTTTTCATTCAAATGAAGATACAATATCGGCTAGGGTCTATTCTGGAAACATGGATCAAAACCATGGTGAAAGACTTTTTCCCAGCTTTTCTGCATCCTTTCTGAAGGGATTGTCTAGTTGGGGCTTCACGGATCCAAGGGAGTGGAAAATTTGTGCACAGTGATGCCTATTGTATGTTTAATATAATGATATACCTAGCTATATTAAATCTTTGACTATTCTTTAGGTATGACTAATTAAAAGAAGGTGCCCAAGCCTGTGAAATTTATCCTAGCACTGGCAGTGCTGGTGTCTGGAACTGGGATGTCAGGCGTGCAGATTATCCCTCCTGGGTTAGTTAAAAAGCATTGAAGTTGCTTGGTCTGCCCATCACCTCTTACTTAAATCCAGATTTTCGAATTAGCATTATTCTATTAAAATACACTGAGATCCTGCCTGTTCCATATCCAGTTGGGAATATATTAAGTCTGTATTTCATTAGCTAATAACATACTGACCTTATCATATGACACTTGCTGGGTAATAATGCTTTGCATCTCCTATCTCTAGCACCGTCTCTTCAGGATCTTGATGTACTTTCAGATAGTGAATTTAATCTCACTGCCCCTTTTTGTGCTAAATTTGTATTATCATCCTTGTTACATATGTGAAAGAACTGTAAATTAGTGAACTTTCCCATAACCCACAAAATTTGTTGGAAAGCATGTTACAAAATGCAGGTTTTAATAGCACTTGTGACAAACTTTGCTACCATGGTATAAGATTCCAGCTGGAACACAGACAATAATGAATTAGCAATGTTTAAAATGGTTTAAATGGCAGCAGTGGTGATTACAACCAGAAAAAAATAAACTGTCATGTATGGAAAAATGCTAATACCATAGCAAATCTGTAGTAGTGCAGGATTAGTGCCTCAAGCTCGGTGCATTTGGTTGCAGGGAATGAACAAGGTTGCGTTTCTAGTACTGCTGGGTTCCAGTTTCGAGGGCTTCCTCAGCTACCCTTGTTCAGTTCACAAAGACAGAAGTCTTGTTGTCCAGACAGTGACTCTTGTACATTTCTTTAGCTCTTTGTGGAAAATCTCGCCTGAGGTGGGCAAGGAATTGTTTCCTTTCCCAGGAACATTTGCAGGGTTTTCAGTGAAGACACTCAATGAAACCTAAATCTACTGAAAACTAGATCTAAAAGCTGTTCATTAAGCAAACATTATTCAGAGCAGTAAAATACTTCATGAACATTTATAAACTTGTACAACGTATTTACTGACGTTATTAAGCAAAAATAACGTTAATGGGCTTTTACACTTGAAATGGTTGCAAGAACGCAAAGTGATTCAACCACATAAAGGTTTTTAAAAGTAGAAACCTTTGTCCCATCCAGCCTTTTCCAGATGGAAGTCTTAGTTTCAGTTCTGGGGTTTCCAGGTTAAAAAAAGATAATTACTAGAGAAATCCCAGACAGCTGTAACTAATGTGCCAGCTACTACCTTGGACAGTCCAGGGACTGCATGGCTGCATCTTGCATGAAAGAGCCCAGACTCTCAAGTTGGCATCGTTATAAACCCGATCTTAGCAGAACATTCCAGGGTGAGACCTGTAACACACGCTGGCTGTTTGGGTTGTATTATCATGATCTAAATAATTATTTGTCCTGGCTGATATGTAGTTCTTACAGGGATGGAGTTTCAGCTTCCAGACAACAGTCCCGGTGCTAAGTGTCACAGGATGTGGAAACCTCTGACTTAAGGCTACTGTATTACCTGCTGACGACTGCCGAACACATGCAGTCCTCCTGCCGCTGTTGAATACATTTGCAGTTTGCTCCTCATCCCAAACTGCTTATGGGCCAGGAAGATGCTGATTATGCTCTGGCTCCTGCTTCAGCTGCAGTTCATGACCTCTTGTTTTCTAACTTCAGAAAGTATGGCATGGTGACAGCAAAACATAAGAAGTGTACGTTGCAAGCCAATCTCTTCCTGCACTCGCTTTGCAAGCCTGTTTCAGCTAAGCGTGTTGCCAGTAGAGTGCCTGTAATCTATGGTGTATGTCTGGGGTTTGATTAGAAAATGTAACTCTATAGCCTCTGTGTGCTGATAGGAATTCTCCTGCCTGTGTGGTATGATGCGAGACCACAGCCAGTATTTTATGATGTAGCTCTCAGACAGCACGCTAGTAAGTGAGTCATTTCCTACCGTCCTTCAGAATTATGCTCTGTGCATTATGGGAAACCCCCTACATATGGCCACTACGATATCAGGACACGGTTCAACTGTAAGTGCAGAAAGACTATAATCCCCTCTCCTAGTAGCTGTGGAAGGTGGTGTTTTCAGTGTGTGTTATCTCCCTTGTACGAATAGACTTTATGGCTGCATCCACCTCATCTGTGGGCATGCCTTTGAGGCCAAATTTGTCAATTGCTTGCACTGTCTTGCTGCAGGAGTGCCCTGGAGAGCATCTCGATAGCACTCCATCTGTTACATCCTCAGGGGAAATACGAGAGCATCCTGCCCTTAGCGTGACCTCCGGACACCTCCGCGTGTGATGTGCGAGACCCGCTCTTGGGGGCACTCCAGGCAAGGAGATCAGCACCTGGCCCAAGAGGCCAACCAGCAGCTCCCCAGCCTCGGAGGCTGCCTTGGAGGCTGCCTCCACAGCAGAGAGCTCTCATCCAGGGGTTCCCTTCCCAAATGTTCCTGGCAAAGCGCTGCAGTATGGCTCCTGTGTGCTTTTGAGAGCTCTGAGAAAATTACACCTGTCTTCATCCAGAGGAGGGATAGACAGTCGTGGTGCCATCATCATAAGACGGCTGCAGAGTTGAGCACAGGGACAGGTATGGGAGTGGAAACAAAGCTGCGTGATGGGGAAGAAGGCTGAGGACGAACCTGTCTTATTTTAGGACAAAACCACTTGCGTCTAGCATAAACTAGGAAGCCAAGAAGCACCAAGGAAGCCACCTATAGCCTGCTGTGATGCAGGAGCGTGTTTTTACGGCAGAGTAGGGATGTGCATCTCATCACCTGCAGGGAGGAAAACACAGAGGTTTTCAGCCCCAGGAGCACTCCTGGCTTAGGGGACTCTCTAACACCCGGCTCTTCTGGGCCCCTGTTCCCCAGCTGTCCTCCAGCCAGGCTGTTGGGTGTCTTCCATGAGGAGCAAACCTCTAAACGCCTATTTGTGCTTGCCGCTCACCCTGCCACAGGCCCATAGGTTGTAAATGAACCTGTAAATGATTCCTCTAGCGGAGTGGCCTCATGTCAGCAGCAGAGAAAATGCCAGTGAAACCATTTGGGGGTTGGTGAGCCTCAAGGTGTGTGAGGAATATTATGTGTGTGGAGCATGGCATAGGATGGACGTGGAACAAGCATGAGCTCAGCTGAGCAGTGATGCCTGTGCAGTGGGAGCATCCCCAAGAGCATCCTGGATCTCGGAAAGTGGGGACAGCTCTGGGCTGTTGCCACCACGGTGTGGTTGTGCCAGAGGAGCAGGCGGGGCTACTCGGTTGTGGTTCCCTTGCTGCAGTAGTGCTGAGCCTGGGACCACTCGAGCAGATCCCAGATTATTCAGCGTGATTTACCCTCACCAGCAATCTGTGCTAGAGTTCATTGGTCATCAGGGCAACGTGTGACTTTAAGGTACAGAACAATGCAAAATTTGTTCTTACTGTGTAAGTTGATTTCCATGTACAAAACCTTCGCTACTAGTGTGACAATATATAAGCCTGTAGCTAGTGGAAATCATATGCTGTTACGAGATTATGATAGATTTATGCCATGGGAACAATGGAAGTCTGTTGTTCCGATGATATGATATATGCTCAAAGTTCTTGAACTATATATTTAAATAGAAAATGTTTCAAAGCTCTGATATATGCAATAGAAGACTCATATTATGGCACATATAGATTTGTACTCTCAATAGTCTGATATGATTGCACCTCTACATCATCTACTGCTGTCTGTCAGTGCCTACTGCAGTACGCGGGGCTTGTAACTAACCCAGCATGGGAAGGAGAACACCTAGCAGGGGAGCAGGGGAATTTCTGTCGATTGACTGGAATGCAGCGTGAGGCTACACGTGCTGAAGTGAGGGGACAGATTTGTAAAAGGCCTCTAGCCGAGTCTGTGAATTATGACAGATTTTTACATTCCAGCTCCCATACATAGATAGCCTTATTTGGGCATGCAACACTTCAGGGGGTTATTTACACAGCTTTCATATTAGATCCAACCTCCTCCGCATGTCCTGCAAAACACCATAACTATACCCTAAATAACAACCTTACTTAAACCTAAAGTCTTGCTCCCAAATCCCACTCCATCTGCTGTCCCACTAAAGTGGGTCAGCAAGTGGGGACTGCAAAAAACGCTGGATCTCACTTTTGGTCGTTACTGGAAGGTAACAAAACTTGGTTCCTGCAGGGCCGGAGTGGGTCACGGGCTAGCCAGCCCCGGCTCAGCAGTGGGAAGAGCTCTGATTGCTCCCATAGGTGCAAGGATCTCAGGGCTTGCATCTGGTCCCAGCTCATCCCAGCCTGTGGGAAGAGCATGGAGGTGAGGCTGCTGATGACAGAGAGTTTACAGAGCACAGGGTTTTCTGTCCCATCCAAAATGAGTGTTGTGGAGGATCTTGAAATGTGGATTTGTGCATCCTGGTGCAGGAGGATGTTGTGCATCTACCCATGGTGTGCAGGCACAAATGGGCACACATCCAAGCTGCTCCCCAGAGGCTGGGAAGCTCTATGGAAAAAAATGCAAAAAGAGTAAGGATAAATTGCCTGAGAATTTGGGGGTTATCTCTGTAATGGGGGTGATTCTGATGTGGGCAAAAAGTTCTGCATTTCTATACCCACTTCCTGATATTCTCACGTATCAAAGAGAAGTATTTCAAAATGATGGTGAGATACTGTCATTTTGTTTAATCACTGCCAAATGCATTACAACGTTTTCTAACCCCACTTCAGCTCAGGAAATCTCCATGGTCTAAAGTTTGTTTGTTTTCTAAACCCTACAGTTTTTGTGTGTTTCATTTGCTTTATGGCTTGCTGTCTGAATTTGCAAACTTCCAAGTTACGTCGCTTAGCTGCAGTTAGTCAAATGGCATTTTTTCTGTGCTGGGTCTGTACTAGAATAGCTTTTATAACCTATTTTCCACTACGTATTTGCTGCCCTTAAGACATGGTTATATGTGCTTATTCATCTTGTTGCTTATACTCCTTATATGTTGGATAAACTGAAAAAACCTCTGCATCAGGGTGTTTGATTCAGATATTTGACTCACGTGTCAGATGTCAGCCATTCGTTGGCTCAGTTTGCCTACCCATAAAGGCAGAATCCTAGCCATGAACTACCCCAGAATTAGCAAACGTATAGGTGTAAAGCATATCAGGATCCATAGAGAGAAGTGGCTCTACTATTTTTTTATGGAAGAGTTCTTGGGAGGCTTGATAATCTCCCGAATCAACAAAAAATTCTTGGAAGCGCTTTTCCTATGGCAGCTTGGGGCAGAACCAATTTCCTTCTACTGATCAGTCTTAATGAGAGGAGAGATGGGGACTCCAGATAGTTGAAAAGCTGATCTATTGCCATGAAGTCATGCTCCAGCTGGGACATATTTCACGGAGGATTGTACATGTCACTTCCTTCACATTTCCAGGGTTCCTGTAGTTACGCATGAGGTTAGTGATGAGCATGGTGAAGCAGCACTGAGCTGCGTTAGGGGCTCCTACCTCTGGTCCAACGCTGACCGCAGCTGTGGGGCTGTGGCTGTGGCAGGGCTCACTGCAACGGGCCCACGAGGTGTGGTTTATTCATCTCTTGCTTCTGTGGCGGAGCAAGCTAGCTGAAAAGCCTAGCTTTTTTAGTATCCTAGCATGGCAAGGAAACAGCTTTGCCTCGTCACTGGGCTGGGGCTTGCAGAGGTGGGACAGGACCCAAGGGGTTTACGTGAGCTCTTCAGGAAACATCCCAGACCAGGTGAAGGGCTGGAGTTTGCTTACTGACCAGCAGAAGGTTGTTAAATAATGAAACAAAACAGCACCGTAAAGTTATTCTGAGATTTTGCAGGCCCTGGGATTTCCTTTCAAATACCTTTTAAAGCATGGTGTTTGTACCAGCCGCTTGAACTTCCTGCTAAGATGTCTCCCAAAGCGGTTCTGTGGCACTCCTGATTTCAAGGACCGATGCTGCTCTTACTCACAGGGGTTTGGAGCTGTCTGGATCTGCTAGCTCCGGCCTTGCTTGCTCAGACGGGAATCGAGAAGGAATCGAGCGCGTGGTGAGCGCCTGGAGCTGGTTCAGGAGCATGGAGCTCGGGCGATCGCTCCGGTCTGCAGGTAGGTCTCGCTGAGCAAAGCCAGCAGACAGGCACATATGTGATGAGTTGTGTTTTCATCAGTGAAATAATATGTGCTATATCTAATGAGCTCGGGTACAATCTGACCGGGACAGCTGCCAGCACGGATTGCCTATTTCATTGCATGACACTGTCTAATTTCATTTTATTTATTACCCCGTGTAGCACCTATAACAACAATGTCTGGGTGATGACAGAACAATCATTCTAACAAAATACACCGTATAGTTTTTACAGCCTTTGAGACTTGTACTGGCAGCTTCATGAGACACAATATTGAACGAGGTGGACCACTGCTCTGATCCAGTCTGGCGGTTTCGCTGCTCATTGATGCATGAGCTGTGGGGATGGGGCAGAGCTCAGCTCTGTCCATCTCCATCCCGTTAGCCTTGGCCTCACTCGGTGTCTGCCTGGGGCTCCAGGTGGTCCTTGAGGCAGAGGATTCCCTTAGCTGGTTGACCTGAAAGCAGTTCAAAGGCCAGAGCAGTTTTCTCTCCCCTACAAGCTGTTGCAAAAGTCCAGGGAGGGAACACAGGAAGTGTCTGGAGCAATTTTCCTTCAGACGCTATAATTATTTTATTGTTTGCTGTTTTCTGCTGAGCTATTTTAATAAAACACAGTGTCTACAGAGCTTCTATCCCACCCTGCTCTCTGTCTGATAGCCTTTTCTGACCCAATGCGACGTGGTTATTGTGTCTGTGAGCCTGTAGCCCTCCTGCACTGCCGGGGCCGCGCTTTGCTTCCCCTCCCAATGACACGGTACAGCATGGAAGATGCCGCTTGTCTGTGACATTCTTACACCAGACGGGTTTGGAGAGAGCCCTGCATCCCACCTGATCCTGTGAGTACCTGCTGCCGATAAGCTCAGACCCTCCTATCATTGTCCTTGGGCTTTTTTGGGGCCTCAGTTTTGCTCAGGATGCATTCCGGGTGTCTCAGCCTCCTCGAGGTCATACAGAGGAGCTGTGTCACTGAGTGAAGTCCTGCTGGTGCACAGACTGAAGGCACAGCAGGAGCACGCAGCCTTCGCTCTGCTCGTTCGGCTGAATGTTACAGCGGTGGTATTTGCTCTTCTGCTACCTTCAGAACATCCTTTTCAAGCAAAATTCATCTGAGATCCATTCTGAAGTTTGGTTTTTGTCCTTCACATGTGACAAGCTTCAAAAATTAAAAATTAAGGCCATACATTTTTCAGAACCAAGAATATAATTCTTAGCTTATATTGACTTTCAGGACTTTTTCCCCCCTTTCTGAAAAGCCTGCTTGGAACTACAGCATCACGATCATGCAGAGAAATTTTAGACTAGAAAAATCCAGTCTGGTTTCCTCAAACTGTTCTTCCCCAACTATGCAAAACTGGGAGCAGAGCAGGGCCCTTTAGATGATCCTATTGCTGCCATCATCTGAAATAGCTTACCGCAGGGTCGTGAACCGAGGATCTCCCTGACAGCTCCCATCACGGCACCTGGAAGGCACTTTTCTTCCTCAGTAGTTTTACAAATTTTCACCTAAATTGTTTTAGAAGCCAACATGTAAAAACCTAGCAAAGGCAGTACCTTGGTGAAATAAGGAGTACAGAAGGTGACAGGGTGAAATAGGAATTATACCTGGACAGACTGACCTTGTTGTCATACATTAAGCACCACTGAAATGCCTGTGCTCTCTTCAATTACTGCTTTCCCAAGCCTGTGTGAATCAGCAGTGTGCTGCTGTCCTATTTTACTGAAATGAAAGCTAGAGGTGTAAAGCAGCTCATCTCTCACTTGGGAACACAGAAAAGGGGTGAGATTCCCCAAAATGCCAGGCAGCCTTCTGTCCCTCCAGTTCACAGACCCATATGCAATTGGGTCTGACCAGTCCCCCTGACTTGTGCTGAAGCAGGAGGAATTTGAGCTGTGCTATGTTGAAAATCTGTCCAAGGCAAGCATTTTGAAGATATTTAGGCCTTGCTCCACTATTGCAAGACTTAAGTGAGACAGGTGATAGTGTTTAAATTCCTGTGAAACTGGTGGCAAGGAGACAGACACTGTGGCATGCTCTAAAATAGCCCAGTTCTGCATCTTCAGTGCCTTCAAGTGTCTGTAGAAATCAGGCTGGAGGTTATTTGCTTAATCAGACAGGATATCTAGACCCAGACTTGTGTTTTTATTGTAGGACTATTCTGTTTCCCCGTAGATAGCCCCAAAACAAAATAATGAGATGAGAAGAAAGAAAAAAAAAGAGATGGTTGTTCTTAGGAATTCCTTAAAAAGTATGAATATGGCAGTGCTTTTCTGCAAGGCTGGAGAGTGAGCTATTCTGCAGGGCTTCCACGAGATAAGCTGCTCTACCTAACAATCTGTCCTGGGTTTTGGTTTCTCACCAAAAGCCTAGGTTTTCTGTTGGAAAAGATAATATCCTAAACATATGTCCAGTGATTGATTCCTCTGTATGCATATTCAGTGCCTGTAATGCTCTCTTAAGGGAACAAATACTGCTGTAGTTGAGTCAGCAGGACTGGAACACTAATTTAATTAGTGTTTTGTAGTCAATATTTACTAGCAATGACAAAACAACTTTTTGCTCTATGGGGAATTTAACATTGTATTTCCTATTGTAATAGCTCGTGGACAGAATGTTTAGTTAACCCATTAGAAGTCCTTCTAATGTGTCACTAATAAAAAGGAAATTCAGTTTTCCTTCCAGTATCATTTTTTAAAATTGGATCTACTATTATAATTTTCTCCAGAAATTTTCCAAGAAATTATTTTTATTCATCAGTGAATGATTCTTAAATCATTATCATTGATTTTTAAATCATTAAGGTGATTTAAATTATCTGATCTGGCCACTTCAGTAATGCGATAGAGCATCGCTCACACGGCCAGTCAAATTCTAGTTAGAGCAGGGACTCCCTGTAGAGCTGTAGCATCCATGTTTTTCAAAACCAGAGATGATGTGAACACCCGTCTTCTGCTCCTGAATGTGCTGGCCACCTCTGGCCACCTGCTGGCCACCTCTGGTGCCTTCTGGACCTGGCTGGTAATTCCACCTACAAGGAAAGTACATTTTTCAATGTACCAGGGCAATCCTGGTAGCTGATAGATGTATGCTGCCTGTGCTCAGGAATATTACAGGCATCCAAAACTCCCTTTCGTTTTCTGGAGACTTGCAGATTTTAGGGCTCTTGGTGTATATCCGTGGTTCTGCTGTGGCAAAGCATCTATAAGGAGGGGGAGCTGGGGGAAGATGTGTTTTATCCAGTGACACTGTCTGGTCTGTGTGCATTCCCCTTGTGTCCTTCAGGCACTCACATGTGTGCCCTGCAGGGTTCTGCACGCTGTGATGAGGATCCTGTTGTGTCTTTGTCTTCCTTCTGGTACAAAAGCCATCCTGATGGAGCCACAGACCTGTTGTCCATGGCAAAATGAAGCAGCTTATCCTTTCTGGTTATGTCTGGGAATTAATATTAAATGTGAGAACGTGCTTGGGTAGCCAAATGATTTTTGGATCCGTCAGCCTAATCGTGGAATTTTTACAGCTGGTTGTGTTCTGTGCAGCATCTTTGCAATGAGCTGCCTGCAATTTCAGTGCAAGAAAACAAAAGTTTTCAGAATAGTCATTAGGATACTGAAATGAGTCTCCATATGAAAAAATGTGGCCGCTGTTAGTGATGATGTTTGTGTATGTGAGTTTGCGTGTCATCCGGGTTTGCTGGTGTCTTCTGGATCTTGAGAAACCTCCCTGGAGCACTGCGTAGAAGTAGGTAATCGGGCAAAACAATGGCAAGGCCACAGAAACAAGCAACTCATGCTCTTGGGGAGCACAAGTCAAGTCATTCTTGTCATCAGACATCCCAGTCACCTGCTGGGATACCTGGGGGAAAAATTAGGGTAGCAAAACACATATTGTTTCTTTTGTTAAAAGTGCCAAGTTTGGTGGAGATGAATTGGCCATCTGTTCCACTCCCAGCAACGCTCTGGCAAGCCGTAAAGCTCATTTTTATACGTTGCCACTTTCCATCAGCGCTAACAAAAGTCAGAGGGAATTGTTTGGGTTTTTCCTAGAACATTCTTCCTTTTGACAACATGCAACCGAAAGCCTTTTCTACAAAGTTTTGTTCTCCCTCTGGCCTCTCGGTGTTTGCACAAGACATTCAGGTACCTTATCTCCAAACGGGAGAGTAATCAGACACCTATTTAGGTTGGAAACTAAAACCCCTCAATGGGCTTCACAACAAAGGGCTCTTGTCCAAGCAAACACTGTTCATCCTGGTATCAGTTCTTTAGCTGATCCAGGCCCTGGGTCTGTGCACACTTCGTCTTGTGGGACCGTCCACGTCGCTCTATTACGTGTAGGGTCACGGCCTTGTCTCACTGTTTTCTTTCCATAGCATGGATGGCACAAGACAGTCATTAGTTACAAGCTAATTGACTGTTAGTCTGTGGAGGTGTTCTCCAATACACTTCTAAAGCCGCAGGATCCTCCCATTGTCTGGCTGCTTGAACTCTTCTTGCATCTGATAAAGCACATCTTCCCCCGGCACCCGGGGTGGTTTTATTGCTACGGGAATGCAGAGTCCAGGCTGTGTGCAGTGTGTCTTATGTAGCCTGTAAGATGTGTTATATGTCATGAGATGCATAAATCATCTACATTAAGTAGTGCCTTACTCTGCTGAGCTCGTGCTCATGGTTTTCAAGACAGCCGAAGGCACGTAGCTCTGGCACGCAGACACATCTCGCCAAGGTCCCGCGCCTGCCCTGGCTGCTGGGCAGCGGTGATGAGGCAGGGGGGAGAGAAGTTCCTGTAGTCTCTGCAGAGATGTAGCCTCCTGTCTGGAGAAGTGGCTTTGTATGCATTCAGATTTTCCAAATTCCTGTAAATACTTTTAATAATAATTCTTTTACAGTATTTTTCCCTTCCTGAATGACTGTTACTGAATGCCAGACAGCCAGCTGAGTTCTCTTGTGTTAGGTTTCTGTACATGCATACTTTGAAATTCCATTTTGCTAAATGAAACTAAACCTTTAAAAGATGTTTCTGAGCTTTTAAAACTTGTTAACGAAGTCTCCCTTTATTTTGATAGTGCTCTGATATTGCAAACAGTGAACAAAATGATTGCTTATTCTTAGGAAAAACATAGTTGCATTTGCATTCCCCTCCAAATATTTTTCTTAGATAAATGTAAGGAAGGGCTTCAGGAATTCTCTCTCTCTCTCTCTCTCTCTTTTTTTTTTTTTTTTTTTTTTTTTTTTTTTTTTTTTTTTTTTTTTTAACCCTCAACATTAGCAAGCTTGTGTTTTGAGAAAGCAGTTTTTCAGGAGTTTCTGCTTCAGCGCCTCAGCGCAGCCACCCCAGTCCTGCTGTCCCCTGGGGGTGTGATCAGAGAGTGTGCCTGCGGGAGGGCAGCCCTCCTGCCCTTCCCAACGCTGCCTTGCATCAGCTAAAGCTGGTGCAAAGCGTACCTGGCTCCTCAGCTCTCCTGGGCACTTGCTAACCCTGACAGCAGCAGTGGAGAGCTGTCGTTTGCTGTCAGAGGACGGTAAAATGAAGTAAGCAGCATCAAACAAATGTCCCGTGACAACTGTCAGGCCATTACATTATAGAATAAATAATCCCAACCTATTTAGATACCTAATTGGCTTCTGTGTGATTACTAGAGTATGAAATAATGCTTCAGTACTGGAAAGGAGCCAGGGAATATTTATGTACCCCTCCCACTGCTGCATGGATTGCTGCTGGCAGGTAACTAAATCCAATAATTACTACCAGGAAAAAAAGGCATGTCTGCTGTTCTCTCTTCAAATTGATTACAATTCAACAGAACAAGGGATGTGAAAGAAAGGCTTGGAAGCCGGAGGAATTTGAAGCACTCGGTTTTGGGCATGTAACCCAATCCTGTGAGGTGAGGGAGGCGCGCTGTGTGGAGGAAGGGGACCGTGGCACCTGTGGCATGGGATGCACCGCAGGAGCAGCAGAGCTGTGCATGCTTTGGGCTTTTAGTGTCAAGA
This sequence comes from Aythya fuligula, assembly GCF_009819795.1. Lineage (NCBI taxonomy): Eukaryota > Metazoa > Chordata > Aves > Anseriformes > Anatidae > Aythya > Aythya fuligula. The sequence continues at coordinate 6,536,205 of NC_045572.1, read as the reverse complement.
GGGTATTTATCTATCTGAAAATGAGCTACATACTTCTGTGGTTTAGCCCTTCCCCTCACATGCTTATGGCTCCATGTCTTTCTTGAAGCTATTTACAGTTTGCACCAGTGAAAGAGAGATAATCAAGCCCCTTAGCTTTGTTTTGCAATCTAGGTTTTGTGTGTGTATAAGAAAAAGGACACAAACTGTGATTCTTGGTTCACACCTGTTCAGTAGAAAACACTAGCTCTGGGACACTTGACACTGGCCTGGCACTAGTGAACATACAGAAGTCATGCCAGGGTATTGCTGGTAATGCACCAAAACTCCCCAGGTTTGCGTTTCATCCTGAAAGTTTCCTAGAGCTGAACACAAGGAGCTGAACCTGGCCAGCTGCTGCAGTGCAAATCTCTGAGCTGAAACCCAGCCCTGGCAGCTAAGTAAAGCCCAACGGGTGGGAGAAAAAATGACTGGTAGGGAAGGAGGACTCTGCTGAGAAGTGTGCGGTGAGTAACACAGACCTGTCTCCTCAGGTTGTTTCCACCTAGGGCTTCGGCTGAGACTCTGGTGAAAGGCAGGAACATGGGGAGGCCCTGGTGCTTCGGTCACTCCTGGCCTTTATGCCTCTCCTGGGAGGAATCTCCCTGTCTTTGGGCATGTGAAGCTGCTGCAGCCAGGAGGGATGTTGTGCTGACTCTGCCTCCGGAGGAGGTGGGTTCACACGCAGCACGAGGTGCTGCTCAGGATGGAGACGGGAGCACTGCAGGCACTGCAGGTTGCCACTGCCTCTGCTCTCCCAGCCTTCCGGGATGTGCATGTTCAGAACATGGTCAAAATGATCTGTGTGACGGCACTGCAGGCTGCTTTTGTGGGAACATGCCAGGGAGAGGGGGTCCGGCAGCACTGCTGGCAGCAGAGGGAGGGATGCAGCAGGGGACATCCCCTTAGGGGCTCCTGTGCCTCTCTGCCCCCCAAGCAATCACCTGTCCTCACGCCGAAGGATGAGCCGTGGTGAGGCTTCACCCCGCCTGTGCTTCCCTCTGCCTTCTGATAACACGGGGAGTGATAGGGTGGAGACAGCTCTTAACTGTGATGGCGGGGCTTGGGGAGTGCAAAAAATTTACTGTCCTGTTCCTCACTCTGCAGCGTGGTTGCAGACAGACGCACATGTCCATGCCTCACAAGGAAACAAGCCCCACACATTAATTCTCCACCCTGAATCTATCTCAGGCAAACTCCAACTGTGGCTGTAAATTACATACAGACACATGACGCGGATATATTGTTGGGCTAGGATTTTTCTACTCTGTGCATTTAATTTGACTCAACGGTGTCGCCCCAGTTTCTGCAGATTACAGAGTCCACACTCTCAATCATTTCTATTGCTCCCATAAGGAGAGAATTTCGCTTTATTTCTTTCTTGTGTGCTTGCACCTGCTGTGTTCTGTTGTCCTTCTTAACCCTTCGGTAGCATAGGTATGTTCTCCCTCGCAGTGGTGCATGAATGCTGCCTTGCCTTGCTGTGATGCCAAAGGGGTTTGTGGCTCACATGGGAAGGGCAGGCTCAGGATGAAGAGGTGGGCAGGTAGAGGGGTCCGTAGCCTGGTGTACGCTGGTGCCCTTCTGGGAATCCAACTCAGCTGTCTAGAAATGTGGTTTCCATTTCTCCTTTGAAATATGCAAGAGAAGTATTGCCAATGCATGCGGAATTCCTCTTTTGTCAGGTACCTGAGTCGTTCTCCAGCAGACAAACAGCTGTAAGGATTCTGCCTTTTACTATGGCATTTGACACTTAGTTTGCAACTTGGATTCATGTTTCAAAAACGAGAAGCATGAGGGTTGGTCACTGCATCAACTTCTTCACATGGTTTCTGTTGTTTTGATTGTTATGCCATTGACTTGGAAAATCATCTCCATAGACCAAGTTTGTCATTTTTTTTGATGAACCCATAAAGTTGTGCAAATAACTTTTGAGACCTCCTTTGGATGCTCACCCAGTCCCTCCAGCAGGAAGAGCCTGTTCTTTAACGTGCCTCTTCTTTTTAAAAGGAGTTGTGAGCTTCATGATCTTGGCTGGGTTTGGTGGCCACTGGAGATCTAGCTCCCCCTGCTCCACCTGCTCTGCTGGCAGTATCCCCTCTGCACTGCCTTTGAAGCTTCAGCCCAGCACTGACTGCAGAGGTCCTCGTTCGAAATTTGTAACTGTCCTCTCTTGTGCATTTATTGAAAAGACCTCATGGCATTCTGCAAATTTAATTAATGCTCACAGTCTCAACATAAAGCAAACTGAGGGTCAGAAGGCTCAGTGCAGCTGCTTTTGTTCAAGATTGTAGGATCTGTAACCTAGAATGGAGCTCTGCACGCAGGAGGCTCAGTGCTCACTTTTCTTTTTACCGATCGGTGACTCTTCTTCCCAGCCCTCACGAACATCAGTGGCTGTTGCTTTCCCCTCTATTTATATTGCTTTTCAATAAAACCAAAGGTTTTCAAAAAGTACGGTTTGTTCTTAGGTTTTCAGCGCCCACTCCAAGTTTTCAGTGTGGTCTTTGGGACTTTACAAAAACTTGGCCGTGCAGCTCCGATATTGATTTCAGAGCATTATTTTCAGCATCCTGTTGCTATAAATCTTGCCTTAATATGTCAGTGTCTGTGACACGCGGTGCAGTGCAGTCTGATCACTGCTGGACGTGTGTGGCAGCCTGTCCTGGTGCCCCAGGACCGAGAGGCACGAGGGAGCTGCAGCCACCGGCCCTGGGCGAGCAGAACTTTGTCAGTTGAGCCCTTGGGGCTCTTGTGAGATGGGATCCATCTGCATTCAGGAGGACAAATACCTGCAAAGGAGTGGGAAACTGCCTGTTCCTCAGTCATACAGCGAGGGAGAGAATGGCTGGTAAATAGAGGAAAGGATGTATAATGGATCGGGCTGGGGAGAAGGGAAGGTCTCGGTCCAGATCCTGGATGTGCAGTAGGCAGAAAGAGCACAACCCGCACAGGACACTGCTCTGGTGGTGCAGAAATTCAAAATATGATGGGGTGTACACCTTGTGCTTCTGGGGCACTGCTCAGGTCTTCCTGGGATCCAGAACTTCAAGAGCCTGAGGTTTTCCTGTTTCCATGCTCCGTTAAGATTCACAACTTGTCCCTCGTCTTGCTAGCATTTTTTGGTGGTGAGTGGTTTAATTAACAACGTGAATGTCCATGTTGTTAGCTGTAGATCTCCAGTCTGGGCTTGCTCTGTTATGGCTGCTGCAGTTCCCAAGTCAGAGCTGCTGTTTTCTGTGCTCTAAATCCATCACAGCATCAGTTAAACCAGTTCGTGGGTTTCTGGAAAACAGCTCAGCTACTGCCACAGCTAGAAAAACTCCTGGGGAAGCATAAAAGCAGAATCTGGGGCCGTGCCCTGCATCAGCAGGATGAAGACTGTGTGACAGTGACGGTTCAGGTGTAAACTTGGCTCCTCTCTGCAGATACAACTCCCCCCAAGTGCAGGTTGCAGTGATGTAACCAGGAGGAATAGGGGTTTGTTGGGGGGGGGGGGGGTGTAATGCCTCACTACACACCTCTGCTTAAAGTACCAGCACCTTACCTCAGGCTTCTCCCCGGTATATATTTTGATTAAAATCCCTCAGTCCCAGTCTCATGCAACCTTTCTCGCTGCTGCTGACTTCAGTGTTGTTCCTGTAGCTCACCCCAAACCTAGTCAAATATTTCCAGAGAAGTGTTTAATTATAGAGCATTCTTCCCATGTTGTATGACATGAGCTAAGAGAGCATTCCTATCCAAGAACCAAAGAGCCCATGTTTGTTTGATTATCCGCCGTAATGTTTGTTTTCCTTCCCATCAGGCAGAAATGGGCTTGTGACAGCACATGGCACTCTAGGGGAGGGGAGGTGTGGGCGAGAGCAGCGTGCTAGCACACCGCCCTTGGGGTGACTCGAAGCAGTGTTAATCGTCCCAAGCACAGCCCCAAGGACCTTCCTGGATCCTCTCTCCGAGGCACAGTTTCCTTCTGGGTATCCAATGTGCCACCATTGGGAAGGAAAATGATGTCTGCGAAGGTGCTAATTGCTCATGTTTATCAGAAGTCCAGGAGTCTGCGAAAAGGTGGGGGGGCATTTATGGCTAGGAAACTTCTCTGTGCCCAGCCACTTCTGAGAAGATGGCCAAGGTGATTTATGGCTCTGCTCACCAGCGAGAGCTTCACTCGGGGCTGGGTTGTGCTTTTAAGCGGTTGAATGTTTAGTATAGAAAAGATTAGAAGTGACTAGAGCAGTGCATGACTCAGAGACTGTAATAATGAACAAAACATGCAAATGGCCGTTCCTAAATGACAAAAGCTGCAACAAATTACTGCAGCGCGGTTTGGTTCCAAAAAAAAAAAGCTAGAAAGCAAAGGGCAGACCAGTTTGGGGAAGGAGGTTAGCAAGTAGTGCTGGGCACATCTGTCAGTGCTACACGTGCCTGTCCTTGCATCACTGCAGGAGGGGAGAGCAGGATTATCCTGGTGAGGCTTTGTTCGGAGAAGCCAGTGGAGAGGTCTGATAGTTGTGGCACTTGGTCCTCTAAGTCCTCCTCCTGCCCCACCAAATGTTTGAAGATTCCCATTTAAAGGTGATGACATCAGTGAATTTAGTTACAAAAGGGTAGGGAATACCAAAATGAAAGCAAAATTCACGAAGTTTGAATTTCTAGATTGTAAAACATTATGCACAGCCTGGCTTACGGCACTCCGGCAGCACTAACCTCTCAGCTGAGGATGCGGTGCTGGACACAACTGAAATGTCTGCTGGCTTAAAAGCATCCCGTGTGTGAACACACAGCAAGAAGAAGCCAGTGACTTCTTGCTGCAGAAAGGTCAGGAAAACTCAGTTTTAGGAAAACTCGTGGCCATTGAATGCTGCTGCAAAGAGGGCATAGCAGAAAGATATTTGCAAGTCACTCAACCAAGAAAAGTATCAATTATATTGTCTTCATAATACGCGGAATCGCATTCAAGTCATCTCACTCATAAAAATGACATTTCAGCTGCTCTCCCCCTAAGTCAAGTCTCTTTTCCTGTGATGGGACTTGGTAAATGGCCCTGTCCATGTCGTGCCCCACAGGCTTTCTCATCCTGTTTTCTCCCTGTCCCAAGCTGTGGGGGGGAGACTGAGAGCAGCTGGGTAGGGGCAGGCTGATGGCCAAGGCTAACCCACAGCAATCAGTCAGGTCCTATCTGTAGGAAGAGAAATCTTTTCCCTAAAAGAGAGGCTTCCAGGGTCTGGTTCATGCTGTTCTGGCAGTGTCGTGACAGTGTTCTGGGGAGTCTTACCCTCAAAGTGCACACTCCAGGGGCAGACTCTGCTTTTGTGTGGAGAGGCTTTGAACGTGGAGAAGTAGTATTTACTATACCGAGTAAGGTTTTTACTGATACCTGAGTCAGTGGACAGCTCTGTGAACTCACATGTGGTTGGGTGGTGGTGGCAGCCCTATAACCTCTGCAGAAATCATATTAGTCAGCATGCAGTGGTCGGTACATTATAAAAAGATCAAGTGTCCAGTGGATTATTGCAGAATTTACTTTAAATACAGAGGGAAAAAGAGGAGAGAGAATCATCCTTGTCTTTGGTGCTGGAGAGCTTATTAAGAGCTTCAGAGCTTTGCTGGATGTCTTGGGAACGCCACCTCTGCCTTCCTGCCCCTGCTCGTGCTCTAAAACATTACAACAGTGGAAGAAGTGGCCCCAGAGGATTTGATCAGAAATTTTCCAGTGTTTTCTGGTAGACTTCAAGCAGGGATTTGCATTAGTCAGCAAATCACCAGGGTCATGACTGAATTCCATGCCGTATTCTGGCAGCGTCACCTTCTTTTCCTCCAATGACAATAAAACTGTCGTTGTAAACTCCTTTAATTGCAGAAGCGAGTGCAAACCTTTCAGAATCATTGAGGTGGGAGAGAAAATATGTGTGTTTCAAAGAAAGATACAGTGCTGGGTGCTTGGTGGATTTAGTTTTCAGGCATGAAAGACATTCCTGCTCAGTGTTAATCTACAAACCGAGGCTTAAAAGATTCCACCAATACCTTCAGAGCATAGCAGATAACAATATCAAATATTTACTTCAGAAGTATTTTATAAGCAGATGGCAGAAATGACACATGGTAAGAAAGGGTGAAATGGTATTTTGATTGTTCTTCTTTACATTTTTTCACTCTCTTTTGTGCCGTGCAGCAGAAATATTAAACTGTATGACAGTGTATGCAAATAATGGCATTGACAGTCAGACGAGCCTGCTTATCTTTCCTGGCATAATTACACCTGGCAGCACTTTCTCGCAAGACTCTTACTCAGATTAAATAGCAAAGTCTGGGGAAGGAAAATACTCAAGTTATATTGCTAGCGCAACAGCTGGAGTCCTTGTATGAGCCAAACCGTGCAAATTATTAAGTGCCCCTGGCTGCTTTGGATGGCAAGAAGCTGGATAATACTCAGGCTGTCTTTGTAGGACAAGAGCTGCTGACTCCACAGAATCAGGCAAAGGAGCGATGCCTTCCCCACCCCATGTGGCTGTCGGATCGAGCCCGGAGCCCCTCAGAAGCTCTGCATTAGCCTAGGGTTGGCCAAGTGGCATTTAAAAGCCGGCTGGATGATCGGCTGGGCTGGCTCCAGTGGGGGACTTGAGCAACCCAAGGTACCTGGGCCTTCTCAGTGTCTGCCCTGGTGCTGTGGGGGGCATGGGGGCTGGGGTGCCCAAGAGCAGAGGGCCTCATTGCTGCTGGAAGCCGGGAGGTTCCATCACAGCTCCCCCCCGTATCTCTGTGGGCCTTGGCCTCTGCTGGATGCAGATAATGGCCCAGTCCCAGATTTTGGAGCTCTCGTGTTTCTCTAAGAGGTTACCAAGTGGGAGATGCGGTGTGGTATGAGCAGCTTCTGATGCATCTCCTCTTGGGAATGCCGAGGTCTTGGCTGCAGAGGTTCATCGTGTCTGGGTCTTTCCATCCTGGGTGAGCTGTGCCTCCTCCATGCCTCTTCTGAGGAAGGTGTGTGTTTTGGTCTGGCCTTCATATCTTTTGTATATAAAGCTCTAGTGAGCTCTTCTGTGGGTTTGCTTGAGTAATTCTTCCATTCAACCTTGTGCAGAATCATTTTCCAAAATTTCTTGCATTGTGAAAGGTTTCTCTGGGGGCCAGTAGTGCTGAGCATCTCACCAAGGAGACAAACATCGAGGCTGAGTTTTCTTGTCTTGAACAGAAAACTGAGCTGTTCTTTGGTGTAAATGGAGACGGCTCATGGAACTGAGAGATGGAAAATATCTGCTGGGTCATCTTGTCCACCCTCCTGCCAGCAAGGGACTTTCCTAAGGTATCTTCCTGAGAATGTGAATGAGTCTAGTTACAAAATGATTCCAGTCATACGGCTTATACGGCTTTCCTTGGGGAGGCTATTTCCAGAGTCTGTTGAGTTTTGCTCTTGGGCAACTTTCCTTGTCTCAGAGCTTGTTCTGTCACTTTTATGAATGGGTTTTTGCTTTAGTGCTGCGATACTTTTCTGATTTTCACTGATTCACACATCTGAGGGCCACCAGGGACCACTGGCCTTACAGCTTGACCCCTTCCTGATGCTCTGGAATCAATTTGATGTGAATTTCTCGGGTTTTATGTGACAAAAACCCTACTGTGTTTGCAGCTAAGGCAAAACATCTCATGAATTACCCAAATAACAATCAGGAAAAGACGTCAGTGCAAAACCGGGGAGCAGCGGCAGCTCGTTCACCTCAGTACCCAGCGTTTAGCTCCTGTGCACCTGCAGGTCCGTCCAGGTGCTGCTGCTCGGGAGCAGCCTGCATCACCCTGCCTGGTAGTTTCTCTTCCAGCCAGACTTTCCTTTTTCCCTGTCATTTGAGCACAGGGATTACCGACCTCCAGCAAAACATCAGTGCCCTTCTGCTACCTTGTGTTACAGTCTGCGGCCCCGAGGAACGCGGAGCAATGCTCTTTAAGAGCTGTTAGCTCTGGGGTTTGCAGAGCATGTGGGATTTCCTCCATTCCCACTAAACTGACTGGCTGAGCTGAGTGGAATTAGGAGCAGCGTCAGGACAGGTCCAGCCCTATGCACTGAAGCACCAGCTTCCCAGCCGGCGACGCGCGTCAGCATTCGAGGTGACGTGAGGCTCGGCGCGGCGTGGAGCCCAAGTGCAGAAGTAGAGGGACGTCCAACTACGAGGTCCAAACGGTCGTGCCAATGCACCGCAGAGGCTCTGACCGCAAGTACATATTGCTGGCAGGACAACAGCAGTGAGAAAAACAGTCCCCAAGCAGTAAATATGGGCAAAGCTCTCAATATAATGGAAAAATACAGATGCATCTGCATTAGAGTCTAAGACCGCTACAAAAGTTATTTCTAACCCCCCCGTTTCCTGCTAGCGTGGCTTTCCTAGAAATGGATACTGAGTCCTCGTTAATGGGCTCAACTGGGGCCTCTGCCTGTGCTGTCTTTCACTCACCTGCATGGATGCCCATTTATTCCTGGAACTGCAGCATCAGGAAAATAGCACTTTAAGGAGCTCTCACTAAATTCTGCGGTTGAAAAGCCATGCAAAACGAGCTAAAGAAGTAAGTGCGTGGAGATACTCACTGCTTTTAGCATACATTTAATAAATGCAGTCAGTTGGGATCCAGCGCTGCAGAATGACCTTCTGTGTGTTACTTATGTAAAAAGCCAGATAGAAGACATGATTGCTTAGAGGACAGTTGAGCTGGTGGATATGTTTCTAACATAGCTTTTCTGAAAAATTTAGATCTCCAGTTACTTGTAGAAATCTCCTGTTTGAAGTTTTTCTTTTTTTAGCAAGGTATCTGGGATTTTTAGAAAATGCTCATAGGGTTAAAGTACTTGAAATCTTTAAAAAGTTGTTGTTTTTTGTTTGTTTGTTTTGTGTTTTTTTTTGGGGGGGGGGGGATCTTTTTTTTTTTTTTTTTTTTTTTTTTTTTTTGAACATTTTGGGTTTCTTTAAGCTAGACTTTTTTGGTAAGCGAAAACTGCAAACTCAACAGGGCACTCTGCTGTTGAAATTTGCCAACCATTTCAAAGTATCCCCAGTCATTTTACCCTTCTCCTGTTGACCTTTGAACCATTCGGCTGATTCCAGCCAAGTTGGACAGAGGAGCAGAAGTCATGGAGACAGCTTCCAGGTTCATCAAAACAGGTCCCAGCTGGAGGTGAGACACCAAAGAGCCCATGGAGATGGGGGGAGCAAGAGAAGCGCACGGCCGTGGCAGCTTGGCATAGGGCTGGGCTTTGGAGAAAAAAATTCTTCAGCGGGGATGTGTTGCTTCTCCACTCTGTTTCCCTTCTCAGTTGGTCCTCGATGTGTGTTGAAATAGAGGGCAAGTTGTCTCGCCGCTTGTCTTCTGTTGTTTGTTAACCGGTAATTCAGAAAGGAGCTTCTCCAGAATTGCTGTAATCACCAAAAATGACTGATCTGTCCCTGTCAGTATTTCTTTCCTGACTTCTTTCTGAACAGTTCTCCCTGTTGTGCTGGTAACACTCGTCTGTATGCAGCTTTCCTTACATTTTGGCAGACTTTGGGAATTTCAGCAGCAATAAATTTAAATGGATAGAATTAAGAAGGAAGACAGCTTTTTGGAACACAGAGCAAGACTTTTTTGGTGCTTTTTTTTTTCCTTTTTCTAGATATATCATGTATGAACTCTCACCTGGGACTGCTTTTATATCGAAAAAAAATAATCATGTGCTTAAATGTCTATAGACTGCACCTGGAATTGAAAGGAGATTTCTGCTCCAGTCGTATTTCTCAGTTGTCTGTCCCTGAAAGGAGCTCTCGGGATCAACCTTTGGCCCATCATATTTTTTATTTCCCTTGTCTTTTGTTTGCAGTGAACACAATATTTAGCATGTTGTTTACAGTAAACAGTTGGAATATGCGTGGAATACCTGTTTCTCTCTTTTGTCTCCCAACCCAGAATGCATCGTCCGTGGGTGCAAACTGGCCCTGATCCACGTGCACGGGGCTGCGCTAATTGGCACCAGCTGACCCTGTGAGCTGAGCACCCCGCGCCAGGCCCTGATCCCGCATCCAGCACGTGTTCTTTTGTTCCTGAACGTCTTTCAGATGATCCTTCTTACCCGGGTAACTGTACACTTCCCTGCGTACCGTGCAAGAAAAATGCTGTGGGCAGCTTTCTAATCCCCGAGCAAAGCTGGAGGCAGCACCTAGTATATCAAATCAATGTATATATTTATATATAATACCTCCTGCTTCTGCCATGGCTCCGTGCTCCTCCCGGGCCTGGCCTTGACCAGTTGACAGTGACTCAAGCCGTGGGTCATCTCTCGCTCCCCGGGGGAGCCCCTTCCGTACTCCAGCAGATCTTACCATTAGGAATATTTTCCAGATGTGCAGCCTAAATTGGCCTGTGCTGAATTCCTTCCCTCTCCTCCTAGCTGTACCCAGTTGCTTTGAGTACGTTTTTCAGCTAAGATGCGTTTAAGCAGAAGTGTTACAGGCCGGTAGGACCAAAGGAAATATTTTCAGTGGTTCTGAAAAGAATTAATGGCTGAAGGAGCTCACCAAACCCCTCGGGAGGAACTGCCATCCATCAGGACGTGGGGACTGGCTCTTCTGTGCTGGAACACCCCTTGCCTGGCTCCTGGACACAGCGAGGCAGCACAAGTCCCTGGGCTGTGCTGCAGCAACTCAGTGCATCTCCTGGATCCTGCTCCTGCTTTTTTCTGTGCAGAAGTGGGTCTCGGAGAGGTTCATTCCCCTGATAGGAATTGAGCTGGGCTGATTTACACCAGGGTATTTTTGTTTGCATTGGGGGTCTGTTCTTGGTCCTTGCATGACTGGTAATTCTGCTCGGGGACACCCAGGTAATGGCTCGAGACCAGCAGGCCCCTGCACCCCTGCATCAAACGCAGCACTCATGGTTTCATATTGTGGTCATACCCAGGGGTGGCACAGAGGTGCTGCCTGATGAACGCCATCTGCTGTGCGTGCAGGATTTGGTGATGCTTTGTCCTGCCCAGACTGCAGTGAGCTGTCCCCAGGGAGGGCTGCTCTGCTGCTTGCGGGGCTGGTCTAGGACAAGACACAGGTTCCTGCCTCTGGCTTGCTGAAATTGCTCCATGTCTAGCTCTGTGTGCTCTTCTTCCCCTCCTGGTTCCCTTACAGAGGGGGACACAAGCATCAGCCTCTGTGTCATGGTGTGCTTTGCCAGCTGTGCTTCGGTCGGACCCGGGTAGGGCTGCCTGTGCTGGATACTCAGGGCCTAGGGGTCAAATACAAAACACAGTGATGTCCGATTTCAACTGGGAAACCTTCTGAGCAGTTCCCCCTTCTCTCAGGGCTCTGTATTGTGACTCTGGGCGAAAGAGCCATGAGGATGCAGACAGCGGTCTTGTGCTGAGCATCAGCAGCCAACAGAGGAGCAGTTTCGTGGGCATGTCGTTGCCACCACCAGTGCCAGAAGGTGGGCTGAGGAGCACTGCGCTCCTTATCCCTCCGGGCAGCATTTTCTTTTGTTTCATCTTGGTTTCATCCTCAGCAATCTGTAGTCCCATCAGCGTGTTTAATTAAGCACTGTCCTAAGAGTTGCATGTATCAGTTTCTGTACGGATACAGTATCTGTAACTTCATGTATGAGAAGAAGATGGTTGTTTGTTTTTTTGGTATTAATCCACATAAAAATTAGCCTCTGAAGAAGAGCAAAATGTGTGCTGGAATGCAAGGGAAAGAGCAAGCTGGCCTGTGATGCAATACCCAGGAGCTCCGCTTTGGGTCTGCAGGCTGCATCTGCAAACAGCAGCAGCAGAAACAACAGACAGGCTCTTTTTGTGATATGTGAAGTGCAATTATGAGGTGAAATATGAAGCTGGTATCTTAATATCTTAACGATACTGAATTTATTTTCAAAGTTAAGCAGTGCAGAATGAATCATTTATCAGTGGGCCATATGGAAAGGCACTTATCTAAACCCCCGTCCTAGTCCCAGGTGTGCTTCTCTGGCAAGAACAAATCACACACAGCATTTGGAAGAGAACTTAAATTCCAGATGCGCAATTTTAAAAGATGCATTTGCAAAAACTAAATAAGGCCAAATTCTGCAATCTGTTATTTTTCTGCAGCTTCGGTGAAGTTAATGAGGTTCCATGGGGGTAGCTGACACAACCTACAGCTCAAGGGATCCCCGCTTTTACTGTGTTACTCCAGTTTCGTGCCAGCATTAATTCCTGAGGAGCTAGTCTGTCACGGGGAAGAGAACCCAACCCAAAGTGTCTACTGCCTCAGCTCCTTCTTTATGTCCTGCTTATGAACATGTCCAGCGAGACAGAGGTGAGAAGGAAGTTTCAGAGTAGCGCTGCTGATGGATGCAGGGGTAAAAACGATATTCTACCTTTCGGCTGGTTTCAAGTGAGCGGCTTCTCGAGGTCCCTGACCAATAAAGCTGGAGTTTCTCTTCACTGGCTTGGATGTCCAGCGCTGGCAGCATGGCCAGCCTCGCCGGTGAGGACTGCTCTCCTTGGGAGAGTCGGGAGTATCGAGTCAGCAGGTCAAGCCTTTCTTCAGCACTGTCATTATCTTAGTACCTAGGAAATGACAAATCAGAGATGAGTTTTTAAAAATCCGATTTAAAAAAATATTGAAAAGTGCTTTAGAAGTATTAAGAAATTGTTCAGAAATATTTTCTCTGCACCTGGAACATCAGTTTAGGTGGAGACTGAAGCTGTCCCTGTGCACAGATCCACTGTAACACCATCTTCCACTGGGCATTTTGTGTTTCATGTCAACAAATTGATGCGTTTTCATCGGAAGACTTGAGTGAAGCTGTTGAGCATTTCCAAAGTGCAATTCTCTGAGCAGCACTTGGAGGAAAGCAGCCGAGCCTGCTCAGATATTCCAGCCAAGAGCTGCAGAGCGGAGTCCAGCAGTGGGGTGAGCATCTACCCACAGCGGCTGAGCAGAGCTCCCAAAGCCATTGCCCGGTGACTGCTGTCAGTCAGAGCAGTGATAAATCACAGATCGTGGCAGCAGAAGGAATCAGGGCCAGGAAAAGGAGAGGAAGCATTGGCTGTGCCCACGGGTCATTTGGCACAATGGAAACCCATCACTAGATCAGAACAGCCGATGCTCAGGCCCCTAAATGTTCAGACCTCTGCTAACAAAGCTCTCCTGTTGCTCAGGACCCAAAATGCTGCAGGTGCTGCAAAGCAATAGGGTCAGGCTATGTGGTCTTGCAGAGAATTTTCTGGAATGGAAATCAACAGATACGGCTTTGGGCTCTTGTTCTGGTTCCGCATTGCTGTGTGACTTCAGGGTAGGTAAATAATTCAGAGCCTTTTGTACTTCCCTCAAAGCATTTGCTCTCACTGTTGCACTGGGATAATGACAGTTACATGGAGGCGGGTTACAGAGGGTTACAAATGAAAATGTTTGATTTTTTCAGCTCCATTTTCAAGCCCAGATAGAACAAACTCAAGCAGTAATTCTTGCCTCTGTTGAAGGAGTTTTAGTTAAAAACTGTTCAAAGCAGTGCCCATTGGGGTAAAGTATTTATAGTCAAGGCTCCTGAGAGGGTTCAGAAGTGGTCCTGTGAGGAGCTCTTTTTAGACAGGTGTCAGTCTTGCGGGGTTGTTCCTCATCACCTGCTGATGCTGGTGGCTTTATGGAGTGACCTAACCTGGAGTGAGGGGACACCACAGGTGGAGGATGGCATTAGCAGCTGCCAGGGAGCGTCATCCAGCTGTGGCTGCTGCTGTAAGTGCTGCGGGACATCCTCAGCCTCTTTGCTTCCTCTCCTAGGAACTCAAAGCTTCCTTGGGCATCTCTGGAGAGCATCGACACAGCCAGAATGCACTGCCTTTGCTCTTTGGTTCATCTTCATCCCTGGGTTGGGTTACTTGCTGCTGAATGTTGCAGGCTGTAGGTAACAGGCATGAGTGAATTCCTGCAGAAAGGCTGAAGAGTAGCGTGTGTCTTGAGATGCTCTCAAACACTTGACAGCTATGATGCTGTTGTCTCCAGGAGCCAAATATTAAGCTAGCCATTTCAGAGTAGCCTGAGGGGCTGAATATCCTAATAACACCAAAATATAATGGAAGTAAAATGTCTGATTGCCATTAGGTCATTTGCAAATCTCTGCTATATTCATATAAGGCTGCCTGCATCATGCTTACAGAGGCACCAAGAGGCTCTATGTGAGTTTGTGCCCATCTAGAATTGTGCAGTTGTATTTGTACAGGGTTATATGCAAAATAACAAGCTTTTTCTAGTGGCAGAGCTCATCAGTTTTGTCACTAATCAAAAGAAAAGGACTGTTTTGCTGTAAACTCCAGCTGTTTTATGCACCTGAAGACTCCAAGGAGCTGATGTACATGACCACAAGCAGCGGACATGGCCAGCGTGGAGCAGAGGTAATGCTGGCAGGCCTGGTGGTCATCCTCAGCACCAGAAGTACAGCTGAAGGAGAAGAGTTCACTGGGTAGCGGTTACAGGGATCTCTACTGAAGAAACAGAGTCGGGATGGAGGTTCCCTGTGTCCCCCACAACCCACAAGGGTACGTGCCTTCATGGCCATTTCACTGTCCTCACATTGTCCTGACTGCTGTTGGTCTTTCAATTGCATTTTAAGTTTCCTTTCCCTGATTCTGAAAAAAATTCCTTTCCTGAGCCAGCTTAAAAATCCTCCACTTTTTCTCTTTGTTTGGCTTTTTTGTTTCTTACACATAGTGTAGCCTGGAGACCGTGAGTGACTGATTCCCAAAGAAAAATATCTCTGTTGCCCAGGCCCATAATTTATAGAATGGCTTTTCTGACCAGTTGTGTTTTCCATTTAATATATTTTCTGTTTTTCAAATCTACCCCTTCAAAGCGGAAATGCAATGTTCCTTGGAGCTGTGATGGTGGAATGCTGCTGAGAGCTCAATTTAAAGGTCAGGGGCCTGGGGGACGGGGCGTTTCTTGGCATTCTGCTTGAAAATATGCTGAAGACAAAGGTGAGGAAAGAAAGGAGAGGTAAATGCCGCAAGATCATAAACAGCACCGCACGTACAATCAAGGGTCTGCATCTCACGTTGTACATCACCACGGTGGACTCATTAATGTTCGCTCAAAACGTTTCTAAACCGCCGTTTCCCAAAAATCATCTGTTCTCGTGTACAAAAACAAATGAAGTCAGCCTTGCCATTTCCCTGCAGTGCTTTCCCCTGGAAGCAGCCAGCAGTGGGGCAGGTGGCCAGCTGACATCCCATGGCAAGGGGACATCGGGCACACTTGCTTGTGTGGGTTGTGTGGCTGTGCGTGTCAGGTGCTGCACTACACCGTGCTGCTCCAAGCAAGCCAAAGCTGCTTTGGAAAATTGCTGCTGTAGGAAGTTAGTGCAGGTGATAGTAGCTCGTGGTCCTGGTGCCAGCTGATGCTTATCTAGTCTCATCAGCACAAAGCTGATGCATATATCTGAAAAGCACAGCAAAACTTGCTGCTCCAGCACTGGCTCTCTTGGGTGTCATTAATGCCTAAGTCAAGATACTGGGGATTGATTTTCTGATGGATTTATATGCAGCTAACAGATCTAAAATTCAGGGAATCCTCTTCATTTTGAAGGTCGTTTTTTCCTTTATACCTTTTTTACATTCATTGCTGTCAGAAGGCGTTGCACAACATTATGTTAATTAAAACAGAGGCCATCTGGCCCTGGTAGGTGTGTGAGCAGGCTGGGACCCATGCTGCAGGAGGGGGCACTGCTACCAGAGTCAGGGTGCCCTGAGGCAAAGTGTGTTCCTCCTGGGAAAGCTTTGCCTGTGCTCCAAAGCTCGCTGGGCCCCAAGGCGTTGTGATGAGGAGATCCTCCACCTTTGGGCTGTTTCTATTTCCTTATCCACCAGGCAAGCTAGCATTTCTTTCAGGAGCTATAGCTAGGTCTTTGCTTCATTTTAGCTTTCCCTAAAAGCCTAAGCAAAGCTGAGGTCTGAGAGTGAGACCTACTGGCCAAGAGGTGGGAAACTGGGCTGGGCACCCATCCTTCCTGCAAGGCAAGGAAGATTCCCGGGGTACTCTGTCACCACACCAGCATTCCCCAGCACTGCTGAGGCTGTTCATCCAGTTCTGCAGTGAAAAATGAGTTAATTGGTAAATTGAACTGATAAGGAAATAGTTTTTTTCTTAGATAATAAATGCAGAATAGAGCAGTATTTTTGTATCATTAATGTTACGGATTTTTTTTCTAAAGGAAAATGTTCCATTTTAATTAAGCTAACATTTTCAGATTTAAAAACAAACAAACAACATTTGAATATTTAAGATAGTTGGATGTAACACCTGAGAGGTATTTTTCAATGTGATGCTGGTTTTCTGTTAACAACTGCTGTCTTGTGAATGGCCTAGCTCATTGTGTACCACACTAAACCAGTCTTCTATTTCCTTTATGAAAAGTTCATGCACAGATCTTTTGTCTGCTGTGTCAAACATCTGCTGTGGCCTGATTCAGCCCCACTATATATAAGAGCAACTGTAGATGCTATATTCGAGCTTTGAAACCAAGAAGCAGAATGTGGCATCACACAGCAATGCAGAAAAGCCTGGCATGTGAACCCTGGAGTTTGATGCAATGATTAAGATGCTAGCTGTATTTACACAATCAGGTTTAATTATCCAAAATTTGAACACTGCATGCTACAGAGTTTATTTTCCTGTAAATACATAGATAAATATATAAATTTATATTTTCTAAAAACAAACAAACAAACAAAAAAAAACAAACAAACCCCAAAACACCAAAGCTTAACCCATAAAGAAAAGAGAAGAAGAAAAAAAAAAAAAAAAGGTTGATAATCAAATATGCATATAGTTGCAAAAGGACTAATTCTGTTGCTTCAAATGTTCTTACCAAGCTGCTCTCCAACTGAAAGGTTTTATTCGTGTTATTTCATCTTTTAGCAGCAGCATGCCAGAAGTGGCCACAGTAAGTCAGAGAGGTTTCTCCTAGCTCAGCCCCATTTAGGTCACGCCGGTAGCACAGGGATGTTGTGGATGCACAGAGTATGAAGTAGAAGGCTCATAGCTAGGTCTGTAAGGAATCAGGAATCATTTTAACCAGTTTTACAAAATCCTCAGTTGTCTTCCAGTTCTTCCCATTGGTACATGGCAGGAAGGGCTTCTTGTGAGCCAGGGGTCAGTTGAGACCGTTGACTGGAAGAAGCAGCTTTTTAGTTTTCTGCACCTCTTTTATTTTACCAATTAGACCATAATTTTCTGTTGAGGAGCACAATCTATTCCTGTGCTTAGGCCGCAGGTCCTAATATGCATATAGTTGCAAATGGACTAATTCTGTTCCTGGAGCTCCTGACCCTAGGGCTCTGGGGCTCCGCTGAGGTGCTCGCGGCGCCCCTTGGGCCTTTGCAGTGCATCTGCAGCTCAGTGGCAGGGGTGCTTTTCTTGATCCTGTCCCCTCTTACGGTTTTCTCTATCTTCCTTTCTTAAAGAGAGGAAAAATATTTCTGTTATTGCCTTAATTGAAAAAGGAAGCTGAAGTCTATTGATTTGGTAGGAGTCAGCAGCATGGATGAAGCTAACTCCCTGCCCCTCTTTTCTCCTGTGAAGTTGTCGCCAATACTGTACTATATTCTTTTTAAATTTAATTTATGAAATATCAGTGAAATTTGGAAGGACTTGCAGTGACTGGAACTCAGCAAGAAGCAGAACTTTATGGTCCCTGACGAGAACAAACAGGACCAGAAAATCCTTCGTGTTCTCCCAGCTAAGCATAGAAACAGCATTTTTTTTTTTTTCTTTTAAATAATCTCAAGGAAAAGTTAGCGAAACATAAATTAGAACGACTGCTGCTGATTTATTTTTCTGAATAAAAAGGACATTCAGTAGCAGGTCATTTGTTTTTGTTTTCTTTCAGAGAGTAAATGGAAACATATTCTTACCTCACTTTTCTCACAAGTACAGTAGATTTCCTAAGCTTGTGTCAAGGTTTTATTGCCAGGAAAAAGTGGTTGAATATTCAGCGTTTGTAATGAGGGCATCATCAGACATGGAATACAGCTGTCAAGGCTGGTACATTAATTTTCTAGGCGAGGGGCTGATTTGGTTAATGATCTTTGTGTGTCGGCTTGCTGGACTGTTAATTGTGAAGCATTTTTGCAACCATAACCTTCCTTTGCAGATAGTTTGTGAGAATGATATTTCTGAATAAGAAAATGCCAAGACTGGATGAACATGCTAAGAAACCATGACAGTTTAAGAGAGACAAGGGAGTTTTCTTTAAATACAAATTCTGAATGAGATTGACTCAACCAGATGAGACCGCAGGTCGGCTAAGTTTGGTTTCTGGTCGGTGCTAGTATCAACTCTTTCAAAGGAAATGTGTGTCAAAGGTTTTTCTGAGTACTAACAGAAGCACTGAACATTCGTCCCTCTGACAAATTACAAAGCCAGTATGATCAAGTGGATTAAAAATAGGACTGGAAACTCCTGAGTTCTTGTTCTGGCTCCGTCCTTGGCTCTTTTCTGTGACCTTAAACAAATCACTTGAACTTCTCTGAGCCAGATTCATTGCTCCTGTAATTCTATTTGATATAGTAAATGAGGAAGTGTATGGCCCTATATATCTTAATTTTCCTATCTCTAAACGTGGGTGAATGCTTTTGGCATGTAATTATTACCCACGGGTTCTGAAATGTTTCAAATCTTTACAGTGCTTTGATGTTAGCAAGCCTATTTGTTGATACATGGGCTATCTGTGTAGTAAGAAGTTTTAGAAAAGTTTTAGCTTTCATCCAAGAGTGGGTGGAAAAACATTGTATGTATATTATATATGTTCAATCTTGTTTTGAGCTTTCTTTTAAGTGTAAGAATTTGCCTATCATTTTTTGTCCAACAATTACCCATGTTCTGCTGAAAGACTTCGCATCTTTTAAAACTTTGTCTTCCGCCTTAAAAAAGAACAAAAGGTTGGCCTGAATATTGAAAAACCTCTAAGCAAGTTGAGTGCTGCCGCCTGGTTATCTCTATGGCTGTGCTCTACGGTGATAACAGCAATGGCCACAGCACTCTCCGAATGTACCGAGGCTTCACAGACTCCTTGCCCAGCTCACTTTACTTGTTCCCAGCTCTCTTTACTTGCTCCCAGCTCTCTTTTCAGCTGAGGAGAGTGTTGCTGTTCGTCTGGAGCTAGAAGCATCTTGATATCACTTGGCTGCTGCTTGTGATGCACCTGTGTGGTTGGGTGTATCTGCAGCATTAAATCTAAAGCAAAACCAGGAATGAGTCAGGATCAGGCCTGGTGATGGTGACAGGGCTTGGCACAGCTTGCTGGGCCCTGTGGAGGTGGCAGCGATCGGTCCAGGCTGGCAAGGCAGCCCATGGGCATGGCCACGGCTGTGCCTCCATGGGCAATGTCTGTATGGGAGCACACAGCACATCTGGTGTGTTAGCAGGGCTCATATGCACGTACCTGGAAGGAACGGCCATTGGAAAGCTGCTGAGAAATGCCCTGAAGACAGTTGTTCAGAAACAAGACCGCTTCTGAAAACATGTAATTGTTTTTTAAAGGCCAGTGTTTCTAGTAAGTGTGCTTGGCAGCCCCATGTGGATGTGACTGCAGGAGCCTTGTGGCATTTGGGTGCTGGGGGTGTCAGAGCATGGCGTGGATGCCCCTGTGGGGAAACGTGTGGCGTGGTGAGAGGCAGCCTGGTGGGCTGGCTGTGGAGCTGGGCTCAGGCTCGCTCTCAGGCTTTGCAATTAATAGCTTGTATAAGAAGTCGTTTTCTTTCTTTTATCTCTACAGTTTGCCTGCAGCAGGAAATATCTCAATATGCACTTGCATGGTACTTTGTACAATGAGGCTTTGATCTCAATTATACAATCTAGACAAAAGAAATAGTAATAACCCACAATTAGGCAGCTCACTGCAGTATTGCTACAGTGATGCAGACCATTACTAAGCAATGCTTGTATTAAACAGGGGTCTTTTTTTGGGTCTTAGAGCCCATGTCCACAGTGCTGTGTGATGCAAAAGCCATGGTACTTCATTTCATGCCCTAGAAATCGGGAGTGGAAAAGAGACCTATTAGGTCATTCATTTTGTTGGCTCTTGACAGAATTATTCCCAGTGCCATGCTCTCACCAGAGCCTGATCCTGTCTACTTTTAAATAATTCAAGTCATAGCACTTCTGCAACCTTCCACTTGGAAAAACTATTTCAGTGTCTAATAGACCTCCTGGGTAGGAAATTCAGACTCAGTTGAGTCCAGTAACTGCTGCTTGCAATTCCTTGAACCATCTGAAACAATTCTGCTTCTATCTCTGGTGGCTATACAACCGAAATCCCCCCAGCTTGCTTAATAGAGCTTTTTGGTCACCATTTTAGCCCAACTCTTTTGTCATTTAAGCTTTTCTTGTGAATCTGCTCTTCTAGGCCCAGAGATTCCCCCTTCCCAGTCAGGAATCATCACTCAAAAAAGGACAGAGTGAGACTGCTCTGCGCTTACACCGAGCTCTTCTTGATACTTGACTGGCCATGTAAAAGCTCCTTAAAAATGAGTCAGTTGTGCTTTTACCCTAATAACAATTCATAAAGGCATTATTTTCACAAAATACATCGTGTCATCAACAGTTCTGCGCATGCATCCTTACTTCCTGGATTCACATGTTCCTGTTCTTCACTGCTGTAAAGAAAACAGCAGTAGTCTGACAGCTAGGTCTTGACAGCTCAGAAGCCAACAAATCACAATAGAAACGTTCAGTTTACTCCTTTCCCTTTCCTGTAGTTCATCTGTCATGCTCCCTGCAGCCTGGCTCGCATGACGGCAGGCACCGGCTGGGGCATGGGCAGGTGCTGCTGTCCCCTCTGGTGGCCGCTGGTGCCACCCTGGGTGTTCCTGTGGTCCTTTGGAGGTGAGACACGGCTGTTGTATTTCTCAAATAGTCCTGTGGTGTGGAGGGGATTGCACAAGTGAATGTTGCTGAACTCAGCCAGTAACCCAAAAAATTAATAAAGCAACCAGACCTGGAGCGAGTTACGTGCTGGTAAACATCAAGGATAATAAGCCACATACGTTTCTCTCTGTTTGGTCAAAAGTTGATCTTCGTCTCTGTTCTGAGAAGTGCATGAAATGCTGATCCCAGGCACTTTCAGCTAAGGAAACCCTGCTCCTGTTCCTACTTGATGCATTTCTGCAGTCGCTTCCTGACCGTGCTCATGGCGCCGCGGTGCAGAAAATGCTTCAGAAACCCTGCAGTGGAGCCACGCGAGGCTGGATAAGTATCTTGGCCTGCATGGGGACATGATTTTGTCTCCCTCATAAAACCATACATGCAATGAGGGTACACTGCCCTCAGCAGGGCATAACCACAGCAGAGCTGCCTGCCTGCTCTTTCAGAACAGACAGGGTGCTTGGCAGAGGTCAAGAGGAGGAGATCTGTGGAGGAGAGAGCAAAATGGTATTCAATATTTCGTAAGTAACGTGAGAGCTTCCTGCCCAGGGCTGCTTTTATAAAGCTCTTACAATATTGTTGTCTTTGTAATTTCAGGTATAATGTAGTGAGGTGTGCTTCGGTGGAAAGCAGGGCATGGTTTTGAAATGCAATTCTGGACCGGAGGCTCCAGAGGTTCAGTTCTTGGCCTTTCCAGAGGCTCTCTGTGACCACCTGAAAATGGCTTTTTTTTTTTTTTTCTTCTTCTTTCCTCCCCACTTTCCTTCTCAGACTGGATGTGACTGAAGTGCCAATGCAGTGATGTCCTTGCCACACCTTGTGCCGGGCTGGTACAACACATGGCGAGCCGGGGCTGGAGGTATCCCTGTGGCATTTGCTTAATGCTGAACGAAGCATTACCCCATCACCTCCCACCACAAAAGGCATGTATAGAAGAATATTGACTAGAAGAAGATGCTGACGTTTGGCATGCTCTCTTACAGCTCAATTAGAAAAGTTCCACTTCCCATCAGAGCCGAGCAGCAACGCAGCACGGCCCATGTAGACAGACGAATGCACCAGGACCAGGTGATATTTCTGTCTTGAACACTTTGAATCGATTTCTCATGAATAATAGCTGTAGCAAACCTTAAAATTACTCAGCAAAATGCCTGTCTCTGCCAGTAGCCTAACTGTAAATTCCCCCAGAGACTCTGAAAAACCCATCTCAGTGTAAAAGAGCTTTACAAAGACCTTTGCAACAATTAACCCCCAGTTAAAGCTTCTATGACCAAATTCTGGTTTCCAACCAAGTGAAAGGAAGATGTTTCTTGAATTTTGGCAGGATGTGGATGTTGCCTATCTAAGGCACTTTTTGACTTGTGACCTTCGAAAAGTCACCTGCTAACCCACAACTGAGTTAAAGTACCGAGCTGTGCAGGCTCTTGAGCTACTGCAATGTCTGAGCAACACCCAGCGTGGGGGAGCAAAGGGGAGGAGGGCACGCCGAACTGCTGGGAGTGCACTGGTGAAGGTAAGCAGTCGGATGGCTGAACCCTGGACCCCAACGTGCACATGAGTACGTGGAAAATGACGAGTTGGTGATTTTAGTTCAAAACTATGTGGACTTGGAAGCGATGTAATTTTCTTTCATGCATCTTTTATCTGAGAGTTGGCACGTATGTTGTGCATAGAAATGAAGAAGATGACTTGGGGCTCTCTTCTGTCGTCACTTACATGGTGTGTAACTCAATATTTTGTTTATTTATGGGAAAATTCTTTTCTGCAGCTCCACAAAGATTGTGCGAGAGCAAAGGAAGCAATGAGGAAGGAGAGGGCCAGCCCTCTCTGCCCCAAAGTGGGAGCACTAAAAAAATAAAACCTGGCGCACAGGCTGCAGCTGACTGAAAGCATCTTTCATTTGTGCATTAAAGCCAACGAATCCCTGGCCTCATCTCTCCCAGCTTACCCTCAGCATCAGCCAGATTGCCAGAAACGTATGGGCCATGGGAAAATAAACTATGTATATAGGAGTAACTCATATTTATCAAAAGGCAATTGCAATCAAAATGTCTCACCCATATCTGATTATCACAGCACGTCTCTCTCCTATCCCCTCTTTGGCTTCAAGTGGCCCCTTGTAAAAACAAGAAAAGCTTTCTAAATAATGTGAGTGGGTACAAGAGACAAAAGCATCATTTTTGCTCTCCATTTATACACTGAAATGCAGCTGACAGTAGTCCCAAGCTCCGTGACTGCAGCATTTAGTGAGGCTTAGATTATCTTGCTGTAACGTGTCCTTTCCCTCTGCAGCTGAGTGTCTCTGTCAGGTACATTCCTTGCACAGGGACAAGTTCTGCACGGAACACTTTAGAGCAGGAAAGTGTAGTTAAGGATGCCAAATTATTCCAGGTGGTTAGATTATATTTCTAGGCACAAGGCTGGGCTGGTTGATGGTCTTTGAGAGTCACTTTGCCAGACTAGTAATGACAGAGCAATTCCTGCTGCCTTTATGTCATTACATATATGGTTGTTGGAGGATTCAGATAAAACCTTAAGGGTATAAAATGCTTTGGCTTGGTGAAAAGGCTAATACGGACAAGTCACAAAATCTTAAAATGAGAAAGGAATATTGATTCTACAAAGAAAGGACAATATTTGTTTAACAAAAATACTGCCTAGAATTTTCTTGTCTGAAAGAAGCTTAGGGATTTTGATGTGATGGGCTCAAAAACATCAAGAAAATCGTGATACAACCAGAACAAGGACAGATGAGGCCACAATGTCAGTCCCAATCTGCTTGTCTTCACTTGTAGGACTATCACAAGCTACCAGCCATCAGAAAAACATTGTCAGACCCACTTCAGTATTTTATAAGAAACGAGTTTTCATTTCTAACCAGTCCAATCCTATAAACCTGGAGGGGAGGGGTTATTTGTTGAATGAAATAGCTAGCTTAACCAGGTGTCAGAACTCCCTGACACAGGCTGAGTGCAAGCATCAGCCAACAATAATTTCAGATGAATTGGACCATGCAAAGTACTTATGCATTTTCACCCATAAATCTTCACCTTGCTGGCTTGTCCCATTGCAGTGACCATTTTTCCATCAGAATAATGCTTGTTGAGATCATGAATGTGTGCTACTTTAATGCTGGCCACGTATCTGGGATGCTGGCATTCTGGATAGCTAACTGTCCAGAAAAATACCAAAACTAAAATGGCCTCAGGTTGTGCCAGGGGAGGTTTAGGTTGGAAATTAGGAGATGTTTCTTCTCAGAAAGAGCAGTCGGATATTGGAACGCACTGCCCAGGGAGGTGGTAGAGTCACCATCCCTGGGGGTGTTCAAGGAGAGGTTGGACGTGGTGCTTAGGGACATGGTCTAGTGGGTGACATTGGTGGTAGGGGGATGGTTGGACCAGATATCTTGAAGGTCTTTTCCAACCTTAACAATTCTATCATTCTATGAAAATAAAAAATCAAGTAACCTTGAAAAAAGGTGGTGATTGTCTGCACCAGCTCTTTGTGCCCATAGGCCTTATTACTAGGTAGGCTCAAAAACCCTGAAAGGCAAATCCCCCTCAGTACATTTGCCCCAACCTTCCTCTAAACAAAGTTCAACCACTGAATTTTCCTAAGTATATTCCCATCTCTTCCTCCAATTCAGTGATCAACAGAAAAACCAAAATGCAGCTATTAGCAGGACAGTGCTGTGGCAGAATAAAGGAAGATACACATCAGCCTGAACTTCATCGGCTTCATGTCCTGAGATTCACCCACCCTTCTTATTGTTCTAATTATTCCTCCAGATACTTAACAGAGATGAGTCAAAATCTCCAGTGTGTTTGAAGAATCAATAGCGTAGTTGAAAGGACGTTGAGGTCATGTGTGTCTGTGTTTCATTTGATGCTTACTGCAGTTGTCATCTGACTGCTGTCTCCAGAAGCAAGGACAAGATGGGAAGTCCTGGATGCAGGGTTTGTCCTTGTTGGGAGTTGGAAAATCTCCACACCCTCTTTCTGGACAAGCAGTGGAAACAAATATTAATACATGGCTGAAGTAGACATGATGTTTTAATTAAAGACAAAAATCCAACTTTATTAGAATAAAGGATGCATGATTTAGTGGCTTCTTATTGAGCAGCATGCCTGGGACCCAGTGCTGACTGCCTCTGTGCCACTGCGACACTGGAAAAGTTAGTCACAGGCTCTGTGCTTGACCTCTGCCACTTGTGCGTTGAGATTACCACTATCTAGTAAGACCCCAGTAATAAGGAGCCATCAGTAAAAGGCTTCGAACACAGAGCAGAAAGGGAATCTAGGCAAGGTTTGTAAAAAGAAAAAAAAATATTTCCAGGTGCAGAAAAAAAAAGGTGTTTCCAAGTTATCATTTAACCTTCTAAAATGCTTTATCAGCTTTTCTGATCACAGTATTTCTGCTGAATGCACCTGGATTAAAATGCCGTGGTATAGGAAGTTCATCAGGATTGCCTCTTTCCTAGTGCCAAGCTGGATCTGCGAGCCCAAAATGCACGAATGTTTGGTTAACAGCAGTCCTAACCATACTGAGTCTCCCTCAGTTTTCAAGTATTTTGGTTGTTTTGCAACTATACAGCTGTGATGAAAAACAGAAGTGAGAACTGTCAGTGTATTTTATAGTGGAGCTGTTTGAAAGGATGGAGCGACCACGGGGCTGTGAATCGTTGACTCGGAAAATTGGCAGTGAGTAATTTGCCTGCCTGTAGTTTGGGGACAGTGCCGTTGAGCCCAGTTGGAAATCCCTCGTGTGCTACTTGGGAGTTCTTGTTATCTCAAAGGCATCTCTAGGGCAGCTGAGGGGGGGTTAAGTCTGGTTCAGGTGCCTGGGAACCACTTGTGGCAAGGGCGTTGAAAGGCGAGGGGAGGAGTAGGTGAGATCACAAAGGTGAATTATTGTTTCAGGGAAGCCAGAGTTGCTTGATGTGCGGGAGGATGCAAGGTACTTGCTGCAGATGTAAGACAGGGTAGAGGAGACTTTTTCCAAATTCTGTCCAGCATTTTAGTCTCTACAATGACTCAAGAGTTGGCAGTGGGTGCTCCCAGTGGTCTCCAGTAAAGAGCCGACTTCATCAATGCAAAGCCAGTTCCTGTGCTTGAAAAGGCATTGCTCCATCAGCATCGGTCTGCTGAGACCACGTTTTTTGCAGAAGAATACAGATTCTTCAACTCCTTACTTAGAGCTTTCACATTACCACGGTACTCTCCAACAGTGTTTTTTAAATTGTTTGTTTGAAACATACCTTTATACCAAGGAAAGGTCTATAAAGTAGATTGGAATCTAATTTAAGCATTGCAGAATTTTCTGAACAAATTGATCTTGGCCTGCCTCACCTTTATTTATTTGGATTACCAACTTGTGATCTTTTTATGGGATTAGACCTTTTAATACTAGTTCGGGGTAAGAAAAGAGCCTCGAAATCTCAGATATTGTCCCAAGGGCAGGGACACAACTTTGCAGTAACTTCAAACACTTTTTTCAAAGGGTCTGTGCTGATTCAGGGAAGTCAGAGGTCTGAGATGGGGGGTGGGGGAGAGCAGTATCTTACTGTAATTTTTGTTTGTTTGTTTGTTTGTTTGTTTTTCTGCTGCGTGTCTTGCAATATTTCTTGTTTCTTCCATAAACCAGGAGCAGTTGGTGCATTTGGGGTGGCTGACTGGGATGGTGGATGGTGGCTGTGAGGACAGGCTCCTGGGAGCACAAAGTTGGTGTGTTACACTTCCCCTCTTAAAAAATGGTTTCTGTCTCCACCTGGTGCTTCGCAAAGGCTCCTCCATGATCCGCATATTGCCTGCGTTTGCGGTGGGCATGTGTTGTAAGTTTTGAGGAGTCCAAATCCCTGGAGGATGGACACGATGCCATTTGTTAACATGTTTTGGAGCTGTTGTGCTCTGGTTTGAACCCTGTGTGCTCGCACAGAGGATGCGTGCACCAGGGCAGCCGTGGAGAGCTTGGCTGTGGTGTGCTGAAGCCATGCGGCTGTCGGATGGGCACGGCGATGGGCATCTGCCAGTGCTGTAGGGCTGCCCAGGCACCCAAGAAGGGCTGCTACCAGGAGCAGTGGCTGGGGAATGTCTGTGTGCTTGCTTCATCCAGGCTAGTGCAAAGCACGTGTAAATCGGGCTGCAAGGGCGGGGAAGGCCCCTGTGAGGCCATGGACCTCAGCGGGGCTGGTGCCTGCCAGAGCCAGCAGGTCACAAAAGCAGCGCCTTGTGCAGGCACAGCAGCACAGGTCTAAACATACATCTAAATAAATGTGCTTTTTACGTATAAATCCATACAAATAGCCATGACACAATGTGCGTGAGCAAGATGTGGGATGTGTTCTTGTGCTGTGAGCTGCTGCTGTGCCCGGCTGTGTGTGCAGCACGGAGATTTTTGGCTTTCTTACCCACCTGGCCCATTTCTCAGTGAGGAAAATGACAAAACCAGAGCCATGTCTTGACCGGGAGGTTATTGTGAGTTATTGCTGCAAGGGGGGAAAAAAGCGGTAATAATTTACATGAATGCACATATCTCTGTGTTTCTTTACTACCATGCAAAGCATTAAAAGATCTGGAAGGAAGATGGGCCGTTTATCAAAGATGGTTCTGAAATACAGTTGATCTGAGCATGCGGACAGCTCAGAATGTGAAACACTGGCAGGGACTACAGACTAAAGAGTGGCCCCCACCATCTGCCAACTTGGAAATAAGGTGGTTGCCCCAATGTGCCTGCGTCCTTCTGTGCCCCAGCCTCTTCGGATGTGAGCAGGGGTGAGCACCAAGGCATCCCATCACCGGTAGACCAAGCACAGAGCTCTGCCTGGCCAGTGTCTGCTGGAGGACTGCTGGCTCCTTGATTTATTTGTAGAGGTTTTTTCTTGGCTGTGCTGATGCCAGCATTGCAGGTCTGTGCTGGGGCTGTGTTACCCACCGAGAGCATCTGCTTGCTGCTCTTAAGTGCTGGGATGAATGTCCCCAGGCAGAAATGCAAGCTTATTATTTCTGAACCAGTATTCAAGAGATCCAAGGTCTTTATTCCACTTGTTGCAAAAATCTTTCTGGAAATCCCATTTCTTTCCCCCTGCTTTGTTTTCCCAGGAGTGTAGCTTGTGAGCAGGGCAGAGCAGCCCCTCTTTGCAGAGCCTTTGCCCTTGGGTGCTTGATGGAGAAGCTGGACGGGGGGGAGAAGAGGTCAGCTCAATAGCGCAAGCATTTCTTCTCCTAAGAAAAGAGGTGATTTTGCATCTTTATTTTTTTTTTTTCTTAAGGAAACACACTGCTTATGGCCCTTTGGGAGGCCTCGGTGCCATGGTTGCTGTTTTATATTATTTATACATGTGCAAGTGAAACAAGGAAGGATGTGGCTTGAGAGAGATGTTGAGCGTGGGGCTCTGGGAGTCCCTTACAGCATCCCGAGAGGGAGAGCACTGTCTGCGGTTGTTTCTGAGCTTTTCCCGTCCCCTGATGTGCACAGATGTGTTGGTGTCAGGATTTTTAGGTGTGTTCACTGAGGGGGGAGCACCAGGCCTGGATGTCAGCAGAGCTACGTGGTGCTGGTGGCTGGGTGCTCAGCAGTGAACGAACTCACAGCTGGGCCCAGGTGACAACTGCAACCGCCGAGCAGGTGGTTATTGTAGGAACTGTCTTGGTTTGTCAACAACCAGAAATTTCACATTGGATCTGAAAAAGCATATTAAAACTTGTGATTATCTGCTTCTGTTTTGATTAGTTCATATTTTCCAGTGCAAATTACTTACAGAGGCTCATGGTGCTGTGGCAGGCAGCTACCTTGCTCCCTGGCTGCTGTCATGGGGTAATTCTGGTTCCTTACATGATTTTCTGGCATGTGAACTCAAACTGCATGTGATCTGTCTTGGAAGGTGGTGGGTAGCAGGATGCCCAATGCAGGTGTTGCAGCACCAAGGGGATGTAGTGCCTTGGGGTATTTCTTGGGTAACACTTTTTTCTTTATTATTTTTTTCTTTTATTTCCTTTTTTTTTTTTTTTCTTTTGTTTTTTTTCTTTTGTTTTGTTTTGTTTTTGTTTTTGTTTGGCCTGATTTGTCTTACAACTGTGAGCACTCAGCTCTGAGCACAAATTGTTGGCCTTGCAGCTCTACAAAGGCTTTGAGAGAAGCAGCAGCTCCCAGGTAGACCTTCATTAGTCAGCCTGCTTTCTTGTTAGGCAATGGAATAATGCAGACACTTAGAGTGTCTGCCTTCTAGAGCTTCTTTTATTTATACACAAATCCCTGAAAGCCTAAACTTCTCACTTTTCAGTTGAAAATGAGAATTTCAGAGCAAACGCCAGACTCTTTGATCTGGAAGTGCTGCTGGTATGTTGCATGGGAGCTCTAGGTTAGCTGCATCGTGCCTGCATTTTTTTGGCGAGGGCAAATCCCCTGTCCCACGAGCATTGGGACGGGCACTGTAGGGTGCTGTGTGGTCTTTGCCTGTCTGACCCCAAGGGGATGCAGGAGCTCAGGGCTGGCTGGTGCCCAGCAGGACGCAGCTCTGGGCTCGCAGCCCTGGCCAGGAACAAAAGCGAGCCCCTGGCCTCGCCGCCAGCCCTGGCTTGCTTCTGCAGCTCTGCCAAGCCTGCATGGGGCAAGACTGGGCAGGCGAGGTGTCCTAATTACAGTGGAGAGAAAGTGCTGCACAGAAAGCGAGGTGTGTTAATGGGATCGGTTCTTTCTGAAAAAGTGCCTCTGCAGTGAGTGCTCCCGAGCACCCAGCAAGAAGCCGCAGCAGTGCAGACACCCGGGCTCATGGGGGAAAAGCTGGAGGGAGCTCTCGGAGCCCTGTCCCAAAGGGCTGCTCAGCCCAGCTCCTCCTGTGCCAAAGCAGATTTGGATATGCTGATGCCTGTGGGATTCCCCTTTCCCACAGCCTGGGAGGTTCACAGCAAAACCAAAAGCTCCTGGTCTTATTTACTTACTTATTTAGTCATTTATTTCACTGATTCATTTTATTTTGGGGGTATTTGGGGGGCAGTTGTGAGTTTTGAAGCTGTTTGGGAATACTTGCAGAGAAGTCGTAACTGGGCTTTGCGTTTGTAACTCAGAGAGCACTCTCAGAGAGCAGAGTGAGCGTTGCGTAGCAGCTGGTGGGAAGTTGTAATGCTCATCAAAACTTTTCTGATAAATAGCATTACTTGGATTTTTAAGCTAATTTGTCTGCTGTTCGCTGTTTACTCAGGAATCTGGTTTAAAACCCTATGTGGTAATATAATTGACTGAAGAACCATAATGTAACCAGAAAATGAATCAGAAGGAATTATTTTACAAACCCACCACTTAACTGTGAGCCAATGGCAGCCCGCAGTGGCCCTTTTCATGTGCTTATCTTCATTATGACATTAGAGATAATCTGCCTCTGCCAGGCTTTTCCTAACCCCAAATTCACAAACATCCTCTCTTTTTTCCTCTTTTCTTAGGAGAAACATAGCTTTCCGCCAGTATCTCGGCTGATATAGTAGAAAAAGTAAATAGATTAATGCCAATGGATAAGTAAAGGTCTGAATAACTTTACTGAAAGCCTGTAGTCTTGAGCACACTTCGCCTTTTTAATTGAACACCAAAAACTGATGGGTGCTCTGCTCAGGGTGATTCCAGCACGTGGGGTGGTGGGGCCGGGAGCTGCCCCCTGGGACCAGCAGCTGCTGGTTGGGATGGGACAGGAGCTGGAGGGCACCCTGGGCACCTGCTGCGTGCTAGGTTGGGGCCCCACGCCGCTCCTTCATGCTCACACTGCTGAATTGGGTTTGGTGTTTCTACAGACATGGAGAGTCCTTTTCGAGAATGCTTAAAAGCAGCTCATCGGTAGACCTTCCGTGGAATTCAGTAGTGAACTGTCTTCAGGTATTGCAGTTGGACTTGGTGGTCTTTTTAGGACCCTTCCACCTGAACTATTCCATTCTAAACTGTCCGACATCTGAGGCTGTGCGTGTTTCTTTGACAGAGGTGAATGTGTTCAGAAATGACCCTCAGAGAGGAAGGGACACTGTAGTAGAAGGGTGCAGGTCTGGCTGGGCCTGTGCTCGGCTGCACTCGACAGAGCATCACTCATGGAAGCGGAACTTCTCTGAGCTCCTCTGGATGCAGTGATCCTTGTGGGTCCCTTCACTCGGGCTATTCTGTGGGTCTGGCATCTGGGAACGTTTCTCCTGGGCGTACTGTCCTGAGGCACCTTCTCCCAGCTGCTGAGGCATCGCTGGTAAAAGCTGCGTTTGGGAAATCTGGACTTTATTGCAAAAGGGCAGATCATTCATGTTCCAGAAATAATTTTTCCAGCTCTTGACACTATTTGTGGTAGCCAAAAGAATAGGAAAATATTGGGAAGGGATCCTTAGTATAGGCAAAGGTATTCAGTGTGGTTGCTCCATTATTTTCTTTCAAATGGGAAATGTGTGCCGAATGTGCATTTTAAATCACAACTTATTGTGAAAATTGATATGGTGACTTAAATAATGCAATGCAGACAAGTTCAACTTTGTCTCTGAGAGAGTTTCCCTTTGTCTTCCTATGCTGCCTATCATCAAATCCTTGCCATGATTTGCCCCAGGATTTTCATGCTTGGTGTTCTGACCTGCACCCTGTTTAGGGAGCCAGCTGCATGTGCGTGTTGACTGCTGTCCCTCTTCCCTCTTATGCACCCACCCTTATAAGAAATCTGATGAGGATTTGTTCTCTGTTCACACCATCACTTGAATTCTGCTCTTGGTCCATTGCAAACAGCTGTAGGTAAATCCCTGCAAACTTGTGAAAAAAATCTGGCTTTTGGAATCCAGATTTAATGATAAACAGCCAGTTGTACTATCAGAGTCACATTAAGAACAGCTATCAATATGCCGTGAAACAGCAAATAGTTAATTGAGGCTCTGTGGTCCATCAGGGTCTGGCTGAGATCTGTGTCCCAATTCAGAGTAAGCACTGCCCTCCTCATGTATCCTGTCCCCAACAATACAATATTTTTTTCAGCAAAAGGATTAAAAGAAGAAAATGACTTGAAACTGAAAAAATGTTGGGTGTTCTTGAGCTGGTCAGAGGAGTGGACACCATTTGCTAAGTAGTAAAGCACCGTTTGCTAATCTGTTGCCATCTGCCTTTATTACTGCAGCCCACTCAGCTAGACACTGCCATGGCCACCTCACTGCATGCATTATATCAATGGGAAATTTTGTACTGAACAGCCATATACATGTACTTTATTTAGCCTTTATTTTTATTAGAGACTGAGGATGTCCAGCTTTGCTGTACTGGAAAGGTTATGGATCCTGTGGATTTCGCATTTTTCTGCAGATCTTGCTGTATTTCCCAGTTTCTAACCTATTTTTAAGTTCCATAGCTCACTTGGTTGCCAACATTACTGTAGGCTTCTTAATGTAAATCAATCCACTGCTGTCTTACCCAGTCTGGAGACCAACTAAAACAATAGCACCAAGAGGTGTGAATTTTCCCCATTCATCTTAACAGACTGTTAACTTCAAAGTCTGCTTGTGACCACTTAGAGGCTTAGTGTTAACCTCTCCTGCTACAGTATGTCCAACAAATGCACTTGTTGTCCAGCCCCAGATGGACATACCAGATGTTCCTCCCACCAAAGTGGACATTCCAGAGGAAATTGCTGCTGGCGGCACGGTCCAGCAGCAGGACAGAGGTAAGACGCTGGGCCAGTGCAGCCGAGTCCAGTAGTGGTATTCTTTTTGAACTGCAGATGCCGGCTTTACAAGCTGTCTCCAGCAATTCCTCCTGTGAACTACCACTTCTAACCATTTTTCCAGATTCCATAGGGATGTTGCTAAAATTGCTGAGCAATTTTGGTCATCTGCATCCAATATTGAGAACTTTAACAAGTCGTGGAATATTTTTTTCCCCCCAGGCAGAGAGAAGAGAGGATTTTCAGGCATATTTTCCTCTCTTTTTCTGTAGAAATGAAGACAGACATTGACTTACATTTGTGCAAGGCCATCTATTTAAAACAGATCCAAAAGGACTTTGCGAAGTGTAGGTAAGAATAAACTTCTTTAAACAATACCATGAGTACAAATCACGTGCCCGTCCTGTTACGTTCCCATTTAGCCCACAGTTTTACTATGTGAAACACTTGTGTTCTGCTTGCTTGTCAGCTGCCAAATCAGAGCAAGTTACTTTACCAGCTGTATACGCCTTAGAACTAATTTATGCTTATTAAGAAAAGTTGTAACTATGGAACTGAAAGTCATGGTAGGTTTTGCCCAAAGCATGTCCTTCTGAATCGTCCTTCTGCATCATCCCAGGCATTTCTTAGGTATTTCCTACTTGCTGCTTGTACCCTCCCCTTCTTATCCATGATCTTGCTGATATATTCCAAGACTGAAAAGTTGTGGTATGCTCTCACCCTCCCATTGGTGTATCTTTCCTTCTCCTACTCCAAGTCTGCTTCTTTCCCCTCTCAGAAATAGAAGCTTCCATCTATCTATTGCTCTCTCCTAAGCCTTCCTTGTACCTTCATGGTCTTGTTTCTCATCTCCTTGGGCAAGGAGAGAGATTACTGTCTCCCGTGCTTCTTTTTTCATAACCTTTCAGTTTTCTCTGTGTATTTAAATTCAGGGATCCTTACATATTTTGAGTTCCTTTTTGTCCTAGATCTTCTCTGGTCAGTTCCAGCTTCTTGCTGTACAATCTCAGATCTTCAAGGGTTACTTTCTAGCTGAAACTCAGAATCAGAGATCCATGAATACCCTTCCTGACCTATCACTGGTCTCTGTCCTGGATCTCTTTTTCTCTGTTCTCACTCCAGGCCTCCATATTTACGTCTAAGTCATGTGGCTTCTCTCTACATGGTAGAGATATTCTCATCACCTATACATCTGGACTTCCGTGCATCCAATTTGTGCTCTACAGATGTGTCCCTCCCGCTGTCTCTGGACAAGGACACTGCAGCCTGCTCTGGTTGCAGAAAGTCCCTTAGAAATCCCTTTTCTCTGGGACTTTGAAAACATCCTAACAGTGCTTCCTCTGGTAGTGCACTGTACAACAACTTGTTGTGACAACTAATAGAATTCATGATTTTTCCTTGTATTTTCTTATCTTTTTGTGTGGGGTCCTCCATGTAGTCAATGTAAGTCAACCCAAGGTTTGAAAGCTCTCCTTTCCTGTAGTATTGGCAAGGTGCAACACAGCCTTCACCCACCATGAGGACAGCCCTGGATACAGGATTGCAGAAGGTGACAGTTCTGTGTTGTTCCCTTGGCGTATCTGTGCTTGAGGCTCCCAGTGCCCTGCATACATGGGGAGGAGATGTTCTCGCAGGGGAGGGTTCAGCTGTGGTGGCACTGCTGCTGCTTCTGGCTGCCCAGAGCTTCCTCTCACAGTGGTGCCTTCATGGGGGCTGGGAGCATCAGGAGAGCACAGTTTTAACCCTTATACATTTGGGGGAATTCTGGGGCCCTGAACTGAATTCCTGTTCTGTAGGAAGCATCAGGCTTTGTCATGTGCTTGGATAGTCAAGAGTTTCTCATCTCCTACATGGATGGATACCATATAGGCACAGTTTAGTTTAGTTTTATTTTATTTTATTTTATTTTATTTTATTTTATTTTATTTTATTTTATTTTATTTTATTTTATTTTATTTTATTTTATTTTATTTTATTTTATTTTATTTTATTTTATTTTATTTTATTTTATTTATTTCTCACAGCGCGTCTTGTTATTAGCAGCAGTAGTTAAAAAGCAGGAAGATCATGGCCTGATTCTCGTCAACCAGACAGTGTCTGCTGGTTAAGAAGTTGCCTCTGGACTTGGAGTCACTTTCAGAGAATACCAAAACCCTGCAGGTCCTTCTGGTTGCTCCTCTTGTGGCTCTGCAGGGAGCTCCATAGCACCTCACCAGGTGGCAGGGAGGGCCAGGTGAGGCGGTGCTGGTGGCGTGGGGTCCCGCGACGGCATGGATAGCTAGAGCTTTCTTAGAAGTCGGTTAGTTGTGTAATTTCTTCCTTCTTTCTTCTTGATGGTTATTATGATCTCTGTTCTGTGTTTATAATAACGTGTGTTTACTAATAGTGTGGTGGCATGCCACTGCCAAGCTTCTTCTGCTAACAATAAAAAAGGGAAAATTGATATTTATGGAGACTTGGGGGCTGGCCGGGCTCTAGCTCTTGATTTTTATTGTAGCTGACTGCAAACTTTTCAGACATGAGAATCTGTATCTCATTGTGCAGGGCTGGTTTCCATTTCAATCTGGGTCCCATTATTAGGGCTTGGTTTACATTCTGCAAGGTTAGCCATGTGCGGATTCACACAAACAAATATGTAATTTATGTCTGTAGCTTTCACTTGTGGTATTTAAACCTCCACCTATTTCAAATGTGTCTGGAAGGGGATAAGAGGACCTGCAGTGTTCCTGCTTCTAATGGATGGGTATCTTGTATAGCAACAAGCAGCCTAATAAAAAGTTGGGATCTGTTTCCACCCTCTCCGGAGCCCACCAGGACACGAATAGCCAGGCAGGGAGGAGCATCGGCGAGCTGCGGGTTGCCCCTGCTCCCAGTGCGTCCCTTCGGAGGCTGCAGAAGGGCCCTGGCCCCAGCCCAGCTGCCTGGAGGTGGCTCAGGGCCGTGCTGGGAGGTTTTCAGGTTTGTGGTATTTCATGCCTGGAGAGCCTCTGCTGTGGTTCCCAGTCAACGCAGGGGAAAAGATTTATTCCCAGAGAAGCTCCCGTCTCTGGGACCAGAGCAGTTGCATTTAAATGAAGATTTTGCCCTCGGAAATGAAATCTCCTTTGGTAGAGGTGGGATGTTAGATACCTAACTAAGCTTAGTAATATCAAGGATTGCACTGGGGACTTCTTTTTAAGAATGTCTCTATACCAAGCTAGGTGTCTGTGAGCAGCTGGCTTCTGGAGCAAGCTGTTACGCCAGGGAGGTGACTTGATGCACACACACACTGCTCCCAGGTGTGAAGCCTGCAGGGGGACAGTCAGTGCCCTCTGGCTCTGACCTGGGAGTTTTTTAACAGTACAAGGACCAAGGGAGTCTTGCTGAAACCAGAGGGCATCATTCTGTCTTTCCCTTCCACAAGCAGGCTCCATTTGTCCCTGGGAGACTCCAGCCTTCCTGCAAGGTAGCTGGTGCTCTTCGCTCAGAACCTTTCAAGGGGAAAAAGAAAAGAAACCTCACAGAGAGAACCTGAGACCTTGGCTTATGGGCATACTCAGTCCACAGTGTCACATCATAGGTCTTACTTATGTTGTCTTGTTTCTTTGTGTCTTCCAAACTATGCACAAGCAGGAGTCAGGTAATTCCTGGGTTTAGATTTTCTTTGACCAATCTGGGGTTGTGATAGTGTCTGAGTAAAGGGGACCACCTAGAAAAACACTTTTTTCTCTTAAGAAAAGAGTTGTTTTTTTAAACTCTGCAGTAATGGGGGGTTGACTCTCTGCCTCTGAGTTTCGCACCAGTACAGCCCAGCACTGCAACCATTCACGCTGCTGACAAAGAATCAGGCTCAATGAGGGCAGATGGTTTCACCTATAAACTCTCCTCTGACGGATGGTGTCTCGTGCCGCTCACAGGGCACATTTATGATCTCTTGTGCCAGTTAAGCTGTATCAAGTGAAATTCTTGCATAATTCACGTGATAGAAACTGAATCTTTTCATGCAAGAAGTTATGCCAGTTACTTATTATTGAATTATAATGAGTTTGTTACTTTGAGTCTCTCATCATTATGGGGAAGGGAAAAATGGTATTTTAGAAGGAGTCTGTCGCCCTGCAATACAGCTGCGTTATAGCTTAATGAATTTAAGCTGACTTCTTGAGAACTTAACTGTGCAACTCTATAGTCTCTAGACAAAGTTGTGTTATGAGAACATGTAAACATCATAGGTCTGATTTGTCCTTTTCCAATCCTACGTATTCTCAATTACATCAGTCCAGAATATGTGTTCTCATTTCTGTTCCCGTACAGTTTCCACTGAATCCCACTTCGTAACCACATTGAATAAATAAAATATGAGGTATGCCTGTGTTTGGAAAGTTTCCTAGTTTTCTTACCTGGATTTCTAGTTCATATAGAGGTAACATACTAACCATCTTAAAATAGCAAAAAACGAATATGAAAACCTTATATATTGTTAGTTAGCGGTCCCTTTCTAGTTAGGCAAGAAAACTATGTCTCGGCCGCAGAGCAGATGAAACTTATGAGTTATGAAAAGCAGAAAAATGAATCTCGAGATGAGTTCAGAGGTGGCAGGAGCCCATGGTTCTGAATGCTTGCTGTGGTGAATTGTTCTTCCTGCAGTCCTAGTAAAACAAACAACAGCTTCAGTTTTCATCTCATGCTAAGTCTTTGGTGGGAACTTTTCTTGAGAAGTGTGGGTGCTTTTGCGGTGTTACACGCAATTATTATTTATGGCCCTGAATTTTGTTTTGCTTCTCAAACAAGAGCTCCATATTTGTGTTGAAGGCAGAATATTATTAATATTAGCATTTGTTTTGAGTTGATATCCAGATTCTCAGTGAATATAAACTGGCATAACTTTGTTGGTGACAGTGAGGGGAAGTGCTGGCACGTACTGATCTGGCACTTTACTACTTCTTATTGTATAAACTGATTGCAGAAAGTACAAGCTGCTTTCGAGAATGCAGTTGCTTCAGCTGTCAGACTGGCTGTGCTCAACAAAATCCATTCTGTAGCTGTTTGTAACCTCTGAACTTCGCTTCTGTGTCACATTCGGATAGGTATTGAGCCATCATGTGAGAACATTTTTCTGAGTGGGGATGGTGTCTCCCCTCCTCTCCACTGCCTGCTCCCTCTCTGCTTTACAGCCTGCCTGCTGGGCAGTGGTTTTTGTGATCCTCCTGCAGGAGGTGCTCCCCTGCTCCTGGCATCTGCAGCTGGCAGCTGGGGCAGCGCAGCACCCCGGCACGGAGCCCTCTCCCACAGAGCCAGAGGGAAGAGAGAGTTAATGGGAGGGAGCAGATTTTGTGTTTGGAAAAAAAAAATTAAAACATTAGCTTGCTGCTAGTAATTTATTGCACCAGGACTATGTTTTTACTGCAGAACCTCATAAATAATATTTCATTCAAGGTTTCCAAGGATGGAATGAGAATTTTGAGGACCAGACTGAAGCAAATTTGTACCATCACTGTCTTTAATTCACTGCCCTTTTTAAATCAGTAAAAGATTATGGTTTCAGGTACTAATACATACAGTGTATCATGCCAATATGTGGATAAAACCTCAGATTTTTTATTACTTAAGCTTTCTCTCTCACACCTTGGAAGACTCTGAGCTTTGATTTTCAGTAACACAGGTAACACAAGTGAGAGATGTGAATGAAAAGTGAACAGATTTCTGCCCGTAGAAGTCTTGGAGCCCATCAGCTGGCTCCTAGGGTGCTGGTGGGGCTCCCATGCTCTCCAAACCGCAGGTGGCTCAGCAGTCAGCAGGGCAATTCAAGCAGAGTCATGAGAGTTGTGGTCACTTGCACAAGCTGAGGGTTTGACTCAAACTCATCCTCTGTGTTTAATATAAACCACATTATATATCAGCTTTTAATGGAGGAAAATGCTAAAAGCCCAGCTTCTCTTGGTAGGAAACCAAGATCCCCGCAGATAAGCCCAAGTTCATCTTGTGGCACGGAGGTGTCCCTCCTACCATGTAGGCAGTGAGCCCAGAGGGGCACCTGTCTGGGGACACCTGATGCTGTGAGGCTGTTCTGCTTGGTTTCCTCTGCTGGTACTGGAAGTAAGTGATTTAAGAGGAAAACAATCAAATTTTCTAAACATCTTAGACTGCTAACCATAGAACAGTTTGGGTTGGAAGGGACCCTTAGGGATCATCTGGTTCTGTCCTCCTCTTGGATAAAGAGTGGAGTTTTTCATGAGAGCTGAAGGCGATACAATGCTGCCTTCTTAACAAATAGTTTTTAAGCCCTTTTGAAAAGCCCAGACAAAACTCCTGGGAGAATGAGGAAAAGCAGTGTTTGATGGGGCACAGCTGGATGTCCCAGAGACCTTGGGACTGGTGGCCTGGGAAGGACACCAGGGCTCTTGGCCCATCCCCAGAGCACTGCAGCGGGCCCCAGGGGTTGGTGTCCAGCACATGCAGGGACTCTCTGCCCCATTTCCTAGCACAGGAGCAGCCTCCCAACAGTACCTGTCATGGTGAAAAGCTTGCTGAGTGTGGAAACGCCAGTCTTGTTTATGGAACTGCTGCTTCCAAGGTGGAGCTGTGGCCCGCTGGGTGCAAGGTAGTTCACAGTGTCCTCCTTTGGGTGGTTTTGCTTCTCTTTCTAGAGGGAGCACCACCATGAACTCACTTAGCTTACCTCCAAAAGTGGGGAATTGTTTTATTTATTTATTTATTTATTTATTTATTTATTTATTTATTTATTTATTTTTCTTGAGACTTTTTCAATACAAGTGTCCTCATTTCTGTCTTCATTCCTTAGTGGGTATTTGTATGCACCAGTGGCCACCAGTGTTGAGCTACATGATTTTTAAAATATGGTTCCCACAAAAGGACAGTGTTATCTCAGTATAGAAACAGGAAAACCGATTGCTAAGGTGTTGAGATTCCTGAAGTGTTTTTCAGTTTATTGTAACTGGACTTGGAAGCATGCGGCACGTAGCAGCGTGTGCTGTCGGAGCCAAGTTGTCTGACGTGAAGCATAGGATGTGCCGAGCATTGAAAGCACACGGAGCAGATATGTTCAGGGTCTTGGTATTAACCTCCTAGCAGCAACGGTCAATAAGTTAATGAAGATTAAGAAACAGAAAAGGAATGGGGGGCAAATGGGGAGCAAATGTGTGGTGTGGCTCTTGCCCTGCGTCATGCATCTGGTACTGCAGCCGTGGCTGCTCTGCAGCCGCTCGGAGCCGCTCAGCTGCGTGTCCACCTGAGCCACGGGGTGCATTGGTTGTACAAACAGAGGACCATGACCACCACCTTTCAGCCTGACACAAGAGTGGTTCCCAGCAGTTCGGGCTGGGAAGGATTACATCTGGAGCAGGACCTGCCGTGAGGATACGGCTGAATGTTGTACGGTTGCCCAAGGTACCGAAGACAAAACCTGAGCCAAGATACTCAGTAGAACTCTTAAGTTTTTGTTGTCACAGGTGTTCTTAATTACCACAATTGATCAGGTGCTGACTTTTTTTCCCTAACCATCAGGAGCATGGGCTCCCTTTGCCAGACTGGGAACAATTATCCAGTCCGCATTCAGGAGGTGACCTCTTGAATCTAAAGCAATGCTGATGGCCTCATCTGCATGCCCTGGTGCAGCATCCGCCCCGATGTTTGACTGATCAAATCCCTTTTATAACCCTGTGTGGCCTATTCTGCTAATGCTCTATAAGCACATGGTGAATAACAGCAAGTTTTATACGTCCCGCTGGGAAATATTTTTCTGACAGGATAGCAGCTTGGATTCATACTACATGTCTGAAATTTCACATATGTTGGTTAGCTATGATTAATGCGAACGGTGGGTCATTGCTCCCAGAATGGATAAAGCATAATTGTTATGACCAGGAAGAAGACACTGGCAAAGAAGTAGGCTGTCTTCCCCAGAAGGATCCAGGAAAATTAGGCTAATAACATAAACTGTGTTGGCTGGAGCAAAGCTTAAAAGAATGTTGTGTTTTTTTGCTTTCACTCAATGTAATTGCATGTATGTACGTGGTTCTTGTTGGGAAAGCTCTGGATAAATCCCTCTTTGGATCCTTTAATTGCCTCTGTGTCAGAGTCTGGCAGGAGGTTTTGTGAAACCTGGTGTTGCATCTCGTGCAGCATTTTTCATGTGACTATTAGCACATGAGACTAAAATATACTTTTAATGAGCATTTGGGTGAATATAAAAGTAAACCCAATAGAGTGAAAATGAATTTGTAAATCAGGGCAGGGGAGAGGGAAGTAGCTAGTATTCACAGTTCTTGCCGTGATTATCAGATGTTCATTTTGATGACATATGTGAAATGTAGTGGCAACCTGCATCTAAATGCATCAAAATTAGTTGGAGAGTCATGGCCAAGTGCCATGCACTGCTTGATTGCAAAAACACCAATCTGCACATCTGTTTCAAAGCCCGCCACGAGGAGAAGCAAAGAGGAGCTGCCAGCTCTACAGATGGGTAGCTGGCTTTCCTTTCCTAGGTTGTGCCATAGTCACTGCACTTAGTCACTTTCCTAGGCCAGTGTCACTGCAGCACGTCTTTTTTTGTAATAATCCACATGCCTACATGATGTTTTGGCATGTGGCAGCACATGCGGTGGTTTGCTTGACTCTAAGTGAGCTGGCATTTTAAAGACTGTTACCTGTTTTCAGCAGGAGTTTTCAAAAGATTTTTGTACACTGTTGTATGCATTTCTTTGGTGGTTCTGCTTTCAGAAGGCCATCTGAAATCCCCGCAGTTGCTGGGATTGGATGGGGTCCTGTAGTGTAGGCTCAGTAGTCTGCCACACAGTGCTGGCCCTAAAAGGTAGGATAAAACTATGGCAGCACATTCAGTGACTCTCTGGAGTCAGAGCCTCCCACCCAAACCAAAACACAGTTTCCCTTCTGCTGGTTACTGCCCAGCTCCTGTACGTAGGGCAGGGAGCCTTCCTGGTCATGCTGTGCAGCAGTGGGACAGCGTTCCCACACCCTTCAAGAAGTCACAGGTGAAAAGAGCCACCGGGTTACCTCTGAAGCACGTCACAACTTAGGTAATTCTGCCCTGGCTAAGGTCATCCTTGTTTGTGGATTTCTCTCAAACTAAGTTTCC
Organism: Aythya fuligula; assembly: GCF_009819795.1. Classification (NCBI taxonomy): domain Eukaryota; kingdom Metazoa; phylum Chordata; class Aves; order Anseriformes; family Anatidae; genus Aythya; species Aythya fuligula. Next base: position 6,494,543 of record NC_045572.1, on the reverse strand, counting down.
ACTGCCACTTTCACAGTGAAATTTTGCTGTGATAGACACAAACATGGAAAGTCTCGAAGTGTGCTTCCTATTTGCCTACATCACAAATATTCCTGGACAAGAGACAGCCATCGCTGCTTCACAGAGACCTTGTGTCTAAAGAGAGGGCTTGCTTCTTGGCAGGCAGATGGCGTTCTGGGAAGTGGATGACTTCCACACAAACCCGGTAAGGAAGGGCCTGCAGATCGTGGGCAAAAGACTCCTGGGATGTTGGAGAAGAGGTTCTTCACCTTGCAGACTTAAGAACTGAAACAGTTGCTTGGGATATTGCATTTTCTGGTGTAGGTGAGTGCCTTCCTCTTTCACCTAGTACTTGGACTGCATATCTCCTAGTACCTGGAGATGTATATTTTTAGTGCTTTCCTGGAAGTTCATGGCAACCTGCAGCCATGACAGGCAAAGCCCAGTGATCTGAGTTAAAAGGATCAAGACGAACTTGACTCCACAAGGGTTACAATCACCTGTCGCCAAGGGGAAACCTCGGAGCTTGCAGCAAGTGTTTCTGTTTGGTATTTTCTGTCTTCCTCATAAGGAGACAAGCAGGACCTTTAAAAGAAAACTGAATCCTGTTGTAATTCAAATGAAACCTATTCCATGCATTGTGTTGTGAGGCAGGAGCACTGTAACCCTTCCAAATGTTCTTCTGTAAAATACATAGGAAATTTGGAGCTTGGTGCTGTGTACCCACCCCTTATCTGTCTTCAGTCATCCATGTCTACACCAGTGCCAAACAGCATGAAAACTGAGCTGTGCTTCTATTCGTGCAAGTGTTTCCTGAAACTTCTGGAAGAAGATTGCTTTGTAGCAAAATTAAGAACCCAGGAACATGAAAATCCTGTCCTGGGTCAGTCCAAGGGATTATCTAGCCCATGTCCCCGTCTGTAACAGAGGGCGAGCCTTAGGTGAGGAACAACATTTGAAGCTTCATTTCTTTTCACACATAGCCATTATTTTCACACTCAGCCAAATTACTTTTTTTAAAAAAAGTTGTTGAATTATCCTTCAAACTTTTGCCCACTGCTTTAAAAAAAAAAAAAAAAAGGAAAAAGCGAAAAAGCAGAGCAGTGTTTTCCATCAATTTGCAAGATGTCTAACTGAATTCAAGAGGACTATCTACCTGTCCAAATTAAGAGGCATAACACTTTCCAGTATTGGAGCCTCCAGAAAAGTTCATGCTCCACAACTACAGAGATCATATGGCTGGAAGGGAATTTTGACTTCTTTGCTGTTGCTATTTTAGAAGCACCTGGAGAATAGATTTAATGGATGTGAAACGTCCCAAAACTTGCCTCTTCCCAGAGGCAAAGGGAACTTGAATCCCCGAGTTTGAAGCCCTGCTGTAATCGTACCAACTCTGCTGTGGGATGAAGCTATCGCCTACAGGAGTGCATCCTCTTCCAGACATACAGTCTCAGCAAGACAGTGACGGGCACCTCAAATCACTTATTTACAAGAGATTGCTTTCCGATGCCAGGCTCCAGTGTCTCAGGTACACAAGCGTATGTTCCCCATCAGCACAGAGGGTGGGGGGCTGAGTCCGTGCATGCTGGAGGCAGGAGGCAGTCTGGCAGGGCTCAGCAGCAGCCCTGGGGCATGCAGAAAATCTTCCAGCGGCAGATGGGGGCATCAGATGATGAAAATCCATGCAACTCCTTGCAGCTCTGAGCTGGGCAGTGAAGGAACCTGTTACCACAGTGCTTGCTTGCTTCAGCTTCTGTTTCAGATGCAGAGGGATTCCTCAGGGCACATGCAGCTTTCTGTGGGCCTCACCGGCTCCTGCTCTGCTCCAGAGTTTGGATCAGCACCAAGTTCATGGCGATGCCCTGAATGCACGCATGTCCGCTTCTGGGACTGAGGCAAGATTCTTTCCTGGAGCATATACAGAGTAAATTCCATGGTTTTCTCAAGACTTGTACTCATGGGACCAAGAACCAAACTGCTTTCTAGGTCAACTTTCCTGGTCCTCCAGCTCTTGCATGTTATCTGTAAATCAGACAGCTTTGGGCATCCTGAAATAGCATCAGCCATATCCAGAGAGCCTTTTGGCCCTTCAGGCCTCCTGGACGGCTCGGTGAGGGACAGCAGAGGTTATACTTTTTGGAGGGATGACTCATATACTTGCCATGGGCAGGGAATCAACTATTCCATGGACTAAGATCCCCTGCAAGCTGGCCAAGCAGAAGAATTGGCTTTAACTATAAAGGTAGCTGGTAGCCTGCCCTTCACTTGGAGGTAGGAAAGGTTGGAGCGCTGCCACCGTGGGAGTGTACTTCAAAAAATAGGGACAGAAATGAGGAAAATGTTAAAACAGAGAGAAAATGCCAGTTAAAGAGCCTGTTATAAACACCTCTGAAGGCTTGCTAATGTAAGGCTCGAGTGCTAATACTGAGCAGCAGATCTCATGGCTGGCTAACAAAAGGAGAGAGGTTTGGCAGCCAGCTCTGGATGAAAGGTTATGAAGAAACATACCTTTTAACATTCAATTACATCATATTGTTTCCAAAACAGAGAAGTTTATCTCTAGGTTTAACAAGTGATTTAATAACACGGACATATCTGCAGTTTTGCTTCTGAGGGAATTGGGAATTGTTTCCTCAAGTCTAATCACAGGGTTTACTTCTTTTCATGCAGCTTCTGAAATCGCTACGAGCCTCCCCTTGCTTTGTAATCAGATCTGCTTCTTACAGAAAGCTTCCATCAGTCGATCCCAGAGCATCGGCGTGTGGTCAGTGTCCTTTGCTGCGTTTTACATGAGGAAGAACTGAGGCACAGGGCAGGAAGACCAAGAAGGGGTGAAAAGGTTTTCAGTGCCAGCTCCCTAGAAATGGGGTGGACTTGTCAGCTCTCTAGCAAGCTTTGTCTTTTCACTTTCTGAGGCAGTATTTACTTTGCCAGCTTACTCTGGAACAGAGATTCAGAGAAAGGCAAGGTCTTTGATCATTCACATTGCTTCCATGTTGACTTTCCCTTGGCTTCCCAGCTCCCAGGTCTGGCACCGGTTGCAGTCCGTGCCCTGACTGCTACCTGGGGGCATCACCAAAGCCCCGCTGCTGTGAGACCCAGACCCAGTGGCTGCAGCTGGGGGTAGGAAGGGCTTCAGGTGGGGAAACTCCGATGCAGGCAGGGTCTTACCCCAGCTGAGCACTGCCCCTTCCAGCAGCACAGGCATGGGTAGCTTGAGCCACCTGCCTCCAGCATCTTCGGCTTGATCCTGATATGTTCAGCTTCAGTGGAGGCTGAACAGTAAAGGACTTCAGCACTGATTGGGGTTGTTTGCATCAGAACCAAATATCTTTTAAATCCTTTTTTGTAAAGGGCATCACAACTTTTCTGCCTTTTCTTTATATACCATTGCTTGTAAACCTTGGGTTTTTCTCAGCTTTTAGTCATTTTGGTAACTTTAACCTTCCACCTGCCTGGTTTACTTCAAGGCATGCTTGAAATGTCCCAGACATAATTGCTTTACCAGTGTGTCCCTCGTGTAAGTAGCAGTTAGCAGCGGTAAGACACCCAGAGACCAGGTTTTAATCAGCCTTGACTGAAGACTAAAAATGATTCACTCCTGTCAGCACTGGGCAACACAACAAACAGCTCTCCAGCAAATCACTTAAGCAGAAATATGTTGGCATGTTTCTATAGCAACTAAGGAAAAATATTTCACACAAAAGTCCATCTGCTGCAACATAGAGAGAGATCTGGCCAAGGATCGCGTTATAAATTAATCTTAATTTGCAAATTTTATTTTTGCAAACCTCACGCAGCAACTTGCACAAAGAGGCAGAACGTAAGTGAGAGAAAAGACAATTGATTTTGGATACAGACTGTCAATTAATCAACAAACTGGTCATTAATTTGGGAAACAGCAATTGTCTGAGGATGAAAAATCGCAGTGCATTGGAGAGGTATTCATCTTCCTTGCTGTTTACCAATCAGACTGCCTCACACCATCTTGTACGCAGTGTATTTGGAAACACACTTTATTTTTTCAAAGGAGGCTAGTAGCAAGCATCCAATATTTTTTTTTTAAACCATTTTGGTTTGATTTACTTGTAAAGAGTTACTCAAATTTATTCAACCATATAAAATGCTTTGTAGAAGCCATCAAAGTGAGGAGAGGGGGAAAAACCAATGCGATAATTTGGACTGCGATGCATTTTATTTTATGTGATGTCAACACTTCAAAGCCCATTGGAGCAGTGCTCGGGAGATCTGAAACATTTTACGGGGTGCTTGGTGTCTGTGCTACAAACCATCTCCAACTATAGATTCTCTTGCACAATGTTCACATGCTGCCTGCCAGTGTTTCTTGCTTGCCTGCTCGCTAGCTGCTTTCTGTGTCTCCTCTGGAGATTTGCATTGCCTCCCAAACGAAATTTAGAAAACAAGTCCAAAAAAGCAACAAGAACTTTCTCTCAGCTCGGAAACATGTAGGTTTGTGTCCTCGAACGTGTGCCAGGTCTCCAGGGGTTATGTCCAGCGGAACGTGAGTCAAGCCTAGCCAGGGTCTGTCACCTGAGGCTCTGCATGAAACACTAGACCTTAAAATATTTCAGGAAGAGGTGAGATTTTTGTGTCTTATGTCATACGCCCTTACTCACATGCGGTGATACTTAAAAATATATTGACACACGTGGCTGGCAAGTGCTGTGAAGGTTGAAACACAGTTCCCAGCACAATGGCCACACTGTTTGCTCCCTGTTGCCATTTTCTCTGCTCACTAGCATCCTTGACGAGAAGGAAGGACAGCCTGTTCTATTTTGAATAGGTCCACGATCTGAGTGGTGGCACGTTAAGTAAGCAAGTAAACATGGGGCTGGGTCTGCTTCTGAAGAGGAGAGGGACCCAGAGAGGATGAAATGGGAGAAGCAGAGCACTTCAGAAGTCTGGGGAAGGCTGCTGTTTTCCATTTCTTCTGTGCCTCTACTCCTCTTCTCCCTTCAGCTGTAAGTAGTCTTACTAAATGCCATCATCTCGATGGAGCGGGGTTGGAGGGGGGGAATCTTCTCTGGATAAGTTTAGAATACATTTTGATTTTAAGCAGCAAACAACTATTTAGTGTTAAACAAAGAGAATTACATGAACAAAAGATGTTTTGTTCCTTAATAAACAGAAAAAAAGTCTCACGTCTCATCCGCAATCTGTTTTGACATTCTTCACACTGATCAGTTGGAAAACAAGAAAACAACTTGCTAGAAGCAAGAAACGTCCAACCCAGAACTGAGAAGCAGCTCAAATGCTAACTTGTTCACTGTTTATGAAAACAAGTTGTGTTTTTTTGTTTGTTTGTTTTTTTCTGGGACTTTGTGTTGCACAATGGTTATTATTATTGTTCATTAAGTTGTTGGGGGAGAAGAGGGAAAATTAGTTTCTTTTGCCAAGCAAATTGCACCTCCATCCCCCTCTGGTTGATGTCTCCTGTAGTAGCTGATCTCTCTCTTAGTAGCTGGTAAAATATTTGAGCTCTACCTGATACTTGGACTTTATCTGGAATTTTTATCCAGAAACGTCGGACCTGTTAAGCTTTAACACTGAAGTAAAAAAAAAAATGCAGCTGCAGAGTGAGAAGCTTGAAGGAGTCTGCTAAGTACATTTGCTTACAAAAATGCTGCAGTCTACTTTACTGTGGGGCCATCAGAATAATTAGGGATGAGTGGGTCAGGAAATTTGGCTCACCAGGCTGGGCCCAGGGCTGGCCAGTTTTGAGCTCTAGGAGGAAAATGTCTTTCAAATGCAAACACATTACAGCATTTCATATGGATGAAGTTCCAGGGTTCCAGGCATTATTTAACAGTCTTTGTAAATTGGTCTGTAGACCATGAATGAAAGTATTTGAATTTGGTTTGACACTGTAATAGCTAGCATGAAACTCAGTTAAATCCATAGCATTACCCAGCTGCATACAGTAGTTTAAAAGCCCTGAAGCACTCAGTGCATCCAGGTTAGCATTCCTGAGTGAACAGCCATTCTGCAGAATTCATACTGGGAAGGAAATGAAGACACTGGTTTGGGTTTTAAACAATCTTCCATCCCCCTTGCTTCAGTTTAAGCCTGAAAAATCTGAACTGACCTTGCAGCTGTTTTTGGAAAAGTTTTATTAAATTCTTCCATCATGGACTGTAAAAGCTGTTTTAGCCAAGCTTTATTCAATAATTAGTATGATGCTCTGATCTGAAATAATTTCTATATTATTATTACTATTATTATTATTACTATTATTATTATTTTTTGTTATTATTAAATTTAAGTGTATTGGGCTTGATTATTACTGGGAACGTTTTGCTGGACACAGTAATCATGCTGTAAACCTTAAATATAGGTTCCTCTTGGCTGAATTGCATTGAGCTCGCAGCGCTGTGTTTTGGTGTGTGTGTACTGGACACACAGATCATATTCTTAGCTGAGATATGGCAGTGGTACTACACTGGAGCTGCACTGTTTTGTAGAATGATAAGTTCCTCTGCCTCTACTAGTTCGTGTCCTAGCAAAGCTGTAGTGTGTCAGCAGTGATCGCAGTTCTGCTGGGGAGTTTTCTGGGAAATTTGCTCAGTCTTCTCTGAAATCTGCTCTAGGTCTGCCTCCCGAAGTGCTATGAACAGCCTGGCTCCAAGTTGCCATTTATGTAATGTTTAGAATTTGCTCTTCAAGGCTTTGGTTTGGTGATGGAAATACTCGAATTGCCTGCTTCTGATTTCGCTTTCTGTATATTTTGTCAGAGCTGTTTGCTTTGTTTAAAATATCCTGCAGGCGATTTTCATTGCACTGTTCTTGAGGGTTGCATGTGGATTTGATCCAGCCAGTCTCACGGTGTCGGTGTGCGTTGGTAAGGTACCTTCATCTAGTTCCCTTTTTCAGTCCCTTTCATGAAAGCAAGACTAGAAATCCCAGGAAGGGATTCTGTGGCCCACCAGAAGGAGGAAGCACCAGAAATGTCACAAATCTGACACTCAGGGTTTTTGCCTGATTTCTGAAGTAAAAAAAAATAAAAAAAAATCAGATAAGCTTCAGTCTTCTGCAGTTCACCCATCACTTGTTCAAGTATCCAGTGTGCAATGTATTGTAATGACAGGTGTCAAGTTTTCCAGAGGTTTAAAGCATAAGCCAGATTTTCTTCCAGCGTAAAGTAATATTACAAGATTGTTTCAGGTGAATAGGACATTTTACAGTGTGATACTATGTGAGCTCAGTGAACCTTTAAAAACTGTTTTCTGAAAACTAGCGGTTTCAAAAGAAAATAGGAGTCCTGGAGTAGAGGCAATATAATCTGACACGCTTTATTGCAGCAGCTGCTTGCTTTGTTTATAGCTGTATGTGACAATTTTTTTTTTCTATTTTGTTTTGCCATTCTGGCCTTACGTCACCACCACTTCGCTCCAGCCCGACAGATCTGTCAGCTGAGGCTCAGACACCAGTGCTGTCTGCTGCCTATCCTGCACTTGGCATCTAAGGGCTAGCACAGTTCCCTGCTCTCCTGTCCCCAACGAGTGCCCCTTCTCCTCCCCCAGAGGCCTGTTGTTGGCACTTTGTGATGGCTTGGTGGCTGCTGTGCCTCATCCATCAAATAAGATGCCAGCAGGCTAATGGCTGCTGCCTGTGCACAGCCGAGTTGTCTTGAGTAGCCTAGGAAGAAGCCCAGCTATGCACATCGTAGACTCATAACATCATTGTATTCAGCATCTTTATCAATGATCTGGATGAGGGGACCAAGTGCACCCTCAGTAAGCTTGCAGGTGACACCAAGTTAGGTGCATGCATTGATCTGCTTGATGGTAGGAGGGCTCTGTAGAGAGATCTGGTCAGGCCGGACCGATGGGCTGAGGCCAACTGCATGAAGTTCAGCAAGGCCAAGGGCCTGGTCCTGCACTTGGGGCACAACAACCCCATGCAGCGCTACAGTCAGGGGTAAGAGTGGCTGGAAAGTTGCCTGTTGGAAAGGGACCTGGGAGTGTTGGTTGGTAGCCAGTTGAACATGAGCCAGCAGAGTGCTCAGGTGGCCAAGAAGGCCAACAGCATCCTGGCTTGCATAAGAAGCAGTGTGGCCAGCAGGGCTAGGGAAGTGATTGTCCCCCTGTACTCAGCTCTGGTGAGGCCGCACCTTGAGTACTGTGTTCAGTTTTGGGCCCCTCGCTACAAGAAGGACATCGAGGTGCTCGAGCAAGTCCAGAGAAGGGCGACGAAGCTGGTGAGGGGTCTGGAGAACAAGTCCTACGAGGAGCGGCTGAGGGAGCTGGGGGTGTTTAGTCTGCAGAAAAGGAGGCTCAGGGGAAACCTTATTGCTCTCTATCCCTACCCCAAAGGAGGCTGTAGCAGTGTGGGGATTGGCCTCTTCTCCCATCCTACGAGCAATAGGACAAGAGAAAATGGCGTCAAATTGTACCAGGGGAAGTTTAGGTTGGATATAAGGAAACAATTCTTCACCAAAAGGGTTGTGAGACACTGGAACAGGCTGTCCAGGGAAGTGGTTGGGTCACTATCCCTGGAGGTTTTCAAAAGCTGTTGTAAATGTGGGGCTTAGGGACACGGTTTAACAGTAGACTTGGCAGCGCTAGGTTAATGGTGGGATTTGATGATCTTAGAGGTCTTTTCCAACCTGAATGATTCTGTGTTTCTGACAAGCTTTAGCTTAAGAACATGTTCTTCTACACATTGTGCATCAGACCAAGGTTCTTTCCAAACCTGGCTGTTAGGAAGGCCTCGCCCTCCCAGGAATGTTGGGACAGGGTGAGTGCACGTGTGCCTTCATCCTGGCGCTCATCCAGCTGCACTTGCTTCCAGGACTGCACAGGGTTTCTTCATATGCACTCGCCACCTGTGGGTTTCTCTTCCATAAATAAGCCCAGCTTCTCTTCGAGCTCACATAAACTTTTAACTCTCTCTTCTGAAGGTCTCTGAGAGAGAAGGGAGACACTCGGCTCCCCTAGCCCTGTCATCTCAGAGGAGCAGCAAGTAGGTTTTGGCAAGTGAGGACACTGATGCTGTGGGACATGCTGTAGAGATCTCAGGACTGATGAATGACTAATGAGCATGAAGCAGTTGGCATGAAAAGAGGTTCAAGAAAAATTTTGTTGTGGAATCCATCTAGGAAATAATTTAACTCCCATAGAAAATAAAAAGTTGCTTAAAACGAGGCTTGACTAGTGACAGCTATGGGAAGCAAGTTCTGCGAGGCTTGGTAACTCCTACCAGGAGTCTGTGGCATTCAGCCCACTGAGCAGGAGAGCAAGGAATACTTACCAACCAGTTCAGAGTTGGCATCGCTAGCTTGTCCAGCTGATACAGCAAAGTCTACATTTTCATGCTTGCCTGCCTCACAGATCTCACCAGAAACTTTTCTAGTCTCACGGGCCTCCTGAAGACCAAGGCACTGAGCTGCCGGCTTCACCGTCCAGCTCGGAGAGATTCATTGACAGCAGGGTACATTGCTCAGCATTTCTGGCATCAGGTTTTCTGCCCATCTTCAAAATGTCTCCTTCATTCAGGCTTGGTGCCAGTGACTGAAAAACTGCTAGTTGGTCACAGGTCTGATTCCTTTTCCTTTCAGTTACTGTTTGCTCAAGTATCATTGTTATTCACAGCTCCTCGTCTTCCATCCCAGAGGTTTTTAAAAATTGTGGGTTGTGATCGGTGTACTGCATATTTCCTATTACTGCCTTCTCCACCTGTGGTCATACATCTTCTTTGCAGTGGTCAGAGAGCTGGGTGGGAGGCTCTAATGGGAAACTGCTCCAAAACCTTTCCTGCCCCGAGGCACTTTGTCAAAGCACATCTTAATTTGGAAGTCAGATTGTGCCATGGGATTAATATTTGTATATATGACATGTTTGTGAATTCAGCCTCTTGTTAGTCATGATTTTGGCTTGTCTCATATAATTTTTATTGGGTGGATACTAGAGCTGCTGTTGAAGGATAGTTCTGGTTCTTTGGTTTAACTGCTGGGAGCAGCCATAGGACAGAAATGCAGTTGCAGCCAGAATATCTTTATGTAACTATTTATAGTTTTCCCAAAGTATATCAGGATTAACTTCTTCCATGGTCAGTCTGTGATAAATTCAACACCAAAACAAATAAACAAACAGAAAATAATAATCTGGCTATATCTTTCATTTTTGAGTGGTCTGAGCTAAATCCTCCTGTGGCAAAAACTGGCCTTGTGCCTTCTAAGTGGAAAAACAACAGGAACAGGGGTACATAAGAAGCTGAAATCTCCAGTAACCTGTTTGGAGGGTTCCCATGGAAGGACAGCATTTGCCCAGCTCAAGAGTTCCACAATTGACTTTGTTCAAACCAGTTGGGCGTTTTATCTCTCGGTGGAAACTAAGAAACAAGGATGAAAATTATTTTTTTTCACTAGCTCTGAATTATTAGCCCTCTTTTTTTTTTTTTTTTTTTTTTTTTTTTTTTTTTTTTTTTTTTTCTGGCATGTTTATCAGTTTATTTCCCTTTAATTTCATTGCTTCATCAGTGTCTAAGAATGCTGGAGATGGAGAGACAAGAGTGGCTTTGGTAGTTGGTTTATCACATCGTTGTAAATTGGCTTTGAGTGCTGCGAGACACTTGCATGCAATCCTCACACAGAGGATTGGACTAGAAAGGCTGGAAAAATTTCCAAATATTTTTGTAAATCTAACACATCTTTGCCAATTTGTGTGCCCCGAGCATGTCATGACATAGAAGCACTGCAGCTATTTCTGTCTGCCATTAATATTTTGTGCTTCATGAACCCTTATTAATTAGGATATTAATTTCCATATGTACTTTTGGAACAATGCCATCCCATGAGGGGGATTTTTCTCACATGCCATTATTCTGCTTTCGTTCATTTACCCACATTTTGATGCTGTTTATTACAAGAAATGTCAGGTAGGGCTTGGGAATTGAAAATTTTGGTGGAGAGAATAGGGTCTTGGGGAGATTTTACTTAGTGTCGGGTTATTTTCTGAAATGGTTTAGATGCAGATTTATCATTTCTGTTTTCTCTGTAGTGTATCATTTGTGAACAGATTTTCATTTTTCCTGCTGTAGTGACATTTATCAAGAGAGTGTATGCAAATGCACTTCATGCTAGCAGTTGTTCATTAAGGGTGCACTCTGACATTCGTTATTTGTTATCTATTGCATATGACTGATTTCTTAAACAATACAGGATTCGTTCCTGCTTCCCAACTAGAGAAATGAGCTCCTTTAATGACAAGGGAATCAAAATATGAGCACTTTGTTTATGCAGAGAAAATAACCAAATTCATAGGAAAAAATTCCCTTGATGGCTGCACTTACCAGTAACTGCAGCCTTTCTCCAAAATTGTATGTGAACAGTGCCTCAGTGTCTCATCTTAAAGATGCAAAAAATCGCTGCTTTTGTGGGTCTGCACAGTGCTGGCTGCTGATTAAAGGCACCAATTAAAAGCAAAGCTATGTCCTATATGTCAGCTTTCCATTCAGAGGCAAACTGTCATCTAAAGACCAGGGATGCTCTAAAGTAAACAATTTGGGTATCTAATTATCTGATGGATATCTAATTTGATATCCATTACCTTCAAACAGAGAGCACTCCAGTTGCTCGGCAAAGGGTGCTCCAGTGTAGCACCCTTTGCAGTCGGTGCGAGCATCGGGGTGGATCTTGGTGACGGTTGAGCAGCTACAAGCAGCATTTCTGGAGAGTATAAAACTTGTTGAATTTTAATCTCAGCTTGGCACGTTGGAATGGGAGTTAGGTGCCTCTTTGACTTTCAAATGATCTGAAGAGGAGTGCACTTGATACAGGTGGTAAGCATTATTCTTGGAGCCCTCAGATATTCTGGACACACGTGTATTTTCATTCCTCATAAACGTATCCCTGGTGAGAGGGGTGGGGACATCAATTAAGAGGAAAGCCATTTTCCACAGTAGCAAAGGATCTGAAATGAGTGTTCTGCAGATTAAGCAGAACAATCTCCAGAGGTTTTGCCAAACAAATTTTTTAGATTTCTTCAGGATTCTAGTCATGGCCTGCGATCTGAAACATTTGCCAAGAATTCGGCAGAAAAAGGAAAAATACCCCAACCCTGGAGTTTTGAACAGGGAGGTGGTTTGTGGGTTTCATGGGATTGCATCAGAAGTCTGATCTTCCCGGCAAAAGATATTCTCTTTGCAAACAATGAATCCCCTAAAACCACAAGTGCCATGAAGTCAAGCAGTGTGTGGTTTGGATATGAGCAGGGCAATTTGTCAACTTTGTTTCATTCAAAGAGAATGAAATAATGACTGGAAAAACATTGAGATAAAACAAACCTCAGGATACCCATTATAGATTGATCCTCCCAAAGCAGAATCTAACCTTGTTTTCACTTAGTGGAGCTCTCCCGTATTTCTACTTAGACGGCGCTGTTAGGTGATTTGAATAATACATATTTATAATGTATGCTTAGTTTTTGACTGGCACAGGGAGTGTTATTCTAGTTAATACAGGATTTTGTGGGAATTGCAATTGTGTTTTTGAATCCAGTCTAAATATTGTGATGAATTTCTAGCAGGTAGTTTTAATGGACAAATACCGTTGACAAGGCGGAACTGCCATTGTGTGTCTCGGAGTGACTCGGGGCACTCGGCTGCTAACGTTTCCATCCCAGAGACAGGGCTGAGGAGTTCGAGGCATCTGTCCCGCTATTACCATGTCATTCCAATTGGTCACACTATATAAAATTGTTCTTTGAGGCAAAGTTTCATGTCTCCTCTTCCTGTTGCTAAACATGTGCAACACCCTCCCTTTTTCAACGGCAGCATTAAAAGTGTTCAGAAAAGTATTTGCCAGCCTCATTTATTTAGTTCTTGGCTTCTTTGTTTTCAAGAGATAAAAGATGGGAGGTTTTTTAAAATTCCAATCTACAGAAAAGAGCTTTGCCCCACCTAGACAGTATTTTCTGGAGCAATGGTGAGTGAAATCTTGGCTTTGCAAAGTTACAGAGGTAACAAGAATATTTAGATTTACCATAAGATTTTGTGAAAGGTGCACTCCATGCAGAATTCCTCAGTGGTTTTATAAAGATTGAACCAGGAAGATAGCCTTTTTTTCTAAAAATAAACTGAGCAACGCAAGTCAGAGTATTCTGCTTGTGCAATGATGATGATTTCAGTCTGGAAGTTCATTTTGCTCTTTGAAACTGAAATCCTGAAAATCCTTCTTTCTGAAAAGTCATTTTTTTCATAGCTAAGCAAAGCCACTGTGAAGGTGAGCTTCACCCTGCAGCTTCTGCTCCCCACTTCGTTAACTCAGGGAATTCCTCTTTTTTGTATTTTAGTCTCTGCTAGTGGCTGCCAGTTTGATTTCAAAATGTTTTAGTCTTGGTGTAAGCAGCAGGCAATCTCCACCCACATCTTCATTATTAACTTCAAGAAATTCCACAAAACTTGTAGCAACAGCTTTCAAAATCTGTAGGGAGCTTAATTAGCATCAGAGGAGAAAAGTGGAACAGATTTTAAGCACTGATCTTTTTGTTAAGGGTTTGCTCACACTGACTCTCTGCTTGGTGCACTCTGGATCCAGTTCAGCACTGTGGACTCTGGCCAAGCACATGTCCTAGCACTGCCAGGTTGCCGGCAGAGACATCACCTTTGGAAGATGTAGGCTTTACTAAAGCCATTGGTTTCAGCTCCAGGTTCATTGGAAACAGGTCAGAATAGATGCTCTGTCTCTAATAAGCCTACATGTCAAAGAAACTAGGGTTATGCTTGCTGGATCTTAATTTTCCTTGGAAAGAATCAAACTGAGATGTCAACTTCTGAGTGGAGATACAACCTTTACAAACCATTCTCCTTCACTGTTCTAAAATAGCAACAGTATGGAAAATGGGACAAGAGATCAGTGAGTATCACTGACTAACACAAAATTGCACCCAAAATCTTTCTCCTCTCTAACAAAATAACTAAAGAAAACAAATGCGTAATCCATTAAGTAGCAGGTTCGATGGCAACTTTCATGCCAGCATTGGCTTTTCCCACTGGATTATTCCAAAAGTCTGAGGCCCCTGTGTTTTGAATTCAGTACAAACTCCCACACAGGTTGGCTTTTTGACTGGCTGACTTCAGATCAAACCTGGGAAGGAAGAGCTAACAAGTTCGGCTCTCCAGCAATAGGCAGTAAGAAACCTTTGTGCTCTAGGTGTTGGCCATGAAGCGAGGACATGTAGCTGTTGGTTCGTGGGGCTTGGAAATCCAGGAGAGAATTCATGCTAGCTTTGAAAATTAACTATTGCCAATCCATTTGAACTCCTGTGAAAATCCAGTAAAAGAAGCAGAAATGGATATAGCCCAACTCCTCTATACATAACGCTTGTGTTATTTAGTTCCAACTTAAACAATATCCCACCCAGTTTCTGAGCAGCGCGGAGAACATGGTGATGACTCAGTGGAGGGTAACCAGAGGTCATCAGACATTGGTTCAGTAGCTGAGTGGAGATCAAGACAAGCAAAATGTGGAAAGTGCAGTGGTTTATACACAAACGTGGGTGTAGGCCAAAGTTAGAGGAGTAATGCGGGAAGTTGAATTACCTTTGGGTTACCCCACTAGATGTTTGCTGAAAGTATAACTGCAGACAGCAGAATGACAACAGAATTTCCTCAACGAGTGTTTGTTTTAGGGTCAAGTTTTCCTATCTAGTGCGTCTGTTGACAGGAATGGGCATTTGCTGGTTTTTCTTCATCCTTTCAGATGCAGGAGAATTCCCAAATCAAAATGCTGCTCTCATTTGTGCAGTACCAGAATCTACACCCCAGTCAGTAAGGCCAAAGAGCCTGAATTGAAACAATAGGAAACGGACAGCCTTAGGTGTGGGGAGAACAGCAAACAACTAAGCAACCAGCCCGGCCTTGAGAGCCCAGTCCGAGCTGGGAATATGAAGTTAGAAAAACTGTGCATGTCATTATCAACTGGAGGGTTTGGCCAGTGGCAGCTGAGACGATAACAAATAGAAAGCCTCTGGTGCTACTAGGCATCTTGGAGAGGAGTCACTGCAGTCACCACCACCCGTTTGGCTGATGTGCAAAAATGTCATGTGTTTTCCCCGTGTGGAAACTGTTTGGGCAACACCTATCCTAATAAAAGGGCAAAATATGACTAGGGTACTGAAATCTTAGGTTACCTACCACATTAGGTTTCTTTTTAGGGACTGTGTGCATCCTCCCTGCCTAACTTTCTCTGTGCCATGATTCATGGAGGCTGAACTTCTGCCTTGAATCCTCTTCTCTTTCCATTTCTCCAATCCCTTTTCTTAATCATACTCTATCCTTCCCCCACCTGTTTCCAGAACCAGGCTCTATCCCAGCATAGCCGGAGGCATCTGGTTGACTAAAATTATGGCTATGAGCAAGCTCGAGTGGAACAGACAGGATCCGTTCTTTTTTTCCACAGGGTGTAAGTCATGTCTGGTAAGGAATGAAACTCCAAGCTAGAGTTTGTGCAGAAGATAAAAGGGATGGGCCCAGCCCATTTAAACTTGAGATGGCTTGAGAAGTGTCTGAGCCACATCCCTGTAATTCATGCGGTATGATAAGTCAGCACAGTGCATAATATCCCTCACTCAGGCACCTGCAAGTGCTTTGTTTTGGGTCCAGTAATCCCAAATGCTGCTCTCAGATAGCTGGGTTTCATCCCTTTCCTTTTTCTCAGAGAAATTTGGATTGGCTCACTCTTTAATTTAAACCATTTGCCCATTACAACAGTTTTTACAAGCAAAAATCTCTGGTTTCATAAGACCTTTTAAATCCCACTTACCTGGTAGAAGTACTTGTGCAGCTGGCACATGGTGCTTGGCTGTCCGTGGTGCATCTGATGGTCCCAAGTCCTCCACTGTCAAGCACCTCGCATGTACTTTTCTCACATGTGCTCTTCTGACCTTCTTGTGCTCATGGGTTATTTTCAAAACCTGTGTAGAGATGCCCAAGACAACAGAGATCTTAACTAAAAACAACTTACTAGCTACAAATGAGATTGTGGACTTAAAAGAAGTCTGTGAGTGTTAGCATACAGCTTACAAATGCTGGACATACAAAGCTTGTATGGGTAAAAGGTGGAAGGGTTACTGGCTTCGTTTCTTTTCCTTTTGCCAGCAGTTTGTGAACTGCTGATTTAGGCTGAGACCTTGACTTGTCATTTTTCTTTATTTCCTTTTTTTTTCCTTATCTGTTCAATCCTTGTGATTCCTGCAGTCATGCATAGTTGTTTTTTTTTGTGTCTGTGTGTGTGTTTTAGTGAGACTCAAGACTTCCAAGGTGCTGTATGTATTGTTACAGGCAAGGCCTTATAAACCAAAAACACAAGACAATTCTCTTTATTCCCCTTACATAATGCTTAGGCACCAGAAGAGCACAACTCATTGAAAGGCAGCTGTGGCAGAGCCAGAAACAAAACCCAGGTGTTGTGCCTTCCACGCCAGTTCTTCACTCACACCCTTCCCTCCCAGAGCATGTTTTGTTTGTATCCATTTCCAGTTTTCAGTGAAGAAAGATAAAAAGGCTGGGATTCACCTCCCCTAACTTCAGAAATCTGTAAGCTAACAGACTGGTCTGAACTCGTTGTTTGGCTTCACTCCAGAGCTGGCTCCTCCAGGAGGTAATTCAGCCTGTCTCAGGGCACGTGGGTTAAATCAGCTTCTGCAGGGGACTTGCTGAGCTCTGTGACTACCAGCAGAACTGATGGAACTGGCCAAAACTGCACCTTGGACTCCTGGGCTGCTAGGCTGTTGATGAAATCCTCACAGCCAAAAAAGACAAGAGGAAGTTTTCCATTCCTGTAAGGTCCCATGAACTTTGCTTGTTTGGCAGATGCTATCTAGAGGGCTTCCCTATGCAAGCTGGACTGGTGATCTCTCACTGGTTCCTGAGCACCATCCAAGGCTTTGCACTGATGGCCATTTCATCAGAAATAATGTTTCATCTAATACCGTACCCTCACCTGTTTTCCAAATGAAGGGAACCATAAATGAAACAAAATATACGTAGCTTTGTGGCATACCCAAAGCTCCAGAATTTGTAGCCCAACACCTTTCATATACGTTTAATTCTAGGTGGGTGGGTTTGTAATGTGTGAGAAGCAGGAAGAAACATGAAGACTTACCTACATCCATGGGTATTTTATACTAAAGTGATGTTTTCTGCTAGATTGGTTTTTTTTGTGTTTGTTTGTTTGTTTTCAATTTCTTTAATTGTGGAACCAGTAGTGTGTTCAGTATGAAATAGGAGAGGGCAGATATTCCAACTGTTGCAGATTGAAAAAAAAAAAAACAACCAACGGGGGGGGGGGCGGATGGTTGCACTGTAAGATGACTTTGCGTTGCATGGCTGGCACATCATCAGTAAATCATATTGTTTCAGTATGAGGCATTACTACATGCACCCCTTCTTGTGCTTTTCTGTCTGTACCTCCTATTTGCTGCTCTTGAAACAGGAGTGTGGGCTGGGCTGACCTTCAGTTATGAACCGGAATGGCTGTCTCATTTTTTATCATTTTTCATCCAGCCTCTTCATTTTTTTCTCAACAGCTAATGATAGAAAAAACGCCTCTTCTTATTTCAACCCTTGACGACCATTCAAGGAGTCTCTTATTTTAAGCTCTACGTATAATGTTTGTAATGCAGCTTCACCAGTCCGGCGTCACGGGTGGATGCCACTATTTATAATTTATTTCCATTAGCACTATTTCAAGGCAGTTCGACTTTGTTAGGGCAAGGCTCCTTAGGAGCATAACATCTGAGAGTTTAGAGGTGTGAGTAGGTGTCTTTCTCCCCCAAAAATTGCTTGCTGCTTTCTGGGAGTCTTGTTTTTCTTGTTTTCTCCACTAGCTACCATACATTTCACATTGGCCATAAAATTAAATTTTTGAAAATTTGTGGAAGTGGCAAGAAAGGGTTCAGCATTTCAAATCCAGACCATCGTAATATTCACCTCTGACTTACATGCATGGAGATGCTCTAGTTTCTAGAGTTGACATATAAAGTACTTGGAAATATTATCGAGAGTAAAAAAATCCTTCAAGCAAAGTATTTCTATACATATATGTACAGGAGACTTCTGTGAAGCGCTGATGCATTCTCATGTGAAATGCTTTCTTTTCCTTGGGTCTTCACATCTTAGCTGGGAATAAAGCAACACAGAGAAAACAGAGTTGTTCAGCAAAATTCACTTGGTAAATGGTGTGCATTTGAACAGTTTGTCACAAACTTGCAGTCAGGTCTTTCCTTTCCTTAAGATTATACACCCTGTGAGGATTATAAAGAAAGAAAAAAAAAATCACACTAAAATCCAAGGCATAATTCCCCTGAGGCCAGGATTTTATGCTTTGTGTATTGAGACTGGAAGATTATTTAATTGCAGTATTTAAGATTCTAATAAGAATGATCCATTTTTTTCCCCCACTCTAAAAAATGAGCTAGAAAAGGAACAACAAAGGAAGACAAATTATAGGTATATTTTAAAGAATTCTTCTAGGTAGCTTTTTAGGTTTGGGTTTAGGCATCAAAGCTGGAAAGGACAATGAATCCATTGAGAACTTTTGTGGCCCCTTTTAGCTCAATTTCTTCTGCCCTGTGAATTACAGTCCATACTGAGATCCTGTGATCAAGAATGATTGCATTTCTAAAACGCCTGTCCAGCCTGAGCAGGAGGTAAGAAGAAAGGATGTGTAGTTTATGCATTATTGCAAGCAGCCTTCCAACAACAAAGATCCAGAAATACATTTTAGTTTTACTGAAACAGCTACTGAATGAATCAGTTGAGGAACTTCAGGATTTACCCTGCTGTTAGTTCAAATGTTGTAATCATTTCCCACAGTCAGGTAAAGACGTTAGAGAAAGGTAAAGACCAAGGATTTGAAAATGAATTCACTAGAAGTGACTTTCATCACCATCTGTTGGATGGTGAGGTTCATCTCGTAAGTGCTTTTGAGCACAGTCTGGATGCAGTAAAATTTTTGGTGACAGAAGAAAAACTGTACACGGGCAACAATTACTTTGCATATTTTCATCTGTTTGATTCATTAACAATAAGCAGTCAAGAGCTTGTTTGTGACCTTATTATCTATGAATGTATTCTGGAGGTGCTTCTTTTACCTCTTAAGGAGATTCAGTTTCTAGTCAGCAATAGCACTTTCTTTCACAAAGATCTCTCTGTATCTCCTAGCAGTCAACAATTGCAGTGCATCAGTTAACAGTTGCAATAAGGAGATCAGTTGACAATTGCTAAATATTTTCTGTCTTCTCTTCCCCCAGAACATCCTGCTCCACTTTCATGTCCAAAGCTTCTGAGATGGTTTGCCAACTCTGAGCTCAGTAATAAAATAAGAAAGATATTTGATCCATGTGACATTCACAGATAAGTCTTTTTTTTTTCCCCTTATTTTCCCATTAGAAAATACTTTTTAATTTTGTATATTAGGGAATATGACTGGTGGTGTTTTGTTCTAGGTATTCCTGCTTGGAGAACAAAAACAACAGTGATGTTTGAAAGCTGTGGAGTGAGAGAGCTGCAAACTGAAAATGAAGCAAACTATTTTGTCCACCTAGCAATGCCAGCTGATTTGGATTGAAAATTAGAAAGACCCCCTCCTCACAAAGTTAGGAGCTTGATTTTGTGCTCAGTAGAAGCTGTAGATGCTGAGCATCATTTCAGTTTTGCCTGAACTGGTACAATGGAGATTTTTTTGGAAAGTGGCTAAAATTTGGGGCCTTCAGCTATGCTGATGTCATTTGGCACTTGCATAATCTTCCCTGTACAGAGCCACGTGGATCAGTAATCAAAGGCTGAAATCTTTGCAGCCAAATGTCAGCCCAGAAGAGGTGTTAGAGATGGAATTGTGTTGTGATCCTTGGGAAGAGAGGGAACATTTTTGTAATTTTGTATTAGTGTACCTTTCTAGGATTTTTTTTAAGAAGGAAGATATCAGGAATGTACAGCTTGTGTCAGTGAATATCCCTAAATATTTCTGAGTAAATGATGGAAGATGCTTCAAGCCAGAGATGCCATTAGACACCATTAAGTATGATTTTCTCTTACTCTCAGATGAAGCTCTGAGTATTTTCTTTTCCCAAAGAAATGGTCAATGTAAAGAAGGCTGACATTCATATGAATACATTCATACAACAACTATTGTATTTCATTCTTGCCATAGTTTTTTGTCTGTGTGTGTAAATAGTGATAAAACAATGAAATGTATTGAAGAAAAAAAAAAAAAAAAAAGCAGATAATCGCTAGACAGGAGGCAGGCAGTACTAAAAGTTTCCCTGGTGTAGGTAGTACGTCTTAAAGCAAGTTTTATTTGGCTTGTGTGCAGAGCTCTGTCTTCATAAACTTTTAATCTCAGAGCTGTCAAACCCCCTTTCACCTGGAGTTTTACAGTAAATAGAAAAAAAACAAAGACAAAGATGCTTTTCTGTAGAAAAGTGAGCTTAGGGAATGTAGTTCAAGGTGAAAATCCTGTGGTGTCATTTTAGTAACTAATCGAAATTGATTCATGGGAAGCTTTTCTGGATCGCTCCTGAATCTCTAAAGCCAAAGGCTTGAGAAAATAATGAAGTACTGCAAACCCAGGATCTCCCGGAGAGTCCTGAGTGGCCTCTGCAGTACGGGGTGGAAGGAGAGGACAGAGGAAGTGGCGCAGCACTGGAGGCATGGCTGTGTGGTGCTTGTTGCACGGGCAAGATGTTTGCATCACATTCAGCACAGAATAGTTCCTTAGGCAAATCAGTTCATTACAATGTGGTTTTGTTTGTTAGTTTGTTTGTTTTTCTTCTTCTCATACTTTGCACATGAATGTGATGTAAGGAAGTGGTGAAACATCTGGCTTGGTCTTCCAACCTTCTCTGCAGCTGGATTCCCCAGACTCCATCTACATGGGCTTGCTGTGCTGCTCCCAAACTCACTGTTGGTTCTCAGGCACCCCAAGTTGCCATCCCTTTAGCCTTCATTAGCACTCATTACAAATCAGTAATTTTGAGTCTCACTCCTGTTCGTCTTTGCATTTTAAATGTTTGTTTTGAATGAGTAGGTGAGAGGAAAATACTTGTGAACGCTAAGCAGCAATAGGCAGAAATAATCAGTGGCGTGGTATCTGTGCTAGGACACTGGGCTTGATCCTTCTGCCAGTATTCATAGAGAAATGGCAGAAACCATTTTGAAAAATGGCTTATCTGCTTATTTTAATTTCTAAGACTCTGAAGTTAGATTTTTGCTCAGGATACTGCTCAGTGATACTACTTTTGCAGAATCTTTCATTTTTGCCATCTGCCATTGAGTGGGTAGTAAAAAATGATGCCTGTGAGGTTACTGAAACAGGAACCAACCTTTTGACTTCTTTGAATGGTGACCAGGAAACTTCTGATGCGTAACACAAAGAGACAGCACCAGTTCGCAGAAGAGAGGGGATCATGTGATGTGCAGAATTAGAGGGAATGTGGTCCTCCTTTTCTGTTCATTAAATGTCTACAAGTATCTTTTGATTTGCGTAAACTATTTGGCAGACATGTCCTTGAATTAATCCAGGTGGATTATTCATAAATATCTTTGCTATGTAGTTTTGTGGTGATTGGCCAAGTCAATCACAAAATGTCCTTTGTCTTGGGTAGAGGAATATACTCCTATTTGTATGATTAATTCTGTGGATGCAATTTACAATCCATATTTGGTGAATACTCCTATGTATGATTTTAAGTAAGCTTTTTACAAGTAGTTTTGCCAGTGAAACTCACCTTAATGTTGTCAAAAAACAAATGCAAAAAGGTGCATCATTTTTTGTGGTTATATACTTAAGTGTTATTACCCCAATTTCATCCTTCATTCTGAGCAGTGAACAATGTTCAGGTATTTAGTTTTCATCATTTTCTTTAGTATTTCATTAAATTCTAAACAAAACATGGAAAATATCTAGTTTGTTCAAGAGTCCTGTAGGCACTCCAGTATTGCTGCTAAGCTTGCACAGAGTTCATATGCCATCACAGTGTGAGATAGCAGCATTAGATAAATGGACTGGTAGACTGATAAGGAGCTCAAGTTTGGGAGGGGAAGAAGCAGACAGGCAGGACTCCCATCTCAGTAGATATTCCAGGGAAGGTTAGGAAGGGAGAGGGATTTTTATTTCTTCAGTACTCCCTGGATATTACTGAAAATGCACTTGGCACTGTTGCCTGCTGGAGGAGAGCTTTCTGGGGGCCTGTGAAAAATACAATCAGTGCTATCGTACTAGTTCTGCCTGGTACCAAGAGTGTCAAATATGCAGATTGGGGAATATTTGCTCATTTTATTCATATATACTTTTATATACGTATGTTTAATTTCTGTCTTGAATAAGTGAGCATGTCTGGTAGATAGAGAAGAGGTATAAAGGGCGGTAAGGAGAAGAGCAGACTTGGTTGTGGGAAACACGGGATAACTGCCCCAAATTTTTGGAGCAGGCAGAAACACTGACAATCAGCACATGAACAGTTTTGAAAAATCCATTCCAAGTTATTCCAGGTCTAGGTGATGGCCAACGATTGTACAGCTAAGAAAAGGTGGCAGGGAGGGACAAAGAGCAAGAGGATATAGGCTAAGCACTCCTGCTATCAGATCTCTTGCCTAGATGAGTAGTGTGTTATCTGCGGTCTATGGGATGTGCTAAAGGCAAACTAGAGATTGTGGGCTAGATAAAAAGTATACAGAGTGATTGTTTGTTAGGACATATGATTTATGACGTGTTTAAAATGTTACAGTAAAAAAGACCACTTAGGCTAGGAGGAATGTGCTAAGAAATAAAAACTTGGGCAACCCTCAGAGAGGAGGAAGGAGAAAGCCCAGGAATGGCAGCGAGAGTCAAGTGTAGTATGAGAAGAGGAAAGAAAAGAGGAGCTGTGTTGAACTGAGGGCACAAGGAATTGCACAGAAAGGCTCTGGTGGGGAAGTGAGGGTCAATAAGAAGAGATGGGCAGGAGAAGAGGTCTGATGATTTTACCTTGAGGTGCAACTGGACAGCCAAGTTCAGGATGTGCAGAGAAGCTGAGTCTGCCCTTGGCTCCTGTAACTGAGTGGTGTCTAAAATATCACAAGTGATAGCTGGCAAAGAAGTTCAGCATAGTCGTTTGATGTTATTTAGTTAAACTCTGCTTTTGTAGGAGTATTTTCAAGGTTTCAACCAAGAATGTAATCTTTACGCTTGCTAGTATAAACTCTCCTTGTTTTTCACCCTAGGCTAGTTCAGTATTTCAAATACTTGGTTGAGCTACCTTGGTAATGCTAGAACAGCCATGCTTCCTGAGTCTCCCTGAAAGCACTGAACAAGGAGGAGGTTGGGGATCTGAGGCAGGAGCTGTGCTGTTCCTGGCTAAACTGGACTTAGGGGTGGGAGCCCAAGGGCTGGGTATCAGCCCGTGCCTGTCAGTCAGGGACCAAATGCCAGAGAGGCCACAGTTTCAGATATCCCAAATTGTTTGAGGATAGGACTTGAATCTCTGGCAGCTTTGGGAAGTTTAGCCGCAGGTGACTTTTGGGAAAAGTGCTGATTGCTGCATGAGGTGAGGCCACAGATCTCACCTTGTGATCTAGCCAAAGATCCTTTGCCTCTTCCCATTTCCCACATCCCTCTTTGTATCGCTCTCCTTCTGCCGAAAGCAAGCTGCTACTGCACACTCCAGCGCTTCCTCCAGAGCCGGCACTAAATGCACCATCCCTGTGCCAAGCCAGACGGGCAGTAAGAAGTGCCAGTCCTCACCAGTTCTGCTGCTTCCCGGAGGCCTCCTCCACCAGCAGACCTGAGCGAGCAGATTAAAGGCAGAAGGGAGCTGGGTCACTCAGGTGGGACGCCTGCCCGCCGCCCTCCCAGGAGCACAGCCCGTGCCTAATGCAGTGATAATGAAGTACGTGATTCCCAGGGAGATCAAACTGGCTTTGAATGCCAGGAAAGGACCCCGCCATGCATTTTAACACAGGAGGACTGGAGCCTCAGCTATTTACTCTTTCTAAAAAAAGATTTTGACAAGTGAGTGGCAGATCTCAAATCTCCTTCCCGGGAATAAATCGAGGCAACTGTTTCTTAGCATGCCATATTTCCATTTAATAAAATGTGTGTGATCCGCAGCAGCCCTGAAGATGGGCCAGCAGCAGGGAGCCCATAGCTCCTGTTGGGGAGGGACGTGCATGTCTGAGGGATGGGGCGCTGCCTTTCCTGGGATCCCCAGAGGCTCCGTGGGCCCAGGCCTGCAGGACGGTTCACAGGCGCAAGGGATGGGCCGGGTCTGCTTGGAAGTTCAAGCTCACTGAACTGAGACCTCGGAGAACAATTCCTCCGGCTGCCACTGCCTTCCTGAGCAGCCCTCTGAAGCTCTCTGTCCTCAGAAACCCCCCACCCTCTCCCCTGCCTCCCTCTCTTAATACGTTCACAAATTTTCCTGACAAAAGAGCAATTACAACCTTATGGAGACAACTTACAAAGAGAGTGGGGATGACCCCGAAGAGAGGTTTGCGCTACTCAACACATGGCCAGTCACCAACAAAGCCAGCCCCGCTCACATTTGATCACAGAAGAGCCTCCCAGACTGGCACGCTTGACCAAAAACTGGCCGGGTGACTCATTCGTCTGGCGGCTCTGTGATTCATGAACCTCCAGGAGGAAGGGAGGAGGGAAGCGAATGCTTTTCAGATCTGAAGTTAAATGCGAGAGAAACACATTCCCCCAAAAGCAGACACTCGACTGTGTCCAATTGGTGTGTGAATACCAGGACAAAGCCAGAGCGGGAGCCCTGGTGTGCCACACAGCGCGGCTCCGAAGGCGGGCCGCGCTGCAGGTGGCACTTTCCCAAACGCATGGTTCAGAAGGTCTCGAGTGTATAAACTGAAATGGTGCTTTACATCCCAACCCTGTGTGCTCCGTCTGTTCCAGCTCTGCAGCTTCCCCAGTGACTTCCCACTTTGGATCTGACTCTGAGGGGTTTGACCTGATACTGGGGGCAAAAACCTTCAACCGCCTTTGATTTAAAATTTAAGCTTCTGATCTGTGCTGTAATTTTGGCCTATCCATGAAGCAGGTGTGTCAAGGGCAAGCACCCCATCCTCAGAGAGGTGCCTGCACACAAGGCAGGATGAGCCCTCTGCCAGAGGAACCTCTCCCCGTGTGCCTTGGAGGGACCCCAACCAGCCATCCCCCTCCTGGGTGACCGGGGCTGGGTGTGGGGACACCAGGCCTGGGTGCCCAGGAGCGGCCTTGTCCTCGGCACGGCCTCTGAGGCTCTGCTCCGGGGGTCTGCATCGAGCTCGCTGAAATGGCTGTGCTTGTGAGGCTGCAGCAGGGGATTATGTTACTTGCTGCCTCAGACATATGGGTCAAAACGCTAAATTATTTAGCAGCCATTGCCAGATGGATTTTCAAACAATTAAGAAGCGCTAAAAATAGGCAGCTCTCTCTGTCTCATGAATTTTGCCAAAAAGCGGCTGTTTGCTGTTCGCTCACCAGCAATTTACACTGAGGGAGCAGCAGAGGCCTCGTGCTCGCCGCAGTCACTGGGGGCTTCAGCCACAGCTGGGCCTCTGACCCAAATGTAGGCTGCAGTGCATCGGGATAACAGTGCCCTAGGTAGGCAGGTGTTCACGCACAGGAAAGAGTTTAAACTGCTCGGTATTACTTTTCGTATCACTGCTGTAATTCTGGGTGAGAGGTGTGCTTCACACTGCTTCATTCAGTGGTTGGGTTTCACTGCCCCCCAACCATGTTGGGATGATAAGGGCAGAAGCCATTAAAGCTCTGCTGTCAAAAGGGTTTGGGGGGCTTAAATCTGCGTGACGACCTTTAAACTCTGGTTTTGGTTCTTCATTTCTGTGCTATGGTAGATGGAGAGACACCAAGTGGGGTGTGGAAACCTGCTATTGGCTTCAACCAGGCATATATGTAGTAAGGCATCTTGGGACGTGTAGTTTGACACCTTCTGAAGCTCCCAGCTCCATGTTGTCAAGGCAAGAGCATCCCCTGGCCACACATCAGGGCTCTACAGTCGGTCTGGCTCACGGGTGAGACTTTGGCCTCTGAGTCTTTATTTTTGTGGCACAGGATATGCTTTGCCCAGAGTCAAAGGGCACATTTCTTTTTTGAGTTGCAGTCACCATAAAAGCAGGTACTTTGCGTTGAGCCCCAGGTTTATGAGCCTCCGCTGCCAGCTTAGCTCTGACACTCCACTTGGTGCAACCTGCAGCATGCAGCAGACCCTGGGGAATAGTGCAGATGATGGAGCACATTTAACTGAGTTTCTGTTTCTAAAAAATGTTACACTAGGCAAAGGAGTTGGACCTGAATGAAAGTGGCGGATCTAATTTTAGACAGTACCTATGAATGAAACTTGAAACGAGCTGTTCAGGAAATACCTTCCTCTGCGCCAGTGCCAGGGAGAGTATGTGATTTAATGCTAAATTAGCCAGTGCCTGTGAACAGGTTACTGCAAGAATATTTTTCCCTACTTCCAACTAAATTATTTAAAAAGAGCGACGTCTTAATTTCTACATGTATGCCCATGTCCTTTTGCAAAAGCTGCAGCTCTTCCACCTCTGGGGATCACGTGCCTCCTCTGCCCCATTGCCATCTGTCACCCCTTGATGCCTGTTTGTCACTGTGGCCCCACACTGAAGAGCTCTTTGCTTCGATCTGGTGTCTGGGGATGGCCAAAAGTGAATGGCAAACACCAGAGGACTTAGAGCAAACTGAAAGCATATCCCAGGGCTCTTGCCCAGATGAGCAGCCACGTTGGCTTGCGAGAGACCAGATCTCTTTCAAATATGCTCCATTATATATTGACCAAACATTCCTCTTTTCTTAAGAAAGCCAGAAGGGAGTACTGCCCCTCCAGATTCCAAGCAGGTGTCCTGTCCCTGTCTCTCAGGCCTTTTGTCACACAGCTATCAATGCCCAATATTTGGGACCCTAGAGACCTAAGGGTTTGGCTGTGAAATAAATCAGCAAACTAACTCCGTACCTTCCTGCATAGTCTTTGCAGCCAAGCACCAAGTTATAGGCACCATTCTGCACATGTGGGCCAGGCACAGCAAACACAGCACTTGACCAGGGAATAATTTACAGCTATAACAAACCAGTGACTCCTATCTAACCCCTAACAAGATTTTTGGCCCTTAGCGATGGAAGCTGCAGTTAGTAAAAGTGCAGATACATTTTGTAATGCTTACTTTCCTTTATCCAGATAATCTGGGTCTTGGGTCAAATCCATCATTAACTAACCAAACCTCCCTCAGCCCTGTATTTTATGAAGTTTCAGTATGGAAAGGCTTTAATGAGTTCCTGTTCGTGATGAAACTTCCTATGTTGGATGCAGCCCTGAACCTCACGCCAGCGCTGGCCTAGCATGGGATGGTGCTGTTTGACCTGGCCACCTGGAGCTGCACCGTGTGGCTACCAGCTTGTCACAGAGCCTTCCAGGACGGATTCTCCAGGGAGTACGGAAGATACATTACCTAAGGTGGGTAAATCACAAGGTAGCCTGAAGATAGAGCAGCTTGTTAGGGAGCAGTGTAACTACTGTGTCTGGGGGTTTAACTGTGGCTACCAAGCCCAGCTCCTCTTGGCAGTAAGGATAGGCCAGAGAAGGCACCAGGGAACTACGTGACACAGTTTGTGCTGCTGCTCAGCTGTAAGCTCGGCTGCTCACCACTTGTCTGCATCGTGCATATGTACAAGCTGCAACTGCAGCGTATTTGCATAGCCCATAAAAATCACTGCAGCAAACACAGCAGTGATTCATTCACTTTACAGCCTTTATTCTCCAATCAAACAGTGAAATCAGTTAACCACTAAATGCGTTTCAGGCCTTCGGAATCCTGCTGGAGGATTCTCCCTTTAATTTAATGTAAATTTCATTTAAATTCTCCCTTTTATTTAATGAAGAGAGTACAGAGCATCTCTGAATGGCCACATTATCCTCTGTGGAAGCCACCTGAGCAATCTAGCTGAACTGATGCCTGTAGGATTGCTTGATTCCCGAGGTCTCCAGATTGGGAAGGGCAGGTAGAACTTCAGGCTGGCCTCTGAGAGGTTATCAGTTGCCTCTTTCTGTTGTTTCACAACAGAATGGAGCATGGAAGTTGCAGGAAGAGTCAAAACCTGTTGTTTGTTGAATGCTATGAACAGTCCCTGCACAGGCAGCTCCTTGGTTTTTGCAAAACTCCTGGAATGAGTGCTTTCAGCTCTTCCTGCCCTGGATGCTCTCACCTTGCCTGCCCTGGGATGCTCGCTCCTGGGTTTTGATACCTGGAAGCATTCCTGTTAGCCAACGTCACCTTGGCTTGCCTGCATTAGAGCACACTGTGCCTTTTTACTTTTCCAGCATGCTTTTGGCTTTGAGTCTCATCCCTCAGTCATGATCTATTTCATATGTCAGTAAATCTTTATAGCAAAGCTGTAATGCTGTCTGATTACAGTACAGCGAGAGAGAGCAGGTACATTGCTGGTACTTAGGTAGTAAATGCCTGCCTATCCTATATTCACCCTGAATTTATTGCTCTGAGACTTTTTTGAACATACATATGGAAAGCTGCATTGCCAAAACAATTCAGGCCCACTTAAAAAGATGATGGGATTCTTAGAAATATCCAAAAAGACTTTTCCCTCAATTTGTGATGAATATACAGTGACCTGAAGTACTGACCGCATAGGAAGGAGTGAACCTGCCCAGCTAAATCAAAGACTTTCGGCCTCGAGTCTGCGTCAACTGCACAAAATGAGCTCAGGCAGTTTGTGAGGCTGTGAAATACAGAGAGACTTGCACAAAACCTTGGTCATATTGAAGGCCCAGGAGTTTATCGATTAATGTCAGTGGAGTGAAAATTTCACTTGGGATTTGCTCGTGACTACTGGATACTCATAAAATACACAAGTGCCACGAGCTGTCACTTCTCCATCCCTTCCCTAATAAAATTCTGGGAAATAACACCTTTTAACAACCAGAAAACCTGCCCTAATAAGACAAAAGTCTTGTTGATAGAAGTCCAACTTTCCACTGGCAGCACTTCTGGTTAATACTGGAAATTCTAAATATCTGATTAAACATTTTTGGAATTTCTGGGAATGCATTGAGATGCTGCACGGGCAAGATCTTCACAAAGTTTTCAGAAAAAATAGCTTCTGTTGGGGCTTAAAGCAGCTCCTCCAAATAATCAATTTCCCTAATTTCCTCTTGTTGTTCCTTACATTCCCTGAGCTAGCTCCTTAAATGACTTAAGTTCTCCTTTGCAAAATGCATAGACACAAATAAACCGCATATATGAGAAAGGAATGTTCCTCTGTCCCACAAAACAAATTAAATACATTGGTCCAAAATCACCCCTGGGGTAGCTCCTGTGAATTCGGACGAAACGCATGAATTGAGTTTATTAAAGGAGGATTTCTGATAGCGATTGGAAATAGCAGCCGAATGAGGTTTTGCAATAGTAAAAGGGTTGTTTATTAGTGATGAGTGAATCACAAAACGTCTGGCATGTGTGTTGATCTTAGAAAAAGAACTGAAAAAGTTTGAAACCCGATCAGGTCTCTCTGAATCTGTATGTCAGCAAAACTGCCTGGAAGTAAGTCCAAGTCAGGATTCTCATTCAGACATACTTAAATGTTCAGATTTATAAGGCTGGATATAGTCATATCTCAGCAAGTGCTAAGAAATTAGGGGTGGTGAATTAAACTGGTGAAGAAACAAGAACAAACTTGTTCCTAAATTTAATGTGATTGTGATCTTTTGGAGATAGTCACACAAATCCCAGAACCGTGCCAAAGCTGCAGAAAGGAATATAAAAGCCAGGGAAACAAAATTAGTTCCCAATTCAGACTTAATAAATAAACAATGCAGGTTGTTTCCAAACTTTTGTTTTGTTTTCTTTTTAAGCACTTCGTCAAACCGCAAGTAGCTTTTCAAATGTCTCTCTATAGAAATAAGCTTTGGAGTTGGAGTAGCATGATATTATTTAGACCTTGCAAGAACATTTTGGGGATGAATATTTGCAACATGTGCTGGGCACAGTCTTTCTCTTGAGGAGCATGAAGCCGAAGATCTTCCTGGTACAGTCTTTGACCAGACAGCACTCTCACAGCTCTGACCTTTTTCAGCTTCTCAATTGACGTTGACATCGGAGGACCTGCAGATACATCTCAGGAAATGTGGGTGTAAGCTGCCAAGTGTTCGGCTGTTTTGTCAGAAGGCATCAAAGTGTCCCTGTACGTACATGATCCAAGAGACAATCTCCATGATCAAATGTGCTCCATGCTGTGGAAATGATTTCAAACCATTGCCAGGGATGTTAGTTTTATTTTCAGCTTTGCAGACCACTGCTTATGGGGATACCTGAGAGAAAAGGGTGAAAAAGATTTACAAAAGTTGTTTTATGTCTCTGCAGTGGTTCATTAAAGCTATGAAATACTGAAATGCTCCCTCATCCTCACTCAGTATTTTCTCCGGCAGACAGCCCGGTGGTCACTGTAGTCCTTGCAGAAACCTTCTGTTCAGAAGAAGCTCATCCAGCCTGACAAGAGGAGCAGGAGGGAGCAAGAAACCCACTGAGGGACCAGAGTGTTTGGGATATGTTTGATACTTTGAGGTTGTGGCCCTTACTCCTTGGCAGCTGTAGGAGGGGCTGAGAGTTGGGCAGGTGTGACAGAAGACAACGCAGCAGCTATAATGCACTCCTAGGAGGGCAGAGTTTGAGGGGCACCCCAGGCTCTCAGAAGCCCTGCTCCAGCTTCAAGCCTTTCCTCTAAACTACATTGAGTATGTTTCTGAAGATTGCAGGGACTTGGAAGCTTTTGACAAGCCATAACCTTAAGGAAGAACATCTAAATTACAAGTTCCAGTCCCATTTCAGCAGCATGCAGCCCTCTGCACTTCCTGTCCTAACAGTTGGCATCCCAGAGTGTGGACCGCTAGATCCTCAGAGATCCTGCTATAGTCTTAGGCAGGAGCTGGCATACTGAACCCCACACATTGTTATTTGCTTGTTTTCAGATAAAATGGGGCTTATCAGTTTGTAGCTTTGGATGGACTGTGACTGTCAGGAAATGGGGAGGTGGGGGCTGACAGCTGACCCCCACCCTTGCAGCCCAGGGCAGCCTTCTTTCTCTTCCTTGGGACATCTTTAGCAATCTCTGCTTGCTGTTATGGCCAGGATCTTACCTAAGAGGCATCTACATTTCCAGAGGTAAGCAAGGATGGCTAGTAATCTTCTGGAATAAGTGTTAAAATGCATTAACTGAGAAATACTGATCTTCTGAATCACAGCAATATGCTGGGGGAGATTTTGAGTCCAAGTGGTGCCTCAGGAAGAAAAGTGCCTATCAAAGAAACATGTCCCCTGAAACAGTGATTTCCAGCAGTGGGAAGAGGAGGGCAAAGTCTTGTACTGAGCCATGCCAGGGGAGCTGTATGAGCACCCTGGTGGGTTTTTCAGTGGATGAAACAAAGAGAGAGAAATTCAGGCTTAACGAGGGACTATATAGCTAAGCAGAGCTTTCTTTTTTTGCATGCATTTTTCTCCAGAACCAGGCATTAAGTTTAAATACTTGCATTGTAGGAAATAAATCTGTTCTTTTCTTCTGTCTTCATTTAGCCTGGCCCTAGGGGAAATGAAGTTCCAAGCCATTGCACCGCCAGCCTGTGAAGCCGGAGCAGCACATCCCTCCTGGTGTGCCCTCCCCAGGACCCAAAGCCTAAGGTACTTGGGGGGGCAGAAAGGGGCTTCTCTGCAGAGCTGTGTGACTCAGTTTGCAGGCTGGAGACTTCTCGTGACAAGCATTAGTCAGAGTGTTCCTGGCACGTGGCAGGAACCTGAACCCCGCGGGTCTCCGGCGAGTCCAGCGCCTCGCGCCATCCCTTCTCGAGGTGGCTGCCGCTCGGTGGCGTGCAAAACGATCCCGCTGCAGAGGTTGCAGAGCAGCGTTCAGCTGCAGGGTGGGAACTGGGGTCTGCTGGGCTAAAAGTCCTCCACGAACCTCCCTCACAAGTCTCGGTTAGAGAAACTATTCATAGCTCCTTTCGGGATCTACAGAGTTGCATTAGCAGGAGGACAACAGAAAGCACAAATTTATCAAAATTAAATGGAAGTCGAGAGAACATACTGTCTAAGGCAGCGAGGCGGTTCAGACAGCTCTGCAGCAGCCTAAACACATGACAGACTCAAGCAGCTCCCACCGCTGCCAACACAACTGCTCGCGGGGTCTGCCAAGAAGCCAGATGCTGCTGCTGGAAAAAATATCTTCCAGAGTTTGGCATCAAGATCCTGTGATTACCATCCAAATGGGAGGAGATGGAGTGGTAGAATGTGAGTTTAGTATTTAGCACCCCAGAACTGTGCAGCAGCCTTTGAAGGCAGAGGAAAAAAGTTCAAGCAAAATATTTTTGCTAAAAATATGTTCGGAGAAATGAACTTTTTTTTTAAATAGCAGAAAACCAAACTATTATTAAAACAACGCAAAATATTTTATGTCCGTATCAATTAAATGAGTAAAACCAAAGAGGATTGTGGATTCTTTACTTGAGTAAATTTTGTTAAGGAATAGTTTTATAAAGGTCAAAGCATGAGCTCTTTGTCTCTCATGTTGTTGCTAATGGAAAGTTCCACTGCAGATAGCATCACAGCAACTCCCCTACCCAAGACAAATAGAGATGGGTCTGAGCATTCTCGCATAAGTTCAGAAAAGGTTGAATTTGGATTCAAAGTTTGCAGCTCACCCTCCTCTCCTTCACAGGCCACATCCCTAAATCCAAACTGACCCAGGGTTTGGGGCAAAGTTGGAGCTGAGCCTGGTTCCAGTCTGTGCAGTTTCAACCCATCTTTGAAGGTCCGGCAATCGAGGGATGGGCTTAACTTAAAGAAGTTGGAGACT
Organism: Aythya fuligula; assembly: GCF_009819795.1. Lineage (NCBI taxonomy): Eukaryota > Metazoa > Chordata > Aves > Anseriformes > Anatidae > Aythya > Aythya fuligula. The sequence continues at coordinate 6,461,659 of NC_045572.1, read as the reverse complement.
TCTCCTGGACCTCCTTCTCCTCCTTTCTAACAAGCATGGGGCTGATTCTTTCATAATCTTGGAATAGAAGAGGATTTGGAGCCCCATTTGTTAGGCGAGATCTCTCAGCAGCGTGCCTGCCCTGCTGAGCCTCCCTGGTGGACGCGGTGGTTATGAGTGTTCAGCACATAGAAGAAAGCAGGCCAAGCAAAGTCTGCTCCCCTGGCTGGCTCTGCTCGCCTCTTGTCTCCATTCTTACTTCTCTATATGTGTGCTGGTTCTGCTCCATGACTGGGAATCCTATTATTACAGTAATAGTAGTAATAATAATAATAACAACCCAACTGGGAACTCAGAAACCTACATCTGGAAAGTTAAGATGTAAAGACTGTTCTGTTTTACTTGTACTTTTGGTTGCTTATTTTTACGACAGATCTGCTTTTCAACAAATGTTATCTCCTTGCCTGTTATGACATATTGGAAAAGAGTAAACAAAGCCATTAGTCATCATCTCCCATCTTTCTGGGCATGTCAGATCATTTTGGAGGGGGTATGGGCAGGGAAGCAGAGAGCATCCATTCCCTCACTTGTGAACTCCCGAAGGATGCTGCAGGTCATTGCCTTTTCTTTGGGGGAGGTTTGTAAAAGGGAAGAAGATGCTGTGACTAAGTGTGGGTATCTCAGAACACTCACATGTGGTTGATGTTTCCGCCCTCAGCAGATTCTGTTCTGAAATTGCTGTTTCAGGAAGCTATTAACATGGGAGAAGGGGAAACTCGGCCAGGCTGGGAGCCTTGATGAGAATACGCTCTGGGGGCCTGAGTTGTGTGAGAGGCTGAAGATCGCTGGTTTTAAAACACCCGAGAGCACAGGTGGCATCTTGTCTCTACGGACTGACCTCCCACTTGTTGGCGCACACTGGGGTTTGGGTGTTGTCCTGCTCCTGGCCGTGCTGGCTGTCCAGAGCAACACAGCACGGTGTGTTGGACATGCCTTTTTACTTGGTGCCAGAAGGAAATAGTGTCTGTTCCAACTGATAGATAGGATTCTTTTTCCTGACACACAGCATTGCAAACTATAATTTATTACCTGTCTCTGCATTATCACTTTTCTAGATTTCCCTTCCATTCAACTGCGTGTGTTCGGAGGCACGTGTGCCCTCCCAGGCTCAGGCTCAGGTTTCTGGCTCTAACTCCCACCTTCCATAAATGTTATTTCAATACCATCAGTAGTAGCTCTGTTTCCCCTGTTTCAGAATCTATTCTGTATTTAAATAATTTGTTCTTCAGGTCATCTTTAAGTCCTTGATGATGATATTATTCAGTTGATGAGGTTAACAACAACTCTTGCAACTCCCTATATTATGAGACCTCTCCTCAATCGTTAATTTTGATCTGGGGTTCAGGTAAAAGGCTGCATAATGCTACTCTGGCGTCCAATTTGTATACCAGCCACTGGAAATGTAATTTGGTTCTCTTTCACAAGGAAGGCTTATACCATTAAGAAACATTACGTAAGTGGCCAGGTTTTCTAATACTTCAAGTAGGTTTCCAGTTGAACTTTAGGAAGGAGAAGAGAAGAAGTGAGCCTTCGCAGAGATTAACTGGCCACCTGCCTCTCTAAGGAGCGCCCTCCATGGCGACTGCTGTAGGATGCTGAGCTTTCTATGCCTTTTCCAGCCGTGCAGGACATCTGGATACCGTATGTTAGACTTTCTGTTGGTGCCTGCAGGTGCTGAAGAATCTTAGCTGTAAATGCGCTTGTCTGCAGACTCTTGCATTAAGGGGTAAGATGGCTCTTGAAATAACTTTTCAAATTAAGATGCTGTATGATTTGGGGTGTTTTAAGTGTTAGTGTATTCTTGCCACTTGAAAGAAGTGACATAGCCAAACTCTTTACTGGTCAGAGTTTTGACATCAGTCCATCGCTGGTGAGTTTGTTGGAGTCCTAGGTCTGGGCTGTCTTTGCACATCTTTATCCGTTATCTTCTAGCAGAGACTGTGAATCTGTGGACATGGCTTAGTCACCGTGAGATTAACTTTGGTGTTAACCGTCAGCATCTCAGCTACTCCTCAATATTTGCCCATGCATGCTTTTACCCTGGAGTAAAAGTACATCAGCTTTTGTTCTTGGAGTAACAGACAGCTATAAAGATCTGTAAATTCCATTTACACAATGGTATAAATTGTGTTTATCTCACTGAAACTCCTCTATATGTCCACACCCCTTGCAAGATTGCATACGTTGGATGGATCCACCAGACTGTACAGGGGACATGAAGAGAAAAGCTTTGTATGATTCATGATACAGGACTTCTGTGCTCAGAGTTTTCTGATTTAACCTCCTCCCATCAGTTTACTTGGAGCCACTCTGCAACTAGCCTATTGCACAATGAGCCAAGCCAGCACGAGTTTCAAAACATACCTGAGATCTTGGATGCTTTGAATCAAGAACCACAGATTTAAATCATGTATCTCACCTTCAGCCAACGTGCAGCAAGTCAAAGTTTGTACTTCTGAATAGAAAGGTAATATAACACACGGCTGAAAAAATGTGCAAAAAATCAAAGGAGTTACAGCTAAGCCTAGACACTCCCTTTGCAAGCTGAGAAAAATGCCTTTTCTGGGGAACACTGCTAAGAAATTGGATGTTTGCCTGTCTCATTTATTTAGGGGGTGGCTAGTCACCTCGAGTGCCTGACTTCAGGCAGCTTTCTCGGTCTTCTCCAACGCTGGTTCAGAATTGGTGCCCTCCTTTAGGCAGTGCTAGCCTTTGAAAGCTTCTGTGGTCTCATTTGTAACTCCTATACCTAATAGTTAATTCATAGAATTAGTTGGATTTTTTTTGTTTGTTTGTTTGTTGAATTTAATGGTTAACTCTTAAATAGTTAATTCATATAAGAACATAACCCACTGCAATGTGTTGCTACCATATTTTATTATATTTTTTATTATAGACAAGAACTGATTTCAGGAACTGTTGGTTATCACTTTGTGTTAGTATTTTGGCATTTGACTGTTCAGAGAACTATCTGAAGCTCACCTTCCTTGGATGATGTATTTCCTACATTTGCCTGAAGAAAATACCTCTATTTTTTCTGTATCTGGAACTGACTTAGGTGTCTTTCTGAATATCATACAGACATATAATTTGCTTGGGCTGTGAAACTTAAGCCTTTAAAGTACACATGCTGAGCACTTAAGGAAGTTTTAGTGTCCTCTTTTCCTGGGAAGCAGGACTCTACTTATTAGGTGCAAGTCACCTAGACTCAAAAGCTGCTGGTCATTCCCTCAGGTCATCAGCTTCACTCAGGCAGCTCCAATTACCTTAGCAGAATAGTATCACTCATAACAACCTAAGTAAATCAGGAAGTCACTGAACAAGGGAAGTAATTACAGCTTCTTTCAGTACTGAAAAAGCAACCTGTTCTTTTACGACCCATCAAAACCATGTGTTTGCCTTTAGTGGTTAAAATAAAGGGTGTGCAATTTGGGAATAATCCAGCTATGAAGTTTCCTTAGTAATTGGCAAGTCCTGAAAGGTTTTCACTTCTGCAATTTAAAGGTGGTGAGCATGAGATTAATTTAATTTTCTTTTAGATTAGCCTTTAAGGGACACTACAAAACCAAAGAATGACATTTTCAGATGGCAAACCCACATTTCACCCATTTGACATAAAGATTATTTTGTTAACTACTTTTAAATTTAATTTATGATGTGATTTAGTCGTGCTGTAAACCAGAATGTCTTTCCTTGTAACTGTATCAAACATCCAGAATTTGAAAAATATTTGCCACTTTTGTAAAAAGGTCTGACATGTTACTCAATCCTAATGGTAGCATTATCAGTTTACGCAACTCACTCTTGTTTTTCTGTCTTCATTTCAACACACCCATTCGTTTGATTCAGATTCAACTGATTCTAGGTGAAAAAAATAACTTGTTTGCAGTAAGTCTACATGCATTTTCATGAGCCAGTTTTCAAATACTTGAGGTACAGGCACGTGCCATGGTTTTAATGGAGGGAGCTTTGGTAAATCTGAGCAGGAACCATCTCTTCTTTTTTCTCGGAAACAAGAAAGGCTGATCCCACATGGTACTTCGGGCTGTGCTTACACTGATCATATGAGTAATCTGGCTGAAATCAATGGGATGACTCAAAATGCTTAAAATGATGTGCATCCCTGCCCCAGCGCCAAGATGCAGGACGCTTAATGCCGGGGGAACGGTTTTTGCTAAATTGCAGTTCGTTCACTCTATTTTCTAGACGATGTTTTAAAAGGAAGAATAACAAGCCCAACAGAATACTGCTCCAGACTTTTGGTAGGAAGAAGGCCTAAAGGTCACGTCTGAATTTTAGTTTAAAAATTCAGTGGTTAGATCGTCATGTTGCATTGCTCTACATTTATCCAATAATTCTGTGTCAAATTTTTAATGTCATATTAAGTAATTTAGACAACAGATGTGGCCTGTGGTTCTATTACTGAACTCTCAACAAATCTCTGCCTGTTTCCCAGGTGTGGTTATCGCTGGTGAAGCAGATAGAGCGTCTCTGGTAGACTGGGAACAAGTCCTGAGCCACAGAGACACAATCCTATGGGGAGGCACTTGGTGTTCCTGCGAGTGAAATACAACCTGAGAGCCTCTGTGCTTAGCAATCTGTTAGGGCTAGTGCAGCCTTCCCAACAAATAATCCTTCTATTTCTGATGGGCCAGAACCTCCCTTCTGCTGGAGAATTTGCACTAAGTTATGTATTTTTGTCTGCTGCTAAAATATATAGAGTTTTGTCTTCTAAACTCGCCACAAAGAAAGGTCTTTCTGATATAAGAGCAAGGGCAGCATCAGCTCAGAGCAGCCATACTGTCTGCTAATGAGAATTTAAGGAGAAAAGGAAAACGTTAGCACCCCTGACTGCTGAGCAGTTTCCAAAGGCTCTGCAATCCTCTGCTCCCCACAGGCTGTCGGGGTATTCCCAGATCTGCTGCATGTTCACTGATTCATTCTCTCCCTTCCTGAGATACCCAAACGCTTCCAAAGGGAGGCAAGAAACCAGGTCAGCAGAGTGGAAGTAACCAAGGGAAAAAACACGTATTCTTGTACTGGGAGTAAAGGGGAAAAGAAAACAGAGAAAAGTGGGAGTAAAAAATCAAAACAAAACAAACAACAAAAAAAAATCAAATGAAAACATCCATGGTGTATTTCAAAACCAACATCTGACAGCTGTATTACCTTCAGTGTGTAACATCCCAGCAGCTTCAATGAAAAAGCAAAGCTAATGGTACGGGCTCTGAGAATCCCACATCCTAGCTATTTTGGGTTTACTCACCAGAGCTACTAGAATACCGCTGTGCTTTGCGTATGTTTCTTTTATTGGGAGAACAGTCTCATTTAGAGATACAAGCTTAAGATGCTGGGAAAAAGATGTCAAAATACTGAAAGCAATGGGGTGTCCTATCTTTTGTGGACTTGTCCCTCAGGAGCCTGGAAGGAGGCCACCAGCCCAGACCTGTGTCCCCAGGCTGGCACCCAGGACTTTCAAAGGAGTATCTGGAGTTCTCCGTGGACCAGCTGGACCAGAAAAAAACTACTGAAACAGGTAAGGGAGAATTTCCCTTTGTTTCTACCTTTTAGCTCATAACTTTCACCCTTTCCCTGTTCATCACTGGATTTTGTTTCTCAGCATAGGTGTACAGGCTCAACACAGCCCAGCTCCACAACCATTTATCTGCTCCTTCAGGATGGTTTCACTGCCTGCACCAAGTACCCAGGAGTGCAGCTAGCAGCTGCTGCAGCTGCCAGCGTCCCGGCAGACTCAGGCGATCCCAGCCACGGCCAACAAACTGCACATAGATTGATTTCACTCTCATTTTTGCAGCTCAGGCCAACGGGGAATGTAAACCGCACTGACCAAGCAAAGTTGGGGAAGTTGCCAGCAAATGCAAAAAAAAAGAAAAGGAAGGAAGATGTGGAAAGCACGAGGTAAGAAAATGAATGCTGTTTTTTAATACCTAACATTTTCATTTGGGTCAAGCTTTGCAAAACTGTCAAAAGTCTATGGAAGTAACCTCCCCTTTTGTACGGAGTAAGAACTCGGATCAGTCCTACAGTGTCTGGGTGGGGATTAGCTCAATGAGCTGTTTGGCAGTGGCACCAGTGGGTACAAACCTTAAAACCCAGCCATCGGTGCCATATGGGGGGGGGGGGGGTTGGTTCAACCCACTGTAGGTTGTGGTGCCAGTGAGGAAGTGGTGATTCACATCTACATTCAGGTGGAGAAGGAAAATGAGAACCTCCAAAGTGCATTTCCCCCACATCTTAAGAGTGTAGAGACCCAAGGGCTGGTTTTGAAACTATGAAGGTAAGCTTAGTCCTCTAGAGGGCATGGTTACACTGATTATATATTTAATAATTAACTAGTATTACCTTGGCTATCTGTTCACTTTTACCGGTGTAAATCAGGAGTAAAGCACTGATAGCAGTAGAGTTTCACCATCATTAAGCCTTGTTGTAAAGTTTTCCATATACTCACTCTTCTGGAGGAGGTTGATTGTGTATGGGCCAGAAGGTTTGGGTTTGGTCATTGGAGGAGCTTTCCAAGAGGCAGCTGTAATTCCTTCCTTGCTACCAAAATCCATTGTGAAAACCAGTGGATCTATTTTTCATGTGTTTTTGTGCTCCTGTGTTGGTTAATCCCTTGACAGCAGCCTGAGCTAGGTCTTCTGATTAGTAGCGTTAATATTGGGTTTCCAGCGTTGGAGTCCATCCTTATCGGAATATATGGCAGCTGCAGACACTAGATGGCAATTGTTCAGGTTTGGGGAATCCGGCTGCTGCAGTCCTTCAGCCAAATTTCAAAGTTTACAGAACTGTGCAGATGTAAATGTGGCCACCATCTGCCCTGCTGTATGCGTTTCCCTGACGTGCGCACAGAGCAGAGATTGGAATCGGGGAGTTCATCATCCCAAGGAAGGTGCTGCACTACCTGATCCAAAAATCCACCCCCCCACACTGAGGCAGCACAAAGTGTGCAAAACCCTTTTAATCTGGAAGTTACGTCTTTGTAGAGTTTAGGCAAGGCTCGCTTGTCTGTAATGCAAACACCTGCATTTTATTCAGTTTTACAATATTTAAATCCCCTTATAAAATAAACGGCTACTTGCTGGAACGTTACCCATGCTGCATGTCCAAGATCTGATGAATTTAAAAGCTATTTTCTAAGATGCTTTGGAGAAAGAGAAGGACTGGAAACTGCCATCAGCTAATGTTACAAATAGAGATGTATCAGACTATTTTTTGTGGCTCCCTTCAGCTTCTGAATACATTCCACATGCACAACACACTAAGATTTCTTTCTTGGGTCATTCATAGTGCCAAACCAATACCAAGGAACCGTGAAGTGTGTTAATCTGCACTAGTATGTTACCATCATTGAGCTGTGCCACACAGCATCCCTTTTCTTCTTTTCTTTAGTTAAACCTAGAAGTCATCCTTAGCCATTGCATTCCCCTTGTGCTGGGCCCTGGTGGTTATAGCCTGACATTTTCTAAATTAGCTCAAAACAAAAAAAAATCTATGTTACTTTTTTTTTTGATCTCTTTCTAATGATGGAGAAGGTGATGTTCTTAACTGGTTTAAAAGATCCCTACTGGCCTGTGGGTGAACCAGATGTTCCCTGGGCTGAATCTGTGCTTCCCAGTTCAACACAGAGCTTCCTGGGGACAATATGATTTGTTGCCTTGCACAGATTTGTCGTTAGTGGGTTTGCAGGAAGAACACAGCCCAGAAGAGAGTCTACTTCCAGAGATTTGATGCTGACCTGGCGATCTGATCTTTCCCTGAAAATGGATTTGGATGTTTTAAGTGATATCCTGGGTCTCTCTTTTACTGCCAAGAAGTCATACACTCTGGGCCAGATTTGTGAGACAACTGAAATAGCAATTGCTTCTGAAAAGCTCAGGCTGGGTTTTAAGCACAGGAAAACACCTCCTCATAGTTTAGGTTCATGCATCCAATGAAACCTTCATTCTGCATTTTCAGATCAGAGCCAGGAAAAAATCTCCATCAAAACAGGAAAAAAAAAAAAAAAAAAAAAAAAAAAAAAAAAAAAAAAAAGACTTTTGTCTTCATTTTTGGCTAATATTTGCATTTAATAGTAACATGGATTTCCTAAGAGAACTAACTTAGTTAACTTAACTCTTCTATTGGTTTCTTTGTGCCCAACCTCTTTGTCTCTCCATCTCCACCTGCTGTGTCTGATCTTACTGCAGAAGTTTTGGGGGCACATGTATACTGCGTTTATGTCAGCAGGTCCCTGGCCTTAGTGTCTACCTTGACTCTGTTACAGTGCTGCTGCTGTTACCAGTAATAAATAACAACAATGGGAACCAGTTACGCAAAGCAAATCCTGAGGCTGCAGTTACATGGCCAGAGGCACTCAAATTAGCTCTTTTGCAGCTAATCCAGATACCTCTGTGTTATGCTGTAGTCTGCGGTGCAGACATCCCTTGACACCGCTGTGGGCTGGATGTACTTCCCTGAGTTTTTGCAGCATACAGGAAAATGCAGCATGTAGGCCATTGGAGAGGAAGGAGGGGGTTGGAACGGGGTTGTGTTGGCTTCAGCGCTGGACGTGCTGTCTCAGATCATCGTTACGGCAACCATTTCATTCTAATTCATCCATATCAGCCATTTTTAGGTCTTTTCAGCATTTCACTCTTGCCATTAGGCCGAAGAAGGCTTTGGCCACGCTTCATTATGCTTGGCCGGTGTCAGCAGAGGAGTGAGTGACACTGTTATCCAAGTCTATCTCTCCACCACAGTGTAGACAGCCAAGCTCTGTTGGCCCCAATGGATATTGCTCAGCAGATCTTTGTCAGGCTTGTTCAAACAAGATATGTTACCGTTGACCTAACAGCTAAAAGTTCATGCCTCTGACTCCGGGATACTTCTTGTCTTGGTGTCATTTGTTCATTGAAATAATCGGTTATTGTAAGATTATCACATTAAGATGGATTTTTGTTTGTTTAAGAATGGCATTGTTCTTAGTATCGGATGCTTGGTAGGTAGTTTATTCTCTTGTTCCCTATTCCAGTGTGGGTTCAGGTTCACAAAAATCAGAGAATATAAGCCTTGAACAGAGCCAACTGCTATACAAACCTCCCCAGGCCTTCGCCAATTTAAGTCATTGCTGGCTAACATAGCTCAGGCTTCTTTTAAGTGAAAGGTGCCAATCACGCAGAATTATGCAGTGGTTTTGAACAAAGCCAACTCACCTGTTTGCTGGAGACTTGAATCAGACCACCAAACGCATTCACACTTATGCCTAGGAATGAGCCAAACCCACAGAGTCCAGATCCAAACCTGGCTTGAGGCTCTCAAGGTCTGATCCGGATGGACTCTATGGCTTCTTTACATAAAACACCGCGAGGAGATCAAAGAGTAACTTCAAATTAGACCTCTGAGGCATGACGGCACATCCAGTCCTGGTTCAGAGCCACCATGGAATATGACCTAACCAACTTCTCATCCTCTGGACAAACAAATTTACAGGTTTTGTTCTGATCTGATCTATTTTTGATGACTTCTGGGGTTTTACTTTCCACTTCCTCAGTTCCCAGCTCCGTACAAGACCCCAAGCATTGCACATCAGACCTGATGTTGGCCCACCCTAATTTCACAATGGTTTCTTTACACGTCAAGCAGCACGCATTTTGGATCTGAAGTCCAAAGTAGCTGTTTCTCTTCATATTTGTTGACTGATTCCAGGAGACCTGGCTGTGCTGGGAATACAAGGGAAAAGGTTAAATTTCATCAAGCATTTTTTTAAAGAAAGCTGAAAAACTAGCGTTTGCTGTGGGGGCTGATAAGCAGGCCAGGGCATCTTATTTGCACCCTCTGAATGTCAGGTTCAAACCTAACAGAATGAACAAATCCCATCTTTCCAAGCCAGAAGCACTACACGCTGGGCAGCCTAATACATTAATTTTATGGGACATCCTGGGAGCCGAGATCCTGTCTTCTTTGTAGAAATGCTCTAAGAGATCATAGTGCTTTTCACAAAGGGCTTTGACTTTGAGTCTGCAGTCCTAATATTTCTGGGATCCAAAGCATTGGCAACCAGACACCCAGCATAGTGCAGGAGGGTGGTAGCCATCCTGTAAAAATGTAATCTCCGAAGCAGTGTGACTTCATCAAGCCAAGCAGCTCTGCAGGAGGGTACGTGCAGAGGTTCCCTGTGAAGACAGGTCAGGGATGTGGCTATAGGACTGTGGAATCTTTGCATTTCCGAGTTGAAATTCTTATTACTATGTTTTCAAATTTCCTTTCAAGTGCCTAATTACCAACAGCCAAACAAAACTAGTTTGAAACCCTAACTCTCTGTCCATCCACAGCCTGACAGCATTGCCAAGCGATATTCTGTTACACTACTTAGTACAAATTATTTTCTATCCCTTCAATGTATTTCTAGTTTTATAGAATACGTTTTCTTTAGATTCTGTTTTGCTTTTCAGTCCTTCAGAGTTTACCTCTGTGGACTCCCTTGCCATCAGAGATCAAGGGCTAATTTTTTCAGGTCAGTTTGTGGGAATTTAGGTAAATAAGTGGGTATTCCCATAAATCATGTATTTTCAGAGGTCAGTGAAAGTGCATGTATCTCCATTGCCTCTGGAGAGATTTTTTAGCCTTAGCTTCTTGATAAATCAATTAAACTTCCTTTTGCTGACAAAAGCGAGAATAGCACTGTTCACCAACTCATGGCAAGCACATTTTGCATGGGACTTTGAGAATGTGGCCGCCTTAATCCCATTCCCCAGAGTCCGTCGTGAGTACCTTGGCTTGACCAAATTCCCTCTTCCTTGAGTGGCAGCTTGAGCTGTGGAAGGAAAGCAGTGGTGAATACCATGCAAGATGAAAGTTTGCAGGCACAGGGCATGCTCCCTGCTGCACAGGAGGCTCGGTCCCAGCAGAAAACCTTCTCTGCCTCCTGGCTTCCCCAGGACATAGGCAGGCAGATGTGTGCCGTGTCCTCCTGCCATACCACGTGCATGCAGGCACCGCGCCCCGCTTCGAAACACAACCAACTTTCATGGGAGGAGAAGCTATTTTTGCATGAAATGGAAAGGACCCGAGTGCAGAATGAGGACAGGGTGCGTGAAGCAAGGCATGCTGCCTCCAAAATGGGGAAAAAAAATACAGATGTAGAAACAGGTGTTCAGGATATATCTTTCCCACCTTACATCCCTGTCCAAGCTAATCCACATTTGAGGACACAAAATACTGTAAGCATTCCTCCTTCTCCCAATACAACTGCATTCATTCTTCCATCCCACAGCTTTCAGCACCAGGCGTATTCCGTCCACACTGAGCATAGCTTGCATACCTCCTCAACCACAAGCACACATCCTACTCATAGTCTTCCATGCTTGCGAGCACACAGCAAGTAGAGAATATTATACTTCACTTAGGTATTGGCCATTGCCCCAAGGTGTGTGTATTAAGCAGGAGGAGATCCTCCTCGTCACTGCCGGTTCTCCTCGGCCACACCAGTCCAGGCTGTGCTGAATTGCTTCGTCTTTTACGAAATAAAGTAATCTGTGAAATAAAGGGAGAAACTGATTAGACACCTGTTGCATAAATTTTGTTACATAAAACTGATTTTCACCTTCAGATGGGAAAAAAACTGTGAGGTCACACACAGAACTAACCCACAGGTGGGTGCACTCACTGAATTAAGGGCTCCTCATGGACAAAAGGTGAGTTGTGGTGTTTGCCGTGAGCCATTTAGTTATGCCTGATGAAGCTGTGAGTACATCAGTGCCTCTATACCGTACAGGGGAGGAAGATCTGTGTCTTCCTCTGCCCAAAACTGTGGCCTGATCAGAGTGTTTGGCATGAAAATACTGTACAATTCAAATTAACATTAGTGAGGCATGACTGTGATTTTTTTTTCTTTTTTTTTTTTTTTCTTTTTTTTTTTTTCCTCTGTTCCTGGATGATAGACACCCAGATTTGTATTACAGCATTAATAAGTGTGGTTAATTCTTCATGCTCTCAAGATATTGGAAATAGGTATCAGTAGGATGTGCCAGGTAAGGAATTGTAGCATTCACAGCACTGAGAAAGGTAGAAGGCTGCCTAGAGCCCTAGGGCATCCCTTACTTATCATGGTATCATTAGTATCTGCACTAAAGTCTCCAGGAAGAGGCTGTGAGATGGAAAGCTGGAAAACACCTCTGTAATACCTGCACTGCAGGCAGTATTGCCTCTGACCTTCAAAATATCAGGCTCTTCTTGTTTATGTGCTCCTAGCTGCGGCACTATTAGGATTGGGCTGCATTTATGGCTACAGCATACCCCAGAAGAGCCATTTTGGGGCACAGGTCCAATGGGAATGCAGGCTGTGCCATAACTTTTGCTTGTTTGGGGGAAAAAAAAACATACTGTCAGTCCTCTCCTGATCCTACCTAATTTAGCAAGTTAGGAGAAAGGCCAACATTTCAACTGTTCCCACAGGAAGTGATCCCTCTCTGCCCACCCAGGCCCTGGGGCGCCTTTCTTTACATCACACCTGAGGATCTGTGAGGGTGTCGGGTTATTTCAAGTAACATTACTGGTGTAATGATTAGATGAAACAGGAGGAAAAATTTGGAATAAATTTGGTTTCTGTGGAAAAGCTGCTTGTGCATTTGGCCTTGGCTGGAAGTGGCTGGCAATGGCAGAAGGGCTGCGAGCTTTGGGCTTCAGCAGACTTTTAATTCTCATTGACTGATTGTTCAAGGGATGCACTGAAGCAGCTCACATGTCCTCCAGACCTCTTTGCCCATTCTTTTGGCATCTAGCACAGCTGCTTAGGGGTCTGAAGCTGTGCTGGAAATGTGCAGCCAGTGAGTCTAACCAGTAATTTTACCATTTCACCCTGCAGATCTGACCTCTTTTAAGAGTGATTTGATGTTTCTTCAAGCAACACCCCGTCCCTATGAAGAAATGCCAGCAGAGAAGTTTCAAGCTTGCTATTTTTATTTAAACTGTTGGAACAGTATGGACATAATGTAAGTAACTGGACCAGCCAACAGGGTGTCTGTCAGTCAGTGACTCAGTCTTCAGATCAGACAGATGCAAGCCCATATAAATAGGTTCAGCCCAAAAGTCATGATAATAAATAATTTATTTTTGTACATTTCAAAACACCAGATACAGTAAAGTGAGTGTTTTCTTTGGAAGCAGACATTACTGGTCGGCTGTATTTGCTTCCCACATCAGCAATAACATGTTCTGAATGAGCGCAGGGAGACTCCGACCACCATTCTGCCTGAGCTTTCTTGATGCTTGGTTGAAGGCTGCTGAGTCTTAGGAAATCATTCTGAGATAAATTAATGAACTGTTTTGAAGCATGTGGCATCGTCGGGTTTGCACTCCATCACTATGAACACTAGAGAGGGAAAGTCAGCCAGGTGGATGTCCAAAGAAATCTGATTTTAAGATATTTTTTTTCTCTTCATATATGTTGTCATAGAGCTGAGTCAGATACAGTAGATGAAATATCTCCCAGGACATTTAAAGATGATTTTAGGTAATGGGAACTGCCATGTATATCTGGGAAAAGCAGGACTGTGCAGGATGGGAACCCTGCCTTGTTGAGGTCAGGGTGTTCAAGATGAGGACACCAGCAGCTTGCCCAGGGGGTCTGCAGGAGCTCCGAGAGCAGTCAGCTATGCTACAGGGCCAATCAGGCTGAAAAGAGCCTATACCTACAAATTCATGAGGTAGGTGTGAGTGAAACAGATGATCTGTGATGCATTAGGATTTATATCATATGGTTGTGAAGTAGTGGAGATCCCTTTTGGTCTGACTCAGACATTTTAATATCTTACCTGCTCATAGTCTCACTGTCTGTGTGCTACATAAGATTCTATATAGGAGCAAAAAATATGCACAGAGATGCAGATAAGGTTTCCAGATGTTCCAAGTGCTTTATGGAAGTTGTATTCAAAACAGAATTTATTAGTAAACTGGATATGATCTGGTTAGGAGAAAGGAAAAATAAAACATGCAGCATCATGCAGAGCATGTTCCAAGATAGGTGGTCTCTCCATCTGTCAAACAAACTCTTACCCGTGCACCTATCTTTGACAATGAATAATATGAGCTATCATGCAAAACTGTAGCCCAGATCTCTGTTTAATGTGGGCATTTAGGAGGGCTTACAAATATATTTATTTATTTTTAATATCCTCTAGCTGTTCACTTACTGTTTTTATGTGATCAAGGAGAAAATGCAAACTGCTTTTCTCACCCAACTCCAAGTGTAACTTGGCAGATGTCTGCAGCATCTTTGGATGCAAACCTGGGGTAATGCACACTCTTATTTGCAGCAGCCCTGTTCACATATTTGCATTTATAAATTAAGATGTTGATGTGTCTGAATTTACAGATCAAATGCAGCAAATTTACTAGTAAAAAGTGAAAAGCTTTTTGTAGCTGCTAACTCTGCAACCTTCGAGTGGGTTCTGAAAGTCAAAGCTTCTTATGCATTTATTAAGAGTAGCAATAAAGGTCCATCAGGTTGATAAGCATAGAGACTTTTTGTCTTCCCCATACAGCCTACAGTTAGTCATGCAAGTAGCCTTACAGAGCTGATGGGTAAGAAGGAGCGGTTTTTAATAGTCATCACTCCCTAGGGTACAACTACACTTCCAACACCTGCAATGTCTAGCGAACACCTCTGCCAACTAAAACACCTCTCTTCAGAAGAATAAGTCATACTTTAGAATAACGATTAGAAAAACTAATACTTCTTTGAAAAGTTGAGGATTAGGTTCGTGTGTCCTAGATTAAAGCTCCTGAAGGATCAAAGCCATCTTCAGCAGTTTTGAGGCAGATGGAAGGGAAGAGAGTATGGAGTGGGTTGCTGTCATTTTAGGTCCTTTGTCAAGACAACAGAAGGGCAATTGCAGGTTGGGGTACTGAAAAATAAATAGCAAAGCAGGTACAATCACTGACAAAAGATCTTACAAATCAGGTGCTCAGGCTGGAGGCTCCAAGCTATCAAATACTTTGTCAGATTCAGCAAGCTGGTAAATAAAGAAAAGGTTCTTCCACATAAATCTTTTGGAGCTGATCCTCACAAAGAGTGCTTTCAGCCTGAGCTCCTACTTCAATCCACGACGGTTGTGGGAGAGAACAGTGAGTCTTATTTACGCATCCAGCAGCAGTTTATGACGGGCACCATCTCATCTCAAGGGTCTGACATATGCATGCATCGCTGTCCAATTTGCAAATTCTTGCATCTAAAATTTTAATAAGCTCTTCATTTGATTTCTTAATGTTTTTCACAGAAAGTGAACGTTTTTCCTGGCAGAGCAGGGACTGTAAGCTCTTTTATCTGCACCCCATAAAGGGCTGGGATGTCTCTTTGAGTTTGGCCAATAATTTGAAAGTAATCCAGATTTTGTTTTTCCTGCAGGTTTAAATGAAAAGTGAATGTTTTAAGTGGAGGAGTAAGAGGTACATTGAATTTGGAAATATGACCACAGCAGCAGCAGAGCTCTGGAAAAATTCAAGGAGTTATTAAAATCTTTAAAACACGATTGTTTAGAAATTAGGCACATAGTTTAAAAATGACGTTTTGGCAAAGCTGGGTGACTTACCCTTCCCATCATATATTACATTAAACCTCTGCCGTATGGCCAGTCTTAGATGGCCAACACCCAGGAGTGTCCCATGGTTGGCTCAAAATCTACCAAATGACCACACAACCACATTTCTACCCATTGCTCATCAGCACTTGAGGACAACTTGGTGCTTGATTCTAAATTACTGGAAACAAAGGTGAACTTCTGGCCATTAATTGGGAGTAGGTCTGAGTCCTTGGAAAGGGAGGCCACTGAAGCAGATGAGCTTTCTGTCCCATGATAGAGCAAGCATCCTGAGCTAAGCAGCTTTGAGTTTCTTAAGGCAGAGCTGCTTCTCTCACGCTGGAGGAACAGAAGAACATCTGGTCCTAGCTACTGTTTTTCAACTGGATCATCTTGTGCCTCACTAAAATGAATGAGAAACACATGCAGGCTATATTTTCAAAAAGTTGTATTTCATTGATGCAACTAAAGTAGTGATTTTCACATGCAATTAGATACACAGATGTAGACAAGCAACAATTTACACACACACTACATTTCCAACGAGGCCCTACGTACATTCCCATATGCTTTACACATGCGAAATAAGCACATGGTGAGGAGGCATGGGAAAGTATTTACATGTGCAATTGTATCTTCCCACAGCAATGCCTGGGAATTAGAAAGCACTAACTTAGACAATATTTTGGATGTAAAATCTGATGACACTTTCAATTCTGTTCTGCAGGCCCCACTATAAATAACGATAATTATTAATTATGATCTGCCTACAACAGCACTTCAGCAGGCACTTTGCAGATAGGCCAGAGAGTAGGAGCTCAAATCACCCTTGTGTTATTGTATTTTCTAGAAGTGTGTTGGAACAGACATAAGTGTCCAAAGCCCATTAGAAGCATGCTGTATGCAGACATCTCCGAAAGACTGATGAAGAGTGAAAAAATGAGGAGCAACGCCATACACCAAGACCAAATCATTCAGGAGATACAGGTCAAGACTATAAAAACTGTGAGATTTTTTTAATTTGTCTTTTCTAACGGTAACACATCTTGAGCCCTTTCTGAAAAACTATGTAAATGTATTCTTTCTGAAAAAGCTACAAAACAAAGTACCACTTTCCAAAAAGGCTATTTCCTAGGCAGCAGGCTGTCTCTGGAAGAAGCCAGGCAGGCCAAGCTGGCATAGCAAAACATCTCGCCTACAGGGCCTCCCTGATCCTCTTTAGCATCCCTATGTCTTAGTTCTCCAGGTGGTAGGATGGGGTCTATTAGCACCTTATTACTCAAGGTGTATGAAAATAAAGGCAGGGTGTGGTGGGATAAAGATGTGCTAATGGAAGTCAGTGAGAGAAAAACTGCAGTTCTAAGAAAATACTTTTTGTCTGTTTATTCTTTAATCCAAACAACAGACTCTTTAAAGAGCAAATTGGTCTGTGATGTCGTGTAAGACAGACCTGTAAGAACCACTGAAAGATACCCGAACCCTACTACCATTAAAATATTTAATCTTTTAAAGAGCAGAGAGCGTGCTGCTCCAGCTCTTGAATGCCTACTACCATGGAACCAGTGCAGTGAGTTTGCTCAATCTACCAGAAGTCTTCAGTTTAAGAGAGGGAGGTTTGTGGCTCACTGTGGTGACTGTGTGATGCCTTGACCCATGTAGTGATGTGGTCTTTAAAACATGCTGCTCATCTAGGAGGCACAAGCATGCAAACACCAGCCATGCAGGGGGAGAGCAGTGAGGCCCCTAAAGAGTAAGACTGAGGCCAGTGGCAGGAGCTAAAGGTTGTCTTCTTGTAGCTGGGCTATGGAGATGGCATGGGATGGCCCTGGAGAGGACCCTGGGACAGCAAAAAGCCATGGAGAGGTGAGGGACAAGTGAGGGCAGGACGCTGGGGCAGAGGGTGGGAGACAGGGGCTGGGGTGCAGGGTCACGAGTCGCAGCCGCCGAATATCCAGCAGCTGGCTGCTGAGGGGAACGGGCCTTGCACCAGCAGCTACCTGCTCGAATCCTGGCTGAGAGCTTGCAGCAGACTTCCACTCCTTTTTCAAAACAGACCATTTATGTGACCCCTTCAGTCCTTGTTTCTATTAACAGGCTAAACAAGTTCTAAGTGCCAACATACTGAAGAAGTGGAAAAGTTAGTTTATAGAAGGGAAAAAAGGGGAAGGAAAAGAAAAACAAAACCCAAGTTATTTCCACAATGTTTGCATTCCCATGTCTTAACCACAGTATTCCCAGCACGCGGATTTTTATGGTGCATCTGAAAACCAACCACAATGCAAAAGAAACTTCAAAGAGTTTAAGGAAAGGAAAGCCGAGAGGAAGAAGTGTGGAGGGAAGTCAGACAGCGAGGAGCAGAGCACGGGAGCAGTGCCGGGGTTTGCTGCCTGCCTCCCAGCCAGCACCCCACTGGGCAGGGGACCCAGCAAAGTAGTGTGCATTAAGGACAGGGAGGTCCTCAGGATTCTTAATTTCAGACTTTTAGTTCCCTCGTGGCAGGTTGAAATAGCAGGGCATGACCAAAATACATGTAGGTGTAACTCTACAACTGGCCCTCTGGTGAAAACAGCACAGGCCCTGGTACTGTGGGTGTAAGAGGGGTGGGAGGAGGTGGAGGGTGATGCCCACCTTTGCTCTACCTGCTGGCTATGCTGCAGATAGAGAGGGGTGGGCAGGGGCACCTTTGGGATTACCTGGGCCATATGGGCATGGAAATGCGGAACGCTGATGGTGCGATGGACTATGTTTAATAGCCTGAAGGGATCAGTGCATTTATTTGCCATAAACCAGTACAGCTATGAACCACAAAGGCTGCAACAACACCTACATGCTCGTCACCCACATGAGATAATTTGTTATCAATAACATAAGTCCATTGAGAGGCCTGGTGTATTTGGTTAATAAATTGTGTTATGGTCATGGGCTGCATGTCCAGTGACTATGAGAATTAGGTTTAAACATCACCCTACCTGCTAGGTTATGATCTGTGCTGTTACACTTAATACCTGAAGGCTCATTGCAGCTGGTGGGAAGGTCTGCACTGCCTGTGTGCGTTGAATTGCGCGGGGGCTGCAGCATGCAGCAGGGCACCCTGGCAGGAGCCTGCCTGGGCGAGAGGCAAGGAGCTGTGAGAGTTGCCTCTGCGGTGATTTCTTCTTTGAATAATACCAACACCTTCTTGTAAGTACCTGTTATCCAACATTCAAAGAGTCTGACACCAAGAAATGTGAATGCTAATGTAGTAAATGTGATACTAATTAGCAGATACCTGCAAAAGACCTCTAGTCAGTTTGGCTCCTCAACAAGTGGAGCCTAAATCCAGACGAGTGCTCCCAGCAGCAGTAAATTGGGCTGCTCTGTGCAAGAGTTACTCGGCTAACTGAAAGGTAGCCAAGTGCAGTCAAGTATATTCTAAGCAACTCTTATTTGTATTCAGGATTCAAGACTTTCTGGGAAAATTTCCCAAATAAAATGGAAAACTAATTCCTTTAAGCCACTTAGGCATGACTGACATGACGAATGGTGAAGAGGCTACCTGGAGCTGTCACTGCCCAGCCTCCCAGCTCAGCATGTTCAGCTCTGCAGCACCTCTTTGTAAATGACTGAGGTTACTGTGCTTCTCTAAAACCTTTGCTTAATCCACGGACCAGAGCAAGACTCTCAGCTGACTGGAAACAGCATAATTTTATCAAAAGCAGTTAAGAGATAGCAGGGTGCACCATTGGAGAATCTGGGCCACTGTGTTCTTGTGATTTTTTCTGTGGCTTATTTTATTGCATTACACAGTTTTTCACTTAAGGATTGTAATGCCTTTCCCTCGTGGTTTTGGATCTAGCAGCATGCATTGCTGCAGAGAGCATGTCATCAATGCGAGCACTCTGTACCGTAGTCTTACACAGGATCAATATGATTTTTGTTACATTACTGTCAACTTGGCATCAGTAAAGGTTACAAATCTTCTGCCTGGGACATTGTATGTCTTCACTGTAGGAGACACTCTTTGACGTAAAGGTAGTCAAAATTATTTGAATTTGAATATAGTGCATAGAATTAGTGTAAGCAGGCTCTCCAAAGAGCATCACAAACCCCCCCCACTTTGAATTTTGCTGGTGTAACCAGGAGGAATTTCACATCTCCATCCTTTTCCACCAGCATCACTGTGTCCCAGTTAGCACTGACACTGCATCACATCTTCGTAGGATGTCTGGATGTCTGAAACTCAGAAGGGGAACGTGGAGTGTATTTTAGGATGCACAGTGTGACCAGGAGTCTGGCTTATACATTTCCGGGGTAAATAATTGCAGCATGCATGCGTTTAGCTGTGCAGTGCGTGCACCGCAAGGCTAGCGCAGCTGGGATGTTACAGACTCAAGGTCGATGTGCTAGACAGATTTGCAGTTTGCACTCCAGTTTCCATCTCAGGCACGTGGGGCTAACGGCACACATGCTCCGGGAGTGCGTACCCCTCATCCATCTGGGATTCCCTGCTCAGAAATACAGCAGCTCTGAATTTCCATTTCGAGGCTCGTGATGCTGCAGTGCATCATGGCTCTGAGGCTTCCCCGCTTCCCACCATCACTCCTGCTCGCGGGGCAGCATTTGAGGATAGTCAATGTGATCACCAATACCAGCTTATATATTCCTGCAGTCCGTTTTCCACCACGGCATCGTCTCCAGGCACGTGATAGCAGCTGTAGTCACTGAGCTCCCAGAGCGCTGGCCCAAGCAATACTGTGGGCAGATGCCGTAGCCGTTCCCTGCAGCGGTCCCGTCCCGGCGCGGAGCTCCTTTGCTTGCTGAGATTTTTGTCAACACCTTAGCATTATTAAAATGTTGTTTTTAAAGTCAATTTCCTTTTCTTTTCTTTGTAGTTTATAGAGTGTTGCTGAAGAACTTCTCCCAGGCTAAAATGAGGATCAGTTCCAGGTTTCCAATCATATCAACAGTAGGATCATGATTTATTTCTAAGGTGCCTATGTAATTACCCATACCCCACACACACCTCCCGTTCACACTGAGTTTCCCTGTAGCTAATGAGTCTTCCCACAGAGGAGGAGGACTGGCTGGTTCACTGAGCCCCATGCAAATGAATGAGCTTCTGAAACAAATCCAGTCTCTTTGAAGACTGTGTGTCCCAAAAGCCATCAGCCCTTATTGTAAACATAAATGGTTCATTTGTCTCAAATTGATTTATTTTTTTTTTTTTTGCCAAGTTTTGCCAGCAGCACCATGTTGGTGTTCTTTTTTTTTTCCACTATTGTTGTTTTGGTCAAAGTGTTGATGGATTTATTTTGCCTTTATATCTTCTGTCATCTATACCAGCATGTTTCCTACACAAGGCAGCGGAGCCAAACTTACAGCCCCAAAAGATAATACAAAATATTTGGATATCCGGATCCAACCCACGCTGGAAATGTGTGGAGTGGTGAGTATGTTTTGAAATTATGAAATGCTGCCTTAGCTACCAAGCTTAAGTTAAGTTTCTTTGCTGCACACCGATGGAAAGAGCTCTGTCAAGCAAAAAGTATGTTCGGATATCTCTGTGGGGTTACAGTTTTGCACAACTGGGCTGTACATTACAGGCAAGTGAAGCAAACCAGTACTTCTCTGGGGACCCAGAAAAGTTCGGAGGGACCACTTGGTAGCCTCGTGGAGTAGCCAGCTCGATACCAGCCCTGTTGGTATGAGGTAGCTCGGCTCTGGGTTTGAGGACGAATCTCACCACAGGACCACGGCAGCTGCTGAGCAGGGTGCGGGCTGTGGACAGACCACGTGCAGAGCAGCTTGGGGCTGCTGGTGTCCAGGCAGTCTTTGAACTCTGTCTGAAGCGAGCTGTGCATCGGCCCCCAGCATAAATTAGAGCAGTCCAGAGACTGTTATAAATTACATGATGGCTCTAGCCCCAGAGGCAGGCACACATCTGGCCACGCTCCCATCGGGGGAGCAGTGCTGGAGGTATTTGCTTGGCTCTGTCTTGCAGTCAGACTTCCCTTCACTGGGGTGATCTTCTTGTGTCTGGTTATACCAGTGTTAGGGTTCTTGAGCTATGAGAGCTGGGAAGTCATTTCTGTCTTTTCTGGACATCATAATCATGATAGAAAGTGTTCTTAGCTTGCATGCCTGGCTTCTTGCCTGGCTTGAGTCCACTGATCATCTTCTCCCAGAAGGGATCACCCTTGTGTCCTCATCACCAGCAGCTGTCTTCTGGACTCTTTAAAAAAGGAGCTGCCCCAACAGTGGCTTCTTTTCCTCCTAGTGTGAGGATCAAACCCAGGAAAATAGTATTCAGTTCCGATCCACATAATGTGCAGTCTGAGTTCAGACACCTTCTACTGACATTGTAGAACCTTTGTGCTGGGCCACGCTTAGCAAAGAGGCTGGAAGGAGGGCAGATCACCTAGAACAGCAGCCGTTTGCAGCCTCCTGCCCTCCCTGTGCAGTTGTGAGAAAAACCCTTTATGTTCAAACTAATTGATGAATTTTCGCGTTGCTATGAAGCACTTAATTCACTCTGCAGGTAATTTGGCTAATCCTGGGGATGAAATCCCTTTTAAGAATGCTTCCTCATGCACAGTTCAGGTGGGGAAGGAAGAGCAAAGGACAGTGCTTTGCAGCCTGGGTGCTCACCTTCACTGGTGAGCAATGAAAGAAGATTTTTTTTTTTTTTTTTTTTTAAATTGGGCTTTCCAGATGCGAGCCTGCTTTTATTGCACCACTGCACTGGGTGCCTGATGGGAAATGGAAGTTGGGAACTGGATGGGCCCATCTGTCTCCAGAACACAAAATGTTTTGGTAGTACAACATCTCCCAGTTCTCCTGACCATCTCCTAGTTATTTTTCCTGGAGTTAAGGCTTATAGATGAAAAAGAGACATGTTGAGAAAATCAGACAGTTTTCACAAAAGACTGATGAAGTCAGTTATGGAATATTTTCAGCTCATAACTGCAGACGTCTGTGTGAGATAAATACCATCAGTATGCATGCATGTAGCGCATGTGGCCCTATAGGATACCCTTGGTGTCAGAGGACAGTGCTAGCAGTTGCTTGGCCATTCTTGTGTTATTTTTACAATCTCTTCCATTTGTTTCGTTACAGTTCTGGGGCTAGATTTAACTGCCAGCAAGTCTTCTACAATTCAGCTGACTTCAGCAGAGCTGCCTGGGAAAGCAAATTTGGGCTGTTTGTGTTTGTTGTGTGATGCTGTGGAGTCCCTCAGATGAAAGGTGCTACAGAGGTATGAAAAAATGTGATTTCTTTTAAAGTGCTGGGGTGTGTGGGGTGGGTTGGAGGACTGTGCATGGCTATGTCAACCTGGGGAGTACAAAGTGGCTTCCCATATGGTCAGTTTTTAGGATTTCTCCTGTTTCAAATCTGCATAAATGGCCCACTCAAGGAGGCCCAACTATTAAAAACAGCTGACAACAAAAAAGGGGGAGGTGAACGCCAAGCAAGCAGCAAGTAAACTATGTAACTGAGCTGACAGATGGCAAATTAATGTTGTCAAATAGAAAGAAGTACATAAAGCTAAGGAGCACTATGACCAGATTGCTTTCTTGCACATGAAGTCTTTAATCATATGGATATCCTTGCTATTTTTACTCTAATGAGATTGGGAAAGAAAAATAAGACTGAGGCATCAAATTAAAGATGAATTTGCTCTGAATCCACAAGAAACTGAAGCCCTTGCAGAAACAAGAAGAATTATTTGCCAGGCAAAATTAGTGTCACAGATGAACTTGTTTGTGCTTCTGAATTTTGACATGTTTATTTTATTGGTGATATTGCTATAGTGAAGGAGCATAATAGCCAGTGTAGGTAAGCAGTCAAAAGAAGTCTAGTGAAAACTGATGTTTGTGGAAGTTTTTGCCCTCAAGCAAAGGAAAAGGAAAAAAAGAAGGAAAAACAAAACAGAAAAAACATGTCCGTTGTATGAAACATCTTGATGAAATGCCAGTGAGCCAAGTACAATAACATAAAATAAGAGATGCATTTGGCCCATTGTGAGTTTTATTGTAAGAATATGAGTTTACTTTGTTGCATGGATTTCTTTAATGGTAAGCATGAGGATGGCTTTTAATCAGGAGGTTAACATGGGCTCTGACAACTATTAAGGTATTCACACCTCTGATTAAAGGGAGAATCGGCCTGTATCTGAGCAAGGAGCTCAGTAAACAAATACATCAATCATGGGAAAATATCCCCCAGTATGTGTGTGGTCAGAGCAAGCCAGCCAAGGCACTTAAAAGGAAGCAATTTTCCTCAGTGCTTGGAGGTAGGTAATATAAAATAATCCATAATTAAGTTTAATCGTGGCTTATCAGACCTTTCTAGGACTGTGAGCATTGTGGTTAATGTTTAACATCTTACATTTCCTATAAGATTTCTCTGATGCCATTTCATTGATACTACGAGCCCGTTTTATTTGGAAGTGGAAGATGTGACAACTGTGCCTGGAGGCCGGATTCATAGCCGATCATAATCAGGATTGCCACAGCGAGCTCTAAGACAATGTGGGCGGGGTCCTCTGCTACTAAACAAGTGGGTCTGCCCTGCTGAAGTCAGTGGAGCCAACAGAGCAATCCAAGTTATGCATAAGAGCCTGGCCCAGAAATTATGCTTCTGCTGTGTAATGGCTAGAGCCGAGTCCATAAGTCTTTCTGTTGACTTAAGCGAGGAGCTGCTTCAAGCCTTTTCTGTCTAAGGGCAGGAGTCGGTTTGCTGGCAGAGGAGAGGGGTGTGTAGTGCCTGCCACCTGTAGAGAAGTGCTTGCCCTGCTCTTCTTGCCCACCAAGCCAGGAACAACCTCCCAGGGGCCAGCCCTGAGTGGAACAAGCTCCTCAGCTCGAGAGGTGCCAGAGCATGGGGTGAATGGGGCCATGGTGGCCAGGCTGTTTGCTGCCTTTCTTGGACCAGAGAAGTCTGGTGAGCCCTGGTCTACCTACCATGGAGTACAGAGCATGAGTCTGGCTTTACAAAGTGGTTTTAAATTATCAAAGTGTAAAGACACCTCATTGCTCCGCATCCCATCGAGAAAGGGGACAGTGCATGTCCTGCAGTAGGCAAGTTGTCCTTTCATGAAACCAGTGCTGGATAAACAAGGAATCGGGAAGCGAAAGCGATGCTCAGCCTGTGTGGTTTTGACTTGGCCTACACCAGACCCAGGAGGTGATGCCAGGAGCAGGGCTAGGCTCTGGCCCCATGCCGTGACCTGGCGAGAGGAGGAGGCAGCCCTGGTGTGAGAAGAGAGACCTGGTGCCATGTCCAGCATCAGCGCAGCAGCTTTGCACACTTCGTCAAGCACGTTCTCAAAGATTTTTTTTCAGTGGGGTACAAATTATCATATTTTCAGACATTAGCAGATACATTTTGCTGTGCATGGCCAACCAGCAGCAACAAATCACAAAACAAACCTTACCTGTTCACCCATTTGGACGGGATATTTTTAGCAGAAAGAGTAAAGGATTGGAGGCAGATTTGGGATGCTCTGGTGAACCATTCTAAGCTGATGACTACAATCAAGTGCTACCAATGCTGGCAGAGTTGTTGTTTTACTTCACTTTTGCACCAGTGATGTATAACATCTCAAGCAATAACATTAGCTTTTAATAAACCATTTCCTTCAGGAGTGATGTATGGAAATGCCAGTATTCAGGATTACCATAACCATATAGAGAAACGTCCAGTCCCGTAAGCCCTGCTAAAGGGCTAAATGCTAAAATCTCAATCCAACCCTAACCAGGGTCATCAGAGAGGCCTGTGACCATGGGGACTTCTTAAGAATGCTCCCCAAAATATCAGCCTTCTCCCATGCCATTTAAAGAGACAGTTTTCAGACCAGGGTTAGGCGTGCTTTTCACAACTGCTGTTGTACATTAAGTACGAAACCTTTGCTTCAGAGTAACTGTAGATCTTTTTTGTAGTGTCTCAGCATTTAGCTAAAGCTGAACCAAGTTTTGCATGCAGAGATTTTTTTTTCCCATTTCAGAAAGGAATCCAGTTTGGATCTAAGTGGGAACTCTTCATTAATCAAAACATTTCACTTTAATACTGTCAAGTAAATGCTTGTATGTACTGAGATGACATTTAGATAATTTAATTTATAATCTTTAAGAGTGAAAAACACCATCCTGAAAAAAATATATAGTTCACTAAAATAAAAAAATACCCAGTATTAGCTTTGATGAGAAAATTGGAGAAAATATGTTGGGGAGGGGAAAATCTGAAACAATTTCTCTGTTGAACTGAACAATGAGTTACTCCCAGCTCCCCTGTTTAGCTAGCTGGGAGAATATCTGTTGACTGTTTTTCAAACCTGCCCTCACGGCTTTATGTTTCAATGCTCTTTCCCAGTTTTTCATCCAGGCCATCATATTTTCCAGGTCCCTTTGAATTCAGACACATCTGGACTTAGGCAAGCCTCCTTCATTTATTTTCGCTCTGCACTTGCTGAGCCATGCCAGCACTTTCTGCGAGCGTGTGCATGATTTGCAGGGTCTGAGGCTGCAAGTGCCGAGCGCCTTCCGCAACCCCCGGGATCCGTGACTCCCCGCAGAGCTGGGGGATCTGCGCCTGATCCTGCAGCACTGGGTTTCCACAAAAAATTTCCACCCTAAGACTGGGAATCGATGCAAGCATTTGGAAAGGGGGGAACAGAGCCAGACCCACGGTATGGGCAGGCTCCTCTCTTAGGGGCTGAGTTAATCCAAGTGCTTTGTTTTTAGCAAGTCCTGTTGCAGCTGGCTTGTTTTAGGCACGTGCTTGGGTAGTTTTGTGAATCAAGGCTTTGGGTTTCTCAGGACAAGGACTACTCTCCCCACTCTGGGAGAGCCTGCCAGGGTCGAACACAGTGGGAAAATGTTTCTTGTTCAGGCTTCAAAGGCTGAGCACAATCCTAATAACAAGAAGCAATTTGCAAGCAGCAGAAGTCCATCTGCTGTCCCCAGAGGTGCAGTACAAAGGTCTGTAGGTAATTACCTGTGTCCCAGATGACAAAACCTGGAGAAGGGCCTGGGAGGTCTCAGCCATCCCCTGCTTGCTCCTGGCCAGAGGGACCTGTGCCCACCTGGCACCTCCCTGGTAGCACACTGTGGCTTAACCCAGTGCTCCAGGGAGCAAATATGATCTTCCAGAGCTGCAAATATAAAAGCAGTTAATAGATAAAGTGTTTGCTATTTCTTTGGCAAAGAGGAGAACAGCTACAAAAGAAACACCTACAATATTTTTTTGGTATTTTTGTTGTTGTTTTTTTTTTTTTAAGGTGGCTGGATGGGAACTGAAGGTCTGTTGCAAAGACGCTTCTTTGGCTTTGATTTGACACTAGATTCTGGTCGGTCCAATGGAATTTCAATGCTATAGCCAAATATAACATCAAATAATGAAAAACTTCAATGGTAAACATTAACACAAACAGGCATCAAGTATATTAAACATCTTTTAGAATGCAACAGGCCAAATCTGCAAATTGGGAACAGGTCCCTGAGCTGGCACACTATAAAAGCAGGCTTCAGTTTGCCATCTCCAGGACCTGTGGATGGAGTACAGTGTATATCTGGGTTAGACTCCATTACGTGTTTAAATTAAGCTGTGTGTAGCATTGATTCAGCTATTTATCTTGGCTACAAGGAGTTGGTTTTCAACCATGGGTGCCTTAATGGGATGCCCCTTGTCCAAATCTGCATTACGGGGTCTAAGTGCTTGTTTTGTAAGGCTGGCTACCGAGGTCAGCAGCTCAACCCAAGCCTTGCAAAGCCAATATCGAAAGTGGAGCCGATTTTTTTTCAAAGGCAGGAACCTGCAGTGTGTGTTTCTCCACCTGAAGGAGTCTATGAGTCTTTCAAAAGTGCAAAATACCCTGCAGCTTCCAGATTCCAGCCTGGTGGTGTGGGTGCAAGGGGCTGGCGACACCTTCCCTTCCCCATGGCGCACTGCCTGCATGGCACCCGCTGCCCTGGCTGCAGTCATCTGAGGTGGTCACCCTCGCCTTGAGGGCCAGAAACTGGCCAGGTCCCCAGTGTCTGAAACCAGCTGCACCAAAGCAAACCCCCAGACTAGGACATCTCAAGCTCTGCCCTGCTGAAATGGACTCATTCTTTTCCCTTTGACTGGAAAGGTTTGGAGCGGTGGCTACCACACGAGAAGGCCACAGAGCTTAGTGCTAAATGGCATCAGACAGGGTTTGGCTGGGCTGTTTTGCAGGACACTGCACGGGTCATGTTTTATCATGGTAACCAGGAGTCTGATGTTGGAGGAGAGCAGTGGATCGAGGAGCAGTGCCCACAGGTAAGCAATAAACAGCACAACAAATATAAGGAGGCCCACCGGTTAGTTTCTGCCATCAAAATGATTTCTTAGCTGCAGACCTGATTCACGTGTGAACCCTTCATAGCATGCAAAGACACATACGTGTCGCCTGAGCATTGTATCCTTCTGTAGACAACTGGGCTGCAGCCCAAGTGCCAGCTTCCAGCGGGGTTATTTTCCCTACTTTGATTTATAATTACTGATCACATGGGAGGATGGAGAGGAAAGGCCTGAGTTTTTTTGTTCCTTGTTTAATAATTTAATTTGTATTCTGATCTTCAAATCCCAATAGCACCATGTGAAGTAGAGAAACTCTGCAGGGGAGGGGGGAGGAGGAATAAAAGAGGGAGCCAGGGCTTTCTATTTCCATATGGCGAGCCTCTCCTCCTCGTGATCACAGCTTGTCATCTGTCTTCTTTTAAACTTCAGATCCTGTGTAAAAATCTTCCCAGCAAAGAATGGGCAATAAATGTGACACAAAGACAGTCCAAGTGAAGAGATTACATGGGTAGTCATGAAGCATAGTTTTATTGGAGTGTTTCTTTGCATACAGGCATGGGCACGAGCATTCACAGCCTCAGGAATGGTGCATTGCCATAAGGCAAGAGCCAGGCATGGCTGTTACTGACATTCCGGGGAGATCTGCCTGTATATCCCCTTGCATTTACTTGGCAAACAGAATAGTGTGTGCCTTTCTTGTAGTTCTAATTGCATTTGGATTTAAGGGTCAGATTAAACCATGCTGATTTGCCTGGTCTTGGAGCTGGTGGCCAGCACAGCCCATGGAGCTGCTGCACCGCCAGCACGAGCATGCAGTGCTCGGTGGTAATGTCCCACCAGCACAAGGGAAGAAACTGTCCTAGCTTAGATCTGAGATTGTCTCTAAAGTAATAGTGCTGTTGTCCTGTCTTGCAGGCACACAAGAACAGAATCACCTTGCACCTGCTGTTTGTGTAGCCTGAGTTTTGCTCACATACATCATGTTTGAGGATTGATTCTATAAAGTTGCTTTGAATGAACTGTGATTTTTTTGAAAAAGTAATGATCTGTAATCTTAGTGCAATGTCAGCACTTCTGCATATCGTTTTCATGCATACCCTACAGTTACTTAGTGTGCAGCACAGTGCGGGTGCAGGTGTGGGTGGGCAGGGCTTGAGGACAGCCCTCTCTGCAGCTCGTTTGTTGTGAAAACTCAGGACATAGGATGATTTCTTCCAGAAGTCCTCATGTTCCTCCTCTTGCTGAGAAGGGTCTGCTCTTTCAGAGAATGATGGCTCTCTCCAGTCTAAGGCCATCACCTCTTTCTCTCCATCCCATAGCTGTGCTGTGGAGAAGACGTGGAAGACAGAGCTGAGAAGTGCAGTGGATGCACAGAGGTGGTGCAGCCGTGGTGCCCAGCACGCCGCCCAGCCTGGATTCAGCCGATGGTGCATCAGTCTATCCAAATCCATCCAGGTGATGTGCGGTGGGTACAAAAGCTATTTATTTTCTGAAGCTTCCTGTTAGAAGCTGGAGCAGGGCTGCTGCACAGGGCTCTCCCAGGGGTTAGCAGGTGCCTCCATTCCCTTTCCCTTCTCAAACAACAACATCAGGTCACCCCTGTGCAAAACCTGCTGCGTGCAAACACAGGTCTCTGCCCTCCCAGCGAGGACATGAGACTGCAGAAACCACTGCAGGAAGCCCGGTGGCTGGACGAGCCACGATGGGCCACATTGCCTTGGGCTGTGCCAGAGTTTCCCGATGTTACCGCTCTGTTCCGATGAAACATTATACAGAAAGATACAGGCAAAGCATTATGCTCACAGCCTTTGCCAACAAGTTATGTTTTAATGTAATTTAACTGTAATCTCAGAGTGTTTTTGTTAGCTATAATTAGTAAAATATGTCTGTTTTCTGTGTTCCTTGAAGACGTCTGAACTCCTGCCAGTTCCCTATAGTTTTCCTGACATGCAGTGTAACAAGCAGACCACCAAAATGTATTTACCAATAACTGTTTATTTACATTCCATGAAATCTAATAACATTTGCTGCCTTCATTCGGGATAAATGCTGGCCAAAGTGTAAAGCATAAAAAAATAAACATTGACTTAATTTCTAACTCAGTCCACAGAATATTTTATTTTTGCTCAATTTGCCCCGCCTGTTAGCATTTTGGCATTTTGCTGTTTGGAAGTTGAAAAAAAAAAAAAAAACTTGAAAAAGTTCTGTAATGTATCTTCCTGTTCAGTCCAAAACCTTGCAGGGATTTCCTGGACATTTTATTTTTCGTTTCTAAAGTCTGCACGATGTTGGTATTTCATTTCTTTGTTTTCAGCTCTCACAAGCATTGGAAACCATACTGCAGAGAAAATGTCCAGGGCACTGAGCAGTGGCGGTGGTTGGTGTTGCGCTGGTGCCAGTGTAAAGCACTTCTCACTATCCAAGAGTCATTGGCTTTGCTGGTGTAAAAATAATCAGAATTAGGCCTGTATCTTGTTACTAACCAAGCCTGCTCTTGTTCAAGAAAGTGTAAGTGAGGGCAGGATTGTCAACTCGGATCTTCAGCAGGTTCCTCTCCTCCCGTTTCTGGTTTTGTTTATACCAGCACATGCTTTCTCCGAGCCCAGCACATTCAGATGGCGTGAGGAGGAGAGGTCACAGACAGCAGCTGTGGGAGTGATTCGCAGCTGGCAAAATCTGATGCAACCCCGTTCGTGTCAGTGATGCACGGCCCTCACCCAGCCAAGGAGGGGCTGGTGTTTCTGCGTGGCTCTGTCACACCGATGTGCTCACCCGGGAGAGTGTGAGTGCTCATGGTGAGCAAGTGCTTGTCTCTGAGAGCACCATGGGACCATCACGAGATGGGTTTTAGAGGGAACTGGAGCTCATGAGTCGCCTGAGCTGATCTGAGCGATGTGCAGCAGACAGAGAAGCTGAATGCAACCATGTCCCCTCCCAGGGCAGGGAAAGCCGGCAAAGCCTGGATGGCTGCAGCTTCAGCGTGCATGAAGATCTCATCCATTTGGCGTCAGTTCCTGCTCCTCCACTGCTGTGACAGCACCCAGAGCCTGCTATTGCTGGGCTGCATCCTCTTGCTTGCCTCAAGCTGTGCAGGTGCATGGAGCACAGAGATGGAATGGCCCTAACTTATCTGCAGCCATCACTGGGCTTTGGTCCTGCCCAAATGAGCATCCTTTGCAAATTCACCAACATTCTCCCTGGCATGTGGTCTGGGGTGCCTGTCACACCATCAGATCTGATGTCCCAGCACCAGGGTGCTCGGAGGCTCATGCCCTGGCATCTGGGTTCACCATGCAGACTGCAGGGGCGGACAATGGGTTGCAAATCCCCTACCCCACATTGTGCTTAAGCCACAGCTGAGGAGAAGCCAAATCCTCTGCTGGGAGAAGAAGAAGAGATAAACCCAGGAAATCAGGCCTGAGAAATCTCAGCAGCGATTTGGACAGGCAGTGCTTTGCCTCAGCTCTTCATGGGGAGATAGTCCCTCTTCCAGGGGTGCATATACTGTCACTGCTGTGTGTGCACCTAGAGGAGCCCACGGCCCCACGTGGCACCATGGTACTGCTGTAGCTTTGGAGAACTCATTTTTAAAGCTGCTTCTCAAGAAGCAACCTCCGCATCCCTTTGTATCTTATTTAATTGGTATTTTGTTACAGCAGAGCCCACTTGCGTTTTTCTAGATGCTTTCAGTTAAGGAGCTCCGTGCACTACAAGCTAACAAGTTAAGCCTCCAAGCAACAGAGTTACCAGGGAAATGCTGAGCAGCCCCATCCTGTGATGGAGACCATAGGAGACCTTCTCAGCTCCACGCTTCCAAACCGCCTTGAGCTCTCTTGTTTCTGTACTCACTTAAATTGAGGGTAAAACTTTCCCTGACATCAGATGGGAGCAAAATTTGAAAGATCTGGAAGGACTTCATGGAAAAATCCCAGGCTCAACGATAATACAAGTGAAATTCAAAAGCCAGCCCAAACAAAGGCAGATGTTGGTGTGGGCTGAGGAGCCCGTCCTGTTAGCGTCTCCCTCTGAACACGGTAGTGGTGACACGTTGCTTTTTTCTCCTGACACATTCTCCATCTACCCAGGCTTCTGACAGAGCTCAAGCGTAGATCCTTCGGGATAACAAAAATGAGAAGAAGAAAAATTGTTAATTATTGGCTGCCCATTTTTGCTTTCTCTTTGTATTTCCGGGTTTCTGTCATTTTCTTCATTCGGTTTTCCTGTATGTAAGACCTGTGTTGTAGCTGGTTAGATGGTTGTGGAGTGGAGGAAGGGAAGGGTTCTCGATGCACTAAAACGATTGGAAGGTTTCTGTCCCGCCGTTTGCACTCAGTAGGCACCGTATGCTGCAGAATTGCTTCATTGTTCTGGTAGGATGCTTGGAAATTGAGCTGTAAATAACCCAGCAAATTGTTTATTGCTAAAAGCATGTTTCCAAAAGCTTTTGAAAAGGAGCATAGAAGACATGACATGATTTGGGGGAGATGCAAACGAGCCCCGCATTGGGAGGCTTGGCTTTGGCTGTGGTGGGAACCCCTTGGTGCATGCACATCGCGCCCGTCCCTTGCCCATTACCCAGCCCCGGGTCAGAGGTGGCTCAGCAGCAGCCCACTTGCTCAGCCATCACCGAAGCCCATGCCGGGCTTGGCCACCCCTGACATCGGTTTCTTCCATGTGACCCAGCCACCAGCCAATCACCAGGGATGGTTTTGAATGTTAAATGCTGCTGTAAAGCAGCCCAGACGAGCTAGAGGCCAAGAATGTTTTCCGGAGATAATTATAAATACTGGAAAGCGAGGAAAAAAAAAGAGAGAGAGAGAGAGAGAGAAAATGAGAAAATTGGGATGTGCTGACAGAAAGCAAAACCAGAACAAAGTGTTTTCACCCCCTGTTTACAAACAAGCAGTCTCGCAGCGGTTACTGGGCTTAGCAAAGACACAGCTTTGGAATGGGAGAGGAAATCACCTTAGGACTTTTGGACCGCATTAACATTTTTGGAGACAAAGGCTGAAAATAACAAACAAGCCTAGCAAATGACAAAATTCCTCCACAGAAGGAACATTTCCTCCAACATGGGGAGCTACGGATGGGACTGAGCGCAGTCCCTAAGCTGCTAGTCATCAGATGCTTTGTTACAAATTGTGGTTCTTCCTAATTGAGGCTGGACATTTTTCAATTTGCTCTCCATAAAAGCAGCAGAAACCAGTGGTGACAATCTGGGCCCGCTGACGGTGGTGGGAGTGTCACCATAAATGTCAAACAGGCTCGAGCTTGCACCCACGGTTTGTCTTTTGGCATTTAGGGGCCATGGAGTGTGGTGAGAGGCTGGCTGCTAAGTCCATTTCTTTCTTAATTTGGGGTTGGGGCTTGTTGAAGAAGTGCGCTGTCCTCATGAGACACCTGCTAGTACGGGCTGCTGCTGCTCAGCTTTCTGCTAGCCATTTACTTGTAAATACTGCCCACATTTCCAGGCATTTCCTGAGTCTGGTGTATGGAAGTATTTTGGTGCATAGAAAAACGTTAAGCCAACTGTCTTTTTTTTTTGCAACATGGCACAAGCAAAGTAGCCCGTGAAAACTGAGCTGTTCTAATGTATTGAGGTTCATTGGGATTGGGATAGGCTCTTGGCCTCGTTCCACTCAGGATCAAGATTCTTGGTGGAGGCGCGTGGAGGGGCCAGGAGGTCACAGGGCCGGGACTGCTGCTGCCCCCAGCCGAGCCCCGGCGAGGTCTCTTTGGGAAGAATTCGGCAGAGGAGGTGGAAAAAGTAGGTCAGGCTCTGCTCACAAATGCACCACTTACATGCCGCCAATTCTAATGAAATTAGGGAATGAATCAGTGCTAGAACCTGGGCAAAGGAGATCAAAACTTGGTTGAACTCTCATAGGGAGAGAGAGTCCAGCTGTAGCTGCTGCCTAGTCGGTGTCTGAAAAAAAGCTGTAGAAATGAAGTAAAATAGACCTGTGTGTTCTTAGAGGGAAAAAACAGCGAAAGCAAGGGGAAAAAACAACCACCTTCATGCAGCATTCAGGGCAGGCACAGCCCTGGAGGCTCTCCTTTTTGGTACCCCCACCCCTGCACATCTTGTGTACTTCTTGCTCCCTCTTTCCAACAGCCCAGCTATTTTACAGTGACTTATTTCACAATCAAAATCTGCTTTGCAAAAAAAAACAAACACAAAATAAGACCCAAAAAGCTGCCTGACTCATCCAAGCAGGACCCAGTCAGTTTGGATACAGAGTGGGCTTAGGGAGTAGCTGTGGATGAGCATTTCTGGGATGTCGTTTCAGCCCTGACCAAAGTCACTTTTTTTTTTTTTTTTAAAGTACCCCGACAATTAGTGGTAAAAGGTCACTAGTAAAAATGAGTTTTGTGGTTTTGCAACTTTGCATTAAAAAAACCACCACGCTTCTGGCACCGCATCTCCCGGTTGGCAGCCTTTCCGCAGAGCGAATTGAATAAGCATGCAGGCTGAAAAGCCCGTTCACATCGGTCCCTCTAGGTCAGGGTTGCGTTATGTTAGCAGGGTGTTGGGGAGTTTGTGTTGCACCTGCCTGAATACAGCTGGTGGGAGAATTAGAGCAAGCAGAGGTTTAATTTTCCCTTAGTCCCAGCCTCTCACCCTCCGTCAGCCCTGGAATGTATCATTTGCAATTAAAATCTAATGAAATCAAATTGTGAGATCATTTCGAAGTTACTGACCCTAGTGTTTAACAGGTTGTGAATGTTTTTACAAAGGCTGAGGTGGTAGAAATATTTTATTCCATATTCTTTATCCTTCAGAGACCTCAGAGTAATAAACAATTAAGTTGACTCCAAGCTAACTGTGGATAGCACAAATTGGCTTTTATGGTGTGTCCAACGCAGCTTTTTTCTGTGCGCTCCTTAGGAACTGGGACCCAGGCTTGAGGCATTATCAGAGGTGATGAAAGCAACTAAAAATTACAGTTCCACTTCCTGTTGTGCAATGAGAAATGATACCAAATACAGCCTGGAAAGGATGCACAACTGTCATTGGAAGTTCTCGAGATCTCACATCTCCAGAACATCCCAACTGACATTATTGCAGGCAAGCACACAGGGGGCTGGTGCCTTGTTAGCACTGCTTGGCCCTGTCCAAAGCTTCCTTGAGCTGTGTGGAAGCAGGAACAAGTTGTTGTGTCAGGTGTTGAACTTTCAGGCCTGGTTTCTCATGGATTTTGTCTTTCTTTTGGTGTCTCCCCACTTTCCTGTCTATCACACAACCCAGCTGCCTTCCTCTGTGGGAGAACCTCAAGTGTAATTGCATCAAGGAGGTTTCTCGGTGGGATATTTTTACCAAAAAATGACTGTGCCAATAACCAACCCAGTCCATCTTTGGACTGGTTCCGGTCTAGACATGAAATTATGTTTTCTAAAATGTTGTTACAGAAATGTAATCCGTTTTCTCTTCTTCCCAATGGGCAGGATGACTTTGGCAACATTTTGGTGGAACTCCGGGCATGTTTGAAAGCAAGAGCAACAGTGTTTTTTTCTTCAGTGAACTAGAATTTCATTTCTGCACTTTCAAAAGAAGACTGTGACGGGATCCATAGCAAGAGAATTAAGAAATGTAGGGAAAATCTTAACCACTGCCGGGTCTGGATTTCCAAGGACACAGCTGGTCTTTCTCACCGTCTCATGTGGTGGCCTGAGGTGCCTGAATTGAGTTCCGCAGAAAAGAAAGGTAAGTGTGGAGACTGCTGCAAAAGCCAGGCGTGCCCCTAATTTAGTGGTGTATTTAATTAATCATACATTTCATTTGATAGGAGCTGTCTCTACAGTGCTTGGGTGTGCCTCAGTGAGTGATGTCACTGCAGGTGAAATTAGAAGCTTTGTTAGAGCTGCTCATTAACTGCATCCAGTTGTCCATCCACCTGCAGGCATCCTCATCCACCTGCAGGCGGCCGAGCCCTGACCACTGCTTGGCTCTCGGGATGGGTGGGTGCCAGAGGAGCACGAGAGGCAGAGCTGCCCCAGACAGCACGGAGCACTGCATGGCACCTACGTAATGCAGCTAACAACCCTTCGGTGAGTAGCAGGGGACGGGGAAGCTTCCTGCTAGAAAACATTGGGGCACTGCAGTTTGATTTGTTCATTTACTGCTACGCAGAGCATGAGGCGTTGGTTGCCCTTGAGCATCAGGTGACTGCTGTGACACAGCTGGTCCCTTTTCCAGCAAATGTGACTTTGCTGAGTCCAAATTCCTGCGTCCCTCCACAGGAGCACACAGCACCCCTCAAACCCCAATAAACAGAGTGTGATTGCACCAAATGAAGCCCCAAACACTGCTTTTCAGGTGCATGGCTGCTGCGCTGTGAGTGCATTGAAAACCTGGCACAGCAGGGGTACCAGCTGCAGGCACAGCACTTCTCACGTTACCCAGTGGTGAAGTCTTTAAGTGAACAAGAACTCTTGGTCCCATCTCCTGGATGGGTGAGCACTGCGGTTGGGTCGTCAAAGCGCACCAAAGCCTTGAGGGCATGGCAGGTGCCCGGGCTTACCTGACATGGCAGTGCCAGCCAGGCAGCGGGAGGTGGCAGGGACATGTCCCGGTTTGCCTCCAAACCCTGGGCTGAAATGCCTGAGAGAGCGCAAATGCGGTTTGTAGAATTTATTTACTTTTATAAAACAGAATGGTACGAAGAGGATAAAGCGCTGTGTTCCTCCTGCACACTCAAACAAAGCACAGCAGAGGCCCGGCAGCAGCACACGCTGCCCCCAGTACTGCCTCCAGTACCGGGCCTGGTGAACGGGTCAGGCTGGGAACAGCCTCAGGGCCCCTCATGTTCCTCGATCCCAATTCACACTCCTGGTGCTGTCTGCAGGTGACAGCAAGGGGAAGCCGGGGTGGGTTGCAGGGGTTATGGCAATCCCTGAGGTCCCTGAGGGGGAGCGGAGTTTGGCTGGAAGACACAACTAGGGGAAAAGCTGCTGAGGTAAAGTTCAGTGATCAGCACACAAAATGTGAAAAAAGTAATGAGTTTTGTGTTCTGGAAGCCGTTCCCCAGGAACAAACAGCAGCCTCCCATCGCCCTGCGAATACACCGGTGGCTTGGGAAGAGAGGGAGGTCACTGAAGGAGTGGAGCTTGCCCTTGTGGCCGCAGTGGCCACGAGCCGGGAGGGTGGTGGTGGCCAGGGGCCACCATGCCGAGGCCGGGCCCAGTGGCCACGCTGTGGGGTCAGGGCTCGCGGCCTTTGGGCCAGACCGTCCTTCGCTGCTCCCAGCTTTGCTTGCTTTCAAGATGCACGCCGCTCTTCTTTCATCTCTTGGATTCAAATCCACCATAATAAATAAAATTCTTCCTGTCTGAAAGATACATTAATTTTGGTGGTCTCAAAAGTAATGAAAATAAATACTGGGCTTGGCATGCAGAGCCCCGACTGGAGCGAGGAGCAGAATGTGTGTACTTGGAGTTGTTTTTACAAGAACATAAGCTGTGGAAAAAGCTTGGCTTTTAGCTCATGGTCTCTGCGTGTCTGAGGAGAAATGGGGAGATTTGAGAAGTTCAGTCAAACATGCGGCGACGTCGTCAAATGGGAGCTTTTGTGCGGAAGCAGCACCCGTCCCCACAGGTCTTGCCCCTCGGGGATGGCATTGCTGGCCCGTGATGTTTTGGGACTGTTGCACCACTTCAGGAGGGGGGAGCTGCAACAGAACCAGTGTTAGTTCAGTAAGGGGAACCTCATTTGCTGCCCCTGCCCTCGTGGTGGCTGAGGAGCTGGCAGTGGGACATTGTGGTGGCCTCAGCGAGTGGGGACCCAGACCCACAGGGACCCCTGGAGGAGCTGAGCTGCCCCTCGCTGATTGTCACTGTTATTTTTTGTACAAAGGGCATTGGTATCGGGCAGCTAACAATGTTGTGCTAACCAGAGCTGGTCCCAGCAGTGTCTCCCTGCCCCAGCAGTGGGACAATGGAGGCTGACACCGAATGCCATGAGACTTGCTCCTGGCTGGCCGGCGCTCACCTCCGTCCTGGTTCTCCAAGCACGTGGCTGTGCTGCACAGTGTGCCGGGAGGAGGAGGAGGAGCAGCCAGGTTCCTGCTTGGCCACTGCCACCACAGCAGTGGGGACACAGCCGGCCCTGCTGAGAGGCAGCATGAGCACGGTGGTGCCGGTTCTTCCACAAGCTGTAGGTTTTGTTGCCCCCATCACCAAAAAGATGGGCCTATAACACAGACAGGCTTTGTGGCTGCCGGGCGTGAAAGCCGTGTGTTTCTGGAAGGGTGCTTGTTGGTTGAGAACAGGTGCATTGTTTGCTGTTACTCACGTGTATATGCTATTGCAAATTCAGAATTCAGACAGAAGCCATTGGAACAGCTGTGGTAATAATGATTGTTTTTTCCTTTGTCCAAGAAAGATGGGAGCCTCGGGGTATGTTTGTCTTACCCTGAAAACTCAGTCAGACTCCTCCAGTGGACCAGGCAAGTCACAGGAGCGCATTGATAGAGGACTGCCTGGTAGTACAGTGAACGATGAAGTACAAATCTGAGTTTTAATAAGCTTTGTAGAAAATATCTGACATCTAAATATCATACGGTGAGAAAGACATCACAGTCTTGAATTAATGAGTAGCATCACGAAGCCAGCTATAAGACAGGCACAGATATGAATACAAAACAACATGTGTGTCTTACAAAGAACCAAATATCCTATAAAATTCTACAGCATAAAGATGTTAATACAAAGCATAGCTTATTTACGGATTAAATTCATAGTCTCAGGAATACATCCAGAACTTCTCTCTGCAGGCAACCAGAATCATATCCCAGGGGAGACTCCTGATGAGTGGCACCTTACAAATAAAAATAATGTCTAGGATCGGTACTGGGCTATATGAAGGTGAAGGTCCTGCTGGCAGCGAGCTCCACACAGCAGAGCTCTGCCCAAGACCTGCTGTGCTGCACTCACTGAAGGTCAAAGAGCA
This sequence comes from Aythya fuligula, assembly GCF_009819795.1. NCBI lineage: Eukaryota > Metazoa > Chordata > Aves > Anseriformes > Anatidae > Aythya > Aythya fuligula. The sequence continues at coordinate 6,422,797 of NC_045572.1, read as the reverse complement.
GCCTGGCCAGAAATAGATGGGCTCTGTGCGCGGGGTTCGTTCTTGGAGCCCACTCATTTCCCTCCTCTGGAAAAAACAGTGGAGACCATGGTACACTGGAAACAACAGTGCTTCATTCAACCTTCCTGGCAATCCTTTCAGCTGTATTTCAATGACTTGTTATTTTGATAAACAGCATACATGCCAAGACCTTTCAAGGTGAAGAAGCGCACACTCAGCATTTCCCAGAAGCTGCAGCATCACATTTGGATGCACGGCTCATGTGATTTCATCTTCAGGAGCTGCTTAGTTTCATTATAATGTTGCTTTGTGCTGGATGTGTTTTGAAAAGTTGGCTACTGTGGTGGACCCAGCCCATGACAGGGTTGAGAAGGGGTCAGTTTAGCTACGGAACATCCAGAAAAACCAGCTGCAGGGCTGTGAGCTCGCTGTGTCAGCTCCTCTCGGCACCAGCAGTGCAGCAGTGATGGCCCGGAGCTGATACAAGTGCTCAGCTGGGCAGAAGCATTCCCTAAGCCATGGCTGTGACACCTTTCCCCTGGCACCACACGGCCGTGACACCGTGTCCCCCAGTGCCACATGGCCTCCCAGCCTACACATGACCAGGAGGGCCAGGGAGAGCTTTGGAGGTATCATTTCAACCAGGTTAATTCAAGATTTCAACAGAGAATTTTGCCCCAGTGTTCTGGGTCAGATGCTCGTGTTTTGTTTTTAGCTTTGGGAAGGAGAAGTCTTAATCAGGCTATAAGTGACTGATGCAAAAAAAAAGGTAAAAAAAAATAATAATAAAAGCTACAGCATTAACAAATACTGAACTAATGACCTTTGATATATGAAGCAAATGCTTCATCCACTAGCCTCTACAATGTTTCATTACCAGCCATGGGAATTTACAGGTGTTAAATTAGCTGCAGGATAGCTCCCATATTGTTGCCTGACCATAATAGAACATACTGAAAAAGTTAATAAAGAACTGAACGCGGGGGCTGCAGAGTTCAGACACAACCTACTCGCCAGTTCATTCTGAGGGCTTCACCCAGCTAAATTCCAGTACAAGCCATTATTTTGTGTGTGATTCTGTTTATTCCTTCTTAATCCTGAAGGACAGCACCCACCGGAGGAGTAAGTACTGCCAAAGAGATGGAAACCAAGAGAGAAGTGGCACAGAAGTGATCTCGCACTGCTCTACTCACACATAAGTTTGACAGCACACCTTGGATTCCTCTTTCACCATTTTTACTACAATCAACAGGTAAGAACAAACTTTTTATATAGAAAAACTGGAGTCCCTTTTCTAAAACTGTTTGCATTAAATAGCTGAAGAATTGTAAAATTGTAAAAAAAAAAAAAAAAATTGAAAATTCACCCAGACTTTCCAGATAGACTGCAGCAATCAAAACCCAACTAATTACCTACGTGCATAAATTTTACAACTATATTTTGAAATCACACACAAAATATTCCTTGTTATTGACAAATCATAATAAAGACAGCACACACATCATTGCTGGAAGTCCTTCGGCTCAGTTCCTTCCCTACATGCTCTCACTGCTTCCATTTCTGTTGAAGTCACTGCCAGTTGCAGGTGCATGGGATTCCTTTGCCTCGTGTCCTGTGTATTGTGTAGATTTTCTGGTGGGAACAGGTTCTGGCCCACTGATAAGAATAGTTAAGGCTTCCTTTCTTGGTGATAAAATTATGTTTGAAAAGTACAGCGTAGTACACTGGGGGCAGGAAGGAAAGATGAAGGAGGGATACTTAAATAGGACTGTCAAACCACTGTTGTTTTCTTAAAACAGGACTTTTTACATTCAGAAATCCTTTGGGGTTGCCAAACTACCAGATTAAATATTGGATTTTGTCTAATAATCTCAATAGTTTTGCAAGACAAAGCCTTTAATATTCAGTGGTGGTACAAATTGAAAAAAAGCAAAAGAAAATTTCAGAAGGCCTTGTTACAGCCCCAGTGTGTGGATAACTAAATTAAGGAGCAATTACAGCTCTAACAGGTGTAGCCAAGTGCAAAACTCAAAGCAAAGGAGCAGGGCAGGGGAGGAAGGGGCAGCCACATCCACCTGCTGACACTGGGGTTTGCGGGCATCATTCGTTTGCCTCGCCGCTACAGAGAGGCCACGCTGTAAACACAATGCTCATCTTCCTTACACAGCATTCAGACAGTGATTTCAAAGCTAAATCAGACTATGTGCATCGTGCAGTGTCCCCCCGTAAAGAAGCAAAAATGTAACAGATGGGAAAATACAATAAAGTAATTTTATGACAGTCGCAACAAGCCAAGAAACTATAAAATGGCAGCTGATAGAAAATAAACTTATAAAATGTATGCGCCATTAGCTCTTGCTAGAGTGGGGGCACTGAATGAAGCAAGGAGACTCCGAAAGCCCTGAACCCAGAAGTGGCTGTGGGATGCCGGGGCTGGGCAGCGGGGCAGGGGGCAGTGGGTGTCCATGCGCTGCGTGCCCCCGGGAGCGCCCGGTGTGGAGGAGCTGTGCTGCAATTCCTATTTCCTGTGGCTCGAGGTTGCCTCGCCGCCCCCTCGCATGGTAAATGAAACACCTCTGGCAGTGCGGTGAGTTTGATTAAAAAACAGGAACTATGGGAGGTAAGACATTTCCAATAATGCCTTCGAAACTGGGGCCTGGTCCAATGGCCCGTAACTCACTGGTGTCAGAGAAGCTATGGCTAGGTAAGAGATGTGCACTCTGTCCTTGCATGCAGTGAAATCAGCTTTGGAATGAGGCTGAATTGTTTTTCTTAATCTTTCTCTTTTGCTTTGCTTTTTTTTATTATTATTATTTTTTATTTTTAAACAAAGGCCCTATATGATTTTCTCTTACTTTGTCTCCTGGGGCTTTGCATTTTCTCTGCTCTTTAGCACTGAATCACAGTATCTTACATTTATATGGTACCCAAAGGATCCCGAAGCATGCAGAAATTATAAGCCAAATTTTGCTCTTGGAAGCATGAGCTCAGCTCATACCAAAGTTAATGGGAGGTGAGCACAAACATCTAAAGGGAAGAATTTGCCCTTCAAGACAAACAGGAATCATTTCACCCACTGCTGAAACGCAGCTGCCTGTGAGGCAAAACATGGCAAATGGTGAAAGGTTCGGCCCCACGAGGTGCTGATCGCTATCGGTGCTCGAAGACAGTGGCCTCGGGGCAGTCAACACCAGCAGCGGGGTGCTGGCTGCCTCGCGGGTGTCTTGGGGCTCCGTCTCATCGATACGCAACTTTCTTGGCTTTTACAGTCGAAAACTTAAAGGGCTCTTAAAATTAACTTTCTTTGTTACTATTTTGAATTGACTTGGACTTTTCAACTCAAAATGTTTCATTTAAGGGCTTTCTAAGGCCAACATTTTCAGACTGGGAAGCCTGAATAAAACCCTTTGGCTTGTGTGCAGCGGCCGTCATGTCAGAGAGCCGTGCTTGCTGAACTTGCACATGCAATGAGATTTATTTGCATGTTCAGAAATGCTCTTTTCTTTTTTTTCTCACTCTAGAGACCTTCAGGTGACGGAGGCCGGTGGTTAGAGGGGGAGCTGAGGTTTTCTTCGCTGGCAGGGAGCTGGGTGTCAGGTTAGGGATGGTGGCTGGTGGCATGCCAAGCTGCCTGCCCACCTGATGTCCAGGCAGGTGGAGGCACAGGCCATGGGATTAAACCCAGAGTAGAAGAGTTGAAACTCCCTTCCCATGCTCTTGTTTTCCTTTAGCTTTGCTAGCAAAGGATGGATTTCAAACTGTTCTGTCTGAGTTCTTTTTTGGATAACTCACCCCAAAGATGCAATCCAGATGCATAGCCAAGTGCCTTAAACCTCTGAACTGACTAAACCAAATTATATAAAATCTTCTGAGTTTGCAAAATCGAGTCGGGAATCTCAAGAAAACAGGCGTGCTTAGGGGATTTCCAGCATTTCCTCCTCCTTCGCAGGTTGGCAGTATCACAGAGCAGCCTCTTCCCATGGTGTTCTGGCACTCCTGGTCTCCCTCCCAGCCAGGAGAGTAATTTGCAAAGGTGCCCAAAGTTAAAAAATTATGGGGGAGAATGCTATTTGGCCTGTTCAAAGCACAGAAGGCTTCTTTTAAGCATGGGACAAAATGATGGCTTCTCATCCAGACAGGTCCTGCTTTCCCCGACTCCATGTGATGGTTAACTGGGGCTGGAAAGCCAAGCGCTGCAGGGACCTGAAAGGAAGAGCAGAAGGCTTTTTTCCTGCCTGTTTCACTAGTGGATGGACTTCAACCAAAAGCTCAGAGCCATGCTGAAGGAAAATTGTAATAAGGGGCCAGGGCCAGTTCTTACAAAGGGCCTCTCGCTCTTCATCAGTGGCACTAAAGCCCCGAGGCCGGACCTTGGCGCTGGGAGCACCTGAAGGCAGCCCCAGCCTCAGCACGCAGCGATGCTCGCTGGGACAGCTTGGCACAGCCCTAAATGCAAGCTGCCATTTCCAGCCGGGCTCTGTCTCTCTCCTAGCCTCTTGCTTTCTTCCAACAGCCAGAAGAGGCCAGGGGCCCGGTCACCTCATGGGGGCTGCCCCAGGGGCACCATCTCCCGCTGAGCTCTGCGCAGGGCTGCTGCAGCCCGTGTGCTCTCGGCTCCCCTCACTAGGGCTTATCAGCAGAGCTTGGTAGCTGGCCTCAGGACTGCTGCCAAACCAGTGCAAATCCACAGGAACTATTTTAGGTTAAATCCTACAGCTTAGATGAATAGGGGCGTGCATGCACGCGCACACACACACAGTTGCTGTGGCTTGGCAGATGAGCAGCAACTCATTAAGCTGCAATAACTCAATCACCCGCTATCAGCCCCATCTCTATTCTCTTAACTCCGTGGTTGGGTTTTTTCAAAGGCTCGGCATGCTTGCAGGTCCCACTGGCAGCGCTGGGGCTTGCAGGTGCTCCAGCCCTCTGAAGATCAAGGCTCTTTGTGCGGATGTCTAAATATAGCTCTGTGCCTTAATTTGGGGTGCCCAGCTTTCAAAGCACCGGCACTCACCCCTGCATGAGGAGTGCCCATGTCAGGAAGCCACAGCACCCGTGGTAGAGGAGCTGATGGGATGAGCACAGAAAAAGGGGCTTGGGTTTGAATTAGGAAGCGCAACACTGGCCCGAATCCTGGGGGGAGATGCAGGGGGGGATGCCTGACCTCGGTGTGACTCCACGAGCCCTCGTGTCTATTTATCGTCGTCATTCCGAGCTCTCTCTTTCAGCTTACAAATGCAATGAACCAGCTTCCCTGAGATCATGTTTTAAATATACTGCCCTGGGGCTACGCTTTAAAATTCAAAACATTGGAGGACACATGGAGAGGGCGTTCCGCATCATTTTTGACACAGAGAAATTCTCCTTGACAGCCCAAAAGGTGAGAACCAGCATGCCCTGAGCCACACACACAGTGCAGCACAGCACTGGAGCACAAAAATGCAATTTTCTCATACTATACCGACTTCTCTTCCACCCAATTTGCCTTCAAATCTGAATCATGTTGCCAAAAGAGTTAGATGTGGATAAGCCTTATAAAGGAGTGGAGATGAGAGGGAAAGTGATGGTGCTGAGGATCAGGCAGGCACAAGACAAGTGAGGGAAGAGCCCCGGTGATGGATGCATCTACCATTAGCCCCAGCAAGATTCAGACAGCTATGGGGTGATGGTCTGAGCCTTCCCACTGCAGCAATGTGCCTCCTTTCCTAAGGCAAACTGGCACGGGGAACATGGTGACTTCAGAGCTCAACCCAAGCTCTGCATTGCTGCCAGCAGCCACCCCAACAGATGGTGCATGTACCTTTAAGTGCTGCTCACTTGCCCCCTAAAAGGGAGACAAAAATATATTAAAAAAAAAAGGAAAAAAAAAGCTGTTAGGAGTTATATTACCTGCAACAGCTGAATTTAATTAGTAGCGCAATCACAACAAATATTTAAAAGGCCTAAGAAGCCACGAAGGGAAATTTGCTTTCCTGTGCCTCGTGCGCGCCGTGCTCAGCGGTGCTCTGCCATCAGTGACTGACTTTGGGGAAACTTCACACAACTCTGGGGTTTTGTGACCATGGAGGAGGTGGAGGTTTGGGTACAAAGGAGAATTTCCTTGCCCTGATGCTGTGCCCTTCCCAGCCACTAGCCCAGTGCTAGGTGGCTCCTGTGCTTCACACCCTGTGCTCCCTCAGCTCTGCCTCCAAACAGGAGGAGTTTTTTTCTCAAATAAGACAAAACCTGAAAAACAGTAACACCAAGCAGCAGGCCATGAGCTTGGGGCACCCACAGCGCTGTGTCAGTGATATGGGAGGTTTTGTTGCCCTGGATCCCAGCAGCCCAAGCCCTGCTGTGTCGCTGGGCTCTACCCCTTCATGTGAGCTGTCTCTCAGGTCCCACTGAGGCAACACCATCGCCTTGCCATGCATCATTCTCCTTTGCCAGTATCTCCAGTGTGGAGGTACTGTGTGGGTGCCAAGGCCAGGCCTGGCTTGGTTCCTGCATTCATGGGCACCTTCACAGGGCACCTTCAGCTCATCACACCCTAAACACACACAGGTGTCCCTGTGCGGGGGCCATCAGTGAACCCCATTCATTGCTTGCCCCCTGCATCCTCCCACCCATTCCGCTGCTGTGGAAGCCCTCCAGGAGCTCCTGTCCCAGTAGAGACCCAGGTCTGCAGTGGGTTGGGACATCGGTACAGGCACTGAGGATGCAGCTCTGAGCAAAGCAGCAGCAGCAGATCTTCCATGGTGCCAGCAGAACAGAGGAGGAGATGCAGGTGACCGACAGGCCATGCACCACCGCATCCATGGGAAGCGTCTCCTTCAGGGCAGCGAGTTGCGGGGTCCTGCCGTGGGACCAGGAAAATCCAGGTCTCTGGAAAGCAGCGAGTGGGCTCCTGCACAGCACTTCATGCTGGGGCAAATTCCTCCTCCTCCTGTGACCTCGCTGAACCCGACAGACGAGGAGGGGACTTGGGTTCATGCCCGCACAAGCACCAAATATACCACACACGCACTCGCCCCCCGCGCAAGCTATCTGGACGCTAGGTCTTGACAAGAAGCAACTGCATGTTACATCCTGATTCACTTCGTCAAGTCAGGTGGGTGAGTAGGAGTGGGGAATTTGAGGAGGTTTTGGGTTATCTCCCACTTCCATTTCCTGCCGCGTCTAAGCACGTCACGCTTTGCTGTTGGTCTAACCCAGCTACTCTGGCCTCGGGGCAAGGAGGAGGAAGGAGGGCTCTGGGCTCAGGCTGGAGCAGCATCTCCAGGAGATCTCCTGGGGCTCTGCGTTTCCTCCCTCCTCGTCGGGCATGGGGCTGCAGCCTCTGGGGACAGCTTGGTCCTACTGCAGGCCACAGGAATGGATGTCTGTTCTCTGCCCCACCAGGGAGTCCCGCGGTGTCCGCGCACCCAGCAGTTGGAGCTGACTTCTCCAACATGTTTAGGCACCTATCATGTGAGCCACTTAGCATTTCACGTCAGTATTTCCTTTTGGCTGGCTCTCAGCTGTCAGAGAAACCTTCACCAGCCACACGTACAGGGGCTTAGGCGGAACTTCCCTTCTCTTCCACAGGACTGCCACCTATCTCAGCAGAAGTTTGATCTCCTGGGGATGGGGTTAGGCTTCAAGAAACGGAGATTTTCAGGAGAAAGGAGTGTGTATGTAGCTCAGTGAGCTCCATACCTACCTCAGTGTAGTCTACCTCACATGTACCTCCCCTTCCAGTGGGTACCAGGTAAGCTGCCCCGTTCTCTCACAGCTTAGCTTGCTTTCTCTGCCTACCACCAGTTTCTAGAGGCCTCCGGTGGGACACCTTCATGCCAGGGAAGAACACGAGGGTTGGCCACCTGTGCCCCAACCACCTCCAGCCTGGGGCGGCACATGAGGCAGCAGGAAGCTCAACACAGCCCCGGGTCCTGCCCAGCACCCCCGCGCTCATTCCTGTCAGTCCCGTCATCCAGCAGCCCATCCAGATTCACTGTCTGACTTCTGCCAATGCACTCCTGAGGTGGAAGAGAAAAAAAAACCTGTCTGGAGCCAAACGCAAAGTCTGGAGCCCTTGCTCTCCGGTGGGACTAGGAGCAGGCCCTCAGCCAGCAGGCCTGGCCGCGGCCAGGGGCTTCCTCGGAAGATGCTGGAGAGGCAGGCAGCCCCCACAGCTCCCCTGCCTCCAGGCACGGCTGAGTCCCCTGCCTGCACGCCTGTTGGCAAGCCCCAGATTTGCCCTTTGTGCATCCCCAGTGCTATTTCCTTTGTGAATTTGAGTTTCGGTGTGGAGAACAAACAGTGTGGACTCTGAGCCCATCCGGACTCAGCCACTTGGGAGTAAAAGCAAATGCACTTTGAGCTCTGAGACCCCAACACGTCAGTACTCAGGCAGGGGAGCACATGCCACAAGGGGCCTGCAGGGCTCTGGCTGGTGCCATGCCACACCTGTAGGAGAAGGGACCTTTCCTCTGCCATATGAGAAGCTGGGACCAGCCTGATGGACAACTGGGGCAAGGAGCTGTGCAGTCCAAATCCTTTCCAGGACAACAGTCAGATGGCCACTAGCAGAAACGGAGGAGAAAGGGGGTGTTTCCTGCACTCCTGTTCTATTTTAAGGAAAATATATGGCACGTTACGTGATTTAACATGCTTTACATACCAAAAATGAAGTGAGCATAAAAGAATCATCTGTTTGGAGAGGGAATCTGATGTTAAAAAAAGGAACCAGTGTGGGGCAAAAGAACCACATAAACAGTTAACTTAAACAAGACACAGTTTGGTGCAACTTGGCTCCGCTCATAGCCAGCACATGGGAACTCTGGGCAAAGCCATATTGCACTAGTTATAGGCTCATCTCATAGACTTAGAGATGGAAAAGACTTATTAGGTCATTGAGTCCATCCCACCTGCCAGTGAAGGATTGTTCCCTGCAGAATTTTCTCTATTGCTTTGTACAGTCCAATTTTAAATGATCCAAGCAATGTGGTCTCAGCCACTTCCTTGGGGAGGCCCTTGCACAGATACGTTTTGTTTAACTCAGCCTTTAAATGGTTAACCCTTTTCTTTCCCAGTTCTCTTCACATTTTTGTTTTATGTTTCAACTTTCTGAAGCACAAAAGGTTTCTTTTTATGTTTTTCAATCTATTGTACTTACACAGTTATAGCCATACATCAATCACTGCAGCCTGCTCCGAAACAGAGCATCACATCTAACTGGCTAAAAACATTAATAACATATCACAGGAAATAAACCAAATTTGCTTTAAACAGGTATGCAAACGAGCTTCTCAAAGCCACAGAACATTCAGGACCTTCCAATATGAAACAGCTATCAGCATGGTGTGGATGCTCAGGTATGTTCCTGTTTGGTGAAAAAGTAATGGATTTTCATCTTTTCATCTAGCTTATGAATATATTTCATCTTCATTGGTAGGAAATAAGCCCAATACGGTTTAGAATTTGATAAGGTTTTGAATGTTCGTAGACTCATCTGAGGTTATTTTTGTTATTTAAGTTCTAGGAGTCAAAATTTAGTCCAGGGACAAGCCTGGCTTGTATTTTCCCCATCTCAATGAAAGACTCTCTAAAAAAAATAAAATGCTAGCTAACCACAGGCTTGTGGAACAAAAATAATAAAATAAAATAAAATAAAATAAAATAAAATAAAATAAAATAAAATAAAATAAAATAAAATAAAATAAAATAAAATAAAATAAAAATCCTGACCTGTCTCCTCTCTTTTCCTAATTCCTTTATTTTCACTTTTCACTGTGAAGTGCGCAGTAAATACTCCATTAACCAGTGGTGCACAGAAATGCTTCAGCTGCAGGCAAAATGCAGGTCAGTGGGAGCATGAGGGAAGAGGCCCCTGATGGGAAGGGATTCTCAAATGGGGCTGTCTGGTGTTTGTTTTTTTCTTCATGCCACCAAATACTGCCAAACCAGCACATACATGTACAGCTCTTTGACTTCAGGAGGTGCAAAGGAGGTACATGGCAGAGGATGTATAGGTTGTACAGCAAGGTTCATCCCTGGGATGCAAAGAGCACAGCAGATGTTGCAATTCCTTGCTGCTTTCCCGCATATCAAAGGTTGGGGACTGCTCCATTAATCTTATAATCCATAGGAGCTATGGGAATCGTGCCATATTTCTGTCTGGAGAGGACGTTTTGTGGGGAGTAAGGTAGTGGGGTTTATCAGACAAGCTGAAGCAGATGAGAAATGCCCACCAATCCCTTAGGCCTGCAGGACAAATACATACGATATTACTTTTTTTCTGAAAACTTTGTCTCTTTTACTCCCTCAGCCCATTGGAGTGGGAACACAACTGCTCATGCTTTAGCACAGGGCTTTTTCTTACCCCTTTCCATTACACAAAAAACACTCGGCATTGGGAAATGGCACAAGAGCACCAGCTGAATGGCCTGACCAAGGAAACCCAGCCACTGCACAGATGGATCCATCCCTGCCAGACACCAGCCCAAAGCAGAAGACTAAAAGCAACTGAAGTGCTGTAGAACTTGTGAAGAACAGCAAGGCAGGTAATCATGATCAGACAGTAGCTTCAAAACAATATATTTGGCCTTTTTTTTTTTCACTAGTTGCAAGTGTGGGTAAGGTGAGCGGCATTTGGTCTGTGGAGGGATGCCCTGCACGCACCCAGCGCAGTTGTGGTGGCACCAGTGGAGTCCCTGCAACTCCAACAGTCACCCAGCTCTGGATTGCTGCTGGGAGAGACCCTGCCAGGCACTAACTCTGGGGTTTTGATATCAAATAAGTTATATTCCTGAGATATAATGCATGTGCATTTATACACATACTTACACATTTAGATTCAATTCTATTTCTGTGGCTTCTGAGACCTTTTTGCCCAGTTACCCAACTGCTGGTCTAACAGTGTGGGTGTCCCACCTAAAGAAAATTTTAATTCCTGGGCATCACAATGAACATTTTATCAGCTTCCCAGCAGCACGTGCATTCATCACATCACTTAAGCCAGGGAGATCATTGTTCCTCGTGTGCTGAACAAGCTGCTCCAGCACCCACCTCTGTGCTTCATTTTCCTTGCCAGTAACGCAGCAGCCAGGTATCGCTGCAGCTCTGAAGGGCCTCCAGCAGGACTGGTGCTGAGGACGGTGTTCCTGCTCCTGCTGGGACCATCTCAGGAGATGTGAGCCTGGTGGCTGCCTGGCCACGCCAAGCACGCTGAACCACTTCAGTTCCGTGTGGTGCATTGTGATGTTTCTGCACCAAAGGTGTGTTCTAGCTCCAGGTAAGCGAAAGACAAGCAGCGGAAACCACAGCCTCCCCGTGTTTTGCTTGTTTATTTGTTTGTTTGGAATCTCCCCAGCCACAGAGACTATTTTTAGAGGCAGAATCAGGAAGCCGCCGAGCCAGAGAGCTGGGAGGCAGGCGGGAGGTGAGAGCCTGCCCGGGGAGGGGACTGGATGGAAAACCAAGTGAGAGCGAAGCGGTGCAAGAGGACACGGAGGAGCTGCGAGGAGCTGCCCGCTGGAGGCCAGAAGTGCAGGAGCGAGTCCACGGGTGGGGACAGGCGAGGGGAGATGAGGTCAGAGAGGTACTGGTGGGTGGAGTGCGTCCCGGGGGGAGGACAAGTCCAAGAGTGCAATTTGTAAAGAAGTCGGAGAGCGAGGAGTTATCCTGTTCGGCGCAGCACAGCTCGGGAGGCTGAGGCTGTCTCTGTCTAAGGTTTCCTTATTTCGAGCTTTTTAAAAGAGCACCTTTTATTGCCTTGTCTACTGACAGACAAATGGATAAATAACCCTGTGTCTCTCCCCCCAGCCTTCTTATCGCACGGGTGTGAGTAAGCCCTCGTGCTTGGATCCAAATTCACACTCCCAGCCTCCTGGGATGCCCATCACGCTATTCTCTTCAGATCTGCACACATCCTCAGGACCTGAATGTGCCCCTGCTAGGCTGCTCCATAACCCCCCACCATTTTCTGTAGGACACCTTCCAGTTGTCCTCCTACAGCCTGTGGGCTTCAGTGAACTCCACAGTCGGAAAAGCCATCTCTCAGATGAAGGGAAGTTTACAAATGTAGCAGGTTCTTTCCAAACTCAGATGCAATTAATGATTAAATATCACCAAGGGGTGGAGATGACCCAGCCATTTCCCAGGCACTGAGCAGAACAAAGGTGCTGTGAAGAGCCACGCACTGAAGGTAACGTTGCCTGAACTCCTCACTGAAGGCAAGAGCTGTCCTCATCTACCCAGACCCTTCCAGGCTCTGCTGAGAGCCGAGCACATTTGAGCACTGTCTTGATATTCCTGCACAACAGCGGAGGTGCATCAGAAGTCAGGAACAAGACCTCAAGCTCACAGTGCAAGATAAAGCATCTTGAGGCTTGCGAAGAAGTTATGTAGATGAATGATAACAGTTGAGATTAGACAACCGCAGCCATGTAAACAGGCTGCTGCTGCTAGCTCACAGCTCTGCGTAGGTGACCCCCCGGGCCAACAGGTCTCACTGGCTCCAGGATGTGTCAGCATCACGATCCAGTGCTAAGTCAGAGAATCCAACCCACCCGGCCTCATTACCATCCACGCTGAGTCCTGAGCCTTTGAAGCTGCTTAGTGCAATCAGTGGGAATCAGGGAGCTCAATATCCTTGAAGATCCTGGCCTGAGGCCACGGAGTTTAGAAAAACATTTGAACATGTGCTTCACTGTCAGCGTGTTGGTGTTTTCCTGCGTGGAGGGACTTACCCAGAGGACGGGGGGGGGCTTTTCTGCACCGCTTCTGGCTGTGCTGTGGGACCAAGCCCTGGGGTCAGCTGTCATCCTGCTGGGGCAGCTAACAGACTACCCTCCGAGGCAAACCCATGCTCCCTGGTGCAAATTGCCTCCCCAGGGGATGAGCTGACACCCCAGGGGGCTGTGCTTCCAGCTGGTGTCTGCTGCCACATGCCTGCACCCCAGGGTGACGCTCCTGGCCGCTGCAGCACCAGATGGGACCTTACAAGTGTCCTGGGGATGTCACTTCTTCAGCCACTTTGAAGCAACCCAGGGGATTTCAACCACACCTTGCCTCACCCAGCTTGTCTGGTGCTCCCCAAAGATATTGCAGCAGAAATTGCAAAATTCCATTTTGCTTGGCAAAACCAAACCCATCGGCTCGGTGACAAGGGCTGCCCATGGGTATCTCAGCCACGCCAGCAGCATCCAAGCCCCTACTCCTGCAGACCCAGCATGAAATGCCTCAGGGAAGCAACAGCACTGCCTGTGGGGTGATTTTCCTGGGCATTGCAACCTATATTTGGAAGGGCTGGGTATAATGAGCGTGCTCCCTGCTCCACCAAACCCCACTGATTTTAACACATCTCCTTGGACTTTCAGCACACAGAGGGCGGTTTGGTCACCTGCATGCAACAAAAGGTCATAGCAAACAGGAGAAAGGGGAGGGGTGAGATGCTCGTTCCTCCCACGTTACAAGCAAGGAAATTAATAAAGTGTAGATGACATCTGCTGCCCTTGGGCTAGAGGTGGCCTGCCTTCAGCCGAGGTGCAGCAGTAGCAGCCTGCACTCTGCTGTCAGGTGCAGGCGCGGGGCGCAGCCGGCTCAGGGTGCACATCGCCTCTCGCACGTCTCGGCCAAGGAGCCCGGAGTCAGGAGCTCCTGGCCCGATGCAAAGAAGTGCCAAATGCTCTCCCTCCCTTCCAAAGGAAACAGCGGAGTCAGCACAATCCTACCTACACCCGGACTCCGCCGAGGCGGCTCAGGGTTGGAAAATCCCATTACCACCCATTGAGACACCGTTAAACAATTTCCCAGCCGCTCCACGTGATCGCACATAGCCTGCACGGGAGCCCAGGCTTCAGCAGCGCTTTCACACTTCCAAAGCATGTCTGCTGGGTCATGTGGAGGCTTTCCAAACCTAGTTAAATTCACCTGGTAAGTGCGCCGCTTTGGCCCAAGCTGGCAGACCCGCTGGGAAGTCAGAGTGCTCAGCACCACCTACGACCACGCGTGCTCCTCACCTGGAGTTTTTCATCTTGCTGCGGCTGGACGAGGAAAATGCAGAGCATACCATGCAAACTGCTGCGTATCTCCCTGCGAGCTTGGCCTGTGGCAGAGCTCTTCCCAAAGCAAGTATTCCAGGCTCGCATATAAATTAAAGCTCATAAATCAGTGGAGAAAAAATCTCCTCTATGGCAATGGCCAACTTGTTAGAAGGGAGCTAAAGGCTACAAATGGTTTTCAATGAAGCCTCGCTAGCTGTCAAGAATGCACGAGGCAGCAGCGTTGTTTGGATTGGGAGCGTGAGTCAGATTTTTCTCCCCTCTTTTGAGGACAATGAAATGTAACAGCTTTTCTTCCCCTCCGAGCTGCACAGAGTGACCCGAGCCGGCAGACAACGGCACAGATACAATCTCAGGAAATCATGAAGTGACCGAAGAATGGCTGAGGAGTTCTGAATAACTAAATAAAGTCCTCTGTGTTTTCTTTAGCAAGTAAAGAAAATACTTTTAGCCTTTTAGTGTGACTTTTGGGGTCAAGGGGGAATCTCGAATCCAAATACAACAAACCCGTGTGGAAATTGCTGCCAAGAGTCTGATAGCTGGGCTGGGAGCTTGCCTTGAGGCTCAGATGTGCAAGAACAGCTCACTGAAGGCAGGCAGAGTGTGTTTTTGTTCTGAGCATGGGGATCTCATCTTTTCCTGTAGATGGTGGGCAGCCCCTGGGGACAGCAGGTACCAGCATCCCAGTGCTTCCCAACATGAAGCCCATTTCCCCATTGAGGCTGCCAGGTCTTCTTCAGAGCTCCCAAAAATGAGGTGCCATGGGGCAGCGGCAGCAGCTCTTCCTGGCATCCAGTGCAGATGATGTGTTGTTAGCAACACATTGCAAGATCCCTGTCAATTTTTGTTAAATGCATTTAGGAAATCAGTGATGTGCTGAGGGTCACGAAGTGTGCTCATGGATAAATCAGGAGGCTGCAGAGATGGAGGTCTGTGAAGGATGAGGCTGTTTTTTAACTACACCTTCTGACTCACACCCTGTTGAAAAACCAAAGCACTTTCAGCAGCTCTTCCCCAGACAGGGCCTTTCAGCTTCCTTCTGTGCCTACTGAAGGCAGCAATGGAAACAGCAGGGCCACCGAAACAGTGTCCACAGGAACACGTTAGCATGGGAGCCAAGAGGAGCTAACAGGCTCAGTAAAGAAACAGGAAAAGAAAATTCCCCATTTCTCAGCTTCCTGATTTTGGATGCATTGCAATGCATGGAACTGCCTTCTCTAGCACACCTCTTAAAGACTTCAGCTTTTTTTTGCCTCATGCTGCTAAAATGGAATCAAGCTTCTGGTGCCATATTCAGAATAAAGTAGAGATGAGTAATTCTGGCTTCAAATACACATTCAGAAGATCTTCAGTTTTTTGTTGTTGTTGTTTGTTTTTGTTTTGTTTTGTTTTTTAAGTTTGCTTAGACAGTAGTTGAATACTTGTATTAGCATATCCACCAGAGACGCACGAGGCCCGGTGCCAGTTTCATGTACCCCACCTGTTGTCATTGGCACGGCTGGAAGGACTCTCCCTCCACGATGAGGCCATGAAGAGCAGCACCCGTGCTGCAGAAGCACGCACCATTGACTTCTAACTCCAGCAGCAGGATTGCTGTAGACATGATGTGCAAAGGAAACAAGTGAGGTTATAGAGAGATGGTATCTTTTATTAGCCAGGAAAAAAAAAAAAAAAAAAAAGAGAGAGAGAGAGAGAGACTAACTTTCAGGCACACAAGGGCTTCTTCTGTTTGTTTGGGGTTTTTAGTTTGTTTTGGGTCATAACAGCCTAATGAAAGATATCACCTCTTTCTTCAAAATGGTCTTTCTTATTCACAACACTCCACCGAGAGAATTCTGGATTACAAGAAATATTCTGTGTGTTTTGTCTTATTTTCTTCTGTTCCTGTTTGTGCAAACCAGGTGCACCCAGAGTTCCCACAGCCTTGCCTCTACCTTGTACAAAGTTGTATTGCACAGCTTCCTCATGAAGCCATCTGCTCTCACAGAGGAGAAAGCCAACGTCTGACATACCACGTACCATCAAACAGCCTCAGAAGGACAGCAGTGGGCAAATGATACCCTGCATCTGCTCAGCTCACATTCATTTCTAGCCACCTAAGGTTTGGCTGCAACAGCTCTTCTAAACCCAAATACATATGTTGGCTTAGAGGCACCATAGTAAAGTAGCCTAACAAACCAAAGCAATTGGTTTTAATAAGAATCTTGGCTTGTTTTGACAATGCACTGAATCTTCATGTTGGCACCACGAATGTTTTTTTAGGAAAATGTATGCATCTTTGCAGCTCTCAGCAACTAAATCCTCTCTGCACTTCATGGAAAGGGTTTCCTGGCTATCCGCTTTCTGGTGTATTCCAAGTTCCTTGCAGCTGATCGTTGTCTGGGCTGGAAAGGCTTTTATATTCGGCTCAGCCATTTGCCACCATTGCATGCTGTGAGCGGGCTGTGCGGGTGGCACGCCGTGCCCTTCATCCGTCCCGCACCTACAAGCGGGGCCGAGGCTGCGGAGGCATTTTGATGCTTCCTGAGTCGCGTCGCGCAGATGTGTTTGGAATAGCTACGGAAGCGGCTGTCTCCTGCTACCCAGCCTCATTACAGGCAGTAGCAATGCTCCCAGAGTTCAAAGGCATTTCATGCTCACTGAGCGTTTTTCAGCAAGAAATCTGAGATTAAATAAACTCAAATCCTCTCCGAGGAGAAAGCAGAAGATGGAGGGAGAGGCACTGACTCTCCGCTGCACAGCATGCGTCTTGGTGTACCTTGGAAAACACCCAGGCGAGGTGCTCCTCAAACCCACGCCTGGCCAGGACATGTCACTGCTGGGGCCAGACCTGTGCCCACTGCAATACCGTGGATTTGAATGGGTTTGTGCCAAGGACAACGACCTGCTCAAAACCTGAACGTCACCCTGGACACTCCTGAGCACTTGTCCTAGAGTTCTGGGCAAAATCCCGAGGGGCTTGGAGAGGACGCATCGGATTTACAGCTTTTCTCCTGTTTTCTTCTATAAAAGATGATAGGTTAGGTTGTCATCAGCAGAAATATTTAGATTTAGTGAGTACAGGCACAAGACCTCCTCTCTAGAAAGAGTTACTGCTGACCTGCCAACAAGCAGAGGACCGCATCTTGCTCTTGTGCTAAAGGAACAGTGCCCAGGGCACATTTCTGGCCATGGACAAAAAGGTGGCTCCGCCCGTTGCTCAGCCAGGATTCAGAGGGCACAAGAAATCAAGTTGTTTGATGTTTTTCCTCTCCCTAACAACACTGGCTCTGTGGGAAAAAGAAAATAGTTGAGTCATAGAAGTGACTGAAGTGTCATTCCTGGTGACTGGGATGTTTACCAAGGCTCAGCTGGTAGAGCACGGCCCTGAGCAGGCTGCAGACGTTACTTTGCACCCTCCACACCCTCAGTGAGTGCTGTGGGCTCCCTACAAGGCAGCCAACCTCGCACAAGCTTGAGGCATTTTGCCTCTGTACATCTGCAAGACTGAGGTCCAGACATGAGGTCATTCCCTACGAGCCTGAGGAAGTCTTGTGCTGGGCATCCTGGATGTCACCAGGCTCGTGAAGGTGGTGATGGTCCCACAGATGCAGATGACATCCAAGAGAATGGGGCATGGAGATCTACACCCGCAGCACACTCAGCTACTTAACTCCCATCGACTTCACTGAGACAAAGACATTTAATAACACTGAGGATCTGGGCCCAATGTGGTTTGGAATATCCTGTTGGATACCATTCCTTATCTTCAGGTGACTAAGGACTCCCAAAATCCAGTCCCAAATGCCCTCAGAGACTTTGGACAATCAGCATATAACACTCTCCTGGGCTGCCCAGTTAAAGGCCACTGTGATGATGCTGGAAAAGCCATCCAGGTTAGGCCTGACCATGAAAAAGCCATCAAGCTTATAAGTTGGGAATGATGCAATGGCAATTAGCACATCTTCTCTGCTGTAGACAATACGCTGCGAGCCCAGGATAGATCTAAAAGCCTGAGAGGCAGGCAGACAAGAGTGTTATGTCCTCTGTCTGAGAGCCGAATCCCAGGGAGGGTGGAAATAGCAATGCAGGACAGCTGTGAGTATGCTTAGTATTAATATCAAATATAATAGTAATTCAAAACAGAATCTTTTGGTACAGATCTGAACTGCACGAGCCAAGTTATGAAATGATATTAGCATCTGGATCTGAGAAGCAGCTGAGACTAAGCTGGCCAGCGTTTGCCATATGTCTCATCTGTGGAGAATATTTAAATAAGTAAACACAATGAGTTAATAAATACATGAAATAACTTTGCAAGATAAGCACCTCTCTGTGCTAGTGGCATGGCAGATTGTCAGAACAACCACGTCCAATGGAAACTCTGAAAGGGGAAAATTCAGATGGCACAATACTGGCTTTTCTTTTGAGTATTCAACTGGCTAAATAGCATAGCCCAGAATGGTGAACATTTACAATGATTCTTATCTGCTGGCAGGTGAGAGAATCCTGCTGTCGTTGCCAAAGCCTTAACTCATCAGAAAATCAGTGGTTCTTCTTGGAAACATGAGCTAAAACCTTTCACAGACCTTCTAGCTACATCCCTGTGTAGGCAAAAGGGGCTATTATTTTAACAGCATCAAAGGTACAGAAAGTCGTGCTGCTTTCCAGTAATTCCCTGACAACACCTAGAGGGTGAAACAAACCTGCTGGTGGTCTGATCTGAGCTGAAAAAAAAAAATACTGAATGCTGATTCTGGGAAAGAGATTACTACCTAAAAACAGGCTAGTATCTTCATTTCATTTTGATTTCTGCAAGTATCTAAATGTCTCCAGTGAGGAATTAACCAAGAGAGGATTTCAGGATTTGGCCCAAGAGAAACTCTTCAAAGACTGCCACAGCACAGGCTTTTATTAAGAAATCTCTCCCCTTTGAACAGCGGATGGAGGGCTTGAGTACAAGGTCAATGGCATCCAGTTGCTTGGCCATATCCACGGGCTCCTAAACACATCCAACCCCCTGAGCAGTTTATTCTGACTCTGGATCACATTCCTTTATTGATGAATAAGGGAGAGAACTTTTAATTGCATACCAAGGACATTTTTACACAGAAACTGTTGATAAGCTCAGCATCGCCTTAGAAGACATCAATGGTTTCATTCTAAGAGGCTCTGGCAATACTGTGTGCCCTCAGTTCATCAGCCCCAGCTTTTTTATTTTGGGTGGTACAAAATGTTCCTGAAAATTGACACTGGTATTAGCAATGGGTGCCCAAAGTGATCACCTGCAGTAAGTCTTAAAGAAGTTCAAAGACAGAGTTTATTTTGGCTCTCCAAACTAGAACATGTAACATTATTTTAATTTAGAACAGGACCTTGTTTCAGTTCTCCACGGGTGGATACGAATGGGACTGAACGTCCTGAAGATACATGAGCTGAGTCCCACAGACTTCATTCTTGTTCACCTCCCCTTTCGCAGGGCTACTGACAAACTGGGTTATTCAGAAGAATCGAACCACATACAGTCAGGTTTCATGGGGCTTAGTTTAAACAGGTGCAAAATCCCCATGAAGCATGAAGCAGTCGTGCCTCTCTCCGTGAAGTCTGCCTTCACCAAGAGGTGTTTACCCCACAACAAAAGAGGCAGGAAGGCAGACGGGTGCGTAAAGATCTGATACACAAAAGCAAGTCATATCTGCACAAGCAATCGATACCTTTTTTCCTTTCCCCTTTCATACAATTTCTGAACAAAGTTAAATTTTCTATAGGCTGATTATGGTTAGTGGATCAAACGATTCTGATGCTCGGTGGATAAAAGCTTCAGGAATCAGTCTGAGGGCAGGGGCTGCACAAAGAGACCCAGCTGCAGCTCCACACACGCACAGGGTGCAGCAGGGTCCCAGCCAGCCGGTGGGTAAAGCAGAAGAGCTGGGCTCTGTGTGCCTGTATTTTAGCTCACCACACCTTCCCGATTGCTCCCAGTTCCTATGCAATTACAGTAAGGATCCGAACCCGCAGCAACCGACCTCAAAGGTAATGTGCACCCCCCCGCCACCTGAATCAAAGGGGTGAAGCACTCTGAGTGGCATTTTTTTAGTGATAGGGGGAAGAATAAAATACGTTCTTGTGCATGAAACCGAAGGGTGAAACGGCTTGAACCAACTAGATGGAGCAATCAGTCCAAGAGCACAAACACACAGAAATATGATGGGTATGAAATCATTCAGAGCCAATCAGTAAGCTCCCAACTTCTAAAGCAATTTCATAATTGAGTAATGGGACACAGCAGGGTCTGAACTATTGTGTATTATAATCTGAATGGAATGCTGTGAGAAGGCTCGAGCAATCTGATCGCACCGAGCCCTCGCTCACCAGAAATGCCTTTGACATATTTCCTTAAAGCGCAGCAACGAGAGCGAAGTAACTGCTTGTTAATGACACCCTGATGGGTTGTCTGCAGTGCTGAAACTGAGATAGCAGAGATTGGAAAGCCTGTGCCTCTCCTTGGCTGGAGTTAACACACCAGCCCCCACAGACTGCCCACCCACTTCAACCTTAATCGCCGGCGTGCCTGTACAATCACCAGTTTCACTTCACTACATATTTCCTCCCCCAGAACTTTGCTTATAAAGCAAGAGGCACTAATAATCTGTGATGATCCCGCGCCAGCCTCCTGTCATGGCTTAGTGCTCGTGCTCCATGGCTGGAGCATGCTGGCTGAGCCACGGCTATCCGCACAGCTATGTAGGCAGGGCTCGTTGCCTCTCTGTTTTTCAGTCCCTCCTTGGATGTGCATCCATTAACTCCACCAAAAAGTTCTCAGCTCTTTCTTTTTTTTAAGGACATCACTCTCTACTTGCAGACAAGTTTGGAAGGAGACAAAAGCCTGGGTTTGGAAGGGCTTGACAATGAGACGGCATGGATGGTTGGGGTTTGAGTGCCAAGGCGTGCTGCAGGACCTCAGTCCACTGGGAGACAAAGCTGGAATGTGTTCTCCATGCTCAGACCCACATTATAGACATGAGCTGAATATTCCCCACTGGGATGTGGGAGAGAATCAGAAAGGTAAAATTCCAAACCATCGTGAGATAAGATAAAGACAGTTTAATAGGTAAAGCAAAAGCTGTGCATGCAAGCAAAACAAACTCCTCCCATCAGCAGACATTACCGGGAAAGCTGGGTTCTGTCACACATCATGGTGATTGGGAAGACAAATGCCATCGCTCTGAACATCCTCCCTTCCTCCTGCCCAGCTGTGTCGCCTCCCAGCTCCTTGTGCACCCCAGCCTCCTCTCTGTGCAAGCACTGCTCAGCAATAGCTAAAACACTGGTCTGTTATCAACACTGTTTGGGTCACAAATCCAAAACAGACCACCAATACAAGTTACTACAAAGAAAATTAACTATTGCAGCAAAAAAAGTAATAAGGGTCCTGGTGGAGTCAGGCTGGATGAGAACAATCTCAAGGCTGGTTCTCAGCATCTCTGTATTCCTGCTCTCAGAAATGGCCACCCTCATTTGTCTGAGGATGATTTACTATCTGGAAAGCAAACAATGATGCAGTGCCTGTGAGCTCATGGGGACCGTCTCCCCTCCATGGTTCTCACCACATACATGAGCATGTGGTGCATAAGACTCAGGGTAACCTTGACCAGGTTAGCCGAGGTCTGCTGCGTCCCATGTGTAGTTACAGCCTCCTCGCAAGAGCTGCAAAATGTTACTGCAGCGAGGTTGTGGGCAGCAAGCAGTCTGACATGCCCAACCAGCCAGGGCCCAAAACAGCATGCCCATCAGGAAAAAAAAGTAGTGGTGGTCTCAAAATTGACCACAAATGGGACTATGGGACACTACTGCAGCTTGCTAGTGATGGCATACATGGGGCTGGATGGCCCAGGAGCTGCATTCCCAGCCAGTCCCACCCACCCCTCACTGTCCTGAGTGGCGCCTGTGGCCCAGGTCCTCTCAGATGTGCAGGTGCTCAGTTCCTTCTGACAGCACCAGGGGCAGCACAACACTTCCAAGGATTTGGAGTCAACAGGAAAGCCAACAGGTACAATCAAATTGGGAATGGGCAGAAATGATGTAGGAGAATTGAAAGATATCAGGGATTGTACTTTGAAACTGGAAAAATGCTTTCAAAAAAATGTATTCCGCATAATTATAGTCCTGTACCTACCTACCTGTCCTGTCTCCTCTGCCCAAGAAGTTGATTTCACAAAACCTGTCTAAAACTCTCTTGCTAAATTCTGAATTGATGAGGATGCTGCCTGAAGCTTGCTTGTGCTTGGTACTGGAGGATGCTGGCGGCTGAGCTAATAAATGGATTTGTTTTCTGAATTGACAGATTCTGAGCCAATATTGAATCAGGATGGATAACTACAGCTGGTGCAAGTGTGGGAGAAACCTGTTCCTGAAAATAGCTTACAGCCTTCAAATCAGACACACGATGCACGGGCCACCCCGGGGCCCAGTGGTGGCAGCGGAAAGGCTCCCTCTGACTTTAGACGGACTTTAATCAGGTCCATGTGAGCTGTGTGCATGCATGCAAGGCAGTCTGGGTTTGGACTATCAAACACTCACAACAAACAACTCACTAATAAGCTGCAGACCGAGATTTTCTTTTTTCAGAGATTATTCAATAAACGTTTCCAAATAACAAGTTTCTCTGGGAAAAATCCAGCCATTTCCTACAGAGAGCTCACATACCAGAAAAAAAAAGCAACATTACTGACATAAATTATTCATTACAAATTACTCACCCAGTTCTCGCAGCCAGTGGTGCTTTTCCTCTACCTGGAGCTGTGGAAGGGCCAAGCTATGTCCCTTTGGAGAGAGGGGACGGGTTGTTTTAACCATCTTTGGGACACTCAGCCAGCCTGAGCTGCTTGCGGGATCTCCTGACACCAACGCAGTGTTTGCCGTGGGGACCTGTTTGCCACCAGGGTGCTGGTTTTCTGCCTTGCCCCTCATCCTCCCGGGCATACCTGGGTAAGCAGAGCTGACTACAGTAGGGAGGCAACTTCCACGTTCAGCTAAGCTGGGCTGGAAGGCTTGGTGGAGACCAGGCGTAACGTGAGAGCCCTGGCAGGAGAAGGCACAGTTCTCACATTTGCACTGCACTGCCAAGTAGTGAGAGAAGGGTTCAACATGAGAGAACCTGTGGCTGGAAAAGGGACTAGCTCCACTCTTGGCTGCTTCTTGAAGCTAGCTATTTTGCAACATTAACAAAACCAGCAAGCCCATCTTTTGCAATATGTGTTCTAATTTCTCCAGAAAACCCAGAAGCCCAGGAGAGTTCACTCCAAGACCAGGGAGCCAGTACTGCTTCTTCAGAGCTTTCCATCTGCTTTGGGACACGCAGGTGCAACTGAAACATACGGTAAATCAAAACTCACCACACAGGCCGCAAGGAGGATCTAAAGACATTGCACAAGTTTGTGGTGAAACACCTCGCCGACATCGTGCTGTCAGGATGACCACAGAGCAGCAACAGGCTGGGGCTGAATGGGTGCAGAGATGAAGGTATCTTTGGGACCCAAGGTGGGGACATCCTTGCTGCCCCTTCTGCCAAGGTCCCTTGTCCAGCAGCTCCCACTGACAGAACATGAGCTCACGGTACTGATCTGCTGCCTCTGGAGAAGCTTATGGGGAAGGCACAGGGTGCTGCTGAAGTCACAGCAGAAATGGAAAGATATCCTGTGTTAAATTATGTGTTTGCGTGTTCATACACAGACGACTTATTTTGTAGGTCTACAACACATTGCTGAGCATCAGAAGTCTCCCCTTTTGCCCAAAAATGGTTTGCCTTCGCACCTCTAACCTTCAGTTTGCGTCAAGAAGCAACCATCCAACATGCTCCAAGCACATTGTCATTAAAAGGAAAAAAGAAAGAGCAGATAGAAGACAAATAAAGCCCTCACAGAGACCTCCATAAGGTGTCCCTTGTCCCAGCACAGCGCAGGCAGCAGCCAGGCTGCACACTGGCATGCAGCAATGTCCACCTCCCAGTCCCAATGAACCAAGCTGTGTTCTATCAATGAAATGAGGTATCCCAAAGCTTCAGCACAAATACTCCCCTTCCTTTGGGTCACAGCATTACCCCTCCTTAGGGTTCTACATCAAATATGGCTTCAATAATTTCAGAGTGGTATCCTTCCTTCTTTGTGCATCCAGAAGCCTTATTTACTCCCATAAACCTATCACTCACTTCTTCCAACTATAAAACTCCTAAGACAAATCCCTCTGTCCTGTAGCAGCCCTAACGCACAACAGTTGAGGAAATCATGGTTTCAGGCATTATCCTGCATCTGTGACACTGTTTTGGTGCAGCCTGGGTCAGCGTTACAGTGTCTGTGGCCACTGCAGCTCCTCAGGCTGTGCCGCGCTGAGCTCGGCACATAGACAAAGCAGTACTTAGTACGTCTTCAAAAACAGGGCACATATTTTTCTAACTGACAGCTCCTTTTAAGTGTTAAATGGATATTATTTTCTAGCTCTTCAAGTACATACTTTAACTAGTTTAAAAGGAATTACTGGAAATGAGGCAACTGTGGACTTCATCATTTTTTTTGTCTTTCTCTGAAGCGGACAACAGAACAATGTGGACTTTCAGACTTACCAGACGGTTGAGATCCGTGTGCCATGGGTGTACGTGAGAGCCAGTTTGAAGAGATTAAATGGCAATTTGAACCAGCAGCTCCCCAGAACTGATGTTCTCCCTTGGCAGAGGTCCCTCCAGCAGAAGACACGAGTGCGCGTTCCAGTACATGCATTCCAGTGAACAACTCTTCTTGCCATCTTCCTCCTCCTTCTGCATCTTTCATCTGCTTGAAATTTAGAGGACGATTTAGCAGACCTGAATTTGGCTCCTAATGAAGGCGTTCTGACTTGTCAATCTCTCCCCTGGCTGTTGCACGAAGCCTTGATAATAACTTGGGTTGTATCCACCCTTAGAAGCCAGTGCCTAATGCTAGGCCATCTGGACACCCACAAAGTGCCAAACACTGTCGTTCGTATTTAGTCCAGCTTCCTGCTCAAGTCAAATGGTATTTTGATGAGTGACTGCTAAAATGCTCAGGATTTGACCCTCGTGTGTCTGTCTCGCTGTCTCCAGCAGTGACGATGGCCTGCTCGTCAGCTGTTTACTCAGTTTGCAATAGAGCCAGCTGAAAAATTTTCAACAGAGCAATTTCTCATCCAGTACAGTCTATTCAAAATCAAAATATTTCTCGGCAGTTTGTCAATTTCAATGAAATTTTACAACAGGAGAATGTCAAAACATGGTGTTTCATCACCGCCACAGTGGTTCTTTTCAATGGCATTGACGTGTTCCATTTCATTATGGTCTTTTTGCTTCCATGGCTGCACATATTTGAATATTAACACAAATGCTATACAGATTTTATATTTTGTACTGCCTAGTGTCTTACTTTTTCCGTTTTTATACAATAGGAAAGTAGAAACAAAACCAACGTCATTTAAATAAGACTTTTTTTCCCCCCGAGTAGTTTCTAAATATACATTTCATGAGAAATTTCCAAATTTCACTTTTTCATCTCAATTCATAACAAAAAGAGCTGGGGAGTGTCAGGGCTTCTCCTGGAGCGGAAATTCCACCTCCTAACCAGCTCTCATTACCACTCAGTCCTCACCCAGCCGCAGCTCCAGCTGAAATCCTTGGCTCTGTGGGAATGTATAAGGTAGATCTGATTCACAAGCCTAGCAACAGGCTGGGAGAACACAACTGGCAAACTGTCCCTTTGCAAAACTCCATGAATCATCATGGCTTTGATGCAGACTGCCCTCCTCACAAGGAAAATGTACCTCAGCAACAGAAATAAGATCTTAAATCAAATCAGATGCAGCTTGAAATATTTATCTGCTGCTCTTCTGGGAAGAGGAATTGTAGTGGAACAAATTCACATAGTTATTTTACTGCTAAGATGGGCACAAAAAATTCTGAATGTACCTTGACCAAAACCAAGAGAGAGACAGGAATGTGAAGCTCCAAAATTAAGGCCACTGCAGTAATAATGCCACGTGATGGTGGCCACCCCACCCCACAGGCTTTGGTTGAGGAGCTAGAGCCCATGCCAGGTCCCACCACAAGCAGAGGGATCCCTTCCTGGGGTGAGTCACATTACGAGTGCTGGTGAAACGCAAGACTGCCCTGCGTACACCGCGGTGCTGCTGAGCGAGTTCCAGCCAGCCTCTCCTCTTCTGTCTGTAGTGCCTTCAGAGACATGCTCCTGGGGATAGGGACGCTCCTTCCTTTCTGAAGCAACCTTCTGGAGTGCCGGGACTTACTCATCTGCATTTGTTAGTGTTTACTGGTTTCACGTGATGCAAGTCCCTCCTGCTTATTTGGTGATCACCTGAGAGCAGAGTGAAGATGAGGGCACTTTGCTATGTAGGTTGGTACAACACAACACAACAGTCATCTGCAGAAGGACAGAGGAAGCATCAGTTGCCGGGATGAGATCTGATCCAAAACCATGTTGGCAAATCTACCACTATTTCCCCCTTTGCTTTCTTTGCAGGTTTCACCCTTCTCAGGAGTCTCTGCTGGACTCAGAAGCCTAGTAGTATGCAGGGAGTGCTTGTCTTAGAAAAAAAAATAAAAATAAAATAAAATAAATCTTTGGAGTTGTTTTAGAGAATAGGGTTGTTTCTAAGCTCACACACAAAATGATTTCACCTCTGCAATGCAAATCAAGGGTAATGCTGTAGTCCTAGGAGCCGAAGAACCTTGTTAACCATTGGTAAGAGAACTTACAACATCAGGTGCTTCCATGCTTATCTGGACCAAATTGTCCCACTTCCATCAGCCTTTGCTGTTGTGCCCACTCAGTCAGCTGTACCTAAGCTACAGCCTTGGGATCAGACTTAAGAAGAATTTATCCAGTCTGAGAGCTTTTTTTTGGTCAACTTTCCTGAGGGTTCTTTGCCATTTGTCATCCAACTGGAGTCAAATCCAGCATGCAAACAGAATGACCATGCCCCATCACAAGAGTGGGGTACCAAGTTACTCAGCCCACAGATGCCCACCCCCAGCCAAAAGGTTACAAACTACAAGGTTAGATCATAAGTAAAACAGGGTGGGGACTTCCTAGCAGAGCGAGGAAGCCTCTTAGGGTAATTTCAGTGCAAGAAAACAAATAATAACCATGTATTTCAAATGTGACTGATGTAGAGCCCCAAGTATTTGAGGCCAGCTACCCTCGGACAGAGCCTTGAGGCCCCATGCTCACCCCGAGGTGCTGCGGCCAGCAGCACGTTGGCCATGCAGCAGCAGGGAGCAGAGAGCCGCATCCAGGCTGTGGTTTCACAGCTGCACGGCTCTGGCCTTGGGTGATGAAATAAGGCCCAGGCAGGAAGCAGTTTTCCTCAACAGTAAGCTGCTATTTTTACACATTTCGCTTCTCTGACCAAGGAGACGCTTGAAGCCCGTGGACTCTGCTCCACTGCGCATTGCTCCAGCACCAACACCCAGAGGTGTCCCCTGGCCTGCTGAAGGCAGGGCACGGAGTTGGGGAAGCTCTGGACATATCCCCCTGTGTGTACATGGGGAGTGAAAGAGCTCCCACAGGTCCAGCACCCTGTGGCAACAACAAGAGGGCAGATCGGGGCAGGAGGCAGCCTGCTTCATGGCCTGGCTGCTCCCCTGCTCCTCACACGTGAGGCGCTGAGCACAGCCTCAGCCTCAAGTCCTTCCAGAGGAGGGGCGGCCTCATCCAGAGCTTTGCTCTGTGGCTAGTTCATGGTGCTGCTTATGCTCAGGGCTTCCTACAGCTCCTGCAGCCCCTGCCCGCAGCACGGGCAGGCCTCAGGCCCCGTCTCTCCCCCCCGGGGGCCGTGGCTCTGTCACAAGGTGACAGCGCTGGTTGCTCCCGGCCCCCTCCCTCCCGGCCCCCGGCAGGGAGTGGCGGCGCTTCCCCGGTCCCAGGGTGACAGATCTGGAGTGAAGTCACGAAAAGCTGCAGCTTCACGGGAACAAGCTGGAAAACAGAGCTGCGAGGGGGGAACGGGCTGTTTATGCCAGAACTGCCTGACATCGAGTAACACCGAAAAGCGAGAGCGGGGAATCGCGTCGTCCAGCCCCTGAGCAATTTCTTTTCCTCCTGTTTCAGTGCCCAGGTGTGGGGAATCTGAGTGCAGATGGTGTGGTGGGATGGACAGGGGGTGCAATGGGGTGGGCAGGGGGTGCAGGTCTGGCAAAAGGAGCCCCTGGCCGGTAGTCCTGCAAAGAGATGTGTGGTGGAAACCCTGGTGCAAAGCTGGGGTGGATTGAGGCAGATCCATGCCCTCCTCTTGCTGCTAGTCAATATTTCGTGAATTATTTGAGCCCTTTGCAGCCTCACTCCCTGCATCTGCATGCATGGTGACTAGGATGTCTCTTCTTACTGCCCCTGTTCTCCCTCAGGAGCAGGAAAAGTTCAATACCAGAAAAAAGCCCTCATGGCACCACGCTCACCAGCAAAATCTCACCAAAACCATGGTGCCACCTTTGTCCCCCAGCTCAGCTAGGGCCCATCCTGCCTACATGGACAGCTCGAGAGGCTGCAGGCTGGACTTAATGAAAACATAAATTAACATGTGCCTCCTAGGGGGGTTGTTAGGCTTAGCTCATTAGCAGTTAAAGCATATCCAATGCTCGAAGTTATTTGTTTGTTTGTATTTTTGCAGCTGTCCTTAGTTCTCTTAGGTCAAGTAGAGGTGTGAGGTCCAAAATAGCATCGGGATGGCTGAGCTTATGTTTCCAGCCCTGAAAAAACAATGAAGCGCTAATAAAAAAAAAAAAAATGCCTCGTGAGAAAGATTTCACTCCAAAGCCCTTCGCAAACAATGCACACAAGCATGGAAATGCAGGAGCCTGCACACCCTGGGGAGGGGAGCTGCTGCCAGCTACTTTGGGAGGAGAAGTGGAATCTCGGTGGCTTGGGGAGGAAACTTTGGACACATCTCTGTGCATCGCTGGAAGTGAAAAGCTCTGGTTCCTGCTCCAGCTGGCGATGCTGGAGTGGACCTGCACGCTCCTGCATCCTGAGGCTTGAATAAACATCTCACTGAAGGAGAGGATCCACACTGCTGGAGGGAGCAGGGCTGGTTCCCCAGAGGGCTTGGTCTTGTTTTAATGGTAAGTGTGTGCTGCTGGGCTGGGATCTGCTGGGTGGGGGCAGCCCCGCATGGCAGCTCTGACTCGGGGCAACGTTGTGCAACTTGCAGGGTAGCACATGGCTCCTCATGGCACAGTTACCACTAGGTGCTGTAAAACCAGGCAGAGACTGCAGACTGACAGAGAGGATATATCAGGACCTCTCCACTTGCTTTGTCTCCATCAGGGATGAGCCGTCATTCTTGCAGAGCAAAATTCCACCAAGAAAGTGACCTCTCTGCTCATGATGGATTCCCAGCTCCCGGCTATACATATTGCTGGGGGGTTATGGAAGGACAAACTGCCAAGCGACACACCGATGGAAACCTTGACCCTGGAAAAGTCCCTGCTCAGTACAGCTCTGCACCCTGCCTCTGAGCTCAGGCAGTCATCCTACAATATTTTGTTCCTTCTGTAACAGGCACTGACCGCAGTCTCCTTTGCTGCAAAGAGAAAAAATAGCTTGGGCGGTAACAGCCATCCTTCCCAGAGAGGATTAACCTGGTAGCTAGCAATGGCGTGACTCCTGGAGAAGCAGAGAGGCCCCTCAACTCTCCCTTCAATTAACGGCAGCCTCTTAACACGCAGTGCCTCCCCAGGCATCTTTGCCCCATTTCACATTGCAGGTTTGGTCTTAAAAGACTCACAGCCCAGGCAGAGCCACCAGGGCTTTCCTCTTGGCACCCAAAGCCCACCAAACAGAGGTCAGATGGGCACGAAGAGGCTCGGTTCCAAGCAGAAGAGACACCCCGTGGTGGCAGGAGGCGTTAAACGAAGCAGCTCTCGGAAAAGCGGCGCTTGCGGCTGCCCCGCACGCGGCTGCTGCGTGCTCGTGCGCCCAGGACAGGAGCTGCAGGCAGGCTTCTGCTGCCGGTCCGACTCAAGCCCGTTCGCAGCCAGTTCTGTTGTTTTGGTCTTTCTTCGAGGGAATGAGCTCAGATGAAACTGAAGCAGGTGCTAATTAAAAACAGGGCTATTCTTCAAACTGGGCTTTTAATTACTGTAAAAATATGTCAAGGAAAGTTGCAAAGGGGAAGAAAAATAGTAATTCCTTGTGCTACCTGCCATTTTCACTTGATTACCATCACACTTTTCTGTAGAGCAAAAACATCAGTCCTTCATAACAAACTCCTCTCTTGGGGGCTAGTGTGAATTGAGAGCTGTGAGGCCCTGCCATGGGCTCCAGAACTAGCAGCATAATGTCTGTAACAGACATGCTACCTAATTAAATTGTTAGGGAACAGGCTTTTATATCTTTAACACCTAATTTACTATTGTTTCTTTGAAAGTGTTTGGCTTCCCTGTGGTTTTTTGGGCCTCCCTTCTCAGTTTTACGACGGCTTTTAAGTTTTTCGTGTGTGTTTCAACTAAATAACCATTTTGGAGGTTTTGTTAGGGTCCCGGCTCGAGTCAGACCAAGGGAAACAGGGGCCTGTTTTACTGTTGTTCATGCTGGGCGAGTTACCACTACCGTGCTAATTATGTAATTACCCAATTTTAATAGCTATTGTATACTGCTTTATTGCTAACAAATCTTATTTCCTCTTTCTTTTCTCACTGATTGAACGGTAAAAGTATAAGGACACACACAAATATTATACTGCACTATAAACCACGATACAGGCCTTGCAAGAGTTCGCAGGGCTCTAACCCTAAACGAGCATCTTGGTTTATCCAAATCTCCCTGGCAGAAGTGATGATGTAATTTTTGCTTACCAGGAAGACACAGAATTGCATTCCTTTCTCAAATACTATCTGCAATGCTGCAATGACTGTTGCAGGGCTCTTAATGTAGGTTTGTACCTCACTTCCCACAAAAAGCATGGATTATACTTAGGATGTCTAGATTGCACTGTACCAGAAATGAGTAATGAACACATTAATTGATTAATTCCTCAGCAATATTTAAAGTGAAATGAAAGATTTGGGCCTTGAGAGGTAGGGGAAAACCTCGGCAAACATATTCCTGACCTGCTCCATTCCCTTGTGTAAGAGCAGGGGATAGAGCCAAGGGAAGCTAGAAGGTCCTGAGGGCTGAAGCCTAAGAGAAAGGGATGGGTGTTTTCCCGGGAGCAAATCCTCCTGTATCCTGATTTCTGAATGCTGAACTATGCCAATATATTCTGTATTTATAGATACATACATGTTCTGATGCTCTGACCATGCTCTTTTTAGATTAAAGTAAGCCTACTCTACATAAATTCCATCCTTATACAGAAACCTTGCTATTTTCCCTCTCTTCTTGCTTTTCCTCCCAGACATCATCCCCATTTTATCCCAAAGGAATCCAGGTAAAATGCACATAGATTTCAGCTGGACTTCCACCCCCACGATGCTGGTACATCCCCAGCATGTGACAGCAAAAGCTGTCCCCCTCCTGGCTTTTGCCATAGTTTCTGTTGGACTCCAGAAGCCCCAGAGACCCATTCTCATGGCAAGTTAGGCATTGGCAAGGGTCTGCTGAGCACACAGCAGCCCAAGGTCCCCGCTGCCATCCTCCAGCCCTCCCTTGGCACCTGGAGCATCTCTGCACACAGCAGCAGCCCTGCTCTCCATCACATTCCTCCTTAAATCCATCCTTTGCCAGCATATCTACCGAAAAAATTGACAGCAAAAAAATGAATTAGGCTGCTGGTGTGCTAAGACCACTGTCTATCATACTGAGCAATATTGGCTCATCGTCCTCCTGCGCTCACTCTCTGTCTGCACCCATCTGCTGCCTGCAGGCTCGTGCTGGGGTTCGAAGCAGTGATGCTGCAAGGGCGCAGGTCGGGGACAAAAGCTGTGGGGTGCTGGGGTGGCAGCAGCAGAGAAGGAGACACAGTTCTATGTGTATGTGCGTGCATGTTTCTGTATACATGTGTGGAGATATCTTGATCTGTAATTCTATTCCTATTCCTATACCTGTACCTATAACTACACCTATATTTCTATATCTATACCTATGCCTACACCTACATCTATATCTATGTGGGGGGGGGAGGGGTCAGCCTTTGTCAGTCAGTGCCTCATTTCTGCTGGCTGGGTGGGGAAAATAAGGAAATAATCCCATTAGAAAATGGGATTTGGCTGACATCTAAATGTCTGTAGAGTGAGATCTCTTTGAGCTGCTTTGTCCAGCAGGGAAATCAAAGTGTTTCCTTTCATGCCAGACCCACAGGAAATCCCACATCTGCCTGGGCCATCATGGAGCACCACAGCCAGACACCTCCAAGGAGCTTGGGGCAGCACAGCAGCAGGGCCATGGCGAACCTCAGGGGACAAAGCTGGATGAGAAGGGCTCTGAAAGAGCCTGAGGATGAGGGGACCTGGAGCTACAGGTCCAGGACACACTGGACTGCTCAGGGAACACAGTGAGGAACATCAACCTAGTCTGATGTAACACCAGATGGTGTTTCCACAGTGGAATTTCTCAAAATTTGTTGGTTAGATGTTTCAATATTCTGGATTTTTGCTGTGAATACCTACCAACATCTATTTCAGTGCCTCATGCTAAGGAAATGCTGGGCTGGAGAGACCAGGTGTGTGGACACTGTTGTACACCCTCTGCTCCTCCTTCCAGCATGAAATGGACAGGGGAGTGGGGCAGGTATGTACTACATTATTTTTTTAAGATGCCAGGGTAGAAGAGCAGAAAGCAGAAGCTAGCTCCCTTCATTTCTATCTGCCAGCTCATGTCTCAGTGACGCACTGTTTCTGGGGCACACTGGCAAGCTCAGGAGAGGGTTTGGAGCCCCTTTCTCTTGGACTGCCCCTTTTACCCAACCCACACCAGGCCAGGAATTACAGAAGCTGTCTTTCAGAAGGCCCAGAAATTGAGGGCTGGTGCACAGAGCCCAAGACCAATATGTTTATAACCTTTAGCTAGAACTATCACCTCTCTCTGCTCAGGTGCTTCTCTAGGTGTTGCCCAATGCCGGTCAGCTGCCTCATCACCCCTTTGCGGTCCTCAGGCTGGCCTTGGCATCACCACAGTGTCAGCCATGCTGCAATGAAGGGACAAAGCCCCAGACATCACTCAGCCCACGCTGCCACCCATGAGCATCTTCTCTGACCACATAGCAATGGATTATCCCAGTTGTGCAGCTGCTGGCCCAAGCCCTGGGTGCTCCATCCAGGTGTCAGCAGAGGACTCATGCAGAGGAATAACTTTCCAGCAGCTGTTGAAGGCATTGTCCAAGACATGCCTGTGATCTCTATGTTTCAGACCCCTCTTTCTGCCCCTCAGAAGGACCAAGCCTGGCCGACCCATCCCACTCCCTCAAGCCCAAGAGCTGTATGAGTGTTAGGTCTTGGGGTAGAGACACAAACTGCAAAGCGTCACCCCCCCCATTTCACAAATGATTTCCACAAGCTTCTGCTTTCCTCCAGCACACACTACCCTGAAAGAGTTAAGAGGGATTTACAATATTTTAAACTTATATTACTCACTTGTATTGAATTATTCTTGGATCACATATTAAATGGAGATTTTCCATATAATATCTGTCACAGATGGGAAAAAAAAATCATCTATGGATGAGTGTAATCCATTCATTGGTTTACGGATACAGCCCTCTCCGGGGATTGTCAGAAATAAACACGATGTCCCTGTTTGCAGGATTTTGCATTTGGATTGCTGAGCTAGCTGAAAAAACGTGTGAAATCACATGTAAGCCGACAGCTCCCTATTGACTCGGCATACGAACAAGCTCACATGTGTTATTTATTCCAGCAAGCCCATGGACTGTGTCGTGCACATGAAATGCTATAGCCTGCTCTGAAACTAGAGGGGATAATAATCAATAACGCTTTGTTCCTAACGCATCTTTCATGTGCAAATACCACGGGGTGTCGGGGTGCTGAGCGCTGACACCCCAGATGCTGCGAGGGGGAGAGGTGGCGATGCCCAGGGAGGCTCATGCAGAGCATCCCTCAGAAAGGCAGTGCTGGACCAGTCCCTCCAGTCCTGACCAAACATTGTGCTTCTCTTGGACATGTTAAATACATGGATTTGTGGTTGTTTGTTCGTTTGTTTTGAAGGAAAGAGCATCTGCCGAAGCGGCTTTCCAGTTACCTGCCATGATGCGTCACAGCGGTTAAAAGCCGCTTGTTATTTTGGGAACTGCCTTGAGGAATTAGGGATATCGGTGTGCCCAACACAAGGCTAGGAGGAGAGGGGAGATACCCCCTGGCCCTCAGCACCTTGTCCCTACTCCTGACCTGAGGTGTCCCCTGCCCAGCCTGGCCCTCACACCACGTCCCCCGGGCACCCCACACACCCTCCCCAGCGGGATGGCACGGCCGGTGTGGCACGGCTCCAGCATGGCACGGCCCTCACCGCACAGCTACCGGCTGGGGGGATAATTAGTGCCTGCCCCATCTGCTAGATGAGCTGGGGAGGCGAGGCAGGGGAGCTCTGCCAGCCTGCGCTTAACTCTTCCTTCCTCAGATATCTCCTCACTGAGGGATGTCGCAGTGGGAAGGGTCCCATGGGGACCAAAGGCGAGGCTCGGGGTCACCCAAAGTATCCACCGCTGGATGAGCAGATTTGGGTTTCTCAGCCACAAACCCCCTCTGTGCCCCAGCCCCGTCCAGAGCAGCATCCTCCCTGTGCCTCTTTAAATCGGGCGCTGGCATTCGGGAGATGAGGGAGGATGCTAACAACTGCAGAGCAAATGCAGACACGGGATTAATGCTGCTCTCAGCAGCAGACTTCTTTCCTGCATTAAAGTCAACACATCACCCAACACTTACTTCACACCATCCCCGGGGTGGCCGGAGAGTTCCCTTTATAAGGTTAATACCTTCTCCGCCCCCACCCCCCAAAAGAAACAGGATATTTCCTAGCTAATTTGTATGTGTCTAATTTTCATATCAACAACACCAAAGGCACGATCAGGGGCTTTTTTAGATTTGCTTTATTTCTCTCCACGTTGCTGCTCTCGCTGAGTCCATTTCGATCCTTCCTCTCCTTTCCCAGATTCCAGTATCCACAGGTTTCTGGGTTAACAACAAAATAACACATGCTGGAACCTGTTCAGATGGTGGTGTGTGTGTTTTTTTTTCTTTCTTTCTTTCTTGCTTGGAAAACCTTTTCCCCTCTCTTTCACCCTCCCCGTCCAAGGGAGTTCAAAGGGACATGTTCACAAACACGGCAGCGCTCGCCGCACCCACACTTGCCACCTTGAGGGAGGGAGCGGCACAAAAACTCGCTGGTGAACATTTGTGCAAATATTCATCTGGCATCTGCTAATGTCAAGTCTGGCTGGATTGGGGCGAGGAACTGTCGAAAAGCATAAATGAGGCGGGCAGACAGCAAGCACCGAGCTGCTTCGTTATGCAAACAGGAGCCGCTTGCAGCAGCCCTGGCTGCACCGAGAAGGGGCTCCTGCTGCAAGGCATTTCATCCCTGCTTTGCCCTGTGCTGCCCTTACCCTGACATTTCTCATGCAAAAGCCCTGCCGTACTGAGTGCTGCACAAACCCACAAATGCAACCCGTGGTCCCAGCCGCATCCCTGTGCCCTCCGCATGCAGAGCAGGCAGCAGCTGAGGACACTGCAGTGACCAGCTGGGTGCCAGCAGGACCAAAACGCTCCAACAGCTGCAAACAGCACTTATCTTAAGCCCCTGGCATTAATGGGGCAGCCACATCACTTGTCTCATTAATAAAACATCCTCAGGTAGCAGTGGTCCCCTTCACACCCTGAGTGGAGGGCTAGGGAAGCCAGGAGCATTGGAGCACCAGGACAGAGCCCCGACGGAGAAGCCCTGGTAGGAAACCCAAGAGGGTGCTCAAAGGGTGCTTGGGACACCCTTTGGCAGGATCAGGCCCATCCCTCCTGCACAGGACTGGGGGAGCCTTCAGTGCACTGAGCTCCTCAAGGTCAACGTTGGCCACAAGGAGCAAAGACAGACCCATCCTGCCCTGCTGCAGTGCAGGCGGTGGGCTGGGATCCCGTTTGGGCTTCATCAGCTAATGAGCCCTGGTGCAGGACAGGAGGACGAGCCTCGTGCCCTGTGCCTGCCCGAGCATCTCTGCGGGACCCCATGGCACTGAGCAGCAGGGCTGTGGGTTCCTGGTTTGGACTGGAAACGTCGGGGAGATGGATCTGAATTCCTTCTCATCAGCCTAAAGTCTGCTTTATTATTTATGACTGGGAACGCTTCCCACTAGGAACGTGTAGCTGGTTATAATTTAAATGTTTCTTCTAACTCGGGAAATTTCCAGGAAGGTCTAATAGTAAACACAATAATGTGCCCACAAGTAACAAATCAGCGGTCCTGTTTGTTTAATTCATTTGCCCAGAAAAATAATTAATGCAAAACTGATGGTGGATTTTGTTTGTTCCCTAAAACAATGTTATCAGTACATGCCCTCGGTGCATTTTTACTGCAATTATGAAGGTTTTTCCAGCTGGAAAGAGAGTCAGCTTAACTTTTTTCTTTTAAACTAATGACCATTTAATGTCAGATAAAAGGTTTAGAGGAAAGGATTAAGTACCACTTTCAACAGAGATGCAGGGAGATAATTGACTCAATTTACCCCAGTCCACGTGGGTGCAGGGACTCAGCCTCCTTAGCAGGTGTCCCTGCCCTCCAGGAAGATGCGGATGTTTCTGGTCTGGAAGAAGCCACGCTCTCCAAACAGCGGAGGAGATATTGCGGGACGGATGTGAAGTCGATAATAAAACCCCAGAAGCAGATAATGAACCAAAATGCTCGCAGCAGGGTCTGTGCCAGGAGGCGTGGGCGCAGCCCTCCCTGGCTCTCCAGCCTCCAAGCCCAGCCAGAGCCCCGCTCTCGCTCTCACCCACAACCTCTTCTCTGGAAGCTTCCAGACCAAACTGCTTCTGCTCATCCCCACCTGCCCCTTTGATGCGATTTTTCTTCCCCCATTGGTGCTGTTTCCGATGCCTTGTGGTTACCCATCCTGGAGCTCTGTGTGTGCCCGGACCTGGGGCAGCTCCAGGTGCCTCCGCTCCCTGCCCAGCCTCCAAGGCGCTGCCTCGCCGCTGAGTAGAGGCCAGCACGGCCCTGCCTTTGGCTGTGAAGCAGCAAAAAAGGGTTTGGTTTCCATCCTGGTGCCTGAACCACTTGGCTTTGGTGGATGAACAGCATAATGCAAAGGCATGCACCCCGACACCATGCCTTGCTCCTGGCTCCTGCACCACACAGTGCCGGGCACGAGCCACCTGTAAATTTGCAAGGGGAGGCTCTGGATGCTCCAGGGAAACAGAAGGGTTTCTGCAGGACCCGTGGACAAGCAGGTGGTGGGACAGCAGCACCCCCAAGCACATGTCCCACCACCCGAGCCTCCTGCTTGGAGCAGCTGGCCGGGGAGGGCGAGGCTCTGGTGGTGTTGAGCACATGACGTGGTCCCAGCTCACACCTCGTGCAGGTACGAAGCAAACAGCCAGCCCTGAACCACCTGGCTCCTACAGCAGATTGGAGATTAGGGCACTCCAGGCTAGGTTCAGACCACCTACGGGGACGGCTGGCAGCAGCAGCAGCAGCAGCAGCAGTGAGGTTCAGCCGCCCAGGACATCCCGATCCCTGCACGGCCCCGCTCTGCACCCACACTGCTTCTCCACCCCCCAGAGCAGGACCATCTGCACTTAATTGCTTTTGTGGGACTATTCTGGAGGAAGCCAGGTGGCTCCATGGAGGCAGAGCCGGTTGTCCTCTCCAGCTCCAACCAGGTGCACACAGCTGCCATGTGAGCAGGCGGGCCTGTACCTCGTGGGACGTACTTTGGGATCCACCACGAGGAAATGCAGGATGGTGTTTGCAGGCAGCGTGGCTCCTTGGGGAAACATGGCTCTGGATCTTCGTGTAGGGGTGGAATGGTAACGAAGGGAGGAAGGACCCCAGGGGGCATCACGGAGCCCCTTGGCTGCTCCCTCAGCCAGCACAGGAGCATGAGAGATGACAGGGGTGTGTGCTAGAAAGGGAAAAGACTCCAAAGCACAATGGGAGGTGTCTTGTGCTGTAGTGGGTTTACGTGGCAAGGTTTTGGTAGCAGGGGGCTATAGGGGTGGTTTCTGTGAGAAAGATCTAGAAGCTGCCCCATGTTTGGGAAGGGCCCCATTGTTTTCCAGATCTGAGCCAATAAGCGATGTTGTTTGCGCCTCTGTGAGAGCATATTTGAGACAGGGAAAAAAAACGCTGCGCCAGACAGCAGCCGGGAGAGTCAAGGGAGTGAGAAACAGCCTGCAGGTGCCAAGGTCAGTGTAGAGGGAGGGGGAGAGGTGCTCCAGGCGCTGGAGCAGAAGTCCCCTGCGGCCTGTGGTGAGGACCATGGTGAAGCAGGATGTCCCCCTGCAGCCCATGGAGTACCACGGTGGAGCAGGGTTCCACGCTGCAGCCCGTGGAGGAGACCACGGTGGAGCAGGTGGCCCTGCACCGACGGAGGCTGCCGCCTGTGGAAGACCCCTGCCGGAGCAGATTCTGGGCCGGACCTGTAGCCCGTGGAGAGGAGACCACGCAGGAGCAGGTGACCCGGCAGGAGCTGCTGCCCGTAGGGGAGCCAGGTTGGAGCAGTTTTCTCCTGAGGGATGGACCCCGTGGTACGGACCCATATCTGGAGCAGTTCTGGAAGAGCTGCTGCCTGTGGGAAGCCCACGCCGGATCAGTTCATCAAGGACTGCATCCCGTGGGTGGGACCCCACAGCACAGGGGACGAGAGTGACCAAGAAGGAGCGGCAGAGAAGAAGTGCTGTAGACTGACCATAACCCCCATTTCCCCGTTTCCCTGCGCTGCTTGGGGGGAGGAGGTGGAAGAGGGTGGATGGGGGGAAAGGTGCTTTTGGTTTGCTTTTTTTTCTTTGTTTTCTCACTTCTCTCGCTTGTTAGTAATAGGCAATAAATCTTACTATCTCCTTATGCCGAGTCTGTTTTGCCCGTTACAATAATTATTGCGTGATTTTCTTGTCCTTATCTCAATCCTTGAGCCCTTTTCACATATTTTCTCCCCATTCCTCTTTGAGGAGGGGGAGTGAGAGAGCGGCTGTGGTGGAGCTCGGCTGCCCACTCGAGCGGAACCACGACATGTGCAGAGCTGGTTAGCATGAATAAAGCAGGGAGAAGCCACCACAGCTTTCACCATGCGGAAGGGGAGAACCGCCCATCCATAAAGATATGGTGCTAAGTGCCCTCCTTGTCCAAGGCAGGTCTCTCAAAACAAAAGTCCTCCATTGCTGTGGAGCAGGTCTTAATTTTGCATCCTGGTCCCCCTCCCCAGATCAGAGCTATCACCAGCATGGATGCACTCCCAGAGCCCAAGCCCCAAGGGACAAAACCCAGTCCTGAGCCCTGTCCCACCAGCCGTGCCCCACACCCACCTCGCAGTGAGTCCCAGTGGTCAGTCCCAGTGGTCAGTCCCAGTGGTCAGTCTCCAGCCCCTGTGCTAATTTTCCCCAAGCCCAGAACCAATCTCTTTTACCAGGTTTGAAGCCCGCTGCCTTTCATGGAATTTCCCCGCCTGTGTTTTGGGAGCAGGTGAGCAGGCAATCCCCATTCACTTTCCCTGCAGTCTAGACTATTCATTACTTTCCTGTCTCTAAATGAGGCGGGCACAGTCCTTTCAATACCTCTTCATAAAGCGTTCCCTCGCAAGGCCTCTAATCGTTTGCATTGTCAGCCTCTGAGCACTTATTATTCCCCCTACATCCCCTCCGAGATCAGATATCCAGCTCGGAGCCCAGCACTTCAGCACGGGTCTCCTCGGGATTCCCGACATGAGCAGGCAGCCTTTCAGGAATACTTTTCGTCCCTCTCTTTAACCATCCCCATATTTTGTTTTACTTTCCTGACAGCAAAAAGGAAAAATACCTCGGAGTCGTCGAGGATGGTTCAAGAAAAGTGCAAGTGATTGCAATTAATTTGGAGCCCTCGGAGGTGTGCGCAGAGCTCAAGCTATTCCTTGCAGAGTGCCGTGCCCCGTGGTTGCCAGTGGTGAATTTTAGCTGCCATTGTGCTGCCCATTCACCTAGCTTTGTGTGGTCTGACAATATCTCAACCCAAGGTGGTATATGGTTGCAGGCACTGCCGCTCTCGTTATTTACAATGGCTAATTAAGATCCTGCTACAACCTTCATCCCACCCTTAATTCTTATGAAGCAGCCAACAAAAGGTTTTGATTTCCTTTTTGGCTGGAAGACCTTTTGGCTTCTGCAAAAAGGGGATTAAGAATGAAAGCACATAAAGGTATGTGCACAATCACAAAGTCATAACAGCTCTCCCAGTGCAGTCTCCCAGGAATGAAACGCAGCATTAGCAAGAAGGGCTAATTGGGACTGGTTTAAGGAGCGCACATTGTGTAGCAGAGTCCGGTAACACTTTTGATCAAGCAGACAACACAGCCGCAAATTGCTTTCTTCCCTCTCCAAAATATCTGACCCCAGAGGAAATGGTATTTTGCCTTTCCCTAGCAGTTCAGATGGACAGATGGGATGGGAACTGCTGGTGCACAGGGACATAGCCTGGACAAGGAGACAGGTCCCCAGCACTGGCTCTGATGGCACTCACCAACGTCATGGCTGTCACAGTCCCATAACTTGCCTAAAGCTGTGGGCAGTATTTTGGGGTTTCAGAGCCACACCGGAGCAAGCAGGCTCCATTCCCTCTTGGCATTTGAGCAGAGGTGGGTGTTACACCCAGTCTCAGGTGCCTCCTGAGAGCCTCCTCGCTGCAAACCTTGCTCACAAGGGAGGCAAAGAGGATGGCCTCCCTCCTGCTGCCTCCTCCACAGGCAGCAGCATCCACAGAGGGCTCTGCTGGGTGCTCCCCTCCCAGCCCAAAGCTTCCCCTCATGGTCCCCGTGTCCCCGAGCCAGGTCTGCGAGCCAAGCTGGGGAATCTGGTTCGTTAGTTCTTGGCAATGCCACCCCCCAAAATGTCATGGCATGCAGAAATCTATGAAAACCAGAGACCTGAGACATGTGTTTTTGTTTGTTTGCATGTGCCAACATTTCCAATGTCTCAAAAATGTGTGCCTGCAAAAGCTGCATGTGTGTTATTCATTTAGGATCATTTTCAGCCCTTATAATAGGAGGCTCATTTTATCCTTTTGAAAACTCTCGAGCAGAGATGATCACAGCCCTAAAGCCTGCCATTGCTGTAAACAACATTTAAGCTCCATGTAGCTGACTCTCCTTGGGAAATAATAGTGCCATGAAGGAGTGGAAGGGTTTTCACTATTTGCCTGTGTCAGATACATGGGTAGATAGGCAGCTAATTCCTTTAGGCTCCTTTGTAAACTCCAGCCAAGATTTTTACATTCTGATTCATGCAAATACGGTCATATGATCAAAGTAACATGTGCTACCTCCCAGAAACTAATGCACTAATCACTTACGTGCCCTGGGCCATGGCCTATCTCACACCATCACTTTGCTCCGTGGTTCCTGACACTGCTTCCTCCTGTCTTTGCACACAACATCCCTCAAGTAGACAGCTGGCTCCCAGCTAGCCCAGGACAGGGCTTGCTTCAAGCTGGGAAGCATCACAAAATGCCCCAAAAGCCATTGCCTTCTCCCTTTCTTCTTCGCCCATGCCAAGGTTGCTGAAGGTACATTTCTCCCGGCTACTGATGGTGACAAGGGACAGCAACACCCCAATAGAGCTGCGTTCCTCCAGATTCCTTAGCTGGAAAGTTTTGGGATGAAATCTCCAAATTACAGCTTTCTCCCAAGATTCCCACAGCTCCTCCAGCTTACTCAGGATGCAGTTTCGGAATTGCCTGCTCTGACAGCAAAAGGACTTCCCTTGCTCTAGCAGGTGCAAATGCAGCTGGGCTGAGCAGGTTTGGGATGCTGGGCTAGGAGAGGGGTGCTTGGGGTCTCCATGCCCTTCCCTGGCCCCATCCCTTTGGTCTCACCGGGACCCCCACCACCCATATGCTCTGCCACGGGGCTCCCAGCTTGGCATGATCCATGGCCTTTTGGATCCATACCCCCACACAGGTATTGCGCCCTCCTACATGAGGCTGGTTAAAACACCATGGGATAAAGTAAACCATGCTATGAGCTCTTTTCCTCTGGTTACGATTGCTCCCCTCATCAGCTGAGATTCATGTCCTGGAGACAAGGGGGTGGTGGTGGAGGAACAGCAGGAACGAGCAAGGCATGGCTAACCCAGGAGGCCTGGGGCCATGGGGATGGCCACAGGCTCCAAGGAATATCTGTGGGTATCTTCACACAGAGCACACCAGTGCTTGGAGTGGGGTGGCATTTGCTGAAGAGACAAACTGCCACAGGGACAGCATTTTAGAGGGGGGAGTTCAAATCTCTTCGGATATTTTGAAATCAGTTTCCACTGAAAAATAAGCAGGGGAAATTTCTTTCAACACCAAATATTGTTTTTTGTTTTCAACGTGAAGTTTCTGATTTGTCTCTGTCTTTTTTTTTACCTTTAAAATCATCTACACTTAAGAGAAGAAGTAAATTGTTAAATAGGTTGAATTAAATGTTTTTGGTAAACCCAAATCTCTCCACCCAGTACTTTGTCTCACTTAAAAAAGAAAAGTTTCAGTTTGACCTGATTTTTCCTCCCTAATTTTTCAGCTCACACCGTTGGAAATAACAGAGTCTACGTAGGTTACATCATTCGTGAGGAATCTCCTCTCATCCGTCTCCAAATGAATAACAACAAACATTCAAAAAATAATTGAAGTTTTATATATATCCCTTGGCCATTCAGGTGGTATGGCTGGCACGAGACAGCGGCACTTTAAACAGCTGTTGTGAATCTTAAGTGTAAACTTCCACCCTTTGGCAGTAAATCAGGAAATTATGCATAGGAATATACCTGCTTTCCCTTGGAGTAGACAAAAATTGCAATGTTTAATGCCTTGAGAGAGAATGGAGGAGAAAAGTTTTTCCCCAGGGTCACCCAGGCTTTGTCCTTCCCTTTCTGCCACTGCCAAGGGCTGAGTGAGGGAGACCGGGGCAGGCAAAGGGCTTTGCAGAGACTGTTCAGAGTCTCACCGGCATCCACACACCTCCTCCTTCTTTGTAGGCAGGTACCTGCCTTGGAGATTAAAGAACCAGCACTGCTCCACACACATGCACTTCTTCACATAACACAACCTTATTTTCCAAAGCTAGGTATGGTAACGCAGCGTGCTCTTCCATCCAAGTTCACATGTGTTTTGTGTTAGCCAACCCATCCCACCTAGAGCCAACCCAGTGTCAGAGTTTTGCTGGGGGACAAAGTCTCCCCAGGGAGACAAATCGATTGACCATCTTCTACAGCCCAGCCTGGTGGGGCCAAGCCTGCAATGACAGCTGCGTTTGTTCAAAAAGGCAGAACAAAAATATGCCGTTGTTGAGCAGGAAACACCAAACCAGCTTCTGCTGGGGTTAGCCGTGCTCACCTGGGCACCTTGCATGGGGACCCGGACACTCCTTGGCCTCTTGGCTGGTGCTGAGCCCCAGGCAGGGTGCAACAAAGCTGTGGTGAAGGTTTGCTGCACCCTTCTCTGCCCAGAGCTCCATGGAAGGCGAGGTTGAAAAGGGGAGGGCTGATCTTAGCACAGCACAGACAGCAGTTCACGAGACCCTTTAGTTGGGTTGTATCTGCCCCGATGACAGCTGGACCTGTTTCTGTCCAGACTCATTCCCTTCTCATTGCCCCTCAGACAAGAGGTGCTATGGGAAGCACACCGGTGCAAAGTTTAGATCTGGACCAGGATCCAGACTTTTGCAGAGCTCCAGTGCTTCACCTTGGGCTTGGGCTCTGCTCAGGACAGCCTCAGAGCCCAGCTGGGCATGGACCACTGACCCATCAC
This sequence comes from Aythya fuligula, assembly GCF_009819795.1. Taxonomy (NCBI): domain Eukaryota; kingdom Metazoa; phylum Chordata; class Aves; order Anseriformes; family Anatidae; genus Aythya; species Aythya fuligula. The sequence continues at coordinate 6,378,870 of NC_045572.1, read as the reverse complement.
TGTCATGGGACCAGCACAGGAGAACGACCAGGAGAGCCACCACACAGAAGGTCTCCCCAGCCAGCAGTTCAGTTTGTGCCAATCACTCAACGTATTGACAAAAAACTCTTCTCTGGACCTACAAAGTGTCCCCCCTAGGACAGACTCACATTTTGGCATGCCCATGGGCCCTGCAGCACCTGCACCCAGCTCCATGACCAACCCAACCATGGCGTTCCCAGAGCATGCCACGATCTGATCCCAGCTAGGAAAACATCGCTACACATCTAGCCGTAGTTCCTCGAGCCGTAGTTACAATCTGCTATTATGAACTTCAATTAAGCCGTGTATTTGTTTAAAATGTGCCCACCCAGAGCTCCACACACATTCATGCCGTCAGTTGCTTCGAGCAATCGCCTAGCGCTACACCCCTTGCTATTGAGGTTATTTCCACAATAGTAATTAAATCCTCATTAACAGTTTTCAATTATAAAGTAAATGAAAGGTAATAGCCTACAAAGGGAACCACAGATCATATCCAGGGAGCCTGAAGAATTTCTGAAAGGAAGAAATAAACGCAGAAAAGCTTCTTCTCCACAGAGAATGGGGCTGCTGGCAACCTCCGGCCTAACCATGGGGCATGACCCAGGCCTAGAACCACCATGTGCCCAGTGGCTGTCAGCATTGGCCTGCCCAGCTCTTGGCATGTGGTGGATTTCCCCTATTTCTTCTCATTTCTTGAGTGTCTCTGCTCCCGAGCACCCATTTGCCCTTCCTGAAGGTGCTCTGAAGGCAGCCTGGTGATGAAATCGTCTCATCTATCCTTCTGCTTTTTGTGGTTGTTGTTTTAATGAAGTGTGAGGAGCGGATGTTCAAACACACATACACAGCACACACCATCCTCAGCCAACAGAGCTCTCTGAAGGCACCTAACCCAGGGTGCTATTTTCTCACCACAGTGACTTTTCACAGCCTGAGGAGCCCACCTCACTGCTATCCACCAACTATTTCTGCAAACCACAACTGTCAGAAGCCCCTGTTGCCAATGCACAGCCCCTAGTTCACACTTGCCAGACTCCAAACCCCTTCCTGTGGGCATCATGGAACAGGGAGCAGATCACCCCCAGTTGGTCTTGGCCTCACAGGAGACTCCTGCCCAGCCCTTCTCCATCACTCACTGCCTCCACCCCTTCTGATTTCCCCAACGGCAAACAAACCCTGTCGTGCTGACAGCGATCCTCAGTGCTATGGGCCATGGCTGTATTTCAAGGAGAAGAAAGGCATCCATAAACCCTTTCTTGCTCTGGAAAGCAACTGGGTTTCTCCTCTTGGATGAACTCACACAGCAAATGTACAGCCGCTCCCCATCGCCCACCCCCAGAGCTTCTCTGAACTCTCCCCAAATCTCTCCCACGTGAATCAATCTGAAGGCAAAACTGGCAAAGCCTTCCAGCCCCCACCAACCATATCCACCACCGTGCCATCAGACAGCGAGGTCCCGCTTCGGTGCTGGTCCCCAGGTGGGTCAGGAGTGGCTCCCACTGGAAAATGGGCTGCCCAAGCCACTGCCCACAGACATGGGTAGGGCATCACCTGTAAGGCTGCCCAGCCTCTCGCTGAGCAGCTTGGCGTGACCCCGCTCAGCATTGTTCATTTTTCTCCAGGCTTGTGAGGTTTGGAGATTTGCTCAGATAAGCATCCTCAAGTTTGCATGCTTATCTGCACCATCTCCCCAAACGGCTTTGATCTGCAGGATTTGGCTGCAGCTCTCAAAGCTATCTTGAGAAAGCTTGTTCTTGGGAGAGCCGTTCCTCTGATTAACAAGAAAAAGCTTTCTGAGTGGCTCTGAGCAGTTGGAGCCCTGGCTGGAATCAGGGAGTGCAGCAACGTGCGCACACTGCAAGAAGAAAGTCAAGCGAGCTTTTCCTTAAAGCTTCACTGGGGCTCAGTTGTCATTTCAGCAATGATTTAAGGTTGATTGTTCCACCTTTTTGCTGGTCTCTATTTAATATTGTCTCACCTACCCCACCAGGTGGGTCAGTACATGCTGCTGGCAAACAGGGAGCAGTGCTTCATGTTTACATGTGGCTTTACAGCATCCAAATTCTCTGCAAAACACTTGCAAGGAAAATTGGCTGTGCTGAGGAGGAAAGCAAATCAGCGAGAGGCTGGAGGAACCGGGCAAGGAGGGAATGGGTCTGTTTGGGGCTTTGCTAGGTCTAGGGAGAGTTTTAAAAGATAGAAGAATACTGAATCACGTCGACTCCATGGAAACAAATAGACCCTCTCAAAAACTCCTGTGAAGGAAACACGAACTACACGTAAGAACATGTTAATTGAGTCATATGCTAATTTTCCAGTTTACCTTCTCCTTGGCCAAAGCTTTAGGAAATATTTGGTGTACTGAAAAGTATCAAATTTAAGCCTCGCTCTTGAAAAACTCCAGCACATCAGCCCATCACCCCACATAAGATTTCTCCCTTTTGGAAATGAGGGAGAAGAAAGACGACAATCTAGAGGAAAAGGAGGAATCACAGAATTAAATTAGCAATGATGTTTATAGTGGGGAAACCATCTCAAACATACTGTATAGCCCTCACATCAAAGGTAAATGTCCATCCAAAAAAAAAAAAAACAAAAAAAAAAAACAAAAAAAAAAAAACAAAAAAAAAAAACCAAAAAACACCACTATTCAGCAAAGGGAAAGAAGCATGAACAGCAAAAATATATACATGTGTTTTAAATAATTTTTTAATTGTTGAGGCAGTAATACTTGGTTCATGGAACTGCAATATACAGAGAGGTGAAATAAATAGCTTATATATATATAATATATATAATATAGCTGGTTTTAAAATATTCCCTTATCATTGGTGTACTAGGTCATTTTGTAGTCACTTGAATGTATTTAGCAGCATTCTCCAGAACTGAGCATAATGCAGGATCACAGAGCCGTGACACCTTATGTCGTCAGAAAGGTTACAGAAGATCGATGCGTCGAGAACTCCACGGAAACTCAGTCACTGCGGCACACACCATCTTGTCTCGGTCCAGCTTGCAGCAGACAATAAATAGATTACTGCAAAACTGGCAATTTTCAGGGCAGGGTCTCAGTAACTTTGGGAAAGAACTTTGGTTTTCTTTGGTTTTATTTATTTATTTTTAATAATTACTTTTTCCTCTGGGGATATGCTTGAAAAGTTGTCCTTTCCAAAAAGAGAAATAAGCACCTGTGTGTCATCAACAACAAGAAGTCAATTTAAATAGAGCAGTTCATTTTGTTTTTCAAGTCACAATAAATCCCTAACAGCTTTTCCCCAGCGTTTGCCATCTAGTCTTTTATTAATTTTTTTTATTTTTATTTTTTTTTAAACACAATGTACAAAAATAGAGCTTCTTCCTTATTTTTAATGTAAAAATATTCCTCTGGTGCAGTTTTTTTTTGTGGTTTATTATTGTGACACTGTTTTGTCTATTTTTAACTGGGGTTGGTGGGTCGTATTCTCTTAGTCCTCTTGGTGACTGTTGTGTACTTGAAAGGTTTCTGTATCTCCACTTGCCCCTTTGGGTACCTCTTCATAAAATGTACATCTTGCTGGTTCTCCCGGGTCTTGGGCCCTTTTCGTGGCCTCCCTTTTTTGGTGAATCCAACATACCAGCCTGAATATTTTGCTGACATCAGTGCCGTATAGTTGTTTTCTAGGACTTTTTCAATGAAGACACACTCCTTGCTGGTGCCATCAGGCTGAAAAAGAAAAAAAAAATCATTAATCATTATCCAAATGCAAGCACAGTGACCAAAACCCAATTTGGCATAAATAAAATCATCACATCTGGACTCTGGTTTTGGTTCGACATTGATAATCGGAGCAATAACAAACATCAGCTCAAATAGAAATGATTAAAAAACATAAGATCACTCATTATGTGTTTTTTTTTTTTAAGTACTTCTGTCCGAGGGGAGATTTTTCAAAGACAACAGTTTATCCAGTCCAGCTCCTTCAACTGCAAGCAAAGCAAGACATTTCGCTTTGCGTATTCCACTAGCAAGGAGGATGAATTGAGCTTGTTCCAGGGAAACCCCATACAAGATCAGGGGAAGAAAAAAAAAAAAATTCACATGGGCCAAACAACAGTGCTTCTGCTACTACTGCTCACTTTTGATATATTTCCAAAAATACCTTATAAGCTGTGTCCACAACTACCTAAATCCCTCTAAAATTATAAGTCTTGCTCTAAGCTTTCTGAGTGCTTTGAACACTCCCCCAGCCTCCCAGGCATGACAGCAGGCAAATAAATGGCGCATGGGGCTCCTGGAACGAGCCGACCCCACTTGGATTCCCATGTTGGAGCAGCCCCTTCAGGATGGGTCTGCATCCTACACACCTCCTGCACCCCAAAGCCAACGAAGCTTGGGGACAGCTTAGGGACAGCGGTGCCCTGAGCACCACATCCACCCCACAGCACGCCCCTAAATTGCTTGCCTCTTCACAGAGGGAGCCAGGACTGAATGCAGCACTGGAGGTCAGATGCTCCTGAGTGTGAGAGCTGTTCCCTGACCACCTGGGAGCAAAACGCCCGCAGTGCCAGGACTATTCAGACGCAGCCTAATGCAAACACACCTCCCCGTCACTGCCACGGGCCCGTGATGGGACAGCACCCAGACCTCAAACCGCTCACTGGTTTGAGATTTTGGCAAGATGGGTTCTCCTCAGCTTGGAGGCTTTCTGCCAGTCCCAGAACTGGATTCGGAGTGTGACAACATATCAGTCTCGGGTTGGATTCAGGACTCCAATCTGCACAGCACTCACAGCACTGGAGGGGGTTCCAGCATCACCCAACAGCACGTTTAAGTTGTTATGCACAGCAGAAATTCTTCTCACCTGCAGTCCTCTGCCAGAAGACATGTTTTGTCCTTTAACTGCTGATTTACTGGTGTGCACCTAGACCACATCACACACTGAGTGCCTCCTGCACCAGCGCTTTGTTTTAGGCATCAGAAGATATTATGTAGATACAGGCTCACTTCAGCCCTGGATATCGTATGAGCCCTGTGTGTTTTACAGACTCTGCCCAGCAAAGTCAAGTAAGAGGCTTCGGGTACTGCAGGCCCGTGCTTATGATTAAACTCATCCCTCTCCACACAAACACCCCAGTGCCAGACCTTTCTGTCCCTGGGGGAACAGAGAAGCAACAGTGGCCAGCCCCTCCTCACAGGGCTGCTGTGGGCACGATGCTGGGGGAACGAGCCCCTTCCCCACGGCCAGCTCCGTGGGGCCAGGCTGCTGCTGCATCCTGAAAGCCTCCCTGAAGCCCTGCACACCCGCAGCAGCTTGGTGCACTCCGGGGGAGCTGGTGTGCAGGGGCAGGAAAGAAGCACCAACAGTCCAAGCAGCAACATGTGGTGCTAACCTAGAACCATCCTGTCTAAGGGGGTTCGTTACCACACGTAGGTCTCATAAAGAGCGCAGGAGAGATCCCAGCAAGTTCTGCAACAACAGAACAGGACGGTAACAGGCAGAAGGTTTGAAAAATGGCACCGGATGACTTCCTCTAGCATCAAACAGCTAACCCGGGGTCTGCACGCCTACGGGGACAGAGCCAACTGTGCCATACAACAGCAAACTCCATCCTGGGCCAGGCACAAAGGTCCTAATTTCATCATCCGCAATCTGAAGGTTACAAATGCATTAATGAATGGCAGAACTAGGCGAAGCACTGTGGTTTCAGTTCCTGGGGGGGTCATTCTCCGAGCCCTGGGTTTGATCAAAGCCACATGAGTGGGGAAGGGGGAAATCAGTTGACACCACAGGGTTCCACCAGGTTTCAATGTGAGGCCATAAAACCAGCCCCAGGTTTCTCAGGGCTCAGCCCACTAGAAACCTTTCACCAATGAATGGAGAACTTTTAAACAATACCATGGCTGGCTTTCAAATCCACCCAAAACCAGGTGCTGATGAACCGACCGAATTTGTACTGCAGGGGCAGCAGGTAATTGGAACGGCTGTTTCCCTCGCGCTTGCAGAAAGGTCCTGGCTTTGAGCCCTGACCTTGTTGCTAGGAGAATTGAGGCGTTTTCATGCAATTTGGGAGGTTTCCGCTTGCACTGCAATGTCAGTTTCTCATGGAAAACGAAGACTGGAATTAAAAGAAAACGTGTGTGTAGGAGGGGGAAGTTATTCTATTCATAACAGAGAAGTATTTACTTATACCTTCAAATTTGCCGACAGAGGCTAAGACGGAGACAGGAGGTGTAGGAATAACAAGGTGCAACTTCAGGCCAACCTCAGGGCTAATTTGAAGTAAACAAGGTACACGAGATAAAATAACTTCGTTCTGGAAGAGGAAGAGCTAAATGATTTGATAACATGAAATTACAGCAACATTTACAAGTACTTCAAGATAAATCAGGATAAGGACCTTGCTCTTCCCCAAACAGAGCATTCCTGTACGTGCTAAGACATGTCAGAGACAGACAAATGATTTTCAAATACTTACAAGATGATTTTACAGCATCTGTTATAATCTCCAATAGAGCATAAATCACTCACACACGTTACCTACACCATGGAGAGCTGGACCCACAGTAATCTATTAGGGCAAAATAACAATTTGTAAGGGTTTTCAATATTTTCTGTCACCTTGTTTTTATCAGGTGTCAATCATTTCATCACATCCCCATTAAAACAGCAGCCCAAAACTCATGGAGACTGCTGCCTCGGTCCTTCTCTCCTCTGTGGGAGAGAAGGATGGAAGAGAAAAGGGAGACAGCTCTCACCACGTGTGAGTGGCTTTCAGGCCAAGACAGCCGGTGACAAGGCAGCCTGCCCTTCTCTGAAAGCTCTTGATGCAGTTCTTTGCCACCAATATGGGGCTGCAACCTCTCCTGCAACGTCAGCGGGGAGATGCTGCCAAGCTGCATTTCATACATACTTCACTGTCAGGATGCACCTTGCAGAGCACTCACCCTTCAAAACACAGAGTTTTATCTTTTGAACTGATTCTTTAAAATAAACATGACTTCTTGAGAGCCTCGCAGCTGGGCAGGAGCTGCTGAGCAGCAGGGGAGGACCTGCACCCAGCCCCAGTGCCCTGGCAGCCCCTCGGAGCAGGGCTGGCATGAGGGATGCAGACAGACAGAATGCAGGGAGAGGAATCCACCCGCAGATCTCCCAGCTGAGACCCTGCCCCAGGAGGACACAGACATCAGCAGCATTGAGGCTGCTCCTGTCTTTTACTCTCCTGAGGCTGAGGAGCGGGGCTAGCTCAGCCAGAGGTGCTCAGTCCCTTTTGCCTCTGCAGCCTGCTGGCACCTGCCTGCCTGGAGGAGGTCAGTCTGCAGGCAGTTATGTGAATAAATGAAGTTTTAAAGAGAAAAGCTCAATACAGTATAATGGCTTAGGCCTTTCTCCTCCTTTTTTACTGAAAGCAGAGTGTGTACAGCATCCCCGCCCTGCAGGAAGCATCCCTGCCCAGCAGGACCGCCAGCCCCACGCGGGTGCTGTGCCCCAACTCCCTTGGGACCAGTGGCTGTGACACAGCCCACAGCTGCCTCACAGAAAGGGCTGCGGGACTGAGCCTCAGTCTTGCACCAACACCAGTGCTCAGCTCCTGAGACCTCAGCTCTTTCCAGAGAAATAAAGATTTTTATTTTCTAAACACACCCCCAATCCCTGTGAGACGACCCGGGAGCTGTTAGTCAGACTTGAGATAAACTTCTTCCAAAATGCCTGACCTAAAATCCACCCTCCACAGAAAACTCTCAAGCATCAGGCAGGCCTGCAAAGAGGTGACAGAGAGCACAGCCCTGAGGGTGAAACATGGACAGACCCAGTGAGGTAGGCAGCGTGCAGCCGTGGCTTCAGCGGGGCATCTCCAGGAATTCACAGCCGGGCACCAGCTCTGGATGCGCCCAGCGGCGTGGCAGTGAGCTGGAGCTGTGGCAATCTCTTTATCAAGCAGGGCTCGGGCAGCAGCAGCCACTCCAAGTCCAGAAAGGGATCTCTCTGCTGCGGAACTGTTTATCTACCCCAGGCCAGCTTCACCCCGCGTGTAGCGGAAGGCCGCGGAGTTAAGGGAGCTGCATGTGAGCCAGGGTCTCTCCGAGTGCCACGAACTCACCAACGAGGAGCACTGGATTGTTTGTGCAGAGCATTTGGCGACAGCCTCCCCAGTATTAAACGTGAAACATGTTGAACTGACACTAAAGCAGAATTAAGTGCCAAAGCATTTGCTGCTTCTACAATTACACTCCGGAGCACTGTGGTGCTCCTTCTCTCCCGCTCTCCTTTTTTATGACCCAACTTGGTCTTATTGTAGTTTTGCTTTCTTGTTTTAAGTTCTCCAAATGGAAAGGATCAAAGGGCTCTTTGTTGTTGTAGCAGGAGCGCGGCTCTGAGCGAGGCATTACTGCCACTAACAGCTTGCTGCTCAGGGGGAATTCGCGGGAGCCTCTGTGCCACCAGCCTGAGCCAAAGCATTAGCAGGTGCAGCAGCCGCCTCCTCCTCCTCCCTATTAGCCCGCAACACTAAGCCACCTGAGCAGCTTTTTATGGGAAAGGGAGGCCAGGGCAGGTTTTCTCATTTATGCTTCACAAATCTGGCTCAGTGGGCACCGGCAAATCCAAACTTCCTTGGCTTTTACGGCAACAATAAGCTTGCACAAACGGCTCGGATAACGACACGGAGCAGTGAGAGATGCCTCCAAAAACTGAAAGGTTTCTCTGTTCGCAGAGATCAGGGTGCAAATTAAGCCCTGTGAGTAATGCTGTGTTAAGCTGTTGTTCGCTAAGCTTATGTTAAAACACCTCCCTCCCCTCCCCACCAAACCATGCTGAAATTAGGAGCTCATGGAGTAAGGCTGGGGTGACCGAAAGCACTGGTGATGGGCTGCAAATAATGACAAACAAGCAGCCGTATGAAACGTGCCTGTTAGGACCCAGGAATGCTGGCTTGGCACAGGATGCTGTGACACTCAGCGTTTCAGGAGAGACGGGGATGACTCCCCTAATTATCACCTCCCTGCAAGTTCAGCCCCTCCAGGCTCTAAGTGAAATCATGGAGACACGAGCCCCCCATGCAGAGCCAGGACCCAGGAGGAGGGAAAGCTGCTACTCAAGCAAAAGGTGTCCAAGTGGGACACTTGCCTACCTTTTTTTTTTCCAGGAAAATCCCTGAAAACAGACCTTTTCTGCATCCCTCCCTCCCCCTCTGCAGACAGACGTTTCCCAAGCCGCGCTACCCCACGGTGCTGGGCTCTCACACCACCCCAGGTGAGAGGTCCCCCCACGGAGCACAACAATTATTTCAAAGGCTTGCTGAGAATTCCCTTTTAATGCTGGCACTGTTAGATTCGCGCGCCACATTATACAGAAGAAATCCTGCCCTTTGTTTTCTAAATTTCAGAGCAGTGACAGCATGGAAGTCTTACGTTTTCAGGAAATGTCCAGCTCAGGACTCCCAAAGAGCCTCCCTGACCATCCCCGGCTGAGGACCAAAGGCCAGTGCACCTAGCATCACCCTATAAAACCCCAGAGCAGTTTACGCAGCAAGTACGCAGTGGCATGTGATTTTCAGCAAGCATATTACTTCAGTGTTTTTGCACCAGCTCAGCTCAAAGTCAAACAGATGGGCAGCACACAGAGCCTCCAGACTCGCCCCACATGGCTCGGAAAATCCCGAGCGGAGGAAGGTAAGGCAGGAGCTATGTTAACGTAGCAGCTTTTAGCACTGCCACCTCTCCCCCTTCACACGTACACCTTTTAAACGCAGGTCAGAAAGCGTGACAAACGAGGCGGGCACAGCAGCTGGCAGCCACAACCCCAGCAATGCTGTAGGAGAAGTCCCCCCCACAGCACGGCAGATCCCAGTGCTCCGGCTGCCGGTAAGCTGGGTGCAGCCACACTCGTGCACTTTATAGGCATTATCGGGACAGATCTGTCAAAAGCATCCTGATGCTCAGCATCCAGGATTTATGGCAAGGACTCCTGACCACAGAGACACCTCTTGACCCAAATGCATTCTTGCTCCTAGACCGGGCTGTAAATCAGGGAAGCTGCATCTATAACTGCCAAGAGTTACTCAGCTCCATGCGCGTTTCCTCCAGCTCTCTGGCCTCTGAACCTGCACAATCCTCTGAGGAAAATACTTAGGAGTCATGATGGGCAGTTCAATAAAAGTGTCTGCCAGAGCACCGGAGAGGTTAATTACGTACATAGGACATTTAAGTGCATGCATAAAGCAGGGGAAGTAATGCAAAAATCTCCACAGAGGCGATTCTCCAAAGAAGGTGCATCTGCATTTGCAGGCCCAGTTTCAAACTAGTTTTGCCCATGTTTTGCACCTGCCCATACACTGTGGGCACTCCTGAAAGCAAATATGGGCAAATAAATGCAAATATGGGCACGGTCTTGCTTGTGAGGGATGGGACCTGCAGGCTTTGCAGAGCCCTGTCCTGCCCAGCTGCCAGACACAGCACAAACTGCAAGAACCAAGGAAGGAAGGGAGGGTTTACAAGTTTTTCTTTCCTTCTACATTTCACTCAAAAACTCCACTTTTCTAACTGGTATCTGCTGAGCAACCCTCGTACAACCCTTAAAGAGCATTTTGTCACAGGAGAAACAGAAGGATACGGAGATGAAATAAGTACTTGTAGGGGTGAACCCAGCAAGGCTGTGGCTGTGTCAGGACATGCCTTCTAACCTGCTGCTTCTGTCACAGGCAAATTTATTGCTAACAGCATGGCAGGGAGGCACATATCCATAATTGGAGCAAATTAGGATGGCTTCATCTGGAAAGATGCACATTTGGTTAATAGAAATTCCTAACTGCATCTCAGAGAACTGTGTGTACTTACTATTAATGACAAGAAGTGTCAATCACTCTTTAAATGAATTTTATGAAAACTTAGGAGGATGTAATTTAAGTGAGTACTTTGGGTCTCCTGCAATAGGAAGCTAGGCTTCAGGAGATGTGAAACTACAGGCAGGTTTCAGACATGACATCTGAGCAGATCTGTGACATCCACCATTGCACCTACCTGATCCAGCTGAATTTACGCTCCTAGGTGCTAACTGAAGGAAGACGTGGGAAGGTATTGCTACCCATCCATACAAAGCACCACCTGTTAGGTTATATGCAATGCTGGGCTTCATTTTAGAGCAGCCTCCACTGAGACCCACAGGCTAGTTCTGAACTTTCTGTATGAGGTATGTAAAAGCAGCGCCATCCACCCTTCATTATATGGTGACCTTTGCCACCACAGGAAAACTTAAATACTTTTGATTAAAACATCAGGTCCAGACAATAACTGGAGAAAAAAAAAAAAAAAAAAGCCAGACCAGAGCAGCTGCTGACCTCATAGTAGGCCTGCTACATCCTACATTTACACACATTAAACAAACATGTACCGACTTTCTAAGTTGCCATTTCAAACAGGCACAATCCCATTCAGCTGACATTCTGGTAGTGACACCAGTTTCCCTGGGGTGAGTTTAAATCAGCGGAATATAGGACCAAGAAAGGTCATTGATTATCTGCAGAATGGCATTAGTTCTGTTCACATCAAGTTATATTGCTAAGAAAAAGGAGAAGCCCACACTCAAATCAAGTGCTATCCATAAACCATCGAGACTTGCTCCAGCCTGTGAATGACAAACTGTAAACAACAAATGTAAAAAACCGTAACTGCGAACAATGCATGAAAGGCTTTTAAGACTTGTTCTCCTTTAGGAAAACCTAATACCATCCTTTAAGCACCCAAAAGACAGCATAAGAACATGTCAGGGACAAAAACATACTTAAGCAAGATATTCTTTTCATTGCCTTAACAATGGTATTGTAATGGCCACACCAAATGGACTGTCTTTTGCTGCTGTTGAAGCATAGCTTTTTATTCTCCACTAACGAATTAGACTCTGTGCTCACTTCACATCCAAAAACCACTTGAGAGCCGAGCAGAAACAGTCCTTGAGCAGCTGGATCCACCTGACTGCACATCTCAACTGCATCCCCTTAGGGAAGACAAGACCACATTGCTTTGTTCCTTGTTAAATACATCAGCGTATTTGCAAAGTAACATTTAGAAGAAATATCACCCCATCTTAAAGGCTCTCAAGACCAAAAAAATTGCATGTGGGACACAAGATGATCTAAGGAAAGCAATTAAATGCAATTTGATACAAGCGTCTGCACAAGGCACATGCAGCACACCCTCTCCACCCAAACAGGGTGAGGCATGACTAGGGCTCACCAGGGATGATCACCCCCTCTCAATAATTTTAATTAATGTTTAACCCTAGGGAACTGAAATACTCCAACGTGACACACAGCTGCAATCACCAAGAAACACAGACGACAGGATGTTAGCAGCTTTATGGTGACACTTGCTCCTTGAACACAGAAAGGATTAAATTAAATTATCACATAGCTTTCAGGAAGGTGGCATTTTTTGTCCGGAAGGGAATATACAGCTTTCTGCCACAAGCTAAGAAAAAGCTTTAGATGTCAAGCTCGCAAGCCTGGTCTGCAACATGAACCCTGACTTTGCAAAACTCCAGTCTGAGAGACAGAACTGGTAGTACTTAAGATAATAAATACGTAAGGTTTTCTAAAGGGAAACATGAGGTTTGCTAAAGAGGAATTGCAAGAAATCTGTGAACTTATTACACAGCTCTCTGGTGACCAGACAGACAACTGGGACTCCATACCATAAAACAAGAAAAAAATACATTTGTAAAACAAAAGGACAAGTGGTTGTCAAAAGGGACCTACCTTTTGCTTTTTTTTTTTTTTTTTTTTTTGAGCAAGCACCTGACTTAAAGTAGTGTGCCATTACTGAGAAACCTAAGTTAACAGGAGATGCTGACACATGTCTCCAACATGACTACGATGGCCTCTTGACCACCTGGCCTGACCTGTGAAATGATGTATCGAGCACCAGTCCCATCTTGGATGTTTTCACTACCAGCCGAGGAAGCCCTGGCTCACAGGGCGCACAGCGGATGCCACAGTTTGGTTAAAGCAAAACCTGTCTTTGGTTAGCCTCAGAGAATCAACATCCACCTGAGGTTCTTGGAAGATTGCATCAGGTGAAGGTAACACAGCAGGACTTAGCACACACTTTAATACCCACATTATTCTTTTCAGATGCTAGATACCCAACCCAAAAAATGTGAGTGCTCTGCCAGGCAGAGCAGCTAGATCGGAATCCAAGCCCAGCAGCATCGTGCATGCTTAAATGTGCTTAATAACGTCAGTCTATGAAACCTGTGAGCTAAAGCCATCGGACCATGCAGGTAAAATGAACACTCAGCAGCCAGTGCTTTGAAATCTCGGACAACTGAGCAGCAAAGGGAAGACATTGATAAGCTGCCTATGTGGTGGCATAAAGCTCTGTCCGTGCAGTGCCACGAATACCACAACCCTCTAGGTCAAACAGCCTTCAGAGGTTTGGCATCCAAGCGTACATACACAAACACACCCCGAGGCCAGAATCTGTTAAGAATTGATGCAGTTTTTCACCATTTACGAAATAAAGACATCTTCTCCACATAAGCAAGTTTATTCCATCTCTTCAATGTCTCCTGCACTGAGTGAGCTCAAACACCTCCAGCAATTCCTGGCTATCCCCATCCTCTGCGCAAACTTCCCAAGCCTCATGGCTGTTCAGTATTCGTCACCATCCACAGAACTGCTCTCCTGCCTCTGAATACACGGAGCTTCAAAATGACTCTGCTCTCCCTGCATCACCCAGACCTGCTGCTCACCACCCCACAACGCCACGGAACATCTAAATTCCTTCCACAGCATTCATTCCCGGCATCATTTTCCCCTTTCTTTTTCACCTCCAGAGAAACTTTTAAGTAACACCCTGCTGTAAACAAATTGCCAAAAACACAGACCCAGGACAAGGCCCATTGCTAACAGCAAACATTAACGCCGCAAAGGCCCAGTTAACTCACACAAACCCTGACCACTTTGAAGGAACCACTGAGCACCTAAGTCTATTTGCTTTTGTGCCAAGGCAGCCTCAGTGTAATAAACACTGGAAAGTAGTTTCACTGGGTTCAGCCATAAATGGCTTCTTGGGAATCATTACACGGTCGTGCCATTCAGAGCAGGGATTCCTGGAAAAGCCGGGCAACGCTCGGCATCTGAAGGCTGCCCCAGGCGGCCCTCAAGGACAGGAGTTGTTCCAGCGTGGCTCCTGCCCGCTGGGTATGCAAACCCAGAGCAGCCCTCAAGCTGAGATGCTCCATCCCCATGCCACCTACAGCTTCAGAATGGAGGGTAAAAATCATCACAGCCCATTAGGGAAGGTGCATAATGGAGTCTGGCTGGCTTCAGAGAAGTTCCACAACACAATTATCGTGTGTCTGCATAACTTGAAACGGTACAACAGCAACGTCCCTGTAACAATGTCTAGCAGCCCCTGCAACATCTCTCCAGCACTGCAGAGATGTGAAACTGCAGCAAGCGAACCAGATGCAAATAACCCCAGCATCCACAGAAGTTTGAATGCAATGTTTCAGTTCGCCCAGCGATAGGAAAGGAACAGCCGTGAAAGGCTGCAGTGTTACCAAAAGCTTTGTGGTCTGGGGGCTGACAACAGAGGAGGGTGATTTTAGCTTCCACTTGTGCTTTTAATTTTATGAGAATCTCAGCTTCTAAGTTTTCAGAACAAAAAAAAAAAATAATCGAAATTTTCTCCACTGGTCACAGAAAAAAAAAAAAAAAAAAAAAAAAAAAAAAAAATCTTCTTAGGCAAATACAGAAGACTAATCGCTCAATGGGAGGAAAACTGGCATTGTTTTCTCAATGGTTTCAAGACCTTTGCAGTCCTGGAGGCTCTGAGTCAGGATTTTTGGGCACTTGTGGTTGGTTTCAGATCAGGTCCATATTCCAAATACAAGAGGGTTAGAGGTTGGTTGGCTCCAGGTTCTGCTGGGGGTGTTTATTTAGATGACTAAAACTAAAACTCAAAGGGGAATAAAAGCTTGGGAACGACTCATTTTAAAAAAGAACCAATTCCACCCTATATGAAGAACCAGATTGCAGTCCAAAATGAGATCTGAGCGAGATCCAGCAAAAGCCATGTCAAGTTTTGTTTGCAAGTGAGATGCCAAGTCAGAACAGTTTATGATTGAACACATCACAAAGAGATCCGCAAAACGCCTGTTATTAAACCTGACACTCCACTGTTCCTGCTTGTGTTTTTGTTGCCAGTTCAGCATTCAGCCCTAGAAATCATTAGGTTTTATAAGTCCCTTTTCCAAGCAACCCGAACACTGTGCAACTCTGGGAAAAATTCCGGATAAGCATCAAAGCTGTGTGAAACTCGGAGTCCTGCCCCAAATCCAAGATGCAGTTAGGCACGGTTTTAAATATACAAGCTGGGGAGTGCAAGCACCTCATCTGCTGGATCTGAGGACCAACCTACCAACCCCTAGATACACGAAACTGCTGAGTAACAGAGATCACAGCTGGCAGAGTGCCCCCCTACCACACCATGCACCTCCAGAGCAGCTCGGCCCATCTTGGCAGCTGTGACAAGCTCTGGCACAGGGAGGGACCAGGGAAGACCCAGGACCACGAAGGACATCCTCAGGTAGGTAAATGGCCCCAGTCTCTGAGCCCATCCGTGACCATCCTTGTTCTCAGGCTCGTGCAGACCCTTGGCTTTACAGAAACAAATTGTTTGCCCACAAACAATTTTGCCCCTTTGTGTTTCAAAGGTGGCTTTTCAAGAAAGCTCGCCCTCAGTCTTGACCTTGTGTCCACCCAAGTCAACTGGTGAAAAAGTGGATCCAAACACACTAACAAGGCTTTGGAGAATCCACCTGGTGTCTCCCAGCCAGGTAAGTCCCCTGTCCTACAAAGGGTGGCTCCCAGAGAATAACCCCGAGCCCTTGTAACCCAACATGCTCCTTTTCCTGCAAGGCCAGGGGTGTTATAGAGGGCCAAGACTGCATGCAAAGGCCGTAACAAGCGCCTTCACTCTTTGATGCTGTCAGAGGTTTTTTTTAGCCAACTTTCCTGACTAAACACACACATGCTTCAAGAAAACCCCTATTTTAAAGCTGTAATGTAAACAACCCCAAATTATTACTATCCCCTAAAGGCTACTGCTGGCAGGAATCAGTGATAAAGCTCTGCCAGAGCAGTCTGGCATCTAGCAACAATTTGTTTGTTGTCCTGCAAAAATACAGAGAGCCTTGCCATATGGTATTAGCAACTTTCTGGTAACATTAAGAAATATATTGGCTTGGAAAGCAGTTATCACACCAGAGAAAGCCTTACGTTTCTGAGGCAGGTCTATGCTGTAAGCGGCATCAGCGTGGCCGTGGCAGTCAGAGGAGGGAGGAGAGGCAGAACTGTGCCACCTCCAGCCCCAGAGCTGATAACCGGACCCTGGCACTGCCTTGCTGCGGGGCCGAGAGGAGCTGCACTGCAGTGCTCATCTGTGCTTGGTGACTGCCACGAGGGTTTCAGCATGGCAGGCACAGCAGCAGCAAATTTATCCCCAGGAAGCCCCCGCGTTACCTGTCATTGAGCAGAAGCAATGCTCCAGCCACCCCAAATAGCCAGCGGGGTTCCTACCTTGCCACAAGCAGCTCTTTCCCACCGTTCAAATTAAACAAAGGGAAAGCGGAAATAAAAGCAAGCTCATTAAATTGTTATTTTTTTCCCAAATAACGCATAAATATTGTAATGATTTTCTGAGGATGTTTGTATATGGGGTCACTGAGGATTTTTGAAAGGAAACCAAAACAGAGATGGTGCAAGTCAGCATGTGGTTTTAGTGGGAAACTGCCCATTTTATAGCATCCCATAAACTTTGGCTTCAATTCTTCTGAAGGAGCTGAACTGATATAAATGAGAAGAGGCTTCTGGGGACACAACTTGTTTCCAGATTTGACATGCAGTGCGCTTTTCTGTCTGGCAGTTGTGTCGAGGAAATCATCAACCAGAAACACTCGGTCATCACAGCCATCTAGGAAAAAGAGCTGCAGCTTTTCTCATGCTTTTCACAACCACCACCACTCCCTGCTTTCCCTTAACATAAATAAACTGGCAGGGGATGATACTTGGGACAGACCCCCTTCTACTGCTTTTCTAACTCCGCCCCTATTTTTGGAGTTTCCTCCATAGCCACGTCCTGCCCCAGAACAAGGGCTCGCCCCCATTTACAGCGGCACTGGATCTCCTGCAGGCTCACAGTGTCATGAGCACAGCAGCACTACACAACAGACCAGTGACAGCAACCACGTTGTCCTGACAATTCCTGTGCTCAGAGCCCCATCCCACCCTGGAGAGAGGGCCCCAGCACCTGCCCCCCGCTTCTCCTTCCTGGAAGGGTTGAAGAAGTGTCTCCAAGCACTGAGAGATGGAGCTGTGCTCAAAATGCAACCAACAAAGAGTGAGGAACAATATTGCTGTTGGATCCGGAAAATACACAACCCAGCTAAGGCGAACCAGCCGTGGAAGAACATCAGTGGGAGTGCTTGGAGCATCTTCTGAAGAAATTTCTGGATCAAATCTAAGACATGCTCAGCCCTTTCCCCATTCTTCTCAAATCATTTGGATTGCTTCCAGTCATTACTTACCTTCCCTGCTCCTACATATTGCTCTGAAAAAACACGTCTCCCTTGCCATGGTCTACAAGAAGCAGCCTCTACTCCTCCTTCGCAACTTTGCAAGCAGCCAAGGTCCTTTCTCTTCTGCCCTTGTTCAGACCAAAAAACAGGCCTGTTCCCTCCTCTCCCTTTATAACGGGGAGAGCAGAATACTCCTGGTACGGACACCAGCACTCGTGCAGACCACACTGTGTGATCCAATGGGTGACTGCTGCAGGACCACAGGAGATTCCCTGCAACACTCCCCGGGGATCAGAAGGTGCTCCAGTCCCAAGGACCAGCCACTGGCACCAGTTGTGCCCGATGCAAATCTGGGCCTCTCGTGGCTCCCATCTCAGACACCCTTCAGAGTAAGTGGTGGAGGGAGGTATCAACCCCTCAAATAGCACCGGGTCTGCTCTGCCACCTTCCAGAAGACACTGATGGATCTTCAAAGTCTGTGTGTTATGCGAGGCAGTGGGGAAATCAGATCAGTGCCTAAAGGAAGGGGCAGAGCTTTGGTAATCTGGTAATGGTGCCAACAGATCCACTTTAAGCTTCCGACAGATCACTGACCTCTTGCAAACACTCTCTTGATGAGAGGGCTGGGCAGAGACAGGCAAAGGAAATGTCTGCAATGTCCCACAACTCTAGATAGCACAAATTTGCAGTAAGGACAGACACAGCAAGAGCAGTTAGAGGTGGCCAAGCTAATTAACAGCCACCTGCTCACATCCTGATCTGCCATTCCTTGCTGCAGAGCTTTAAAAGACTTATCTTTGAAAAGCATCAAGTCCCCACTTCATTGACATCAATATCTCAATGCATGGGATAAAAGAAGTGGAGACAGAGAGAAAAAACACAAAAGGACTCACCAGAAGAACCACAGTTAGCAGCTCAGAGCACCTCCAAAGTGACCATTAGCTCTTCCTACCCCCCAGATTGAATTATTGCAAATATTCAGAGTTCCTGCATTATAAATGAAAAGTCACCTCGTGTGTTTTGCTGTGAACTCCTACGTATGAAAGAAGCTAGTATTTCTACATGTGCTAAAATAGACACCAAATACCCACAGGCAAAAAATATGAAAAAAAAAAAAAAAAAATCTTTCTTGGCCCTTCCTTAACATAACACTAAGAACCAACCAAGAAACACAATCCAGTTTGTTTTCCTCTGGTGCAGGCCACCTTTAACAGAAAAGTCACTCCTTGTACAACCCATCCAGTTTTCATAAGCAGCACATAAGAACATTGGTGACCTCAGAAAGTGTGAGCTGTGACAAGAAATACTGTCAGAAGCCTGCCCCACCACCTCTGAGCCCTTTGGCCAACGTTAGCTGTGAACACACATGCAGTAACAAATGAGTGAGAAAACACAAGGATTTGGGCTCCTGAGAAAGCTCCATCAGATGGCCTACACTCAAAAGAGCTGGCATGAGTGCAACTTCCAATAAATAAATAAAGAAGCCAAAGGCTGCTCTTCTGAACCCAGTGGATTAATCTGTTTGCCTGCAACGTAACCAGCTCCAAAGTGGGGAGCAAGCCCAGTTTCTGGAGTGCTTCGTCACAAGTGCCAGCTGAGAACAACAACAACCTGCTCCCATTTGTAATGCCCATTGTAGGTGATTATGGGAAACAAGAAGGACTAAATTCAAAGCAGGTTTTCAACTGGGGGGGATCCAAAAATGCTGACTGAGAAGGAGAACAAAGCCAGATGGCATATGCTGGTATTGTTAGGGATTATGCAGTGTAAGGCAATAGGAAATGAGCAGAGAAAAAGAACCAATTTCATCCCATGGCTCCTCTGCTGCCAAATGAACATACCGGGGCAACCGTGAAACAATCAGTTTATGGGTTTCATTCCCCTCCACCCCCAGACTGAACTTAAATATTTGTATAAGCTGAGGCGTAACTTTTATCTAATGTTTTCCTTGGGGTTTACTAGCTGTTTAGAGCATTCAGTCTAAAAAGCATTCCCTCAAACTCTTGCCACAAAAAGAGCTGAAACTATGATACTAATTAAAACCACACTCTTTGGTATCAAGAAGACATGCTATTATTTTCTTTTTTGCTCATGAGAAGCTGTTAATATGGGCAATGCGTCTGGAACATTTTCCTTCCAAACGCAATGCTCAGTACCCCCTCCTGCTCAGGTCGGCTGGTTTATGAACTTGTCAGCAGTCTGGGGTGGGAAGGCTCAGATGGCGTATTTACAAGAATAGATTTTTTTTTTTTTAATAACAAGCTGTTTGCCAACTTAATGTTATAAAAAGCACATCAAGAAAAAAACAAAAGCTTTATGCTGCATGAAAGGTGACAAGCTAAAGAAATGTCCTGCCTTCTTGCCCAGTGGGCCAAATAAAGGGACTGATGTAGCCAAAATATACTATACATTTTGAAAAACAGCCTCTGACTTTGCCAGGATGCTTCTGGACACTCAGCACATACCGGGAAAGAATGTGGGTGGCAATGTGTACCATTAGTGACCCACACTGGGGTAAAATCCATTAAATAAAATGGTAATATATCATGCTCATTTTAGCCCCATCGAATTTGGATGCTTCTAAGGTCTCCATTACTGTGCTACCAGCACCTCATAAATATTAACATATTTATCCTTACAACATTTCTAAGACACGGGGAAAAATGCTATTATCACAGATAAATGATAGAAAACTAAGGTGTAAAAAAATCAGCGGTTTGGTTTGCGTTCAGTGCAATGTTCAAAAGCATCAGCCTGTATCCCAAGACATCTACACTGAGCCAAAACCAAATCTCTTGTCCAAGATCAAGCAGCGGTGTCCCAGTCAGAGCAGGTAATTACACCGCAGAGGTGCAGGAAGCAGAGAGCAGTGCCCACTTTGGTCCAGCTCTCGCATAACACCACGTATTCCCAAGTCCCCACTGATTTTGAACAGCATCCTGGATGCTCCCGGCGTCACAAGAGCAGATCTTCTGTGAGCTAGGCAGGGCACCACAGCTAGCGGCTGCATCTGAGAGATCTGGGCTCAGTCTCGAAAGAAGCATCTGTAGTGCTTGTGAGGAAAACAAAAGTGGCAGGAAAGATCCTCTGGGGAAGGCACTTGTCCCACAAGTGTCACTCTTGGGACCACAAAAGTAAATAATGTTTCATCAGAGCAATTGGTTTCTGGTTTCTGTTTGGGAGTGTGGCTTTCACTGCTCTGCCTTTGTTGACTCAAAACAAAACTCTGCTTCCCTTTTTCACAGCCACAAAGATGCCAGATTTTAATTTCTGGCGGTGCATAGCGTGGGCAGAGGGGGAGGGGGCCTTTTGGGGGTGTTTGGTGATATTTTAGCTTTGAACAACCTCCTGCCTGCTTAGCAAGCTTCTAGGTTCGCCAACAATACAGAAAAACCGCCTAAGTTACAAAAACAAGTTAATACGTAAAAATATGACTTCAGCAAAGAAGTTAAGCTGCATGGGTGAATATGCTGTAATTTGCTGCATGCTTCCATCGAGCAGGGATCCAAAGTAATAAAATATTCCTGTAATGCTAGAACCAGGAGGCCCAGCCCTAATAAGATGTTCGGATTCCAGTATTAGCTTTGCCACCCTACATCCTGACTCACCACTGAAACGAGTTCTCTGTTGCTACCCTTTCTAGCACATCCCTATGTTTCCTTTCTTCCAATTTCATTCTAAAGTCAGAATTGAATCAGGTCATGAAGTTATTGTGGAGATGTCTGTAACACTGTCATGCAGAAATGACATCTTTTGTCAATTTCCTCAACCATGAAATGTAAACCCATATGCACCCAAATCATTGCCACAGAAACACGGTGGCTGGCTGCAGATTTGGTTTTATGGATGTGGAGGAGGCTTGGTGAAGTTACGGACTGCCTCAAAATGCCACGTTCCTGCTTTTCATTTGAGGCTGACAGACACAGCTCATACACACCATTACAGCTTTGAGGAGGCTGCTGAAGGTAACAGTCGCTTTACAAATGAATTAATTGGAAACACTTACCTTCCCCACTAGCTTGCCTTTCCTGTTCATGCAAAGGTAGAAGTCTGTCTCCTTCCCTTTGATCCGGACTTGACTGCCAAAAGTGTCCGTTTCCACTAGAAGCTGGGCTTGTGAAGGAAGAAGAAAAAAAAGCATTTACCAACGTGGTCACATGAAGTTAGAGTGTGCAAAGCTGAGCAGCATATCGTCTCATTGCCTCCCCCTGAACCACACCATGCTGCTTGGATGCTCTACAAGGGAACAACTCAAAGAACCATCCCTGCACTGAGCTTCAGACTTGTTACAGGTGCAAGTCTGACACGTCTCCACTGACTCCTGTGCAGATGCTCCAGATTTAATGCCCGTTTAGCACAGAACATGCACGCACACATGTGCGCTCCATATGTCCGTGCTATCCCATCAGGAATACAACACTAGATGCTCTCCTGCACACTGCAGGAGGGTTCTCAGTAAGAAAGTGGATTTAATTCTCATGCAAGGTACAAGACTATCACGACTAAAATCAATTTCCTTTCCCCACAGGCAGCAGCCCTCAAACGCTTCACAGAAGCATCCCAGCCACACGCTCGTGGTGCAGACATCTCAGCAACCTCCTGAAGATCACTGTGGCAGCTAGTAGGGTAGAAATTCAGCACTGCTTGTTCTGTATGATGAACACCCACGCTCAGAAGTCCTCGGAGCATCTAGATATGTTCCCAGGTCATCTCTGATTTCTTTGTGGCAATCCACTTCTGCCGAGCCCATGACTCATGCTCTAGCTAGGAGAAATATGGTCAATCTCATAATGCCTAGTATTAAGGCTACAATGCTGCTTTGGAGCATTTCCAGCAGCCATGGCAGGGGCTAGATTTCTGCTGCATCTTTATACAGTCCTGACACAATTTTATTTGCAGAATTGGGTCAGGCTGTCACCCAGATGCGTAGCATGCTATCATCATCACTAAAACCTATACACATTCAAATTCAGCATTTCATTCTGTCTCTGATCTAAACACAAATTCCAGTCATGCTCGAGGTTCAGATTCCAAGAATTTCCCTGGAGAGGCAGGAACATGCAGACTGGACATTTTGGTTCAGCTCCATCTCCGATATGCAGGGGAGAAAGTAGACATGGTAGAAACACAATGCAAGAATGTGTAAGTGTCAGCAAGTGCAAATCCACGGTCCTGCTCTGGAAATTCTCACGTTTGTAAGAACTGAGTCTTACCGTAGAAACACAGTTTTTGCCAAACTCTGGAGAATGTTTGATCTGTGCTGCAAAAAGTCACATTCTTTTTGGCATTCATATTTCAAACTTTAAAACCCTCTAAGAGCAAATATGTTCACTGTAAGGATTTACCATGGGGATAGAAATAGGAGTTTGTTTCATTTAAACACATTAATATTTTTCCCACTTGTAAAGTCAGCTTTTGGCTTCTGCAGCAGAGCAAATATCACAAACCTTTAACTCACAGAGGCCCTAAATGGAGTTTTCCCTTTGCAGCTCAGTCACATATGCAAGTTCAAGGTTTGCCAGTTACCAGCTGTTTACATTTATTTAGATATATTAAACCTTTATCACAGGGGATATCTAAAGAACAACTTCTTTCAGACAGCAAATGGGATAACACCTGATTTATACCAGTATAGTACTTGCAAACACACATAAATACAGACATTTATCTCTAAATCTTTCAGAAATGTAATATGTTTTGGGATGGACACCAGCTTGCCAGCAACAGCGGAGGGCTGCAGGCTTTGTGTCTCCACCTGCCAAGGAGGCACCAAACCAGGGATCACCTGCACGCTTAAGTGAGGAACAGCCACACGAACCAGAAATGTTCCACCATAGTAAGGACATAAAGACAAGCAAAGCCAGGATAACAGATTATGTCACAGATCAAAGACAGGGCTACAGGGGAGGCCGAGCCAACTGGTATGTCCTTTGGAGAACACCCACCACTACAGGCAGCTCAGGGGGGCTGCTCGAATGTGGTGCTACAGAAATGGATCAGGCAATGGCCATTTATCTGTAAAGAACTGACTGTGAAAGACTGACTCCTCACATGAGGAAGGACCGGAGCACTAAATGGTCAATCTGAGAGTGGGAGAACAGCAGCCTGAACGCAAGAGGCAGTTCCAGAGCCAGCACAAGAGATGCCAAAGACTGGCTCATGAAACACCATCAACACCCAGAGCTCCGAGGAGCTGCCTGCAGACCTACAGTGCCAAATCCACCCAGTGATGCAAGCGGGGCCACCAAAGGGCTGTCCAGCCATGGCTTGACAGTTTGCACGCAGGCGAAAACAGGACGCTGCAAGTTTGCCTGTACCACCTGCCCCGCTCCTGCTAGCCCCTGCTTGGAAACACGTCTCAGCTGCAAGGCATCCCATGTCCCCCTCAAGCCTCAGCACTGCTATTAGAACTACTAAGAACAACCCTGAATATCAGATATGGGTCTTGTCCAGCCAAAGGAGAAGCAAACGTTGAAAAACTCTCTATTCTATTCCTCTGCTTGGGCTGCTGTCCTGCCAGACGGTCAGCAACCCACACGCCTCCAGCGCTGGGTGCCCCCTGTGCAAGTCCGTGCTGCGATGAACAAACACGGGGCACACCGTCTGCTTCCCCCACCCCCTCGTGCTGCAGCCAGTATGAGTAATATCCAAGCTGATTTTAATTTGAAAAATATCACCTTAAAAAGATGCCGGTTCCCTGCTGTGAAAATTAAAACCATCTGGATGGAGTGATTTCAAATAATTAATCTAGGTCTCCTTTGACACCACTACTAATTAAAATATGATACCTTCCTCCCCCTTTTTAAATAAAGAATTTAAATAAAGTTTAAAGATCTAATAAAATAATGTTATAATTTAGAACGAAATGGGACTCACCTTTCCTGTGGGCTGCAGAGGTTACGCCAGCACCAAAGTCCCTCCCGGATGAGTGCCACCGCATGGACCAAGCAGCAGTGGGTGGGCAAACACCCAGTGCAGCACCACACCAGTAAAGGCACCCACATAACCCCCTGTTCCAACAAGGCTCATCGGCCCCTGCACCTAAAGTCTAGGAACAGGGAGCAGAGGGAAGGAGGCTCAGCAGAAGCTGTGATCCTGGCTGCCAGAGCATGGGCTGAGGCAACTCATGGGTACCGCTTCTGGAGAACCTGAGTCTTAAGATACTGTAAATGTGTTCTTACTTTTAGGTATCCTTGTCCTCCTTTCCTGCAAGAGAGATGAGTCTGGGCTACAGTTCACAACCCAGTTGGTTTCTAGTCTAAGGCACCGTTTAGATTCTCCTTTTAAAAACAGCCACCTAAATGAGGGAGGATTTACCTGTCTCTACCTAAATTCTCTCAACAGCCCAGATAACGTCCATGAAAAACACATTTAGCTTCCAGACAGCTAAAATCAGCTGGGGTGAATCCCAGCCCTGTAAAAGCAAGGGAACTTTACGTGAGTTCTCGACGGAAATCAGCCACACCAGGCAGGGGCAGTGCCCCCACAGCAGCATGCTGCTCACCCCACTGCACTCCTTACTTTGAGCTCCATTTGCCCCTGGATACACTGGGAAGAGATTACAATCTTTATTTTCAAAAGCCCTGCACTCTAGCCTTCAGATCAGGTATTATTGTTTAAATTCTTTGACAACTAGATATTCTGACATATTTTCAAGGAAAAAAAAAAAAAAAAAAAAAAAAAGAGAGAGAGAGACACAGAAAGAAAGGAAAAAAAAAAAAAAAAAGATGTCTTTAGAGGGTAAGATCTTCTGCTACATGCTTTTGCCTTATTGGCCCATTTAACCTAAACCTTCCTGAAAACTCCCACTGGAAGAGACTGGAATTCCTCAAATGTCTAGGTGAAAAGGATTACATATATATGTTGAAAAGCTATCTTCCAGCTAAAAAAACACCAAGTCAGGGAGATATGCAAAGGTGGCAGAAAATATGCCGAATTATCTTTCAAATATTTTCTGGGAGTGCAAGGATGGGAGCCAGAAAAGCCCAGGGAAAGAGAAGAGAAAGAGGGCACAGTAAGCACCAGGTTTATACGATATCACAGAATCCTAAGTGCCAGCTAGTTTCAGGTGCAATGGACAGTATAAAGGAATACGCAAGTAAGGTGCAGAAGGACTAGATAATTATGAACATTTCTGAAGAAGCACTGACCATAATCAGAGTAAACCAATTTGCTTCTTCTCGCTCTGGTTTTGCCTTCAAGGAAAGCTAGATGAGACAGAGCCCACAGGCTGGAGGAGTCAGTCTGCTGACGGTCAGCACAGGAGCCCTTCTAACCAAGTCCTCCTATGCTGTATTTGCACGTTCTGAACTAACAATTTTTAAAAGCCTCGAGGCCAGGCTACAATAGTCTGCATCTTCAACAGGCCAGCTAAGGGAGGCTTTCTGGAGAAAAGGACCTCAGAGGGACCAAGATTCCAGGCTTTTGTCCTTTTTTTTTTTCCCATTACAGTCTCACACAATTCCAAGTTGGGAAACTATTCTCAGCATCTGAAACCATTTCCAGTTAATGAAAAGAAAGGATGTATAGATGAACTGATGCTGTGGTCACAGCTCCTGCAATGGAGAACAGCTTTTTACATAGTTCCCAGCACGTATCACATCTAACTCATCCCCTGAGAGTTTCGGAGAAAAAGATTTATTCTCTTGTAGGACCTTCCAGTGAGAAGCCCAGGCTGGCCAAGAGCAAACTGTTCTGCACATCCATGCAGTTTAAGCTAGTTTGAACACTGCCTACCCCTACCAAAAACCATGAATCCTTTTGATTTTATGTATGACCACAACATCAGAGAGAAAGATCCTGTCTCCACTTCACATTCATGACATAACAAAGAAGAAATAATGCCAAAATTACATAAAGTCTGTAGAGTCTAACAAAGCCTGTAGACTAAGGAGAAGTGAGGGAATCTATGCTGCATCCATAATTTTTTATTTGCTCACTTTTATATTCCTCCAAATTGCATCATTTTAAATAGTTATAGCCCATACAACCCAATCCCCTTCTCCATTGCTCAGGTACAAATCAGGTGTAACTACTGAAATCGGTGAGGCTGGTGGTTGGGAGGGCAGAGCTCTGCCCCACCTCCCAATACCAGAAGCTCATCCCGTCTGTCCTGGGGGAGCACAGGCTACGAATGTCAAATCACAACAAGGGGTGGTCATGGGGAGGTGGAGGAACAACTGCTCCAAGGTTCAGGCCCCCGGTGTTTCCTTCCAAACGCCTCTAAGCACCCAGGTTTGAAGGGACAACCACCACCTCTTGTTCAGTCAACTGATGGAGTTAGGGAAAAAGACTGGATTTCAGGCATGTGAGCCCCTTGGAGCATCAGCCCATTCTTATCCCCCATGGCACTCCTGTGTGCCTGCTGTTGGGGCTGGAAGGGGAGCAGGGCAGAGGGCTCCGTGGGAACACAGGGAAGCTCAGAGACAACCCATCCCTCCTGCAACAGCACACACCAGTGCTAGCAGCTTTCAGGAACCAGACAGGTTAAATATTTGCATGGGAGATGTCAGAAGAAAATCTATAATGCAGCAAAGGCCTCAAAGGCACTTACACTGCAGCTACTTGATCCTGCACATACTTCCACACAAAGGACTTTGCACACCTCGGAAGTCCCTGGAGTGCTGATAAGGATCGCTGCATGGCCTCAGGGTCCTGTCCCTGGGTGGGTGGACACAGGCGGTAGGAGCTTTCCCCTCCCAGCCCTCCAAAGGGCTGTCTCCTCACTCTGCTGCCTGCAACCACCTTAAGGGCTTGAGGAGATAGAAAAGCCCAGGATCCCAGCAGCTTCAACAGAGAAATGAGCTAAAATTCCCTTCCTAGCACACACTTGAGCATCTTCCTGAGGTTTTTACCTCTGAAGTAGCTGATAAGGGCTTCAGTCTCTGGGAAATGCTTCCAGGCACTCTCATCTGCAACCAACAGTCTAACGGCAAAAAGGTGTCCTGTCCTGTTTCCAGGATCCTGAGCTACCCACTCGGTGCTTGCTGGGCACGTCTACGTGACGCGAGGCCAAGACATGTGGAAATATCCGTGCTGGTGCCAACCACACCAGCCCATGTACCCAACCCAATACAGATGTGCGAGCACAACACCCTGCCACGGGCAGTTAATGCTGCAGGGTGCACAGGACAAGATATTCAGCTCCTAAAGGCATTTGGGTACTACAATGTCACTTACATGCTGCTGAAGCATCCACTCTTTAAGCCTGTCACACTGCTAGTGGCTGCACCTTCAGAGATGCCCACCCCAAAATCCCCTGCCAGTCCAGCAGCGGCTAACCAAAGATGCCCAAGGAATGACTTGGAGCTGCCAGCGCTCCCCAAGCATCTCAGGGATCATCTCAGGTGAGCCTGCCTCACAGCTCTGCAGAAGGTGTACTGCTTCTGCCAGAACGGCAATACCACGGGGAAAAAAATGAGTCTGAAACAAAGAAGTACTCTTCTCTGGATTGCCCACTCTGGCTCCTAAAGGAGCTTTCAGACACAATCCCTATAAGCTAACTCTATTAATAACAATGTTCGTCTTGAGAGAAGTCTAAATGAAAATATTCACTTAAACTTGAGGTCTTGAACCAGTCCATACATATGAAAATCGTTTGACAGTTTAGTGGATATAAGACCAGAATAATTATCAAGGTAGGTCTTACAGGTTTTACCCAATTTAAATAAAACAAAACAAAATTATATATGTATATATATGAGGACAACATTAAGACCATAAGTACCATGATACCTACCCAGATCTGCACTACCCAGAGTCCGGTCATCATTTACCCACACGAAAAGTGTGTGTAAAACATTGTCATTCTGACACTGAGCCGTTTGCACCCATTTGTAGGTATATGAAAACAGGATTAAGCACTGGAGAATAAGACTTGGCCTCTTGCAGATGTTTTATACATAATTCACCATAAGAGACACTAAAAATACTTTGGCAGTAGCTTTAATTATGGTGAATAAGCTTATTTAGACAAGATTCAGTAAAACTGCAGGCAATAGGTTGTGTGCTTTAAAAACGTCTGGGCGGGGAGCAGCAGTGAACAAATTCTGAACTGAACTTTACCACCTGCGAGCTTGCAATGACTAAGACGTAGGCCTGGAAAGAGAAACGTTAAAAATGTTAGCACAGAAATTCCTCTATCTCACCAGGGTGTCTTGCTGTCTCCAAACACAGCTCAAGTGGACAGTATTTCTACAGAGGCAGGAAAACTGCTTGAAAAGCTGCCAGGCTCCAAGTCTGGAATTAGTGAAGGATGAGCCTCAAAAAGTTCAGAAGCTCTGTTATGCTTGAAAAAGCACCTAAAATGAAAAATAAAGGGCCAAACCCTGATGTCTTTGATCATTCTCATTTGAATAAACTCCTACTGACATAGTAAAGACCAACAGACAAGGACCTCAGAACCTGGCCCTGAGCGTGCAGCTGAAATTCATCCAAAGTATTGGAGTCTCTTGGGTCTGGAAATAACGTGAACCTTCCCCGTCCCACGGAGGGCTAGAATTACCACAAGAACAAACTTTGCAGAAGTTATTTTGACTCTCTTGTTCCCAGTCTCAGCTGAACCCAAAAAAAATACTGATGTACACAAAAATAACAATAAGCAGAGAATGACAACTATGGGAACCCCATGTACTCTTGCTTCTTCAAAGCTGCTCTCTTTGTGGCCAGAGGCGTAGGACAGACTGTATTCACCCCGAAGCACTCATCCATCTATCTTGGGCAGCCTGGTGGTTGGCTGCTCATCCTCGGCAATGAAGTAGGTGTGATGTTAGCATCACCACATCCCCTCACCGAGGAGTCCCAAGCACATAAATCTCTCCCCCTGCCAACACCGTGATGGTTTCACACACTCCAAAAAGTTAGCCCCATCCAGGTCCTCATGTTGTATTTGTGCATACTCCAAATTGGTGTCAAATCAGGAGCGATGCATAAGGTATTTGCGGTGTTAGTTGAATTAAGCTATCAGCCACATCTGGCACAGAAATGAATGTTACATTCTCCGTATACCATGCAGGTTTTATTATTCTGTGCTGCCCAGTAAAAGTTGAAAATATGACAATTAATTTTACAGATAGGAACATAAGCATGCTTGTGCATTTTCTCAAAGGGGCTCATTGTAACTCTCCTTTCTTCCAACAAGTTAAAATATGTTGAAAATAAAGTTGCACGATGCTACGGTATTTTCAATGGGATTCTTGTGGCTCTGGAACCCAGAAGAGCAGAGGCAGCAGCACAACCTACCTGAAGAAAATGTTCTGGCATAGAGAACATTTCCCCATATGTTTTAAGATTTTAAACAGGGATCAGTGTTACAAACGGATGCAAACACATTTTCAAAGAAATACAACTGGTTTTTTAATGCTCATGCTGCTGACACTCGCTTTTGCCATACAGAATATAATGTACTAGTAAGTGAAGTATACAATTGTCAAATGCCAACATGACTTTTCCAGTAAAGGCTGAAATAGGGGAGCAAGAACTGATCAGCTGCAGAGCCTGGTCCTTCCATTCCAGGGATGCACACGCTCTGAACCAACTGCAGCCAAGGTGTCCCTCAGAGGAGGGTTTTCTATATCAACCCCTTAAAAAAGACCTCTCCCCACAGACATAACACAGTTCTTCCAGCTATTCTCAGAGCAGCAGCAACAGAAATAATAAAAATCTGATAACAAATTAACTCTGTCTTTAGCATCTTTGGTTTCATATCTATTTCTGGAAACATGTTTTTTTCTTAACTATTGCCTTTGGTAGACAGCATATGTAGGACTATTTACCTGCCCTTTGCTTCATTTTAAATTGCATGAAAAGTTTCAAAAGTGTTTTTTTTTTTCTTTTATTTCCATTTCTATAGTCACTTGGGACAAAAGGCATCTGGCATTGGATATTTAAATAAGACCTGTCAGAACTGTAAAATTAGTTTTACATTTTAATAAATGTATTTTAAAAGCTCTAATGCAATTCTGTATTCAAAGCCCAACTGTTCAGATTTAGAAAAGGAGATTCCAAGTTAAATTTCAATATAAAAAATAAATTGAGTACAGAACTAAGCCAGTTTTCTTCTGTGGCATTACGAACAGGAGCAGCAAAGGGGCAATATCTCTAACAGCTTACTGTTATTCTGTGTTTAAAGAACCAGTGTTGATAGCATGAAAATCCATATTATTGTTACTTATTCCAGTTTCAATTTACCTAGAGACACACATCTTCTGTAAAGCTCAGATTTGGTCCCATATTTACATCCAAATGTTTTTTCCCCAAATACTTCAGTTTCCCAAATACTTTAGGCTCTGCTTGTCTGTATGCCCATATGCTCAAACAGAACACGACCTTGTCCTGCTCCAGACCCTTGTCCCAGCTGCCCACATTTCTCCTCTCCCTGCACTAACGGGGGTGACCCTGTGGATCCGTGCAGGGGAAAGTCCCTCGACATGGTGGGTGACGCGCTGGCAGGGATGCTGCTGCTGTAGGTGTCCAGCCTATACCTGTCCTAGCACAGAGGAACACAGCTTATTTAACTTGGAGGGCTCTTTAATCAGCATATAATTCACTTTTTAAAACTTCAGACTTTGGGACAAAGGAAAAACACAAAGGAAAATCCCTCCTCCCAGCCCTTGGTACCCTATGTCCATGATGAGCACATCGCTCCTCCCTAGCTGGACACCTCGTTACTCTCCTCTTATCTCCTACAATCTTTAAGCAGAGCAGAGTACACAGAACAAGTTTCCCCTTGGTTATTTACATACAGTAGAGTTGAAATATTTAAAGGCAGCCCTGATGGCCACATCTTTAGCCTCCATGGCCAGGCCAAGGAGCTGAACCACCATTCACTTTTGTGGCAGACAAAGCCACCTTAGGAACCAGGCCAAGGCGACCAAGTTGCCCCATGGCTGCTGCCACCCCAAACTCTCAGATGGCCACCGCTGCTGCAAGAGGAGCTGCGGGGACCATGACATCCCTCACAGGCAGAGCCCACAGGTGTCTGGGGGCCCAAGGCCATGCCACACAACTAGAGACAGCCCTTGGGAAACAACAGCCTGTCTGAAAGCTTTGTAGCCCCCTGGCAGGGTTGCAGCCACCTTAGGGCTGATACACAGGGGAAGAGCAGTTCCTCCACCTGAAACCTCAGAAGGAGCAAAGGAACCAGCTGCTCTGAATGAAGAAGCTTCTGTGCAAGCTCCTGGCAGGGAAAGGGGACACCCAGGAACCTGCCAGGCCTCTGGTCCTTCACCAGGGAGGGGCAGAGCATAGGCGTGAAATGAGCAGAGACCCTTTGTAGCCCAGGCAGGGACAGGGAAGGGAAATGCCACAGGTGTGAGCAGGCTCCACACAGCCTCCAGACTCCCCACAACAGCTGTGGTGCTTGCCTTGCCTCTGCCTTCCCGACTCAGCGGTTTGCTTCAGGTCCACCTCCAGTGTGAAGAGTTAAAATTCATCCCCAACTGGCAAGAACAAGGAGGAGACAAAAAAGCAGGATGCTGGTGAATGATAACAGTGGGTGGCCGGTCGCCCGTGGCTGGTGCGCTCTGCATACAACAGGCACAGCCAAGTGTGTCTGGCCATAGACAATTATTTCACTCGAGGTGTGTGAACCGGGAGCTCTAAGAGCCATTCTCACGGCGAACCAACCAGCCATGTCAGGGAACAAAACAGCTCGCCGTGAAACGTCCCTCTCCTCGCTTGCGTCTCCCCACAGGGTTTTTCTGTGTTGTCCTTCCCGCTGCGGCATTTGCAGTGCTCAGAAAAAAGCAGGTCAAACATCCTCAAATGGGGTATTTAGTGCTTCCCCTCGGGTTTCTGTGGCTTCCCTGCCATTTTCCTACTGGACTTCCGAGCGCGGCAGTATTTATTGGGTAGCGAACTGACCCCTCGGCTGCGGTGGGCGAGAGTGCCTGACGTTAAGTGCTGCTAATGCGTTTTGCATTTGTGCTCGGGGGCAGGAAATCTCAACTTCCAGTGCCAAGGGGTTAATTATAATTTATATAGCAAGATCTCAGGCTGTGTTTTTTTTTCTCCAGCTAATTAAGAGGTACAATTACCTCTGAGAATCAAAGGGATATTTTGGTACCCAGCTCTTAGAAACAGATTACAGGCACTCAGAACACAAGGACATCTTAGCTTTTTTTTTTTTTTTTTTTTTTTTTTTTTTTAACGTGTGCTTCATTGTTGATTGAGATCATTAAAAATAAATTGTCGTATTCATAATCCACCATTAAAATGTACTAGAAAATGCCTATGAAAACAGTCGCAGTACATTGACATATTGCCCTGCTGCTTTCCCAGGGATTGCCTACATCTCCAACAACACATTTTCCTGGTATGTCACCTGCCACTCTGGGCTCTGGGAAGAGGCACAGATCTGGGCAGGCTCACACCATGCCTGGGGCTGGGGGCTTCCTAGGCGCAAGTCAATCCCCTCACCTCATCTGCCTCTGTCGGCTCCTTTCCTTCATGTTTGCGCAGAGGTTTAACAACTACAGTTCTCTTCCTCACCCCTCCCAGAGGTGTCTGCCAAGCCATTTGCAAAGGGTTAATGTAATTGAATATTCAGACATGGGGGGGTTGGGTTGAAGATGGCAAGAAAAACTTCTGGGGAGCCTTGAGGTCCTGCCCTGGGGAGTCACCACAGCTACACACACAGCACAGGCTGCACCCTCAGCCTGTCTTGGCACAGGCTAGCACATACGTATTGCACCAGACGTTATTTTTTAGGGATGCAGCGGACTATTACTCCGGGAAATGAAGCGCTTAAGTTAGAAACTGGTGCTGCGTAATTGTCAGCAGACCACATATGCTACAGGCAGTTACACGGCAGGCTCTCACGCATCTGTTTCAGCAGCTTTCACCCTGACCTGAAACACAGCTAGAAGCACGCGTGGGGCTGGCGGTGGCACTGAAAACCAACTATTTTTCTACAGAGGATACTAGGAATGTCCACCCATTTGAGCTAGAAATGAAGCATGTGCTACCAGGGCCAGCAGAGCTCAGCAGCTGGTATCTAATGTCACCTGCCTCTGCCCACCACTTGATTAAATCTTCCCAGGTTTGTCTGGCTGCCCTTTGATGTGCAAAAGTAGCTAACTGGCTGTGTTGAATTTGCTGCAAAGCAGGAGGAAGTACACAAACCAAATACACGCTGTGAAAAGCGTTATTGTTAAATTATGAGGAGATAATGCAATCAACACCTCGGCATGGAGAGATGCTGATTGGTACTGCTCATCTCAAAGGAGCTCCGAGAAGTTCATTTGAAACCTGACAATCAAAAGCTCTGTGGCCTTCACACATCCTGCACGTCCTTCCAGCCCTTGAACCACTCCTTGATAGGCAATCCCCAGAGAAAGGGCACAGCAGTTGGCACAAGCTGTGTTACAAGAACATTTACAATTTACCCCAACCTGCAACAAACAGAGCAGTCACTGCATTTCCAGGACTACAGCAGTCACCAAACAGAATGCCTGGTTTCACTGCGGGAGACCGAGTACAAATAAAGCAAGCATTCCTATGTAAAAGTTGATATTTGGGGTATAAGATGGGGATAGTACTTTTTAGAAGGCTTATTATTGTGTACAGGAGGGGGTAAAAAAAAAAAATGCACAAGACCTTCTAGATGGTGCAAGACAGGAAAGCTCTGCTGGAGGGACAAACCGAGACTGCATCACTGCAGAAAAAGCCACATCTCTCTCCTAATGCCAGGTACAGCAATGGGCGCAAGTGCACATAAGGAAGTAGCAGGCTGGTAAAAGATCTGGCTCAGCACTCGAAAAAGCAAGACAGGAATCACAAAACTGTTGCTTTGGAGTCCTAGCCTAAGCCGCTAACCTGCAGAACATCTGGGGGGGAAAAGGAATTGTGAATGCTTGATAAGCAGCACAACCAAGTTTTACAGGACAGAAAAAGAAAGGGAGTTTAGATCCAGAGGGAAATACATATCTACCTTTCCTCTCCTTAAAGCTTGCTGTTTATTGAAGAAGCAGCAAAAACTCCAGCACACTTTAGAATACAAACGCTGACAGTGAAATTCAGAGCCCTGAACAGCTTCCAACAGGGAAAATATACTGACCGCAGTCTGTTTGGAGGTCAAACAAAATCAATAGCCTTTCTCTCCAGTCTGTCTCTAAACTGAGCTTCTTTCAAAGACATCCAGAGAAAATGGCTCATCTTTTGTTGTTGTGTGTGGTTTTGGGTTGGGCTTTTTTGTTTTGTTTTGTTTTTAAGTGGTCAAAGAGTCACAGCAGTATAGTATAAGAAAACTCTTTCCTCCCTCAACATACCTAAAGGATTGTATAAAGGTCAAAACTGCCCATCAGTTTTACTACACAGTGGATGAGTTATCCAATTCTTGGGGAGGAAACCAAGCTGGAAGCTGCTTAACACTTGGTAAGAGAGGAAAAAATAAATCAATGTATTTGCTTGATCAGGGTATGTTTAAAGCTGGTTGTCAATTAGTTCGACACAGTTTGCTGTTAAAGAGCACAACAATTTAGCCCCAGGAGCTGAAATTTGCTGCGTTTCCTCAGGTTCCTCCTGCTGAGAGACTGATATTGGTTTCAGCCAGGTCAGGCACTGAGGAGAAGGGCTGAGGCTGAAAGTCACAACAGCAAAGCGGGGCTCGGAGAAAGGAAGCCTGGAGCGGATACAGCAGGACTGGGGACTCCAGTCTGGAGTCTGGGAAGCAATCTGGAGAGACAGACTCAGGCCAAGGGATTTCCTTCTCTGCCTTTCCTCCCCATTCAAAGTACACAGTAAACTGGTTTAATGTCCAGAAAGGAGTAAAGACAACAGATATTGTTTACAGCACTGGTGCAAAGCATGCCCCTCCACTACACAGAGCACACCTTGTAATGAACTACAGGTTACACCCGTGGTGCAGAAAGGTACCGTCTTTACAAACATGAGTCACGTCAAGCTGAGGGAAAGGGCAGAAGCACCATCATGGCAGCATGGAAAATTTTGACTGCTTCTAATTTTTACAGGCTACAAATTCTTCAAAATCACAAGGAGGAAAGGGAGGGGCAGACCACCACAAGAGGCTTCCTAAGGGTCCCACTGCCTCTGATGAAGAACCACTGTCTTCAAAGTAACTGATCATTGACAACTTGATCAACCAGGTCTGTTCTGATAATCACTGTTGAAAGACACTCACCAAATCACAGAATAATTTAAGCTGGAAAGGATCTCTGGAGGACACCTGGCTCAACCCTCTGCCCACAGCAGGCCCCTCAGGATTAGACTCAGCTGCTCTCCAGCTCCTGTGCAATAGTCTGCTCTCCTCGAGAATGCTGACATCCTTGGCTTGGGTTAAGAATACCTCAGGGTGTATGGTTATTGTGTCAGAGATATCGCTGCAAACGAACAGGCCTGGGCTCCAGCAGCAGTGGAACTGAGAGCAGACCCCAACAGCAACCACATGGCCATGGCCATGCCCATGACTGCCCCCACGATGCCTGCAGCCAATATACGTGGAGCTGCACTGATTCACATTTACTTTTTGGGCATCAGGAAGGTATTAACATCCGCTCAAAATCCAGCCACCATCCACACAGCTCCCACTGTCCCCAGTTTTTCACTCTGGAGGTCAAAGTTTCCTCTCCACTCCCCTACCACACATCTCCCCATTGACTCTGTGCCTCCACACTGCAGCTGGAGGACTGACGTCTGGTGTGCTCCCACACTGCTGATTTTTGCTGCTGTCTGTACTTATTCTAGGTATATCAGAGCTGCTACACGTCTCAGTAACTTCCCTTCTGCCTGCAGCATACACAGCATGCCAGCCCCAGAGCTACACGGATCCTGACTCATGCACCATGCTGCGCACACATATGCTGAAGGAAGAAGGCTTTGTTCCACCAGCCGCTGTAAAGGGCACCTCATTTCTGAGCAAACATATTTAGCATCTCCTAATTAGGATTTTAGCTTCATCTTATGCCCACACAGGTTTGATAGTTCTGGCACTAGAAAACCCTGGCAAAGCCCAAAACAGGTCTCAGCACTGGTGACAGTCAAATGTTCACCCAAACTCATTACAACTGCAAGAACAACCAAGGTGACTCTCCAGAAACTAAAATGCAGTTTCTTTGTTATGCTTTTGAGCTCCCCTCCTCCAGTCCTTCCAGGTGGCTCAATTTATCCAGTGACCATACAGCTCTTATGTTTACTTGTTAGCACCCCCAAATTAGTAGGTGTAAAGTCAATATCCTTTTGCCTATTTGCTCCTAACAAGTCACCAGTCAAAACTTTAACTTGAAAAAAAAAGTCAAGAATGCAGATGCAGAAGCAAATGAAATAAAGGTAAGAATTGCTGCTGACCAAGCGTCACACAAAGAAAAGGGGCTAGCCTGGCCACGCAGCACCGTACTATTGTCATGGGCTAAAACCTAACTGCTTTGATTTGCCTCCCACTGGCTAAAATGGCTTGAAATGCAAGGTCTTAACAAAGGTGCAAGACACAAGAGGAACAGGAGGCACTGCTGGGCACTTAATCTCCTTTCAGTCTCACACAGTCGCTTTGGAAAAGGCTCTGCTGAAGTCCGAGGACTTTCATGACCACAGGCAAGAAGAAACTCAGGGCTCAGTCATAAAAGAGATCCAACACTGTGAACCCTCCAGCTCCACACAACAAACAGAAATTCTGTTCAGGATTTATACTAAAGTTACCCATAGGCAAGATCCAGGCTTCTGAAATCAGAGACAACAAGACTGATGCCAATGAGACAAGACCAGCTTTCAGCAGCTGAGTTCACCCACTGCTTTGACACATGTAATTTCGAACAAGGAACCCCAAAATCTCCTCGAGTGGTGAACAGGGAGGGTTATGGGAAGGATATCCCCCACATAATCCCCCACAGGGGAGCCAGGGACACAGTGCAGACCTCATGACCATCCCTGGCCAAGCACTGGAAGCCATTTGGACATTGCTTTTCCACTTTTTAGGCTTATCTGGTGCATATACGCCATCTGATTCTTAGCTCTTCCCTGCTGCTTCTCCACATCACAGGGTCTTCAGCTCTTGCAGTGGCTGCGGGTGATCTTCTCCTGCTGCTACAGTTCCCTCTTCATATCTGGTTGTCTGCTTCCTCTCCTGCTTATTCTTGGAAAAAGCACTTCAGAACAAAGGGTATAAACCAAACCATACCAGCCACGCCAGCTTGAAGCCTGGATCCCAAGTGTATTTCGCCTACCATATGCTCCAACACCGACCAGAATATGTTTCAGCTTGCGTCACCACCATCCAGGCACAACATCCACTCCTCCTCCGTCGCACGAGCACAGTTCTTTGATGAGGAACAGAAGCAGCTGAGGATGAGGACTCATCTCCACCGCGCTACCTGGGGCCAAATCCTTCCAGCCAAGACAGCTGCCATCCAGTTGTGATCTCTGGGAAGCTGCTCGTTGGAGAAGACCCAAAGCTCATTACTGTTACAAGAAGGCTGGGTCACAGCAGATGGCTGGGTTTTCTCTTACTGCTTTGGTTAGAAAAGCACCCTTTTTAGCAGCTGTAAATGCAAAGGAGAAGGCCTTACAGGCAGTCATTTCAGCTCTCAGACACAAGAGGAAAATAAATTTGAGTGCTACTGAGTGCTTCTTCAAACTCAGTCACTCCAGGTAGCATATGCAAAAGATAGGCATGTTTCTAAAGTGACAACAACAAACATCAGGGACACAAAGCTCAGGAGACATTTAGAAGCTCTCAGCTTCTATGTCACCATAAAAGCCTGAATCGTCTCTTATGGGCATTCTGAAAATACTTAAAATTCATTAGGGACAAAAGCATGCACTATTTATTGCTGGCATGGCTCATTAAGAAAGATGCTCACACAGTGCAGCCATGCAACCATCTCCCTCCAACCCCAACACTCCTCTCTCTCTCACAGTAAGAAAAATAATGATTTTTTATTTTTATTTTTTTTTTACTGGGCCTTCTCTTTCCCTTTACTTCCAGCTTGCCTTCCCCTTCTTGCGAGCGCTGAGGAGACCGCAGACGCTCTACACGTGTTCTCCTCTGCATCCGACTGGCAGGCAGTCTGGAAAATGCCAGTATTGGAACGGCCTGAATTCAGCGGTTTCTGAATGCTGATCGGACACTATTTCGTTCAAGCCACAGATAGTCACTTTTGGGGGGTATTTTCAGCTCCCTTTTTGGACTCTTCCAGATTTCCAAGCGTCATGCATCAGCAATTTCTCGTCTTCAGAGATTGATATTTTTCACCTTTCTGCTCAGCCTGAGGCTCTGTGCAGATTCGGAGGGGACAGGGCTCTTCTCTCCTCTTCCAGACGGCCACGCAATGCTACTGGCATCGTGAATGTTTGCTGTGCTCCACCTCGCGACTGCGGAAATTCCTATCTGGTTTTTTAAAAGTTGAGGTAAAATCTGAGCAATTAAAGTGCCTTAGTTTTTATAAAGCCTAACACCTTTCTTGAAGAAACCCAAACCTGAAAACAGCAATGCCCTCACAGCTTCTGAAAATACCAAAATCATTAGTTTTAACCAGACTACTGATACATTCTCCATTACCACCATCTCGTTAGCACATCCCCATTCATAATGCTGTTATCTTTTGGAAACCTACAAGGGTTTATTGCAACTCTCGTGTTGGAGATCAGGGAGGTACAACCCAAGGATGTTGAGACAGAGGATGAAATTCATGCCATTTCCTCCCAGGTGAGGAGCAAAGGTCTTTACCCCACCACCTAACCTAGTCAGAACACAGTGGTGGAGGTTCTCCAGCTGAGGAACACTGCTGCCACCACTGATATTAAGTCTCCAGCAAAGCAAGCTGCTGAATATCAGTCTGCAAACTGCACTCTAGTGACACACCATCTTATCTTCAAAAGCAGAACTGTGCTCTTCACGCTCCAAGTTTTCAATTTCCCATCCTCTGTTTAAATAGGCATGAAGGTTATCACCATTATTCGTTTCCCCCAAACGTTTCTTACAAAAGACAAACCTCACTGGCCTCTTGACAACTCACACAGTCATCTACAGAGAAGCCAAAAATTACTAGAAGTCAATTTATTTTTATTTTACAAGGTTTTCCTCCTCCCTGCAAAGTAAAAGAAATTTAAAAAGCCCTTCAGAAACATTGCAGTGACTAGCCTATTCTCTGAGTACTCTTAATTGTGTCCCAATAACCAACTTGAATTCATGCTTGTCTGGATGCTTAGATACTGGAAAACCTCAGAAACCACAATACAGTGCTTGATAACAGACATTAAAATAAAACAACTAAAATCAACTCAAGACGAGTTCTGTCAGCACTTTTGTGTACAATCAGTCATGGCCTAGAAATATTTAAAATTATGCAAACATCTTCTAGAACTTTATCTCCCTATAACAACATGAAGTCCCCATGTATAAATTTTGGATAGAAGTAATTTTTGCATGAATATGCCTAGTGCCTATTTAGAATTGCTAAAGAGAAAGGGAAGCCCCAACTTTGTTTTTGTGTTATTTCATCACAGAGAAGAACATTTAGCAAAGCAGCTGCTCAAGCTTCATGGGAAAAAACGTAATCACAGCAAGGCAGGAACAGATAATATCATATTGACCTGTCTTCAGGGTCTGGGCATTCACATTTTCATAAAGTGCCTAGGAAGATAAATCACTATACTAATAATATTTGTATTGATTATCTAAACTGAAGCAGCAATCGACTCCATTGTCTCACTTCCTCTTAAATTGCTCACAGATGGGATCCTATTTCCTATTCTGCATTTCTAATGGGAACACTTAAATCACAGCATAGAATTATATACACAAACTGTTAACAAAAACTCTTTTACGACTTGCATGAAAATAAAGATTTTTCATTTTGTAGCTCACTTTCCACTCTGCACAGAAATTAAAAATGACAAATTATCAGCAGACCTTTATATTACTTCTCTTCATTATTTCTGGGCACCTAACATTTACTGTCAGACAGGACTAGGTTTTTCAAACATCAAGTAGTGATTATAGGGGCTTTAAGTACAGACAGAGCTAAAAAGTGACTCTTTTTTTCCCTGAAAGTAAAGGCTCTTTAAGACAAGTCAAGGCCCAAAAGTCGGGAAATTAAAGATCACTTTAGTGTCAGAGGAAAAACAAACAGCAGCTTCTGCTGTAAGGGCTACTACAGGTACTTACACCAAACAGGGACTGCAGAGGCAGCTGAACTTCAGGTGTGAAACAGGCCACAGTGGGAGTTTGGGGTAGCAGCTATCAAAAACAAAAGTTTAAGAAACCAGCAAAAACGTACATTGTTTGAAATAGGCTTGCCATAAATCAAAAAGCAAAAGGTTTCTATTTTTTTCCCCCAAAAAAAAACTTTTCATCTTGCCTAAGGAGAGCTTTCTGGCACAGACACAGAATAGAGCAGAAAAAAAAAAAGTCTGAAATGTACAGATGGTTCGTATAAGACGATTACAACATATTCGCATGGCTGCTGAACCTTTCAGAGTCAACTCTAAGGTGACGGCAACTGAGCCTCCTCGCCGCACGGGGAAGCCTGGGAGGTCCAGCTCCAGCCCCACTGTTCGTGGCTCAACAAAGCCGCGAGTCGGCTGCAATGCTTCAATTCATCCCGCCGCCCCTCGCTCCCCGCGTCCCTGCGCCTGCTTTCAAAGGAGAACTTTGCCACTGGCTGACTGCACCACCCAGATGAGGAGGGGAGACATTTTAAGGGAGAAAAAAAAAAAAAAAAAAAAAAAAAAAAAGCAATCAGGGGATGTTGGGCAAGAGGAAAAAAAACGAGACACAACACAGCAGCTGGACAGCGAAGGCTTCTCGGGCTTAGGCCAATCACCAGGACCCATATGACTGTACAGCTGCCATGGTGAATGATCATCGCTTACTCTGAGGTCAGCTCTGCCCCCGGGCTAAGTAAGTGAAAATAAATGGTTTAGAAGATAAAAGGTCTTTTAAAAAAAATTATTTGTCTTGTTGTCATGTCAAAACTGTAATGGGAAGAGACTGGAGGCAGCAATACGTAGTTTAAATAGGAAACAGCCATCCTGATGTTTCAGCTGAATAAATTACAAGGCAAATCACAGTGCATTCAGGCTATCTGGCTCATCTACACTGGGCCAGACAGGCCCTTTTCCACATACCTGGCTCCTGGGAAGAAAAGCAGGTTTCTGAATGCCGAGCTTGTGGAAATACGGCTATTAACTAGCCTCAGCCACTGCTTGGGCTACATCTCCCATCTTCCTTGCAGGTTAATTCTGTGCCTTCCAGCCATGAGTCTAGTTTTCCTTCCTGATCTTCCCAGGGGGATCAAAATTGATTTTAACTATTCTAGGAAGGGAAAGGGTTAATCAGTTTTCCCAAGGCAGCTTGCTGTTAAGGTGCCAGAAATACTGAGGGGAAAGAATGACTTGCTAAAGATGGGACAATGGCACTGGTATTTTGCATTTGTTTCCAGGCTTTGAGATAGAACAAATGGGAGTCATTAATGAAATGAGTTTAGGGAGTTCTAAATTAGCTGTCAGGCTGCCAAACCCAAAGAAGTGCTATGTCAGCTCATTAATTCTGGAGAGGGCAGGATTACCCAAACCTAGGAAGGAATCCTGCAAAATTTCGAGTCAATTAAAGGAGGCTATTTTGCTATAATAATATTTTCCGCACATATTACACCTCCTCATGGAACAGAGCCCACTTCTACCACAAATGAAATCTCTGGCGGGATGGAGTGTGGCTGATGTCTAGACAGCTGTAATGCGCTCTCCATGGGCTTGTCCACTGGCATCTCTGGGAAGCTGCACCAGAACAGCAAGCAGGACTGCCAGCTGCAGGGCACATCACCCAGCCCGGGACAGCCCCAGGGAGGATAACCCATCTCACCAAGCTCTGTGCTTCCCCTGCACACATGAGGATGCTGGTTGCAGCCTTCAGAGCTCGAGATCTGCCCACCAAAAAAGAAAGTACAGGGTGCAGTGATGTGTACGCCACCTGTGATGCATGAAGGTTCATCGTGCACGCACAATGCTTTTGCTTCCCTTCTTGGTCTGCCTGATGCCAGTCCAACTCCGTGGACTTCCCATGCATTTTGTTGAGTCCTGAGCTAAAAGACCCTGTGCCCAGAGGGAGTCCTTGAGAGCACCTCACTGGCTTGGGGTCAGTCCATCCAGCAGCCAAAAACACCAGTAGCCGATGGGATGCCGGGGATGAGAGAGACCATACCTGTGTGCTCTGTCCCTTGTGTGGGGGCATCTTCAGACAAAGCCTCCCATAAATGAGAAGATTTTATTTATTTATTTTTAACTGGAATAGACCAGGTCAATGGACAAAATAGCAGTGGGTGATAACCTGTAGCACACTAGCTAATAACCCGTCTATGTACACTGTGCCCTCACCTTAAGGACAGCCAAGTATTTGCCCTAAATAAAAGTTAACTCAAAGGAAAGGGTGAGCACAAACACGCCTCACATCCCCCTCACGTCTGTCACTTCACATTGCCCCTCAGGACAACAGCAGACACTTTAAAACAAAAATTACATGGCTGTGAAATACAAATGAGGCAAAAAATGCCTTCACCCAACCAAGAGAGCTCTGTCTCACCAACTGCACCGGATACAAAGATAGTGAACAAACAGGATAGAATGTCTTCTGCCTTTTGTGAAATGAAAATAAATGAAAGGATCTAAGGTTTCAGGTCACTGATCCCTCTCTTCCCTATCTGTACCATTTATCGGAGGTAGAATATAAAGGTTCCAGGTCCTTTTCTTTTTTTGTCAGCACTTTAATGGTTGTTTTTTCTCCTTCCCCCTTTCATTTTCTGAATGAAAGGACCACTTAGGAACCTGTAAAGTAATAATAAGCTTATAACAGGAATATTGTTTTTCTGGGCCAGTGCAAACTCTTCTGAATAGGTTGAGGAGATTAAAGTAAAAATGCAATCTGTAAATAGATCAGTTATTTAATTAGTTTATAGTCTGTTAAGAGATAATTTTTTGCTCACATAGATCCGTCTGTTATCTAAAGATCTCAGAGCACTTTAGGAACATCAATTAAGCCTTAAAAGAAAACAACCTTGGGAGATAGGTAAGTGTATTTAGATTAATTAGTGTAGCTGTGAGCAGCAGGCATTATTATTAGATTTAATTTAGTCCAATAATTGACTTATCTGTTAATGGATTCTAATTCATCTGAGAAGGGATGAAATCCATCTGATTAAAAGGATTACATCGACTCAATTAATTCTATTAACTGACTTAATTTGCCGTTTAATAATTCCACACATGGGGCCAGATCTTGGCCCTGAACAATGCACAAGCCAAACATCACATACCAGA
This sequence comes from Aythya fuligula, assembly GCF_009819795.1. Classification (NCBI taxonomy): domain Eukaryota; kingdom Metazoa; phylum Chordata; class Aves; order Anseriformes; family Anatidae; genus Aythya; species Aythya fuligula. The sequence continues at coordinate 6,335,032 of NC_045572.1, read as the reverse complement.
ATTATTATGCCAGTAAAACTATGCATTACAGAGTTGCATTTTTCCTTGCACATGGGACATGTGGGCCCAGATAAAACATTCAGGGGGGCTTCCTCCCGTTGGACTTCTCCTGGCCCCGCAGAATGCTCTCTCGCTGAGCCACGACTGCTCGGTCATTTTGCTGTGCTTGTGATGGCTGCCTGGAAACGAGCAATTCACTGCCTGAGATTTGTCACTTCCCCTCTTTTCTGGGCATTCTCTTCAACCAAGAGGTGAGAAGTTTTACAGAAGTCAATAAAACCTTGCAATAAAACTAACCAACTCTCCCTCCTTCAAAGGCAGAATAACCCTCACACGCCAGCCATTTGGAAGCTCTGTATGTGCAAAAAAATAAAAGGCATCTCTTCACTTGGACACACTGTTCTTTATCCAGTTGTGAATGTATGGGAGGAGAAAGGTGCTAAAATGTTATTAGCTCCCCATCCTTTAACCTGGCTAGTGCTTATTGTTCATGATGAGCACTATGGACCATAGCCATGCTCTCTCTCTCTCTCTCTCTCTCAGAAGTACTTCCCACACTAAGCCCGAGTCTGCACTGCCCTTGTTTAATATTACCTTCTCTTAATTGGGCTGAGTTCTTGGAAGGACACAGCATCACTTTGAAAAGCCAAGAAAACAGCATCTTGCCCCCAGCGCAGAGACTCTTAACACACTCCATCCCCTAACCTCTGCTGAGCCTCCTGCTCACAGCCTGGATCCTGCAGCAGTGAGACTTGGAGCTGGAAGCATACTCAGTAACACTTGCATCTCACAGCTTTCCAGTTTGGCACCTTTCTGCATTGCCTGTGCTTGTGCCCAGGCGGATACAACTGTCCCCCACGACTGCAAAGCTGGAGCCCAGCACAGGCGTTTCGAGATAGCCCTGCCTGGGTTTGTAACACAGCTCAGGAAGGAGTAGGCAGGAGAACTCAGGGCTGGAGCCAGCTCACGTTCCACCTCCACAGGCACCTTTTCCCACATCTGTTGCTTTTTCTCAGATGTTGGCTCCTGCTCGTCCTCTCAAAGCCTTCCCCAGGCTGACATTTAGTCTCTGTAATCCTTCCAACATCAATTCACATCACCTCCACCATGATCTCGCCTTTCCGTGGGGACAGGGTTAAGACAGGGGAAAAGCTGCGGGAGACTGCATCGCCTGCAAGGGCAGCGCAGCCAAGAAAAGGAGTGGGAACTGGGCACTCCCAAATGCTAAGCCTAGCTCTGACTCACTGTGCCAACTTAAAGGCAGGAAAGGAAGAAAGAAGAGAAAAAGGGCAGTAGGAAAAACAGCCATCTGCTGCTTAAGAGGAAAGGTGTCCTCCTACAGAGGCTGTTCTGACCAGCTACACAGATTTGGATCAAAAGTTCGCAACTGTTCAGATCCCCAGACCTGGTTTAAGCCTCTCTCTGGTCTTGATCAAAGGTTACTCCATAATAATGCCTCTGGGGGAGGGGTTCCCAGCACATAATGAATCCTGTGTCATTGCCTTTGTATCCAGTTTTGGCTGTAACACAGATGGTTCTCACTTCAGTAACTCCGACATCTCTCCCCCCTTCATTATCACAGCTAGGAGCTCTGCATGGTCACATCCTGGACCTCCATGCCCCACCTCACTGTCTCCCCGATTATCATGCTCTAAGTGTTCCTGTGCCAAGCAAGATGATGAACAGATTTCCATAACCTTTCAGCATGGCTAGAAATGGGGAGGCTTTGCAGCTTGACACATCAAGGAGTTTTATTAGTGGGAGAGGGGGAGGGAGCAGGCAGGGGTGTTAGCAAATGGCCTCAGCGGTCAGTCAGCGCACATCAGGTTTTTAGAAGGATGCCAGCAACCAGGAGCAGAGAGGATTTGGTGGCGAGCAGCAAGGAGCTCTTCAGACTGGAAATGTAAGGCTCTACAATTGTGCGGCTTCTCCAGTGGTCACGAGCACTCCCCTGCGCTAGGATTTGTTGTTCAGACATGATTGCATATGTATGAAGGGGACAAGATGGGCTTTGACACATAAATTAGCACTTGTCAGCTGCTCACGGGCACACTTCCCTGCTGCACCCCACTGTAAATGCTGCCTTCTTTCACGGAGAAGCAAACTGCATCACGTTACCTGACATTCACCGCGGGCAGGAGCGCTTCCTGGGAAGCTAGCAGCTAGCACACAGCAACTAGTTTACATATCAAACCTTAAGAGAATGAATGTAATAACATGACACAATAATTAGCAGCTGAGTGGCACTTTGCACTCCTGTTTTCTCTGAAAATTTTGGAATGACAAAAGACAAGGTTGAAAATCCCTCAGGGCAGAGCTTTTCCTGAGACTGGGTGAGTTTGCACAACAGCTCTGGGGGCTCATTTCACAGCAGTCAGGCACTTTCTAGCTGACACCTCCAGTGGCACAGCTCTGCACATGTTGGCGTGGCAGTAGCTGCCCCGCTGACAGGCACGGACCGTATGTCATCCTGTCCAAAGTTCCCTGAGGGAATAACAATTCCCATATTTTGTCCTGCCCTTCATCGTACCCCATTTCCACCTCACCAGCACGGCACATGAAGTCAACCTCATGTGACATGTGCATGCCGGCCAACACATACGAACACATCTGCAGTGACACATACGGACTGTATGTCCGTAAGAGAAAAAGGACCATTTCTCAAAACAGCCCTGAAACCCTTCCAACAACAGTCATTCAGGCCTAAAACAACTAGAGCAAAATACCTCTGCCAAAGCCATCTCCAAATGTACCAGCATTAGAGTTTTGTTTTTTTGCATAGTACACTCTCCTGGAGGCATTTCTATCATAATGCTTATGTGCAAATCAAGACAAAAATAGTTGATCATTCTGCTAGCCTGTGCAAGTTAGTTGCATTTCTGCAGGATCTACGTGCCCCAAAATTCAACTTAAGCACTCAAAGCTCAAAAGTCTGCTTAATTTCAGCTCAAAGCAAACACACACACCCAGAAAGATGAGAGGATGCTTCACTCATGCAATGGGATTCATCCAAACTCAAGCCCAGGTCATAACCACAGCTCCCAAGTTGCTAAGCCCAGGGCCCGAGTTCATTGGGAAAAAACATTCCAAGTCACCAACCTCAGTATCATTTACAAATTACACCAGGCAAACTGTAAGCTCATCTGATAGGCAGAAAAATTAATTTTGTCTTCAAGCACCATCATGCACTCATAAACTGGGGCATTATGGTACTGTGGGAACTGCCCACAGCTGGGCACTAGCACTGCAAATTCCACGTTCTTAATCTGAAAAGTTTCTCTCTCTCTTTTTTTTTTTTTTTTTCCCCCCCTGTGATCCTCTGCATTTTATTGCTCTTCTCATTTTTCTACCATGAGGTTCTCAGGCCAACATAGTGAATTCAAGCTTTTGAACTGGAGTCTGGGGGATCCCAGTAAATATTCTTACCATATTTATCTCCATCTTCTCCTTTGGCACTGATCCTCCTGCCCAGCACTTGGATGTGTTTCCCGCTTGTCCTGCTGTAGAGCTGATAGAGCCGGAGCTGCTTCCTGCTCACATCGTCCCTTGCTCGCGTTTGGTTCTCCACATGTATCCGAAAATCTACATTCTCCTCGGCAACAAACATCTGAAAGCAGAAAGGAGGGTGGGGGAGAAAGAGAACAGAATAAACTATGAAACAAAATAAGCATCTTGGATAGAAAGATTACACATCAACCTGCCAAAGGGCACATGGCGCAAGACGACTTAGATTTGGCTGGCCTTCACTTGACAGTCGAGGCCGCGGTATCAGGCACTCAAAATGTAATTCTATCCAGAGCTGGCTCTAGACAGTAAACCAAACCTGGATTTTTACAATCAAACTGTGGGGGGTTTTCTGAGTAAAAACTTCTGCTCGGTCTTGCTTTGATTTAATCCTGGTCAGCCACACTGACCATAAATTAGGCTCGCTTTTGCATATGCATAGACTCTACCAAGTTACGCAGACATGTATGGGAGAAAGGGGACTGACAATTCCATTTCAGAAAATTTGTGCTTCACCTTCAGCAGCTGCATGGATTAATGGCAGGGAAGAAGTCAAGGGAAAAACCTATTTATGCCGATGTTAGTAGACTGGATTCTAGCTACACACAGGCATAAAGTCTAGTATGATAAAAGTGCCATTTGTTTGTGGGCCCTCTTCAGCATGTTTGTTTCCAGCTTTGCTTTAGTGAAGCCTGATCACTGCTGAAGGTCGATTGCTGCATCTTTGTCCACTCCAAGTCAGGGAGAGATCATTTGGACCAGCAAGAGCACAACTGACACGTCCAGCAGAGAGGTCATTACCAGCGGGGTTCTGGGCACTTGCGCCTCTTCCTGTGTTTTTTCTGGCCAATAGATTAAATTAACCTTAGTTAACTACAACCTTAAAATATTACAAGAAACTTTCTCAGCCATATCTGCCCTTCTCTGGAGATACTGTTTCCAATCTTAACTTACGGTTCCCAAGAAACACTGAAACAGGATTCCAGCTTTTGCTTTAGAGTCATCCCAGCTTGCCCAAGGTCAGAGGACCAGGCAACCAAGATGCTCTCAAGAAGGCCCTCCCGACTGGGAGGTTTCAGCAGCACACACCCAAAAGCACTTCACACCCAAACAATACAAAAGACCAGAAATCACTCCATGATCTGCCCTGAGAGCTTTTGCACCACTGTGACCATGCTGCCCATACAAATCCAACAAACAGACAATGTTTTGTTGACAGACTCCCTTCACAGTATAATAAATAATTCAGAAACCAAAAGCAGCAAAATATTATTGAGAAGCACACAAGAACACTACCACAGAACAGGCAATTTTTAATTTGACCATGACAAATAATGTTCAAAGCTTACTCATTGTTGATGAGTTCTAATGCTTTGTACCACTTGCATGTAAGAGATGAAATCCGCAAGAAGAATCCCACGGGAATTTAATATTACCTAGGTTTGGGGCTGGCAAAGGAATGACACTTGTTCCTAGCAGGACTTACTACTTCTACTCCTAACACATTCCAGCTACAGCACGCTTGTCCTTCTAGCCTGAAAGCAGCAATGTTCTGATATATTAGTGGGTGGATGGAGCTCACGATGAAAATGAAAAGGAGTCAATAAGTCTTGTAAAGGTCCATTCTGAGCTAAAACACATGAGAGCAAGTGGTCAAAGCACTGAATATAGACCCTCTTAAGCCTCCTACATCTGTCGTCTCATACCAGCAAGTACTTTGAAACCAAATAACCAAATACTCACTAAAAGTCAAAACTTCAAAAGAACTTTTTAGCTTTTCCAATTATCAAGTAGACACACAGATCAGCAGCAGGAGGAAAACTTCAGGCTGGCAGTGCTGCTTAGCACCAGACCTTCACTAAGCAACACAAACAAAAACATTATATTCAACACGGTGGCAACAGCAATGAGGTTCACAGGGATGTTACAGAATTGCCTTTGCTGCCCTTATTAAATGCTGTGTTTATGCTATTTGAATCCCAAGTCCTAGGAGAGAAACCTATTTAACTCTCTTATTTTACTGTCAGAAGTCAAAAGGAGACTGCAGGAGCTGGACACACACGCTGCAGAGCGAAGATTCAAGGTGATGCTGTGTCTAAACAGACAGTCAGCAGGATGACAGAAGTGATGGGCAAGAATCACACAAGTAATAGCAGCAACATTTCCCACTCCCAGCAAACAGCACAGCAAGAAGCAAGAGCACGCCTAGCCCTTGCACCTGCCAAGAGGACATGGCATGAGGCTAGCAGAGCTGAGCCTTTGCTTGAGCCAAGCTCTGCTTACTTCCCTCTCCAGGGTCACCAGAGCTACCCTTTGAGTAAAGCAAGCAGGATTTGGCTTTTAACATGAATAATATTAATTTTTTTTTCTTCCTACATTTCTTCTTGCTTTCTTTTCAAATAATATTGTTACAAAGGATGCTGACCTACTAAAAATAGAGATGTTCAAATAATGTCAACAGTCTGCCTCATACCCACAAAAGCAAGGCTATTTGCAGTTAAGATTCTGGCTTCACCATTCTAAGATTTAAAACAGATTTTAAATCAAGATGACGTCGCTCCATTGCTTTCACCACATGTTAATGAATTTCACATTTTTTCTAGGAAAAAACAAAACAGGTGGGATTTGAAGTAGGGGGAAGGGAAGGTTGTTTTGCTTTCTTGGAAACTTCAAATAGAAAAGGCAATCTATTTTCCAAAACGTGTTTTAATTGTCTCTTTGCACTGAAACACCTTCAGGGTGGACCAGCATCCCCACACTTTTCCTTTGCTGTGTCTGGTCTCCTATCCGTACCTAACAGCTTTCGTCCCTAAGCCCTTTCCCACAAATTCACAAGGATGAAGCCCTGGGGCATGCTAGGACAAGGCCCAGGACCATCCTCAAAGGCCCTGATCCTCCCTGACCGTACCCATGTCACCACATATAACACAAGGTCTTTCAGTGAAAGACTTTTAACTTGCCAAAGCAACCTCCTTAAGAGGTTTCTCACTAGAGGAGATGAGCTGCGTTCACCTGGAGCTCAAGCACTTGCACCATGAAGGCCCCAGCCTGTAGCCAAAGTGCACACATGGCTTCTGGGCCATGCATGGAGCCACCTTGTGCTGGAAACAGCTCCAAACATGTTTCTCACAACTGTCCTGCATGGTACTGCATGACAACCAGATAATAAAGCGCTTCCTCCCAGCTCGAGAAGGGTAAGCTTTTATGCAGTGGGATGAAGTCAACTATTTCTCCCCAGAACAGGGCTCCCCCCAGCTGAAGGCCTGGCTGGGCATGCAGCTTAACTCCAGCACCCAGCAGCTCATCCAAGCACAGAAGTGGCCTGGCAGGGATCAGCTGGGGACACTGGCCCACCAGCAGGGCCATCCAGGCCTGTGCCACTCTGCCCCTGACGTTACAAGCCTAGCTCTAAAGCAGGGGAAGAAATCCTGAAAAAGGAAGGTGGAGATGCAAGTTCTCTCCTTGTGGCTGACCTGTCCCCCTGGTCAAGAAGCCCTGATGCAGAGAAGCAGTGAATCACTGGGATTTAGCTGTGCGCTTAAAGATAAGCACATGCTTAATCACTCTGTTGAAACAGGATGCTCTGCTGGAGCATAGCCAAAGTGAATTAGCTGTGCCAGCCTGGGCTGCATCTGGCCCACAGCAAAGAGTATCAATATTCTAAAATAAAATTTCATGCAGTGTTGATTTCATGAGATAAAACCTATTTGATCATTGCTGCAATCCATTCTCACAGTATCCCTGCCCTAAAGAGTATACTCCCTCAAGCAGCTAACTTTACTGAGATAAGGAGGTCCATTTATATATACCATAAGAGTGGCTCTCCTTCATAAATCTCAAAAAAAAATTAGTAACATATGCATCCTTCGGTAACTGATCGCCAGCACTCACTCAAAGTCACCTAAAACCAAGTCCATTCACCCCTAAATATATTTTTGTAACAATCACAACCACACAAAAACAAATAATGTCTTCAAGTCCTAGCCACACTTTAAAACTTTAGGGCTTTAAGTTGTATTCACCAAAGCAAAATGAAATCTTTTTTTTTTTTTTTTTTTTTTAAAAAAAAAAAAAAAAAAAAAAAAAAAAAAAAAAAAAAAAAAAAAAAAAAAAAAATATTAATGTGTCATTACTGCATAGAAAACATTACACACAAAATGACCACTTTTGCCTTTTAATCTGATCATCCACACTAACCACCTTGTAACTGCAGATCCTGAAAAAAGCACATAACCCAACTCCCTGGAAATTACCATTGCTTTTCCGTTCACTTCAACGAACCATAGATGAGGCCCTGGGCCAAGCACCTGCATGTGAGCCGTCTGGGGGCACCCAGCAGTGTTACATGCCAGCAGGAAAGTAAATTTGCAGCATCAGATCATAACTGCTGAAATATCCTTACTGCCCGCAGTAGCAAACCTAAAAATCCAAAGTTCATCACAACAGCTTTCCAAAATCAACGGCTAATTGCATCTTCTAGCTCCAGACCAGGAACATGACTTACATTCTCTTGAAACAGAAAAGGATTTCTTACATTACTTTATCTCCTCCAGCATTTTGTTGCTATTTGGCATTGTATTGTGGTCTATTCTGCAAATCTATTCACCTGGTATGGACCTTCACTACCTATGGGGGACAATTTTAGCATCTCCGAAGAGCAGGTGTCATTTAGCTCCATCTAGTTCTCTGCCTGCTGCTTATAGTCTGCAAAGTCTAACAGCATCACATTCATTTTCATTTGTATTCTTCCTTTATTTTCCTTTCCAAACAGTTCTTCATCCATTTATTTATCACTACATTTTTCAGCAATAATACACAGCTACAACAGCATACCAGAAATACAGTTGGCAATATAGAAGTTTATGCAATGGAATAAATAGCAGTCCTTTTGAGGAAAAAAAAAAATCACCTCAAGCAACTGATGCATCTAAAATGCCTCACCAGAAATATGTTCACTTCTGAAAATAAGCAGCTCTCCCTTCTCTTTGCTTTCTGTTTTACTTACCGAAGCATTCAAAGTAGGTCCGTTTAGTCTTAACTCCTACTCAAACAGTCACAGAAACTAGAAGTAACGTCTAATCCGTCTTCTGACAGACTACAGTGGGAAATTTTCAGTGCTTTTTTTGTGGAACGGCTTTCCAACAATGACTGGATTTCATTTGAAATAACTTTACAACGATCCATCAGCTTAAAGAATGACTATCATATTTGTTAAATCCCAGATGGAGGGCAGGGAAAGACAATTTTGCTGATGCTGCCTAGGGTTTCAGCATTAAGTAATCCAAGAAACAGTCAAGAATCACAAAAACCTCTGACAGCAACACCGTGTTGTTAGTCCTACACAAGCTCATGCCACAATTCTGAAAACACCACCACGTTGTTTTGAACTGCAAGCAATCAAAGCCCCGCCAAGGTCAATGAAATCCTTACGGTGCCAAACCATGTTTACGGGATTTGGCTTTCCATTCAACCAACCTCTGCACACTCTTCATTTTCTATTTTTAGCTTTCCGGTAAAAGGGAATGTTAATATGTTATTGTTCATGTCATAAAGCGTTACAGCATTAGATGTCCAAGGCCCACAGCATGGCCAAATTAGCTGGGAGCTGGACTTCAGAATTTCCTGATTTTTTGCTTTTTATCGTACAGAGTCTCCAAGCCTCATCAGAGAGCAAACCATATGTCATTCCCCAAACTGAACTAGAAATACAAAATCCCTCTCACTGAGGGCCTTACTGATTTCAAAAGATAAACAAATCAAGCAACTCAAAGTCCTTTCAAAACCCAATCTGATAAGCAGGAAATACTTATTACCTTTCAGCCATCAAATCAACCTAATATTAATGATTTTTTTCCATGACCTTCTAAACACATGAAAGTTAACTTAATAAGGTCAACAAGAGGATATCCAAGACAGATCTCTCTCAAGTCTGCAAAGGCAAGTAACAAACCGCTTTGCTTCCATGACTTTGGCAAAATTCCTCTATGCCAATTACGAGATTTGCTAGCTCACCATGACAGTCATTCTTTGACATACAGTGAAACATAATGCATTCCTTATTTGCTGTTTTTTCTTATTCTTAACTGCAAAGTCAATCCACAGCCAGAATGTTGTTACATTCACATTATACAGCCCAGTTCAAAGCAAGACATACATGGATGTGGACTGCTTTGAGGTACTCACTTCTCTGTGCTTTTTTGGAAATTAATCTAACAAAGTGCCCCATGCAGGAACCCTAAGCAAAGGGAGAGAGCACTTCAGAGCAAATCTCTGTGCATCCAACAGGAGAGAGGCTATGATGCAACACTGCCAGGATGGCACAAATGTTACGTAAACCTTTCACAATAACACAATAATTTAGATTTTTGTTTCATTGTTGTTTTACAAAGTGACTTCCTTCTGCTATTCACAGAACAGTAACTTTTCCTTGAAAAATAAATCTCAAAAAAGCTAAGTCACTCTCAGTCCTGGCAGATGTCACCTTGAACGATGCCCATGTACCCTACAGGATGCCCAGTAAGAAAGGGCAGCATGGTGCACCAAGAAATTGGTTATTCAAACAACACAGACACAAGACTCCCAGACTCCACAAAAGACCCATGATGCTTACAAAGTATTTGACTTTTTTGTTGTTGTTGTTTTGTTCTGGGGGGATGGGGTTGTTGTTGTTCTTTGGTGAAAACATGAATGTCCTATTTAAAAGCCAAATAATCTCAATTCACAAGAGCTACATTACTGCATAGCCCATTCACAAATTGAGTTATAAACCATTTTGGGGGGGGTTGTTTCCTTATAAGGTTGTTTTAGGACCAGACTTTGCTAATGCTCTATGTCATAAATTCTCTAACTTGTGTACTTACGTCCAGTTTACGTCTATTTATTCTTGTACCAACAGCGTCCTTGAGCTTGAACAACACTTTTCCCCCTTGCGCTTCTCCTTGTGATGCATTCAGGCTGCTCCCTTTCTCCGCTCTCCTCCCAGCCTTCATTTCGCCATGCTGGGGAAGGAAGAAAGCCAAGTACGGCCGTGTTCGCCCGCTCTCCTCGCCAACCACCCCATGCCCACTCCCCACACCAGCCCCCACCCCAGAGCAGCCCGGCTGCCCCCCTCGGCATCCTCTGCCTGTCTGAAAGCAAAGTGCCCACCGACCCGATGCCGGACGGCAGTATTGCTGAGTGCGGCACAAAACCACGAGGAAGTGCCAAAAAACTGGAACCTGAGAAGGCCTGAGGAAGCAAATGTTTTATGGCCTATCACTGAGTACTTGGCTGCTTTCTAGAGAAAGACGATGATGCCTTCGAGAAAACCAAGCTTCTCCTTTTGATGATGGGCTGAATCTCAGCCAGGACTGTGAAAACGCACCATTTGCTAGATGGTGACATTTTAAACTCGTTCCACCCAGGGAAATGGTTCAGTCTGGGGAAGAACAGGGTTTCAGCCTTGATTAATGATGTAAAGAAACAGCCACGCTGTGTAAAACCAGGAAAGGAAAGGGGTGGGAAGGCTGGCAGGACCAGGCCTCTCCAGCCAGTGCTGCCACCGGAGCAAAGCTCAGCACCCAAGTTTTGCTGCAGCGCAGTTCTATCAGACATACACCACCAGCAGCATCCTCCACATCCCTCCATCTGCCTGTTCTCACTGATTCAAAACGAGTTCACTACCTGCAATGCAAGTGACATTGTTAATACATTACCAAAAGCAGCAGCTCAACCATATGCAAGGGCAAGCCCACCCCTTCAGCATCCACTCTTCCCTCCACAATAGCCTGCGTTGTGCCACAACATGGCAGTGCCAAAGGGACCAAGACTGAGCTTCCTGCTCACTGAGCTACCAGGACCATAAGGAACCTCTTTCCCCATGGGATCAGTTCCCATTACCTCCATTAACCAAAGCAAACCATTCCCATGTATCTCAACCACATGGCTATCTGCAGGACACTGCCTTTTACCATAACTAGATTCTCTGTAAACACAATTCAGACCTTAACTTTTTATTTTTCTCCAGTTGTAATTTTTTCTTCTTCTTCAGGATTGGTGTTAATTTTACTACAGCTACCAGTCAATGAGCAAGCAGGGCTTTTTCTTTCTTCCTTTCTTTCTTTGTCTTTCTTTCTAATGCTTGTTATATCTCTCCTACATACTTCCTCCCTGCACAGAAATATCCCTTCAAAGCTTGATATTATTGAGCAGCTTTCAACCATGCCCAGCAGAGCCGTGTATTCTCTGCATTTGTCTGGCCTTTGTTTCTAGGAATGAAATACCAGTGTCTTAACAGTGTGACTTCATTTCACTACTTCATTCCAATACTTGTTCTATTTCTATCCCACTGGGTCAAACTCACCTATTGTGAGACCTCACCGATTTCAATTACATCAGGGATTAATTTGTTCCATGGCGTTGAAGCTGTTAATGCAATCCTTGCTGGCTCTAGATTAGAAAAGGCACGATCAAGACCTCCCTCGCAGGCAGTGTGTTTAACAGCAGTCTTGATCTTCATTTTTTTCTTTTTCTCCCCCCCCCCCCCCCTCCTTTGTGCCCCTTTGCCCCTCTTTTCACAATCTTCTCCTTCCTTTCTAAATTGCCCTTATCAGAACTGGGTGGTCCTCCTGACTTCCACTGTTACTGGCAGAAAGTTGCCTTCCAGCAGCCGCTGCCCAGCATTTGCGAGGGAGCCTTCCCTGCTGGAAGGTCAGCGGTGACAGGTCCGACCTGGCGCTGCACAAGCTCGTGGCAGCTTCATGAAAACAGAGCACAAGGAAGGTCTCAGCAATGGACGTTAAAACCAAGTCCTCCTGCGCTGCCCTCCCTCTGGCATCTCCTCTCCCCAGGATGTCACAGGGAAGGGCCAGCTCTGAGGAGTCACTGCAGGACTCTGCACACCCAGGTGGATCTGCAGGAGCTCAGCTCTGCAGCTCAGAGCATCATTCATAGCAATTAGGTTCTCTAGGAAAAAAAAAAAAAAAATAGATTCACCACATTGCAGGTGGAAGCCTGAAATACGAATTTGTTAAGTGACTCTAGTTCTCCATTCTGGAGAGGGTGTGATCATGGCAACCCAAACTGTGGTGCCAGCACTGTGAAGCACTTAAATGTCACCGGGACCATGACCTCACTGCACTTACAGTGCTCTGGATGCTTCCCACAATGCAGATTAAACCCAGCCTGTGCCATGCAGCCCTTGCAGAGAAGACAGGATCGGCTCTAGAGGATGCGTTACATTACAACAGGCTTCCCAACAGTAATGATCTGCAAAAATCACTGCTTTCACAAGCTTGAGCTTTCCAAAGTACTCCCCTTTAACACTGAAATCTCCTGCTTTAATTATTCCCCAGATGGTTTTTGCTGGGCAATAGCTAAGCTCCTATTGTTGCAGCTTCACCACAGTTATTTCCGACACCTGCAAGTTCAATGAGGGCAAAACAAAACCCAAAACAATTTCCCACCTTCCCACCGTGCCTTCCACAGGGTGCACTCACAGGAGGAAGTTTCGGCATTCATTAATTCACCACACACTCTACATTCCCAGCTCAGACCGACTGCGCTGGCTTTCAGAGCGCCAGGGACGTCACTGAAAGTGGGTCCCATGGGACTTGTGAGCAAGACACAGTATGGCACTGTCACTGTAGGCATAGGAGATAGCAGAAGCACCATCACTTCAGAAGCTGAAGCTCCTAGCTGATCAGTGGCAACATGCTCCAAGCTCTGCAGGAGCCACGGGTGACCCATGGCTCTGTGCTACTGCCACCGCTGCTAGCACCAGGATGTATTTTTTGGAAGTAGATTCATGCTTATGTGCCCCTGCCATCACCAGAGCAGCCCTCCCTCGTGGCATGGATACTGCTGCAAAGAAAACAGTAACCAGGCTTTGCAAAACAGCCTCAGTCAACCTCTGAAATCCCGGATCCACAACACCAGCCGTTGGATTCGGGGAGCTTGCCATACTACAACTGCCTTTGCTAACAACAACGACAACAAAAATGTTTCTTTTCATTAGGGAGAAAATACTCACGCTGAAATAAACTGCCCTGATATGCAGGAATGAAAACTAGCCAGCAATTCAGACTGCTGCAAGTAGTTGTCTCTCAGTGTTTCTGAACAGTTGAAATGTGCATTCAGAAAACAAAACCTGGAGAATAAAATGCCAAGTCTCTTCAGCCTAAAACGCACTCACCAAGCAAATCTGGTGCCCAGCACGGCAGCAGCACAGAAACCCCTGAGCCCACGCACAGATCACCTGCACCAGGAGCCATGAAGGAGGCGATTTTGAAGCAGACCCAGAAGCAGCAAACAACTGCCCCCAAACAACAAGGAATGCCTTCACAAAAAGCGTGGGCATCTCTACAAAAGGCAAAAACAACAACAATAGGGCTGCCCCTGCCCTGCTGCCCATCCCAGGGTGCTGCTGGCCGCGTGGCCCCAAATACATGCCTGGCTCGAGCAGCTGCAGTGCCCCGCTTGGCACACAGCAGCAGAGGAGCCCGGGCTGGCCACGCCAGCAGGCTGAGGTGGAAACCAGGGCAGTCCTCAATGCAGGGTGTTCTGGGACAAAAGCTACACACACACCCCACTAAAAATACTTACAAACAAATTGTTCATCTCTTCAAATGATACCAAAAAAAAAAAAAAAATACCAAATTCAAAACAGTCCTGAGCTTTTCTCTCCTCCCCTCCATCAGCAGGCACATCTTTCTGGGGCAGATGCTCCAGCCATGCATGAACCTGTGTGGCCTGCTGTTTTGCAGCAGTAAAGAGAAGAAACCCAAGCACACTACCCTGAAACAGGTCAGATAACCCTGGAAAAAGGCAGTCATTCCTCTGTAGGAGTTACAGTGACGCTTTAAAGCACAAGCCCATCGGGTCCAAAGTAACATCTCTGGCTCTTCTGCTCAATGCCAGCCCCGCTGGGACCTCCACGAAAACAGTAGCAAAAGCCCAAGACATGGGAAATGCAAGTGATGCTCAGTAAAACACCACTGTCAGGAGGAGACAGACGATCACCAGAGACCGATCTCCCCAGAAAAGAAATAAATATTTGCAGTGGCAGCACAGCAGCAGGGATCTGGTGTTTACCCAGGTAGCTCCTTTCATCCCCGTCCCTTGACATCGTCCAAGGAACACAGAGGTCCCTGCTCCCACTGCAGAAAAGCAACTCCCTCTAGGGTAAAGCATGGCAACTGCTGACAGCACACACAAGTTTAGGGCAGCATTTCCAGAACTCCTTTTTCTACTGAATTTACAAAGGAAACAGAGATGGGAGCTACTGCCCAAGGAGACAGCTATTAGCCACCAGCACCCATCTCACGTGAAAGGTGGCTTCTCCAAAAGCACACAGCTCCCATTTCTCTGCTGATTCAGCGGCGAGGATGCTGGAGACCCTATCGAATTATCCTGTGCCACTTCTCCTCTATCACATTTCCTCTGGAAACCTTTCACTAAGCTGCAGACAGTCCCACTCCTGCTTATTCTGGCAAGATAACACAATGACCTGACATGGGACAGCTGCCAAGTGGAAAGGGACCTGCTCAGGTGTCACCCCATGATTCGGCAGCATCTACACAGCTCTGGAATGTAAGAAAACAGCTGTGGGCAAGGACGGGAGGGTTAATTCATCTAACAGTACCTGGAGGCCAATCTGGGGATTTTCTGGAACTGCAGGAGCCGTTTCACTGGGAAGCTAATTAATTTGTGCTGCCGATACCTCCCTTCTGCCTTACCTTCGTCTCTGCCAGCCTGCATGCGATTTTTATTTTTTCACGCCTACTTTTTGGACGGGCTGGCATTAGCTGTTTGAGATGCCAAAGCCTTCGTATAACTCGTCCCCTTCCCTCCCTACATCTCAAGTTTCTGTTTTCTGTTTCTGTTTTCCTACAGGTGCCTGCAGCTGAGGATCACCTCCACTCCTGCTGTCTCTGCTCTGAATGGAGGTGTCTGCAGGTTCGAGGCAAGGATCAAATCCATTTTATGGAAACTACCAAAGCATCACTGGAAACTGGTAATGCACAGCAGCCCCAGTGTGTTTCCTGAATACCAGCCTGATGAGGCCTGTTATTGAGGGAGAGAAGCCCTGTCTCTCTGGGCTGATCTCTTTCAGAGACAAGTCAATGCCCAATGGGGATGCCCAGCCTGAGGCAGCCTCTTCAGCCTGACCCCGCACAGCACTGCAGGAACCAGCCCCTGGAGCTCTCCGCAGCCACCAGGGACTTGGATAAAGCAAGGTCCTGTGGTAACAACACTGGAGGAAGATTAATCAGGGTGAAAAGTGGAGCAGACCAGCAATTCACCTAAAAATAAATTGCAATTTATGAAGTCACAGCCGTGGAGCTGAGCACCTGTTTCAGCCACACACTTTGCCAATGAGTTTCCTTTTCCTTTCCCCACATTACCGTGACCAAGCACCTGCAATGTTAGGGTCTGTCCCGCATAATCCTCTGCCTGTGTACATGAGAAATTTCTTTATCTGCAAAAATCTTGCAAGTTATTTCTGGAACAGGGCTTTCCAGAGCTGATTTTGATCAGTAATTCACTTATTTGAAACATAAGATGTAAAGTTTCCATCATCTTTGTGTGGGAGATATTTTGCCTTGATCTTGCTGTAAGGTTTCGCAAGGCAAACAAAGCAATTCCATGAACCGTGCTGCACAGCGGAGCTTTCTGAACCCCAAAGACATCCCTGCAGGAACCTGCTGAAGCAGGCGATGGACAGATCCAGTTTCCATTTGAAGATGTGTTACTACTTTTAAATAAATCTCTTCAAATCTGCTTACCTGGGAAGACCCAGTTCTATTTAATGAGTTTAATTGATTTTCACTAACAACCGCCTTTTCCTCTTAAGAGCATTTCTCCAGGGCCATCCCATCTCAAAGCACACTGCAAACCTGCTGCCACCATCCCAGAGGTGAGACAAGCCCCTCTGCAGCACTACTTTAGCAGGTACTGAGCTGGCATGATGGGCAGTGCTAACAGGAGCACTGAGCATGCATTTGGTGCTCCCGGCTTCCCTTTAAAGCCCTGCTGCCACAGCGTCTCCTTTCTGATGAAGCCCGAGGGTATTTATCGCTGCCTGCTCCTGCTTGCAAGTCTGCTTAAACAAATCACCCCCGAGCCTGCTGCCTTGGGATAACGGGCTCTGCAGGCATTTTTTACTCGGAGTTATCAACTCTGCTCTGCCTGCAAAACCCATCAGCCATAAAGAGAGAGCAATAAAAAATACCCTGCCTGGGCTACTCTGCGCTCTTCCTCCAGCACAGCCAGCACCACGTATCTGCTAACAGCACGGAAAGTTTGCTTTCCCCAAAAGTTATTTTCAAGCACCATTATCTCCCCTGTTTACACCACGCTCCCTATATTATCAAGAGATCTCCAAGTAATTTATAAGCCCACCAGCTCCCGTGCTAACGTGGCAATAAATCAGGCTTACACAGAGTGTTGCCTACTGTCGGGAGCAGCGGGCAGGACGTGGCTGGGCGAAGGCACGCAGCAGCAGCCACCCCATGTCCTCTGCAGCCACCAGCCCCCTGCAGATCGGATGGGAACCTGGCTAACTGCCCCACAGCCTGCTCCTGGACAGCACCGTGCAGAGGTAGGATGTAAACCGTGTCTTAGGAACCCAAGAAGCTGCAAAGGGAAGCTCCATTGAAAGTGGAGTGGCTTTTTTCTTCCTATTTTTTCATTTTTTATTCCTATTTTTTCAAGCTGATACCTAGCTAGGCAGTCCTGAGTACTGCATCTCTACAACTCTGCCTGCTGAACCCAGCCCTTGGATGAGACAAGTGAGACAAGGCACGCACCACTGATGTGCTCTTCCAAGTGCTCCACCTTCAGCAGCGCTCAGACGACTTGTTTGGAGTGGGCTGGTTTTGTTCTGAATGGGCTGGACGTTTATTTTTAACTATCTGGGGAGGCTTCCAGTCTGCGCCTCACCTCGCTGTGTTTTCCCCATCCGACACAAATACAAGCACACAAAAGAGGGTTTTCTTTTTAAAAAATCCAACCAAAGGAGGAGGATGTTTTTGGCTATTTTCCTTGAGGAAAGAGGTTGCCCATCTAATAATCCCTAAATGGGCAGTGGGTTGTTGGGTTTTCATCTGCGCCTTTGAGCCTTCGATCCCTCTGCCAGGTTGCTGGTTTTCTTTTCCACAGAGTTGCAAAACCCCTGAATAACAAGGTTTGTGCATGGAAGTGCTGACACAAACCTTAACTACAGCATCCTGAACATGATACCAGAATAAGGACGCTCCCTGTGTGGCCCAGAGTATGGATAAATAAAGCATTTCAGCAGCCAGCGCCGACAGATCATAAACCTCCACAAGCATAAATACCAACAACAACCCAAAAAGATTAGAGGGCTTTACGGGTGAGCCAGGCTGGGATGATTTAGAGTTGGGGTGGAAGGGTCATTATTTCTGAATAGGTGGGGGCAAGCGGGCCAAAGAAATCAATAAACCATTCGGCTGCCAGGGAAGGAAGGGGCCAGGCTGATTGTGCGGACGCGAGCCCGACGCGCTCCGCATCAGGCTGGGGACACCTCGGGCTCACCAGCGCCGACGGCTGCGGGCAGCACACAGCACCCCACTGCCAAACGAGGGCACCCATGGGACAAGGCCAACCTCCGTCCCCACTGCAAGCACGAGCTGTGGGACCGAGCTCACCCCAGGACTAGCCACAGTGGGCTCCTGCTTCCTGCAGCGAGCACAGAGCTTCACAGCCGCCTTCCCAGACCAACAGCTGCTGACCGCGGATTTCAAAGGCCACTAGCAATCCCTCCCCTGCCTTTTTTCTCTTCTCGTTCAGCCCTCCTCGTTCCCAAATCTTGGATGTTTCCTTCCCCCGCTTCCTTTCTAGTGAGCTGAGCAATGACGAATGACTTGGGCTTAACAGGCTTTGCAGTAGGGAGCGAAGCCCGTTTATCAACATAACAAATATATAATGTACAAATAAACACCTACTTGTACCTAATAGGCCAATGCACCTGGAAGCCCACCCTTGGGACGCCACACAGCCGGGCATTCAGGTGCCCATGGACATTGGCAATGCCAACAACTTCCATGAGGAAGCCTGAGCTCACAAGCCTACAGGTGCAAATGGGAAGGATCTCCATTCCCAGCTAACCAGAGCAACAAGGCGGTGCTTGGCATGGGGGGAAAACTACAGAAACCTGCTCTGATGCCTCCCAGTGAGCCAGCCACCCCCTCTGCTGCCTTTCCAACTATATTTAAAGGAAACTCTCTCTATATCAGTTAATAAAATAGCTGGAAACCTGACCAGGTCATGTCAAGCTTAGCGGAGTTAATGAGTTTCAACTTTACGTAGAACCTTGAGAGCTTTTAAAATCAGTAATTTCATCTTCCCTCCAGAAATGAATTCCTCAATGGTTACACTGCAAAAATATTCCTAGGACAGACAATTCTGCTGCTAATATACTAAAGATGGCATAAAAAAATCAGATTAATATTGAGCCTTATCAAACGTACAGTACAAACCATGTGTTGAATTTAATCCAAACCAAACTGTGAATCTGCCTTCGGGATCAGATATAACAAACATGTGAGCCTGGGGCCAGAAATGAAAGCATGGTTTGTTTTCTAATACAAGATTTGTACTGATCTCTATTAGCTGCGCTCCTGCACGCAAATCTTGACACTGCAAATGCCGGACAAATACAATTTCTTATTTTTCCGCTTTGGTGAGCCGGGAAAAGTTTTGTTTGTTTCTAATCAACCTTGCATTGCAGGTTTCCTGTTTTCAGGGAACAACTCTCAACAGTTTCTGAATATAAATCTTTTTTGAAATGTTTCAAATAGGGAAAAAAAAAAGGAGGTATTATAATCATTAGGCACAAAAAGTTTGGGCTGCTGCAGCCCCGCACAGCCTGCCTATACCAAGGAGACCCAACACACTTTGCTGCACCCACCACCAGCCTCCAGAAAGGGACTTTCTGCCATAAAGCCTGAGGTTCCCTGGTGATTCCTTCCTCCGACACCCCAGCATTTGTGCCTGTGTCACCAGGATGCCATAAAGCCCCGTGCCTCATCCCAGATGTCCCCATCCCTGTGCTCACCGAGCATCCTTCTGCAAGGGAACCTGCGGGATGGGTGGGAGTCCTGCCGGCACCAGCATTTGGGACCAGCAATGAAAAAGCACCAACAGCCCCCCAATTGGGCTGGGAATGCCTACAGATCCCCTCCTTCCTGGGCTGCCACCCAGCTAAGGTCACAGCTCTGCGAGCTCAGCCGGAGCTAGTGCAGGTTTTGTTAGACAAACCCGCTGCTTGACCCGGTGTTACTCAGCCTCTTGGCACGCACCGCTACGGCGAAATCATGCTCCCAGACAGAAACGGGAACCACACAAGTAAATTCCATTTTCTTGTTTGCTAAATTCAAAGGGCAATTAAATTCATATTATCTACTCTTTCAATATAAACAGCCAGAAAGAAACTCCTCTGCCTCTCTGGCAGACTATTCCCATCTATTTGCTTCCCCTGCAGATCACCGCGATGCTCACACTGCGGGATCAGAAGCGAGCACGACCCCACACAAATCCCCCCAGCAGCCCCACAGCTCCCTGCCCAGCCCCAAGCCCATCAGATTTGCTGATGATACTGTCTTTCCCTGCAGTTATGCCAGCTTGTCACGCAGCAGCAAAATCCGACAGGGCTTCCCATGGAATTCAAGACAGAGTTTGCAAAAGAATCGCCTGGATAACGGCACCAGGCACACGCAGCACAGTATTCCTAGGAAAGGCCCCCACAGCCAGCCCCACTGGCTTTCCTATTGATTGCTGGGGGGCCGCTTGCCGTTCTGATCTCAGCTGGTCGGAAGTCTCACCAATCGCTGTAAGGTCACGACCACGGGGTCAGAAACCTGCACTACATACATCATAATTTATTTTACAGATAATCAATACAGACCCGCGCCGTGCAGTCTTACAGTGCGGCGTCACAGCTAGGGGCTGATGCTGCTCGTGCAGTATTGTAACCCTAAGGCCTGGCAGCTTACAGGGTGAAAATCAGCTTTCATTTTACAGTTGTAAATCGTGGCTGGAAACCGAGTGCACACCCCACCAGCTATGGGTTGGTACTTTCATACAACTGGGTAACATTCTGCTTACGGTTTGAATCCAGACAGTACTAGCATCTGTTCAGCATCATCTCTGTCGCGGAGATAATTCAACAGGACAAGCCCAAAGAGAGGCTCGGTTAACGTATTGCCCAAGGCGTGCATAGAAGGAGGGGTTCTCAGCTCAGAAACAGGGTCAGTCCCATTCTGGGGGAAAAAAATCCCAGCACTTCAGTGCCAGGTGTGGGTGGCAGGGAGGAACCAAACCAAGACGCCACTCCTTGCCGTCTGAGCAAATTCTCATCAGCAACCAAAGACTCTTCAAATGGATTAATAGCAACAGAGAATTAGCAAAAAGCCCTTCTACCAGCGTTGACTTTCACCCTATTTTCTAATTTGTATTCCCAGGGTTTGGGGAAACACAACCCACCAGCTATGCCCAGGGCACACACTGCAAACCTTGTTATTTGATGGGCTCACCATTGCCTGCTGCAGTTGTGTTAATTCTGCTTTGCTGCAGGAGGGTAGCTCAGGATATTGCAAAAGATACACCAGCTTTTTAACAAGCTGTCCTTGAAAATGATGCCAAAGATGGTATTTTAGCAGGAAAGACAGGAGGATGAGAAATACACAGAAGGAGAAAGAGGAGCTGGGAGGAAGAAACAGCACTGGAAATACCTTGCAGGACAAGCAATCCACTATTAATTAATTGCTGTGCTCTGGTATTTGTGCAAATGCAACATGAAGCGCCCTGGGAAATTCACCAAGATCTAGTGATCAATCTCTAGGTGACCTGTGGTATAAAACGTTACCAGGAGGCTCATGGGGCACACCGCGTCCCACTTCACTCCCCTTTGGTGCCATCCCCCTGCTGTTTGCTGAATGCAGCCCCTCCAAACCACACAGTCAGCAAAGCTGCAGGACAACGAGCTATGCTTCCACCTGCCTCATTTTGTCCCTATGTCCAGAGCTCTCCTGCAGGCTTTTAGGATGCCCAGGGCCAGCCAAATCTGCCCCAATTAGCCCAGCCCAGGAAAGCACTTCCTCACCTTTAATCTCGGTGGTGCGGTACGAGCCCCAGGGCTGGGCTCTGCCTCATTGCCTTTAATTCCCGGGCAGCACAGCTGCAGGACCCGCTGCACCCTCCCGCCCTGCACTGCTCCCCGCTGAGCACTTTCTATCCCATTTCAAGCACCCTCGGGTGAGCTGTGGTCAGCCAGCACCCGCAGCTCTGCCTGTTTCCTCCAGAGCAAAGCTCACCTCTGCCAGCATCACCCTGGACGGGGCGAGCACCACTTGAGCTGCGAAGCAGCCAAGCAAACAGCACCTATCTACAGAGGATGCTGCTGTCACACCATAAGGAAGCGTTTCCCAAGGAGTGTTGGAGCAGAGCGACACATTTCTTATTTCTCCACCTGAACCCTTCTCCAGCAGGCCACAGGAGGAGGCAGGCATGCTCATGGGAACACCACTGTGGGCAGCGAGCAGGGTGTATCGGTGCCCACCCGGGAGCATGTCTCTCCACTAAGGGGGAAGCACTGCCACGCATTTTAGCTCAAAATCCAGTTGTCAGCCCAGGCAGGAGAGGCAGGGAGGAGGCCGAGGGGAGGCTGCCCTCCAAGGGAGCTGGCAGGAGCGGGGGCTCAGCCCCACACCCCCCCGGGGGGATCGGCACGTCCGCTCCCACCCACCGCAGACACCGGCGCGGCGAGGAGCTCTCACAAAAGAAAGCACGCAGACCATGACAGGCTAAGCCTCCTCCTTCCTCTCTCTGTTCTCCTTTCTTTCTCTCTTCATGCTATGGCAAGGCTGCTGAATGCCAATAAGAAAATACTTTGGCAGACTCAGACGGTCTTTTCTATGTTTTTTTTGTTTTGTTTTTTTTGTTTTGTTTTTTTTTTTTCTTATTTCCCCTCCAGCTACTTCTCTGGATGCCTAATCCTCAGTGGGCGTCCCAAGAGATGCTGCAAGCAGGGAGATGCGTGGCTCTGCACAATGCCCGCTCCCACCTGCAGGACCGAGCCTCAGAAAGCCAGGAGAGGGCCAAACCCCAGCCCCACCACCACAAAAAGGTGCAGGGGGCTCAGAAACCCACAGGAAAACCCTCCTTGTCCCCGTGGCTGGTCGGTGGCTCCCCAAGAGAGATGAGCTGCTGCCATGAGCCTCATCACTCCTCCCGTGACAAGCAGGGGTCAGGATGCCCACGGAAGCCAGGCTGGAGTCTGCCCTCACACGCCTGCACACAGGCACCACAAGAAGGCAGATGGCTCCTTCTGAAATATTGCAGTTCCCTGAAAACATTTTTTCACCTGCTCTTATCAAAACTGATATCAAAAGCATCCAAATCTGGGAGAAGTCAAAGCACAGGAAGATATCGCTGGTAGGGAGGAGAGGAGAGCACGCAGTAGGGGTTTTCCCAGCTTCCGAGGAAAGGAAGAGACCCATAAAAATGCTCTGAGGGTCCAGGAAGGAGGTCACAGATCCAGAAGAAGGACTTTTAACCCCAGGGGAGACTTTCTCTTGAGTTCAGACTCCTTCACGGAGCAAGAGCCACTTGCTCAGCTGTGTTCACATCACAGCCTACAGAAAGCCAGCCTGGTATTATCAGCCTACATCAAAATAAAACATCCCGGGTTGCTGCTGATGCTGGTGAGTCCTGGCGATGCTGGTGATCACACCTGAGCTCTGACAGACCCTCGGCTGCCCCCCCTGCCTTCAGCAGCATCCCTATATCCAAAAATGCACCCACAGTGCTCGGGAAGCATCAGCCCTGCCCCTTCCACTCTTTTCTGTCCTTATTTGCTACCTTACAGCCAAGCTGCCGCACAAGCAGCCTTTAAGCAAGCATCCCTTCAAACCCCAGCATCGTTCACCTCCATCCAGTTTTGTTCATGCCAGCTGCAATATAGAAGATAAAATACAGATCAGCTACAACCCCACAGCATGTCCAGCTATCGTGGACAGGGAAATTGGACCCCCCCACCCCCCCAAATACTATTCTCTCCTGCGCGCTCACCTCAACAATGGCCAAGCCCTTCCTTGTTTCCTTGAACCACCCCGCACATCTCCAGAGCTTTGAAAGCTCAATGCAAGCCGCAATATATGTTTGGAGATGGAAGCATCTGAGCAGCAGCTCTGCTTTGCCACAACACACACAGAAACCACCAAGCCCCAAAATACTGAAGCATGCACTCTTGGCTCTGCCTGCTCCACGCTGCCTCCCATTTCTCCAGAGCCCGAGCGTCTCCAAAGACCCAGACAGAAGCAGGGCACGAGGGGCAGGTTCAGGATGCTGCGTTTCCTAGAGCAGAGCGGTGAGTCAGCAGGAAAAATAATGAAATAAAAAAATCACTTGTGGCAAGCAAGCACGGTCATTTCCTTGAGAGCAAGGGATTTAAAACAAGAACCTGTGATTCAATATGCGGTCAGCCCCTGCCTGCTCGGGCTGCAGGCTAGCTGCAGGACAGCCACGGAGCCATGCAAGTGGGTGTTTTGTCCACCCCGAGCACCCAGCCCTGAGCACGGAGCCGCACACACGGCACCACCAGCTCCATCCGCTGCTGGGGCCGTGCTCTCCCTACCACCGAGCTCCTCCGCTTCCAGCTCCAGCAGGTTTTGCTCGTGCAGTTCCTCCTGAGCTCTCGCTGCCTAATAATTGAGAGTTGCTGTGACCAGAAAATTCAACATAAGATTTTCCTGGTCGAGCTCAGCCCATTCTCAGCCTTTCCAAGACCACCGTTAGCACATTTTGTCCTTCACACCAGCACCACTAAAGCTACCCGTCAGCACCCCCGTGGAGGAGCTCATGGGGTAACGCAGCACAGCAGGACAGCTCGGTGCTGAAGTTGCTGGTGATGGTCACAGTCCCAGCTGAGCAGAGATGACAACCATGGCATCTCATCTCTCCCCAGCCCCCGGAGCCTGTCCCCGTGCCTGCTTTGTTCTGGTGGCACTGGCGGCCCCCAGGGACCGGCGCAGAGCCGGGGGAGAAGTGGCCCCGTCGCTGCCGCTCGGCAGACTCATGCCTCTGACATGTGCTGCGCGCAGCCCGGCCAGACCGCAGGATCTGGCTCGCTGAACGTGTGGAAGCAACGCTTCTCCATGTCTCACTTTACAAAGCCCCAAACAATAACTGTCTGTAGCTGCACAGGAGCTTAGGAGAAACATAAGTTACTATTGGCATAGCACGCAGCAGCCTTCCTCTTACACAACAACAGCAGATGTGAAAATAGCACGGTGCTGCCTTGTGCACTCCTCTGACCTCCTGTTTGCTTCTGGATCAGATTCCAAAGCTGGATCTTAACCTACAAGAGCCATAAAAGCAAAGGATTTGGCCCTATCGGGGACCTCTCCATAATTTAAGACAGATGCACGTCGTGTAGAAGAGCACGCCGAGGTTTACCGGGGCAGGGGAGCGGCACGGCCGGGCAGCCCGTGCTGGCACTGCTGCTGCTGCTGCGCTGGAGGCAGCGCGGGTCCAGGAGAGCTGGCAGCTCCCAGCCCTGGCCCCCTGTGGTTCCGCTGGCCTCGTTTGAGGTGAGGAGCTCCCAAAGGTGACACGGTCCCAATGCCATCATCCTCGGGGCTGCCAGAGCCAGCATAATGTGGTGACCCGTCAGCCACATGGACAGTAACACGTCCCCAGGGTGCTCAGAGACACGGGATGCATCGCGGGCTTCTTGGCTATGCTGCCCCCAAAACCAAACCCAAAACCGCACCAGGATGCACAGAGAGATGAGTGCGGGGAGAACAAATCACACCTGAAAGCGCGAGACAGCAGCGGGAGAACTCCACTGGAGAACGCCAAGGGGAAGTGCCAGCAGTCAGTGACCTGCATGGGGTCATCCCTGAAAGAAAGCTGCACGAGTCAAGTGATCTCTCCAGTGTCCCCAAGGACACCCGCTGCCCCTCCTGCCTAGAGCTGCTTTTGGGACTGCAGCAGCCCCAGGCAGCAGAGCAACTGCCCAAGATGGGGATGTGGATGGAGAAGGAGCCACGCTCCTCACAGCCCTACCTGGAGGGGATGCAGTGCAGGGATGCTTGCTGCTGTGTGCAGAGCTGGGATCCCCTCTGACATGGGATGCCCTAGAGGAGCCCAACTCCTCCACAAGCCTAAACCTTGTTCCCAAAGCCCCCCGTGTCCTCACCACCCCGTGACCCCCCCACAGGTGATGCTTCCCCATGTAGAAACACCAGCGTGGGTCAGGCAGGGGCCTTGGTGCTTTCGGGGACGCTTCCAGCCTGCAGGCGAGCGGCGATGCCACCTTGCACAAATCCTCCTGCACAAGGAACCATGGGCACAAAACCCCCGGCACTGCCCCGGGTCCTGTCACTTTCCCATGCAGAGCCACGGGGTGATGCTCAGCAGCCCAGGAGCGCGGTGCTGGAGCCAGCAGGCAGGACGACCCGCTGCTCACGGCAACGAGGGGAGGTGAGAGCCGGCCTTCGAATATAATCCATCCACCCTGAGAATATAATCCGCTCCTAAACCTCCCCAACACAACGCAGAGCCCTTTAAGCAAAACCAAACAACTTCCTCCAGCCTAAATAAATATTAAACCTAAGCGATGCATTAATTTGCTCCAGTTCACCAAAGGCTAACTCCTACCCAAACTGATCATTATAAAAGAAATCCTATAATCCCTCGCTCCCATTCAGGCTCAAAACATGTAATCCCGTGAATAAATCCAGAAAGAAAGTGTAACAGAATGGGCAATAAAAACTTACAGCGTTCACATCTTTTCATCTACCATTAATACTGTAAACACTCACTCGAAGGCCCTTGAGTATGACTAATCTCGTGTTTTGGCTCCCCACGCTCAGCGCCGTAAGAGCTCGCCTCGCGCCGCGGCACCCGCCGCCCCCCGGCCCCGCAGCGCCCGGCCGGGGCGAAGCTGAGCGGCAAATCCCGCAAAATGCTGCAAAATCAGCACTAAAAAGAAAAAAAAAAATCAAGAAAGTATGGTTCTAATAGCACGAGAGCGCGGACTGACTTTTTTTTTTTATATTATTTTATTGCTTTGGAAGCCTGCAAGCTCCAACTGTATAAATGCCAATAACTTCCCAAGTTTTAAGGCTGCTGAAGTAAGAGATCAGATTTTAGCAAGTGCTTTCCAGGCAGAGAGCCAAACTTTTCCTGATTCACTAAAAGCACCGAAGGGAAGGGGAGAGGGAGGGGGCTGGAGGGCTGATTAACTTCAGTTACCACACAATCGCAAAAAAACGTCTCCCTGCTGCAAAGGGTGCCATCGCTGCGAGCCCTGCGCAGCCTGTTATTCCTCGGGTTTGGAAAAAAAAAAAAAAAAAAAAAAGGAAAAAAAAAGAAAAACATCAACAAAAAAATGCACTGGAGCAACGCAACGAACGCCTCCCAACCACAGGGTAATTTACAGCTGTGGAACCCCTCCCGACGAGGAGGCTGCTCCGCTGGTTTTATGTTCGAGCCACAATTTTCAGGGGGGATGAGGGGGGAAAAAAATAATCTGATTTTTTTTTTTTTTTTAGAGGAAGGGAGCAGGGAAGGGGCTGGTTGGGTTTAGGCTTGGCCGGGGGGATGGAGCCCCCTCCCAAACCCATGACCATGCTTTGCCCAGACCCTGCCTAGCTGGAGGATGAGCAGGTGCAACCCTAGCCAAAACTCGGTGCAAGGCCAGGGGTGGCACGAGCAGCCCCCAGCCCAAGGGACACCGGCTGGGAGGTGACGGGGACACGGCACCTGCCCTGCCCACCCCGCAGGTGGGCATCCCTGGAAGCAGCACCCTGGGGAGCCCCAGTGCTGCCGGGGGGCAGCGACCACCCGTCCCCGTCCCACGGGTGCTCCTCCAGCGGCTGCGTTCCTGCCGAGGCAGGATCAAAGGCAGGATCGGGCTTGGATTGCGTTCTCCTGAATAATGGGGAGGGAGCGCGCAGCCTCCTTCTCCTGGCTAGGGAAAGTCGTGTTTTTCAAAGTATCAGTTTTTGGGAGTAAGTTCCCTACGAAGAAGAAAAAAATAAATAAAAATGAAAATAGGGCGAGCAGGAGAGCGCCTGCTATTCCAAGGCAAGTGCATCAATCAACGTTGTGCGAGGAGGAGAGTCCAACACTGCCTCTCACATCATTAGCCAGGCTAATGCACTCCAGAGGATCCCGCTAACGCAGGCTACCGGCGCCCGGCTGCACCCCAGCCCGCCGAGCACCGAGTGGCCACTGGAAAGCGGCTCAGCTCCCAGGGCAAGTGCCACTCCAGCATCTGGCGTGGGGATCATTTTAATGCGGCTATAAAAACTAGAGGGGGAAGAAAAGTGAAAGCCCCAGCCAAAACTGCCTGGCACTCCGAGGTCAGCACGCCGCCTTTGTTTCTTTTTTACAACCAAAAGCGAAAGAGGACAGAAAGGACACGTACCTGTACCTGAAAGCACAGCAGCAGGAAATGTAAACATCTGGAGAGGAGAAAAAAAAAGCAACAAAAGATCAAATGATGCGGTAAAATGGTTAAAGTCGGATTTTTTTTTTTTGCTTTGTTTTTCTTTGCGATTTTTTTTTTTTTTTTTTTTTTAAACGGCGCAGCTCGATGCTCTGCGCATGAAAAGGCTCGGCTCCCCATTCCCACCTGATCGCGAGGAAAACGCAACCGGAGCCTCCAAAAGGAAAGTTTGAAAAAGAAAAGCAATTAAAAAAAAAATAAGAAAAAAATAAAAATATTTTTATATATGTATATATTAAAAAAAAAAAAAGGAGGAAAAAAAAAAAAAAAAAAAAGATGCCGTAATCCTTACAGGCAAGTGCAGGCGGAGAGCAGTGAATACATCGCTGGAGGAGAGGGGGAGGTCGGTGGCTTGCTGCTAGCGGAGTGCAGCCCCCCACCGCCCTGACATGGGAGCGATCCGGCCGGCAGGCTCCGCTCCGCTCCGCACCGCTGGAAGTTGTGGTACCGCCCGCCTTGCCTCCGCCGAGTGACTCGCTCAGGCATCAGCTCTCCTCTCCCCCTGTCTCTCCTCCTCCTCTCCCTCTCTCTCTCCGCCTTTGGGGGGGATGAAGGTGCTTATTGTCAGGAACTTCCGATCGTCAGCCCGTGCCCCCCCGCCGCTCCCCCCCCCCCCCCCCGCCCCGAGCCGGCTGAAGCCTCCCCGCGGCTCCGCGCCCCCTCCCCGGGCATGGTGCGGAGCGGAGCGGGGTGCGGAGGCGGTGCCCGGCCGGGGAGCCCCGCGAGGAGCGCTCGGCACGGCCGCTGCGGTGAAAAATAAAAGGGGGGGGGAGGAGGGGGGAGCACAGCCCAGCTGGGAGGGCTGGGAAAGCGTGAAAAGTATTACAAAAAAAAAATAAGGAAAAAAAAATAAAAAAAATAAAAACACGGAGAAAGGGAGCGGGGCACGACGGAGCGGGCAGAGCCCGAGCCGCGAGGAAAACCCCGAAAACAATTAAATAATGGGGGGGGAGGAGGGGGGGGCAGCCCGCTGCGCACCCGTTTGGGGGGGGGTCCG
The DNA here is from genome assembly GCF_009819795.1 of Aythya fuligula. Taxonomy (NCBI): domain Eukaryota; kingdom Metazoa; phylum Chordata; class Aves; order Anseriformes; family Anatidae; genus Aythya; species Aythya fuligula. Next base: position 6,306,014 of record NC_045572.1, on the reverse strand, counting down.
GGTGGGGGTCTTACCTCGGCGCGGCCGGGAGCGCGGCGCGTCCTCGGTGAGCACCGGGCGGGTGGCAGCCCCCGGACCCCCCCGGGCTCCCCATCACCACCCACACCGGGCAGGGGCATCCCCCCCCGGCCCCCCCAGCCCCCCGAGCATCCCCCGGGGGTGTCCCCGCGGAGCGCCCTGCCCGGCGCGCTCCGGCACGGCTCGCCTGCCCTCCAGCGGCCGCACGGCAGCACCGCAGCCGCGCAAAGGAGCCCCGCCGGCCTCCCCCCCTCAACCCCCCAGGTCCCCTTTCCTTTCTCCTTCTTTTCCTTTTTTTTTTTTTTTTTTTTTTCTTCCCATCGAGGAGAAAAAAAATAAAATAAAATGTTCCCACGTCGAGAGCGCGCGGTGAGTGCCCGGGTGGTTCCAAGAGCTGGTTTCGGGCAGACAAAATGCCAGGAGCTGTTAACCTCCACGCCTGTTGGAACTCTCAGAAGAGAGCCTAGCGTCAGTTAACACCTTGTTAAGTGAGAACATAACCCTAGCCCAGAACTGCGGGCTTCCCAAACCCTGGGATAGCGGCACGCAGGGGCACCCGTCTCCTGCTCTCCCCCTGGGCAGGGCACCCCAAGCTGCCCCCCGGTTTCCTGCCACGAACCAAGCAGCCTCCTCATCCCTGAAGCAGGGATCCTTTGGACAAGAACTCGGTGGTTTTCAGCTCATAGTTTCAGGCCCAGGAGTAACAGAAAGCATTAAGTTTGTCAAAACCCTCGCAAAATCAAAGCTCTTAGCTTAGTCAGGAAAGTATTCAATATATTCCTAATTATCCCTATTTCTCCTTTGCTCAGACCCTCTCACAGCCCCCATACCCTTCAAACCTGAGCTTTGACTGCTCCACCCCAGCTTTCCCACACACCAAACCTCAGAGCAATTGGAAAATTAATCTGAACTCTCCCCAGACCAACCTCAGGACATGAGTCGGGCCCTGATGTGTTGCTTTCAGCATCCTCAGGACATAATCTCTCCTCTAACCCTACCAACAGCGCAGACACCAGGAATCCCCCATCACCTTTTCCCAGCCACAACACCCCCACAACCTGCCCCTCACCACCACCAGCACTTCAGCTGCTCCCCGTGCCCACCAGCAGCTCACCACAGGGGTGCCATCAGGAGGACAACGCCTGGCACCTGCCCTCCCTGCTGCCCTGCACCTCTCTGAAGCAGGACCCCAAAAGCCCCCCCCTGCTGCTGAGACCTGGCCAGCACCACCCGCAGCTCCGCAGGGCTCTTGCTGAGCAAAGTGCTGGCAACTGCTGAATTCACTCCTTCTCCTAGACCAGAAAACCCCAAATGGCTAATGTGAGGCACACCAAAGCTGCTCTCCCTACCCAGCCTCTCTAAGGAGCAGCTGAGGGGACTTGCCAGGCTTGGAGCACCACCATTAGTGACCCACTGTGAAGGGGCAAAGTCCCTGACTCAGCCATGAGCCCCCATCCCACCCCATCAGAGCACATCTGGCTCAGGGACACGGCCCCAGACTTCGGGTCCTACAACCTATTGACCTACTACGAACCCACTGGCCCACCGTCATTCCTGAAGCATCAGCTCAGCACCAACAGCATGACACCAGCTTTTGGTTGGCCCTACAGCTGCTGGCAGAGGGTTTGGGGAGCGCTCAGGACATGCAACCAAGCTCAACACCCCAAATCCACACCAACCTCCAGACCACGCGGTGGGGATGCACCACCTTTGATGCCAGCAGCTCCTCACCAAGAAGAGCATCTCCTGAGCCAGCCCAGGCTGGGACCTGTCACCCGTGAGGGCTGTGGTGACACTGGGAAGCCACCCAAGCACCACTCACAGGCTGTGGAGCCAGCACCTGGTACTGCTGGGTCCCCACTGGACATAGGGCTGGTGGGTTTTAAAGAAGACATGCTGGGTTTGCAGGGGGGCGTTCATCCTGAAAACACTCCCTGTGTCATCACAAATGGGGTTTTCACTTGAAGATCCGTGTTCTGTGCCTCAGGAGTGTGAGGAAGCCCTTCGGTCTTTAAAATCCCAATAGTTATCGGGAGAATAACAACACCAGAAGTGAATCTTGTTCAGGCTGTCAGGGCGTCCCCTTCCCTGCTCAGACCAGCGGGAGCTTTATGGGGCACAGCACATTCAATGGGGCTATGCACTTAAGTGGGGGGGAAACCTCCCCACCTGCAGGGTGTCCCTGTGTGCTTGGAGCTCAGAACTGGGACAAGAAGGCCAGTGCAGGATCCCGGCACCCTGCACTACCAGGGCCCTTCCTCCCTTGCAGCCAGGGTTTAAAGGCACAAGGAAAACCCCAGGCTCACATTTTACAAGAAGTCCAGCAATGCAGCTCAGCCCCGCCAGTGGTACCTACGCTGGTTTTGCCCCATCAGGTTCTGAATCTCTGCCCTTGGGTTGCATCCATGAGCGACTCTTACTGAAAAAGAATTTATGGAGGACTTTTACATATTAACCTCTCTGAAAAAGGACAGCCAACTTTCAGAAGGGATGCGGTGCATATTCCGTCCATACCGAGCATGCACACAAAGAAACAACCTCAGCCCAAGGTAACGGATTTGGGGAACTCTTCTGCCCACAGATGGGCCATGCAGGGGGTGGATACTTTACAACTACACTCATTTGACAGAAGAGCACCAAAAACACATGAATTGATGCTCAGGAGGACAGAGCTAAGCCTCAGCACCACGACATCCAGTCGCAGCGATGAGCAAAGGCAGGATGCAGCTTCAGCCACACGCTCCGGGGTAGAGCCTGGAAGCACAAAGCACAGAGCCACACCACAATTTTTGGACATATAGATATGGATATCTAGGCCACAGAAAAGCTTAGCAAGCAAGGCTGTAATTTCTAACAGAAACTCATCCATGGGGACGCTGAGCCCTGCAGGAGACCAGAGCTGGGAGAGGGTCTAGCCCGGGACACAGCCCACAGCACGAGTCCCATTGCTTCCCCAGCAGGGCTGCAAAGCCCCTGCAGCCCCCACCCAGCCTTCTGTCTCCACCGAGGGACCCCATGACTGGCACCACTGATCTCAGGTGTGCAAGGAGAAGTGTTGACCACGTCATTGCTGCTGGGAAGCCCAGCTGGAGAGAGAGGAAGGTCTCTGCCTGCAGCCTGGGTGAAAAAAACAAATCCATCGAGCAGCACTGAGCAGAGAGCTGTGAGGGATGCCCTGAAGTCCCTGGGCAGCCAGGGAAGAGTGGAATAATGTGCAACGGAATCGTAGAAGAACAAATCATTGCAAATAATGGAATATCAACCTTGGCAGCTTTCATTTAGCAATACAAATGGGAGGGACAACCAGCTGGGACAGCACCGAGTCCCACAAGGAGGGAGCTGGCCAGGACCCCCCAGCCCGCCCAGCTGGCCCATGGAGAGCAAGGCTGCTCCCAGGAGCTTCCTGGGCTTCTTGGGAACAGTGGCAATGGCATCGCTGCTTTACCTTGGGCTTTCTCTGGTCCCACCACCCACAAGCATCACAGGTCCCCTGGGAGAACACGCGGCAGCTGCTCGAGTGCTTCTGGAGGGAGGAAGAACAGACAAACCTCTGCAGAGGACCCTACACAAACCAGTGGGAAATTCCAGCCTTCGCACTGCATTAAATCCTAGAGCTTGGCTCCTTGGATTTATATTCCTCCATGGTTTCATTTTTCCCTAAAAAAAAAAAAAAAAAAAAGTTGCAAGCTGTTAAGCTTCAAAACTTAATATTTCCTTAACTTGGAGCTTTTCAGCTCAACAGCTCTTAAACATAAACCTCTTTAACTGAAGTCTCCTGAATTAAGCTGTCTCCAGCAAGTCCCCACCTCAAGCCCAGCCCGTGGAGCCTTTCTTCCTGGGGGGACAAGTCCTTGCCCACGCCGCCGCCACCACAGCTCCCAGGGACTGTCCCACAGGCAGGACCTCACGTGGAGGCTGCAGGACCACGCGTGGCCCCACGGCTGCCGTGTGCCACCCCAGGGCAGCTTGGGGCTGATGCGATTTGGAGCAACGTGCAGCCCTGGGCGAGGGCTTTTGGTTCAGCATCATCCCTCCTGGATCTCCAAGGCCTTCTACCGGAGAGCATCAGAGCTGTAAGCAGTCAGAAGCAGACGTACCTGTGCAGGATTCGGCTGGCAGCGAGCACCAGCAGTGAAGGTGCGTTGTGCTCCTGCGCAGGGCTGCAGGGACAGCCCTGGGTACGCTCCTGCTGGGATCCCATACGTAAGGCAGGCTGCTCGCTAGGAGATGCTCCTCAGGCTTTATGCATCCCCCCTAACACAGCAGGAGGAAAACTCACACCGGTAACCGCACACTCAGACTGCCACTGAAGACCAAGCAGAGGCCACTCAGCACATCCCACTAAAGTCTTTTCTTAGCTTTGCAAAACAAAGTTGGGCAGGATGATTTTTTCCTTTCATGTACCTGCATCAGGTAACTTTCAAAAAAAAAAAAAAAAGTCAAAAGAGCTCATTTCTTTCTAAAACTGAGGCTGAAAAAAGTACATTTCTACCAAAGAGCACCTGGCTTCAGAGCCAGAACTTGAAGTGTAACAGATGGATGGGTCGTCTTGCTGTTTCCACAAAATACACCCAGACAGGACCCTTCCCTGGAAAATCCACCACAGCTCTGCAAAAAGACTCCCTGGAAGTCCCAGTGTCCAGCAGCAGGACAGGGCTGGACCCATTTACCTCTGCAGCTCTTCACCCTCTCAGGGACACTCCATGCTAAAGCCACGCAGCAGGGAATGGATTCATGCAGGGACACGGGGTTCACATCAGTGTTCAAATGTTGTCTAAATACTGTGAGAGCAAGAGGGACCAGGAAAACAGTGCTGTAAGTGGGAATGAGTTGGCAGGGACTGTTCTGAGCCACAAAGCTAGAGGGAACAAGCAGAGGCATCTCACCTTAGTCTGAGACCCTAAAAAAGCCCAAATCCTCCAGCCTCTGTGTTGTTCTGCAGTCTCGGGATCACAAGGCTCAGTTTCCTTTGTCCTGGTGACCCCATAACGTGTTACTGCCCTCAGTAATGGCTTGTGGCAGTGGAAGCCTCTCGGCAAGGACATTCATGGCATAACAACACGTTCACCATCCCCGTTTCCTGAGCTTAATGAGCCCACGGGCAGCACAGCACTGCCTGCCAGGGCACCTCTGCAAGCTGCAGGCACCATCAGAGCTCCGTGGTGACCATCCCCTGCAGGGTCTCCACTCTTCCTGCCCTCATTTTGATCCTCAACCCCATTTGCTCTTTTTTTTGAAGAATTGCCCTTTCTGATTCTTTGTTTTCTCCTGGGATCCTTTTCCCACAAAGGCCCTTTTCTGGCTGGGTTCAGGAGAGCTGATAGATGTGGCACAAGGGGAGAAGAAAGTTTCTGAAGTAAGCAGCAGCACAAAAGTCATCCCAAAACAGCTGACCACAGCCCATGCATGCAATTAGAAGAGTCAAGTGGTCTCCACATTGCACTTTTATAACATCTTAATTAACACACAATATATTTTTGATTGACTTATTTGGTCCAAATAAAGCACAGCTTCAAATCCCCTCTTAAAAGAACCACTTGCATAACAGACGACCAACAGCCAGCCACTGAAGAGCTGATCCAACACAACACACCAGATTGCTTCCAAAAGCCTAAGTGTAGGTAAAAAGCAAGCAGCAAGCAGAGGGAGGCTGGGGGATTCCCTCTGCTGTCCGAGAAAGGAAGGACAATATCAGCCCTCGCAGGCACCTCAGCACGTCCTGTTCTCATGTGCCTGCCCACGCAGGCTCTGCTCTGCCCTTTCAGATGGAGGAGTCAGTGCTCAGACAAAGCAACCCTTAATAAATACCAGATCACAAAGCCTCCAAACCTCACTCAACACAACCAGTTGCGCGTGGTGCCGCTTGCCAGGACCAACTGCCCATTAGACCGGGACAGGGAATAAAGGCACTCCATCGAACGCTCAGCTCCAAACCACCAAAATCATTTGGCGCTTTGTCTACGACATTTCACAAGCGGGATGCAGCCTTTAATTCCCCTTTGGGGAAGCAGCAAGAGGAATAGGGATCGGCTTGTTCCACAGGGAACGAGGGAAGGAGAAGTTGGGAGAGGTTGGCTGCAAGTCAGCAGTGGCACGTTGGAAGGAGACAGGACACAGCCTGGGGCACTTGGTAACGTTACTAGAGGAGGGGAGGACAGAGCATGTTCCAGCATGAACTTAGCCCCGAGGGACCGTCTGGGTGGCAAGGAGCCCAGAACCACCACCCATCCTGGCCCTGCTTTCCATTACCTCAGCCCACACACGCTCCCTTCCACCCTCCTGCCAGCCATGCTGGGGTTGTGCCTCTCCAAAGGCTCCAAGCGGTGCTGAGCACAGGTGAAGCAGCCAAGGCCCACGCTTGTCTTAGGCTCCGAGATGTCCTAATCGTACGGGAGCAGCAAACAGAGCCCCAGGGCAGAGTTAAGGAAGCCACAAGCACTTTTCTTGAGCACAAGGAAGAAGACACAGACCAAGACCTCGACCTCCTGAAGAAGCTGAGAAAGGCAGTTTCACTGCAGGACCTTCCATCACCTCCTCAGCAATGAGATGTCCAGAGGCAGCAGACCTGGAGACAAAACACGTATCAGGAGCAGCTGCAGCCAACACCATGCAGCAGAGGTTGAGGAACAGCCACCTGAAGAAGTGTTGACCCCACTGTGAAGGCAAGGCACGTTGCTTTGCCACGGCACATGAGAACGCCTGTGCTTGCATCACCGCTCTTTACTCCTTCTCTACCTCTGTGCTCTCAAATAAGCCGTCCTCAAGGACCAGAACCATACAGGCTTTTGTAGTCCCTATCATTGGATGCAACTATTTCTATCGAAACATTCCAGTTTTAGTGCAATCATGCCATTAACATGTTCAAGGGAAACACTGCAGGAAGTCAAGAGCAATACTTAATACTGCAGCAACCCATCTTGTACTTGGTATCTTCTCTTCAAATCTAAGCTTAAATGCTTTAATTCAACCTTTTAGGCTCCAGTCAAAAGAACTTTAATTGAAAGAACTGGCAGCTGCCTGTGAAATCCTACCCAGAGGACACGGCTGCACAGCCCAGGAAGCCCAGAGCAGTCATCGGCTGGCCAGTCCCAACAGGACCGAAGCGTTTGGAGACGTGACTGGCAGGAGTGGGCAGAGCCTGGCTCTGAGAGGGCTGGGGCAGAGCCACGGAGCCGGGCGGGGAGCAGGCAGCAGAGAGCCACCAACTCCTCGCAGCTGGAGCTGCAAGGACGTAAACTGACAGAAAACAGAGTAAGCCAACTCACTGGAGCTAATTAGAGGTACCATTTTCATGCCACGATGTAGATGCCTCATGATGCGTAATGGCAGCCTGACAACGATGTGGCTTTACATACTTCAAGAACACATTTTCCCACTAGAATTGCCCATATAGGCTTCATCTTCCCCCTGCAATCCTGCCAAACATAGCTGCACCCCACTGTCCTGCTTTGTCAGTGACCTGTGGGCACAAAACACCCTGACTTTTCTTAAACATTTAATATTCAGAATATTTTATTGGCTGGATAACCTCTTGCTAAAATTACTGTACAATTTTAGTATGTTTCAGCCAAAATTGAGGGCAATTTTGCTTAAATGAGCCTGTCTGTGCCATTAGCTCTATTTCACTAGGGAAATTCGCGCTCGCTTGTGCGTATGACATCATCTATTGACATAACCCCACCGAAAGAGGCATTTCAAACGCTCATGCTCTGCCATTTCACATGCTGCAATTATAGTCAAGCTTAAATGCATCTTTGACACCAGACGTGCACTGTGGTTCAGCTTCCCTACCATGCGCAGTGCTTGGCTTCATTTTTCCCAAAGGAAGCGTTTGCTTCCAGACAGTTGCATCTGCTTCCATCGCACCCAGAATCTCCACTATAGAAATGAGTTTTTGTAATAGCAAACTAAATATTTTCACGGACAATTTTACAAATTGATATATTCTGCTTCTAGAACAATTCAAACACCCTAGAAGAGATCCCATGCCCAGCTAGCACAACCCAACATTTTGTTTCAACCATGTGGTACAAAGGCAACCTCTGTAGGACCCCAACTGTTCAAGTCCTTCAGGCAGAAAAATCCTCAACCTCTAAGACCTTCTCTAATGCCTTTCAGTTCCCAAGTTTAATATTTCTGCTGGGAAAAATATGAAGTTGCATTAATTCTCACACATAGCAAGGAAGGATTAAATCAAGCTTAACAGTTACAACTGTTTAAGTGTTTATTAAGTATCATTTAGATCTTTATACCATTACTGCAGTTACTACACAGATAAAGCATTCGAGCACCTGAAGCAATACAGCATTTAGACAAGAGCTTTGAGGACACGTTCACAATGCCAGGCGTATCATCCACGCTTTCCTTCCTCCCTTCACATTGAAGTACCTTTATACCTTGGCATTTCTACTTTGTATGACAATAGGAACACACCCAACAAGTAATTTTAAATCAACCTCATAGTATCCTTAGGATCAAAACCAAGAATAGCTAGTAAGGCTCCATTGTGCTATCTCAGCCACTTTAAAGGACGTTTCCTGCTTAGAAAGTTTCATCATGTTTACTCTGAGAATTATTTTTCCCCAAAGGCCAATGTTAGAAGTTGTACAGAAATTGCCCCACTTAAACTGAAGGATTAAACTTGGACAGCCATTATCTGGAGCACCTCGGAAAATGATCCGAGTAACTGCCTACCTGCCAATCTGAGCTTCTGGGATTTGCAGTCCTCAAAGACTGGAGATTAGCCCTCCACCATTCCCAGGAATTTATCCACTGGTCACTGATCTCCCTCGGTGTGAGTTCTCTAGGCACACCCTTCAGCACTGAAGCTTACTCTCCTCCACAAAACCCTTACCCCAGTCATTAAGTGAGACAACCTCAGAGACTGTAGCCCCTCAGAGGAACAGCACTGCCAGCAATTCCCAAATCAAAAGCATTACATTTTACAAGTGGAATCACAAGCCCTACAAATTTAGTTGTTAGAGAAAAACCATAAACCAAAGAGCAATGAAGCAGGTCAGAAATTGAGATGCAGGAAGGGCTGTTTTATGCAATTATATCATTAGTGGTCACTTCCAGACAAGAATAAAGTCCCGCTTACCACCTAGTCTTCTCACCAAGCTGAACGCTCAGTAGCTGTAAAACTCATACAAATTGGGATAGTTGTTTTGGAAGCTGACAACACTGATGACAAAGTTGACTGATGAGTACTTGCTAAAGAGAAGCAGCTAAAATACTTTAGAATTTTATTCTGTAGTTCCTACAAGAACTTTAAAGCCCTGTTATCTTCTGCAGTGAGTATGCAGACTACCCCAACCCATAAAAAAGAAACGATAGTACTTTATTAAAATACTAAATTTTATTTTTTTCCACGTACATTTAGTCTTCCCACCATTTCCATTTGTCTGACCACCACCACCACCATGCCTTATCAAAACATTCCATACATACTTAAAATGAAGCTGAGGGTGGAGTCCCATCTTTAAAAACTAAACAGGCATTTTGGACAACACATTCTTGGCAAGGTAATCTGGATGACATTTATCAGACACTGTAGGGAAAGCTCTTTCAGCATTTGTAAAAAGGACAGCCAAATAATGGTTACAGAAGTAAGACTGCAGATTTTAATGAACTGTTTAAACTGTTTTCTTTTCTTACAGAGTCTGTCTCCACTGCCAGAGAGCTTGAATGACCTGGAAGTGTACACAAAAAAGTTAGTAATTGAAATCTATTTTTATTATTTTCAGTTTACTATCTCCACTTACTCTCTATAAAATATTAACATTAAATTACAACAAAACTGTACTTCTTTCAGAGAAAATTAAGTTGAAAACAACACACTAGCTCCTTCTGCTAAAAGGCTGTTATTCACTCAGTTGCAATAGTAAGAATTCAGTGAAGGTAAGAGGATGGGTGTGGACCAGCTAGGCAAATATTGGCTGAACTCTGCCTACCCTGGCTAATGTCAGACCAACTCCAGTAGCTGAGGCTAACTGCTTTTAAACATTCTTTCAAGAACCTATCAATTTGTCTATCAGACAAGTTTACTCTGAACCACTGAAGGAAGCAGGAAAGCATAAGGAATTCTGTCACTGGAAGAAAGTCTTAACTTACAGGAATTTTGATAGGGAAATCTAAGACACATTTTAACCTAGTACATGTTGAGTAATAACTAATTCAGAAACTTGCTTCCTGATACCACCTTTTGGCTTGCCCTCTTACAAGAGTTCAGTTGACTTTGGGAGAAAACGCAGCAAGAAAGCCATAATATCAATTGCAAAACAGTTCCCCCTCCCAGACACCCTCCCCAACAAAAGGCTGAACAGCAGACTGGCCTAGGTGGCCAACTTCAGCAGCAAGGAAAACCACAGCTCATTTCCTTAGCCAATATGGTGCCAAAAGGAAAATTCTGTGGGTTTAGTAAGCAAGAGATAATTTACCAACCATATAAAAGCTGGAAAAATGTAATAAAATATTAGCTTTCTCATCCTAGCCAACTAAACCCTTAAAACCGTTCCCATTTATTTAATTTGAAGTATTGTTCGTGGTTTGTAACCCTTTGAAACAGTCCAAAGCTTGTAAAGATTAAGAAGTGGAAAAGAATCCCTAAGTCAGGTTATAAAAGTTTTTGGATTTTATCAAGTTTCAATAAATTTAGTTACCTTCTGGTCCTCCGTCCTGAAACAATTCTTAACATAGTTGGCGAATTTGGGTTCCAGCTTAGGAAGGGAAGAACCCTATTTTGAAAAAAATAAACTTTAGCGTATACAGGCTGTTTCATCATTCCAACAAACAACTCCAACAAAGCTTAAATCCCTTGCAATACAAGTGGAATTTTACCAAACTCAACTTGCAACATCCAAAACCCACCAAACCATTTTTTAAAAGTTTGCTTTTCTACAGCACCCAGTTATTTCTCACAGCAGCGTGCCTACACACTGAAATGCCCATACAAGCATCGTTGCTCCAAAACACAACAGCAAGCAGTCTGTAGGCAACATTCCTGTGCTTTTCAGATCAACTAATTCTACATTTAAAGATTCCTACTGCAGGGTGCAACTTGTGACACGTATCTGCTTTAGCTCTTCTCCCAAGCAAAAATTTAAGTCATCTCCCACCTACATTCCCTCTACCAAACCCCTTACATCTCATTCTGATACAGCAGTTCTAAGAATTTAATGAACTGTTTGAGACATTTTCTTTTCACCTCTGAAACTGTTTGTATGCACTCAAACATACAAAACAGACAGAGTAACTCACAATCTAGGTTCATCCTCACACCTCCCATCTCCAGGGGAGATACAGCACAGTATAATTATCCTCTTACATGCCCCATGAGCAATTCTTCAGGTACATCAGTTCAAGTATCTAGCTAACTATGACAGTACACCTACCAGGTTGGCAATTTTATGTTCAAGGGATACAAAGCTATACTAAGATCATGTGAAAATAATACAACTAAATAATACAACTAAAAAGCTTGTATTTGGACAACGTCTTACCTACCAAGTACTAACACTTTTCTATTAGCTCACTGACATCTATTTACTGGATCGGACCCCCTGAATTAAAATAATAAAAGCTGTTTCTGAAGCTGTTAACTTGCTGGCTGTTATGGCAAAAAGCCACACAAACCGTTTGACTTACTAAGGCAAACTAACAGCATCTTAGAAAGCCTTAAAGCTGCCTGCTATTGCTTCTACAGTATTTGTATCTACACAGCACTGCCCAATAAAAACTTTTCAGCAATGAGAAGTGTAACCTACAGCTCCCTGCCAGCTAACTGGTGTGCATCCTTCCTTCCGAAGGGACATCTCTGCCTACTATGAATAGCTAAGCCCCTTCTGCCTACACTGCAGAAACACCGACCATTGCTCCTCCGTGAGTCATGCACGAAAACCACCCTAACGCCCATCTGATCCAAGAGGTTAGCTTGACCTAGCAGAATGATACCATCCATCACCATCAGGTTCACAATTTAGAGATAGGCATTTCTATCCCAATTAAGTGTCATATATCACTCCTTGCTTAAGTGTCATACATCAGTGTCATCATAAATCGCTCTGCACCTACTATATACACCTAAACCTTTTTTGCTCTATTTCAGAAGTTTGTGGGACCAAACTGCCTTAAAGCTTTAAGAATCTAAACCCAAGATAAACCTAATGCTTCCGCAATCATCAGAGGGCTGAAGCACCTCTCCTCTGAAAACGGGCTGAGAGCTGTTTGGCCAGGAGAAGAGAAGGCTCCAAGGAGACCTTACAGCAGCCTTTCAGTGCCTAAAGGGGGCTACAGGAAAGCTGGGGAGCAACTCTTTGTCAAGGAGTGTAGTGACAGGACAAGATGTAATGGCTTTAACCAGGAGCGTAGATTTAGATGAGCTATTAGGAATAAACTCTTTACACTCAGAGCATGATGAGGCACAAGGTTGCCCAGAAAAGCTGTGGATGCCCCAGGCCAGGTTGGATGAAGATGTCCCTGCCCATGGCAGGGAGGTTGGAACTGGCTGATCCTTAGGGTACCTTACAACCAAAACCATTCTGGGATTCTAATTCTTTAGATGACTTGAATGCCTGCATAAGGAAAAAACAGTTCTCAGACCAAACTAAAACCAGAACTCTTTGTAGCACTGACACCAGCAGAGGCTTTAGCTTTGTCCAAAAATAAATTTCCAACCAAGACTTTGGATCAGTTACATGCTTTCTGCAATTCTGAGTCAATGAAGAAAAAACACAACAGTAGCATAGTGTACATGTCAGATCCCCACTACCACCTATGCTGCAGTAAAGCTTTGTTTGTACTGTACTGCACACCTAGATAGCACACATCCAAATTTGGCTAACAAGGAAAGAATTGCTATTACCCTCTACACTTTTACCCAGCCAACCTACAGACAGAGCACCTACTAAAATGTAGTTCTTTTAATCACAAGCACCTACCTCCCCCTTCTGGAAGTTACGAAGCCTTACAGGCAGCACAGTTTAGTCATGTCATCCCCCCATCACCACAAATTAGGACAGTTCACTGACTTCACATATTGGTAGAATAACAATAGAATTTATTTGTTCCTTTCCTTGTAACAATGCTCATCTTTGTCCTAAGTGAGTTTTCATTTCTGAGCTTCAACATCAATTTACTCTGCTAACAAGACTGCAAGCAGTGACATGTAAACATATCTTATCAATGTTCTTCTGCTGCACAAGTATTATAAAGCTGATGAAACCTGAAGTTTTAGAAAACTCACCTTGTCTATGGAGGCCTGCATTTTTGCTTTAATCTCCTCTAACGACAGAGGGACTTTTGGTGTTTTTGGAGTTAGAGATTTATCCTTCTTGGAATCTGGAGTCTGAAAGGTATTGTTAGAAAATTGCTTATTAAGCTGTTCAGTACACAAAATCATTTTTTTCTGAAAAAAATCGTAATTTATATTTAATAGAATAACTAGCTATCACAGACATTTCAGATTATTTTCAACAAGTCACAGAAAAAGTTGTGTTTCCAAAACATTCTTCAAAGAAAATGTAAAGAATGTTAAGTTAGGAATTTAACTGTAGTTATCTTATGCTTCTGGGCAAACGTCAACACAGCTGTTTCTCCCAACACAAATGAAACTGAAAACAGGCCGAACATTCAGTGATTTCACGTTTGCTCCACAACTGCAGCCAGATTCAATTCATACTTCAAAAAAGGTACACAGCCACAGTGCTTTCCAGGTGCTACGTTGCTGTCCATCCCACACTAATTTCTGTATTGACCTTCCCTGTTTGAGTGCACGCAGGAAGGAAAAGCTGCATAAGGAAGCTTGACAATTACAGAACTGAAGAAAACTTTCAGCTCTCACATGGATCAGTTTCCGAACCCAAGATATTATTAAGCCATAAAAGCAACACTGCTGGGACAAGTTAGGCAGCAAACTAGAACCAAAAGTGAGACTCCCTAATAGCAAGGGTCTCCTGTTGTACTGCAGCTGAGCGTTGGATCAACACTCTTGTAGAAGCAAGTAGCCCAAAAAATATACACTAGCCAATTAAACAACTGGTTTGCTAACTTTCACAAGGGACAGCAGAGCTGATTACAAGTATCAGCTGTTGTAGTTGTATAGGCAGTTTTACTGAAGAGTTTCACAAGGCAACACAATGCAACGAAGCAACAGCATAGTTCCTATTCATTCAAAAACTTAGGATTAGTACATTTTGTTTCTGGTAGGCAAGGAAACTAGCTTCCACAGCAGAACAAACATTTGACTCATTTGCCTTCACTCACTTTTGTTTTGGATGCTGGTGTGGACGGCTTAGAGTCTTTTCCATTTTGCTTTGCTTTCTGCATATTTTTTCCTGAAGGCTCACGGACAGGCTGAAAAGAAAGCATTTAAGCTTGTCATGAAAAACTGCTGTTATGCTCACTAACATACTACTAGAGACTATGACAAATACATACTATTTAACTGCAAGCAAAAAGGCACTCTTGTTTTCCATGCAGTATGATCAGTGCCTCTTATCTGAGCATAAATAGTTTATGCAACAGAAACTCAAGTGACAAACTGCTGGTCCAACACAATACAGAACATAGTCAAGACAGTTTGGTTATGATGCCATACAACTATGTGGGACTTTATTTTCCATACATTTATATAATTATCTAAGGGTATATGTAAGACCATAGGGTTTTTCTGGCAGAGATGGTGCAAGGGTTAAGTCTTTTTTTTTTTTAAATGAATTCTAGATGTCACTGCAAGCCTAAGATCCGACCAGCACCACTTGTTATTTGTAACACAATCATTAGCTCTTCTATGTATGTTATACAGAAATCTTGTCCAGGATGTGCAAAGGCAGTGCCATACACAGATTTAAGAATGGATTCTTGTATTCCTATATAATCAAGGGACCATTTCCTTCAGTCACACTGGACTTGATTATATAGCCAGAAACTTGCAGTCAAACAGTCTTCACCAAACATTAAGCTACCCTGCACTATTACCTAAAGAAATTCATCAGGAGAAAGAAGCATTTAGTGAAATAAAACATTAAACGTTTGTTTCTAAGAACGTCAATATGCAAATATAAGTCTTTAAAAAAAAATACGCCATCTTTCATCTCTATAACTGTCAAATTGTCTTCCTTTGTTTTTACCACCAGATGGCACTCAAGGGCTGATGTAATTTCACATTCAAGCACTTGGCTGCCTAAAGCAAGTCTTTTCCTACAGGCTTACACAGTTCAGAACTTTTTTTAATTGAAAAAAAGTCACTAAGACCTTTCTCACAACATGCAGGACTAATTGAAATGGCGAAGCACAATCCACATGTATCACCAGCGTTTTATACATAAAACCAAAATAGCCTGACTCCTGCATGTGGGTATACGTGGACAGTTATGAAGTACCCAGACACCCCTCTGTAACAAAGTAAGAAATCAGATGCCTATTTGTCAAATTCATGAGAGTTAACTAACACCTATTAAAAAGGAGGTGTGAGTACTTGTCCCTCCTGTCCGGATGAACTGTCCATCTGGCAGTAGCACATAAAGAGGGGTCGCTATGTCTACATTCAATAGATACACACAAACATGCCACTTACTTTTTTCATTGGCGTTTTGATCTCTTCCTCATCATCATCCAGGTCATCCTCATCACTAGAATTAGAAAGGGGTCACTCACCGTAACTTGTTTTAACACGTGACAAGGTGTTAGGCCAAATAGTCTTAGTACTGTTCAAGTATTTAAAGGCACTCCCTTTGCTTTAGTACTCAATGTGTGAATCTTAGGGCTTTGCAGTAGTACTAAAGAAATTCTAAATTTACTCAAAGTTACTGAGTTACGGTAAACGAAGTTTCCCAACCCAGTATTACATATTTGAATATGTAATTGATTCAGGTTACATTGTGGAGATAAATTTGAGCTCATTTTTGGTAGCTAAGACCAAGAAGTAGCTTCCTCACTTAACATCTAGTTATGTCACTCAACTCATTCTTAAAGTTATCCTTGTGTTTCAAAATATATGATCAAAACTAAAATACATACTCATCCTCATCATCATCTTCATCGTCATCATCTTCATCATCTTCTGATAGTTTTGCTTTTTTCTTAAAAAAAAAAAAAAAAAAATTAAGGGTTTACACTACAGTGTTTCAACAGAATCTCAAACTCTTGCAACACACTAATGTTTATTCAAAAATCTGCACATATTGAGTTACTTCAGTGTCCAAAGTTTCTACATAAATAGCCTTCATATTAGCCTATCCAGCAAAGCTTTGAAAACAATCTGTAGCTAACACATCCTTTAACTTAAAACATCTCAAGATCTAAGTACAAAATAGCCGCCCGCTGCCACCCCCCACCCCTCCGAAATGTCAGAACATTTATTAAGTAAATCACTGCTATTAACCTAACCACTCCTTGGCAGAATAAATACCAAACCAAAAGAAAATTCTGCAGACCAACAAATTAGAAGAATACCTGTGGTGTTTTAGCTCCTCCTCCACTCGCTGGTCTCTTTGTTGAGGCATTCACAATTTTTGTATCTTCCTCCTCATCCTCTGATTCTGGTTCTTCCTCTAATGCTGATAAAATGATGGCAACGTGTAAAATACCCACCTCATTTAACAATAGCAAAAAGAAGATTACTAGTAAAACAAATTATCACCCGCAACTAAGTAAGGCCTTCTTGGGATGCTGGAACCAATTGAGCAAGCATCCTATCAGCACTAACCACTACGTCCAGAAGCTTTTCCAGCTGACTGGGGGCAGGTACTACTACACCAAAATCGAAGAATGGAAAAAAAAAAAATACCCATATGCTACAACACTCATCTCACAAAAAGCCATAGAAGGTAAGAGCAAGTACTTCTTCATATCCAGAACACGTTTAAGAATTTCTAGAACGATGAGCTTCAAGACAGTTCTATGAAGAAAAAGTTTATCCTTTACTGAAAAAAAAATAAATAATAATAATTCACAGAGGCTCTCCTCTGAGTCTAAGGTAAGGAAAATGTTCCCATATGGGGAACAGCAGCGTCCATTTTTAAGGGGAGCGATTAGAACCCAAATTGAGAGGCTGACAAACTCCCCTTATCCATACAAAAATGAGGCATGAAAAGTCTATATAAGCAGTTCTCTGAACTCCTTTGCCCTCAGTTATTTCAGGCTTCTGAAGACATTCAGTGCATTGCTCAAGATACCAGATACACCGCTAAAGTTCTGGTGGTGCTGTCAGTAAGGTCTCAGGTCTCTGCCCCAATGCAATTCAGGCTCAAGCATGGGAACTTTCCAACAGCAATGCCTTAATTAAGCACATGGCACTGCTACAACATAGCATGCTGACCAGCTGTAACACGCATGTTGACTTCAAGAACATGTAAGAAGCCTTTGCTTTGCAAATTAAAGGACATTAGTTTTGAAGATTAGCAACCAGAATACATACCTACAAGATGTTGACCGCTGACATAAACAGGCCCGGAACCACATTTCAACCTCAAGGTGACTGGTGGTGTGATCTCAAAGCCGCCTAGTGAAACCTTGGTGAACAAAAAAAAGCATTAACTATGGAAGGTGAGGTGTGCGTAACAGTCAATCCATTCAAGCAAAACCAGCAGCACCAACATCTGGAGATTCCAATGGTAATACAGCAATTGCAAGTTTCAAACTGGCAGAATATTTCATAAGTGATTCCAGTCTAAGTGCCACAATAGGGTCGGATTTACAACAGTCATGGCATATCATAATTAAAATCACGCTTTTCAAAACCAGACCAATCCATGTTTCTGTACAACATTGCAGCAATGATAATTTCAAGATCAACCATCACACCTGCCCCCAGCATTGTGCAGTTCCACTTGCACAACATCAACAACCCCGATTCAAATTACATTCCAGATGGCAAGAACCAAAGGAAGGTGCTTTTAATTCCACAGAAGGTAGCAATCATCTTCACAATCTTATAAGAATTTCTGATCTGAAGGAAAAAGTAGATTTTCTCATCCCAGGCTCCAAGAAAGCAACACAGACTAGAGATGCACCCACTTGCAAGTACATACATTTGTATACACGGAGATGACATACACAATTAATGTAGCTTCTTTAAAAATGCATAATTTGAACCGAAGTCTATCATCTCCAGGTGACTAGAACAAGTCTGCTAGGTGCAAAAAGATATATATCCATTTAGCTTGCATACATGGCATGTGCGAAAGGTGACTCTTCTCTGAACCCACTCACTATGCCTCACTACATCACTTGCAGATCATTACAATCCAGACAACCTAGACCTTTACTAACTTGTCCTTCTCACCTGAGACCCAATTTGTAACAGAGGTTTCCTTGCTCATTTACTTACTGTAGGCTGCACAGACATTTTCAGAGATGCCAGTACTACTTTAATAGGGTTGCCTTCATAGTCCAATGCCTCTGCTTCTACAACGTGTAATTCGTCTTTGGCTCCAGCCCCTAAAGAAACCTGTGAAGCAAAGAACAGTACACATTCTGAGAACCTCAAATACTCAAAGACTTTTAGAGTACATTCACTGTTCTGTGACAAGACTCATGTCTGTGATTCTGAATGCTAATGACTGAGTTGCACTCCTCCCCCAGCCAATAACCTCCTTCCCAGTAACACTGGTGCTTACAGGGTGCGATTGCAGACAATTGCTTCAATAAAAACACAGTAAAGCTTTCTGGGGAGTCAGTGCTAAGTCCTACCAGCACTGGAACTGGTCCATAGGAAGAAGCACAAATACGTGACTACAGAAACAGAATCAACTACTTTCATTCCCAAAGTATCACAGCCTCAAACCTTACCTTTTTCCTACCATGCTTCATCTGCCAAATCTTTCACCGCATCACCTACTCTATGCAACTCCAGTATGCACTAAGTCTGAGGAGGAGTTAAGTTTTATATAGCTGCTGAGTTCAATGCTATTCTTTAGGCAGGAACCTTCTGTATTCATTCACCAAGGACAGAGCTGCTGTCCCAGCACATTTCAAGTTCCTCTATTCCTTACACCAACTACAACAATGGCATGTTCTGAAGACTCAGAATCATAGCTGAATGGAGGCACAAATGACAGACACGGGACAGGCCTAAAATTCCTGTTTTAACCTCTGAGTCAGCATTACATCTAAGAGCTCTGAAAACCAATAATGCTCTCAAGTATTACCATTATTCCTGAGACAAGTTAACAAGGCTCTCTCTGTGCTCTTTTCCAATGGGAATGAAAAGAAAGTTTCCCACCCCCCCATGGAAGATGTGGGTGTAAACTCTTCAGGCTGACAGTGGCACGCTCAAGTTCCCATTCTTTAAGAGCTGTGTTTTAGTCAAGTTATCACAATCCAGGGAAGGCTTTTCAGGCTGAAGACTGAGAAATAGGATACAAAAGTTACTAATGCTGACATGTTTTGTTACTGTAAATTTGATCAGGGGAAATTGGTGCTCTGATGTCATCTCTCAAATGGGTTAGTACCACAATGAATCACTCTGCTGGTGGGTCTACCCACCATGACAAGTTTCATTACAGAACTTGCCCCCACCCCCAGCTACCATTGTCATTTGCACAGCTCAAGCAATACTCTGGCTCCTGTTTGCTTACTGAGTGGCTGGCAAGTAGCTTTTCTTGGGCTTTGCCTTCTGCACTGGAGAGATGCACAACTGCTGTACGTAGGCAATAAAGTGGTGACCACCCTGCTTTATCTCAGCTTTCATTAATAAGACATGTACATCTGTCCCCATACAACTTTCTGCCTCTACATGCATCATCAGTCCCGCTTCCCCTTTCACTTTTACTTTTTTCTCCTCACTTTTCTGCATCTCTTACCTACATGCCCTGCATGACATGTGTCAGCCCTTGTTCACCTAGTATGTTATCATGTGCACAGATCACAGGCACAGAGCTCACTAGCTTCAAGTTTCATCTCCCAGTACCTCCTTTCTCTGCTTGCCACGGTATTTTTTGTTGACAGATGCTTCTTAGAAGCTTCCAAACTATATTCCAAGATATTTCCATTTTGTTCCTTCTTATTTCAACCCCCATAACTCCTGTGGTCAATCTTCTCTTTCAAAGACAGGTTTTTGAAGAAGACCTCTTTCCAGACAACCCTAAAAAACTAAGTACTGATAAACATTCAATCTGGTTCATCCTCAGTGAAGGATGTACTCAATCGGGACTCACTCAATTGAGAGATGCCATCAGTAACTTCCCAAATCAGAATCTGTGGATAAAGCCATACAATTAACTGTCACTCTACAATTAACTGTCACTCACACTGACACATTTAATCTGCATTAGGTGTGAGGATTACCAGATGAACTTGCCCTGCCTATACTAATTATTCTTCCCTCAAAATAAACTTTAAAAGGTTACCAATTAAGTACAAATTAGTCATTGTCAAGGCTGCAATTTTCATAAAATGCAAGGACTGAAGACATGTAATTTAAAAGACTAACGTGTAAATGAAAGCATTGTAACCATTGTTTTAAGTTGTGCCTTGGACAAGACTAGCACCCAAGTCTCCCACAGGAAGCAATTCCCAATTCTAAAGCTCTTCTGTCATCAGGATATATCTTTGTTCTTAAATGATAAAGCACAGAAACAGTACAACTCAAACTCCTTGCCTATGAAGTTGTGGCATCTTCTGCTTATGCTAACCGTAACAAAACATGCTCAGCCTTGAGCAAAGGCCTTGACATGCTGTGTCTTGCTTACTGGGGCAATAAAAGACACATGTTATTCGCTGTTTGCGGGAAGGAAAAAAAAAAGGCACTGGAGTTTTATCTGGGAAATGTACAGAAAAGCTTTCCAAAATAAAGTTCCCATAGTCTTCTGAAGGATGTCCATTTATGATTAAAATAACCTCTTCTCCTCTTGTGCTCCTGCAGCATCTGAACTATTAACATTTGATTTGTTAGTGTGTATACTCCAGCCTTTAATACCTTTCAGCAAACACTTACTAATTTACTCTAAATTAATTTTTAAGCTTTTTCAACCTTATATC
The DNA here is from genome assembly GCF_009819795.1 of Aythya fuligula. Classification (NCBI taxonomy): domain Eukaryota; kingdom Metazoa; phylum Chordata; class Aves; order Anseriformes; family Anatidae; genus Aythya; species Aythya fuligula. The sequence continues at coordinate 6,285,017 of NC_045572.1, read as the reverse complement.
ACTTCCTATAAAGCATACAATATCAGTGGACGTTTTTGTTACACTTATCACAGAAGAGAATGAATTTACACATTAAACGCACTTCTCACAAGATCACCCACCAGTACTTCAGCTTAAAACACGCATGGTACTTGCCGTTCTCAAAGACAGCTGATGCTCGTTTTCTTCATCATCTACTTTGAATTTGTACTCCTTATCTGCTTTAAGCTCGCAGCCTGCGAAAAAACCACCGAGCGATGAGCAGGGCGCGATACGAGCACGGTGTGCTACTCACGGGCAGGCACCCACCACCCTTTACCCCTAACCCCACCGCTCCAAGGCTCCCCGTCTCCACGAACCCTCCCCCCCAGCCCCACCACGTGCGGCGGGCAAGGCCGCGGCCTGGTGCCGAGCACCGACAGG